>NC_133537.1:90728387-91351165 GCF_048544455.1 Silene latifolia | reverse complement strand
CCTTGTTGCTTGATTCAGCCTGGCCATTTGCTTTTGGGTAGCCAGGAGTTGAAGTCACCAGGTTGATATTCTATTCATCACAGAAAGCCTTGGTTCTTTTTCCGACGAACTGAGTGCCATTGTCACAGACTATCTCTAAAGGGACTCCATACCTGCATATCATATTTGTCCTGATGAAGGATATTACTTCCTTCTCGGTAACCTATCTGAAAGAATCTGCTTCAATCCATTTGGAGAAGTAATCAGTCATGGCTAATGATGTGACTCATATTTGCACACATTTAGTCCCCGAACTAGCCTCGTTCCTATTCTTTCTTGCATGTATTAAGGTTGTTTCTATCTTAAGATTCCTACTTTGCATATTCTATGAGGTTTTGTGCCCTTGTTAGGGAAGGAACACTAACCTTGCATGTATAGAGCAAAAACGGAGCTAAATTGACTGCATCTAATGACCAAGCATCAAAGAGTAGACCGATACTAAAGGCCTAACTAGATAGAACAAATAAATGGGCAATGATGAAGGACCCCCAGGCTCCTTAATGATCCCCACGGATCATGAGGCAGCCAAATGAAGAAGAACGAAATCTGCAAGGAGAGACGGGCATCCCAAGCGTCCCAAAGCAGAGGACGGGCGTCCCAAGACACAGCCCGAGCGTCTTTTGAGCAGGACGGGCGTTTTTCCAAGCAGCATGAGCGTCCAACAAGTGCAATCCGGGCGTCTCCATGGAGGACTTGCAAGGCGTTTATCTTCATTTTAGAGACTTAATCGTCATTTAAGCCCTTAGTTAACCTAATACTTGTACTTAGTATAAATACTCCCTTGTAATAGGAGATTATCAGCAAGTCATTAGAGTAGATTAGACATCAATTAGCTTAATTACATATTAATCCTTCTTTAATTATTGTTCAAGAAATCTAGATCTAGTTGGGTAATTTGAAGATTATTTTGGGATTATTGAAGAATTGACAACTCTTCATCATCAATCAAGTTTTCTTCTATTATTCTTTGCTTATTATTTGGATCATCCTAAGTTGGTACAATTCCTTTTACCCTTTGCTTAATTATTGTTTATTACTTTACACCTCGTCATCGTGTTTAGCCTTATTAATATGATTGACACCCTTATTAGCATGTTTTCCATGATCATGAGTGAGTAGTCTCATAACTAGGGTTAATAGGGGGATTAGGGGAGTTAATCATGGGGTAAATCTTTACTTAATAAGTTCATATGATTGCTTGCTTGTTGTAGTTTCAACTTATGCACATGTTATGCTTGATGAAATGCTTAATTGACAACCTAGCATGAATCTCTTATCCATTCAACAAGGCTTGTAATACATAAACCAACTCAAGACTTGTTAGACCATGCATATAGTTGAATAGGAAGAAATTAAGTCGACTTGTAGGTGTTGTAAAGTCTTGACCGACTCGGCTTCGAGACCCAAAACCTTTCTGGGAATTGTAAGATATAAACTAACTTGATTCCACTACAACAATAAATTGCTTGCATTTATGAAACTTGTTTATGTGATCTCACCATGATTCCCTTAAGAACCCATGACACCCTAGTGCCTTTTATCAATTGTTTGCATTTTCATTTACTTTACATGCTTTGATTTTCCATTTGTTTACATTTACCTTGCCTAGTAGTTTAGATAACCATCTCAATCCAAACTAAATTGTGACCCCTAAGGCATAACTACTTGCAATCGATAACTTAATCCAATGCTTGTCCCTTGGGATCCGACCTTTACTTACCTCTCTACTAAGGGTAGTTTCTGGAGACTATAAATATTGTTTGAGGGCGTACAATGACACGACCCATCAAAATGGCGCCGTTGCCGGGGACGGTGTTAAATTGAATTGTTATCAATCTTTGTTTTTAGTTGTGTCTTTCTTTGCCTTGGAGAAAAGCATTTCCTCAAGGTACTTCTCACCTTTTTCTCTTAGTTTACATTGCAAGATGGAGCTTATAAATTGTTGTGTAGAGGACCATGCGGGTTCTACTCTCGTCAAAGACCCTTTGGAAGCATTGGAGGCCTTGGAAGCAAGTGAGGCCAATGGTAAACATTGGGCATTGGAAGTAGATCTCCTTGAGGCCGCTCTAGCCAACAAAGAGCTCACCTATGAGGAATCCATGACGATAGATAGCATCCTCAAAGAATCATCACAACCCATCACGGTGGAACAATCAATGAGGGTAGAAAGTGTAGTAGAGGAGGAAAGCATAATGGAGGTGGAAAGTATTCCCAATGAACCATCAAAGGTAGAAGTTGAGGTAAAAACTCCATCTTTAAAACCCCTTACCCCAAATTTGAAGTATGCTTACCTTGATGAGTCTAAAACCAAACTCGTGAGT
Organism: Silene latifolia; assembly: GCF_048544455.1. Lineage (NCBI taxonomy): Eukaryota > Viridiplantae > Streptophyta > Magnoliopsida > Caryophyllales > Caryophyllaceae > Silene > Silene latifolia. The sequence continues at coordinate 91,348,805 of NC_133537.1, read as the reverse complement.
GTCAATGAAAAACTTGATGAATGTCAATTGGAAAGTTTGCTTGGTATGTTAAGAGAACATGAAAAGGCTCTAGGTTATAGTCTAGATGACCTTAAGGGAATAAGCCCCGACTTTTGCATGCATAGGATTCATCTGCAGGAAGACCATAGACCTATCATTCAAGAACAAAGGAGACTTTCCCATATGCAAGAAATTGTAAAAGCGGAGATTATGAAACTACTTGATGCGGGAATCATTTACCCTATATCGGATTCCTTGTGGGTTAGCCCCGTTCAAGTGGTACCCAAGAAAGGAGGTACCACGGTGGTGAAAAATGATAAGAACGAACTAATACCCACAAGGAAGATCACCGGTTGGCAAATGTGTATTGATTATAGTAAGTTGAATTCCGCAACAAGAAAGGATCATTTCCCTCTTCCATTCATTGATCAAATGCTTGAGAGGCTTGCCTCTAACAAATTCTTTTGCTACCTTGACGGGTATTCGGGATTCTTCCAAATCCCGATACACCCGGATGACCTACACAAGACCACTTTCACATGCCCTTATGGTACATTTGCCAATGGGAGAATGCCCTTCGGGCTATTTAATGCTCCGGCCACATTTCAACGTTGCATGCTGAGTGTCTTTTCCGACTACCTAGAAACCATAATGGAAGTTTTTATGGATGATTTTAGTGTCTATGGGAAAGATTTTGCTATAAATATTGTTTGAGGGCGTACGACGACACGACCCATCAGCTAACATGAATACTTTCTGGCCTGGGGCTACTGAGAGTTTTTCTACTATATCCATGCCTCCACTTCATGAATTGCTAGGGTACAGAAATTGAATGTAGTAGCTCTGATGTTTGATGGATAATTGGAGCATGTATTTGGCAGTGTAACAACCCGGATTATAAAACAAACGGAAAACATATATAAAATGAATTATCAGAGTATAACAATGATAAAAGGGTCAAGGTGGCATAAACACCTGACCAATCTGGTTCATTACTAAACCAAAACCAAACTAATACATTATTCAAAGTTTCTTAAAAACATAAAGCAAAGTCCTAATTTATTATTAAGCTCGCTTCGCACATTCCCTAAGAAAGAATCAATCAATCAGCACCAATCTGAACAACCTGAGAATGAGGGTCGACAATCAGTCAGGAATAACTAGATGCTCTCCCAGTCATGTTTACAACAATTGAATATAATCAACAATAAATAACAATTGAAAGGCATAAACAGTAAACATGTGAGATCATCTACACTCACGAAACCCAACACAAACTTACGATAACTTCATCAACCTTAGACGGATGCAATCATGTAAACCTAGACCATATGCAACCACTAGACCATGAACACTTACAAGACTAGTAGCGACAAACGAACCACATCCACGAAAGGCACAAAGCTAGCATTAAAGCATAGCAAACATGGTGACACACGATCCACAACAACAGAAGGCACAAAGCTATCATCAAAGCATATCCGAATAGAGCGAACGCCCTTAGAGCGTATAACGCACTGCCTATAACTGCTAGAGCGTATAGCGCACTGCCTCTAGTGATGGAGCGTATAACGCACTGCCTCCATCGGTGTGGAGCGTATAACGCACTGCCTCCAAGGTACTATGTATAGTGTATGACCACTACCTATATGTCTAAGACCTGGCCAGACTCTCGGTGCAATAACTGTACACCGAACGACGCTCGGGGAACAGAGCGTATAACGCATCGCCTCATTACCCCCCCGGCCATAGACTATTCACCAGTCCCCGATGGGTAGTGTTTGTTCATTCCGATCGTATATAACTGATACTACCGTCATCTATTCAAACCAGCCAACAAACAAATGCACAGTATAACTGACTGTACCAACATGCTTGAACAATATTACGACTCAACTCATAGGATAGTATAACTGACCATCCTACTTATCATATGAACAAGAGTAACCAACGACTCATGCACACATATTGTCATACAATATAACTGAACACCACAAATCATGTGAAACAAGTATTAACCATCGATGTTATAGTAACCTTAACCATAACATAAACTCTGGATGCGAGGTTATAGTAACCTCGACTATAACTTCAACATATACAACTTGAAGTTATACCTACCTCACCTATAACCTTGACACGAAACTCAAAGTTATACTAGTTCCAACTATAACCTTGAGCCATAATCTCATGGTTACGTTAGTTTCAGCTATAACTATAACTCGTACTTCAATGTTATAGTAGATTCGGCTAAAACCTTGATTCATATATTCAAGGTTATACCTTATTCAGCCATAACTAGAGTAATGACCCAAAGTTGTACTAACTTCAGCAATAAAACTCGAATCATCATCAAGGTTATACAAGCTTTAGCTATAACTTTGGAAAGTACTCTTGGCTGCCTATCACGCCACCGCTAGGGTTTATTCGTAAACCCTAATTGCTCTCATGACACCCATAATAAACATATAAACAACATTTAATATATAATTAATACATTAAAACATATACAAGCATGCGAAAACATAATTAACATGATAATAAACAATCAAACATGCACCAATCATACAAAAAAAATCATTAAATCATATTAATTACATCAATTGGCATAAACACAATTAAAAGAGAAACCCCTAGTTACCTTTTTAGTAATTAATGAAAACCTCCATGAAAGACACGACCATCAAATCCTTGTCTCCAACACGTGTCAACGTCCCCAAAAATCAACTTTAAAGAATACCCGAATCCAAATCCATGAAAGCACCATAAAAGACTCTTCTTCTTCTTTACCCATTAAAATAAGAGATCTTAAACGTAGGTCTAAAGGTCCATACAAATAATCCCCATTAAACTATTTGGAGATGAATATGTTGTAAAGATAAGAGCAAGGATTGTGAAAATATAATTTGTGTATGAGTTTGGAAGAAGAAAATATGTAAAATAATGGAGTCAAAGGGAGAAAAGAGAACAAAAGAGAGAAATAGAAGAGGAGGCTGCGTGCGGCAGTTTACGTGAGAAACAAAGGAGAGCAGCTTGCCTGCTAGGTTAGGTTTTATATTTATAAAGGGGTTAACAAGTGGGCTTTGGGTCTATTCACTACTACATAATGAAACTATAGCAACACTATGAAAGTGTTGTAAAATGTTTTAATAATGTTGCAATAGGATTTAGGCAACACTTTTAAGAGTGCTGCTTAAAGTCTCGTTGCAATAGCTCAATGCAACACTTTAAGCAACACTTTCTTATCAAAAGCAACACTTTTTAAAAGTGTTGCACTTAATTTACTTATGCAACACTTTTTTTCAAGAGCTAATGCAACATTTTTAATGTTGAGATGCAACGTTTTTATGTTGAGAAGCAACACTTTTAACATGTAGAAGCAACACTTGCTTTCTTTCATCAAAGAAGAATTTGCAACACTTCCAAGATGTAATGCAACAATTTTGCAATTACAATGAATAGACCCTATTTTCACACCATTTTCTTTTTAGCTCTAATGAAAACTAAAATTAAATATTAGGAGTAATGTAGATACAAACATAGCTTAATAAATCATATCTTTATTATAAATTAATTCATTACAAAATACCTATGTTGGTTACATCTCGGAATAGTAGTTCAAAAATACATCTCGAATATCAATAGGAAAAATAAGGCTACAGACAACATATGCTCTCATCCTCAGCGTTCCGTACGTGACGTGCACGTGACAAGTTCCGTACGTGACGTGTACGTGACAAGTACGAGTCTTAACACTTATTGCACTCTTCAACTTTAAAGCTTTGAATCTGTAACATAAATAAAAAGCGAAATCGGTACATATTTTGGAATTTATAATCAAATAATCAAAAAAGACATTCAAATAGTATATGTGAAAACATAAAACAAAATTTAAAATAAGAGGGTAAGAACTTACTGTTATGAAATTGCAGACGGGTCAACTAGTCTTCAAGGAACACTAACGTATAAAATCATAAGTCAAAGCTTGGTGTGAATATATCATATTTACAGATTAAAAAAAAAAATCTATCACAATCCCTCTACAGGACTCATAGTCATTACTATCAATAAAAGCAATATCTGAAGATTGTTGTCATGGTAAAGGTGGAAGTGGAACTAAGTGTGTAAAAACCCTTTGTGTCCTACGTCACCTAGCAGCAAAGATGATGAGTGTAAAAATTCATTTTTGGCCTCGACAATAATGCAGATGACATCACGAATACACAAATATCATTCAAAGGGAAATAGGAGAGAATTGAAAGTTCGTCTTACCGGAGAAATTCTCCATTTCATCATAATTCATCTACTGAAGTAAAATACCACTTAAGTAAGTCACTTAAGTAAAATACCCGTACACTATAACCTTACAAGGGACACTAACATAGCACACTAATAACATTAAAATAAGAGAGTTAATCGAATGCTTACCTAAAACATATAGAATTATTACAACAAAGAGAACCATAATATCTGCACGAAAATGATCGTTTCATCCACTTTTTGATGTCAAGTAAACAAAAAGAAATGTTATATGTTTTATATTGGTCTAACGGAAAATGCACGCGGTGCCCTTGAACTTTGATGTTTTGCCCGAAATACCCAATTTTTTTATCCGGAAATCTTTAAGAGGCTATAACTCGTGTTTACAAGCTCAGAAAGTAACGATTTTTTTTTTTCAAATTGATTATCTTTTTGAGACCTACGACTTGAAAAAAAAAATTGTCGTGTTTGGAATTCGTGACCAAGAGATATGGTCACTCAAAGTTTGTATGGTAAAAAAAACTTTGACGTACAAAAACTCCTAGCCACGGGATCCAAATACGACAATTTTTTTTTTCAAATCGTAGTTCCCGGAAAGATGATCGATTTGAAAAAAAAAATTATCACTTTCTGAATTCGTAGACACGAGCTATAGCCGCTTAAAGTTTTCCGGAACAAAAAATTGGGTATTTCGGGCAAAATTCGAAACTTCAAGGGCACCGCGTGCATTTTCCCTTGGTCTAATAACAAACAACACCATGCCTTTCGTATAACAAACATCTGCAATTTCTCACTTGATAGTTATATGAGTAGGCTGCTTACATATTTCTTCAAAAACTACTTTCTTTAGAATTGAAGTGAATAAAAACATACAGGCTAATGTACTGGCAATAAATACAATAAATTTAGCTGGAACACAAAATAGATTCTAGGTTGGTTGATTTGAGCTCTGATCAACATATTTTTTGGACGGTGTCAACAAGAAAGACGAACCAACTACTGAAAAGCTCATGTCATAACTAATAGGTAAACTTCAACAATTTGTATGACTTTAAATAATTATGCAATAAGAAGTAATATACAAAGTTAATAAATCACTTACATAAAATGGTTCTCAGATTTGAGCAGGCATATTTCAATTGCAAGATAATTTGCATAGACAAAAGGAGTTTAAAAGAGACATTTTACTAGTCCTTGTTCATAGGTACGTCCTTTATGATCCGACATAATGAGTTCTGATCTTACCACCTACCCTATATCTACTCTCCACCACACAAACCTGCCATAACAATGTACTAAATCTGAACTAGAGGCAATAACAAGTGTTGGCATTAGAATTGAATAGTTAAGTAAAACAATGTATTTATGAAACCGAACTAAGCTTAATTAATGAATCCACTACAGTAGCAGTGGTGATGGGTATAAAATGCAAGACCTTTGCCCTTGATCTTAGTTTTTCCTCCCTTCTCTCCTCTAATCTTTTCTTGTCTCTTTTAAATTAATGGAGGATGATAAGAAGAAAATAAATGGTGGACTGATCAATGTAGCTAAGATAAAAATCGCAGAAAATAAGTACTATAGATATATGGGTTCACTCACCACCCCTCCTTGTACTGAAGGTATCCTTTGGACTGTTAATAAACATGTATGTACACCTCACACCAGCCCCCTCTCTAATCTTTAACAACACAGTTAACTACTTAGTCGGATACTTTTATAGTCCCATTGATGTGATTGATACTCTATTTAAAACCCATTAGAATCATCTCAGAAGAGCAGGTGAAATCACCGAGGGAGGTTGTTCATGATGCAAGTACAAAATTTTATCTCTTAATTCATGTTACAATAGACATTGGCGTAGCTAGTGATATAAATTTGCTACGTCTTATACATGTATCTTTTGCCAGCAATTATACTATTGTCGTTATCTCTTATCGTCTTATGTTATACTACTTTCACTTGAGATCATTCTCGGATGAATTTGCACCCCACTGAAAGGAAATGATGGGGATTTAAATTCGATCTCTTTACTTGCACAATAACAACCACCCACCCACCATTGTATCCGGCCATAGAAATGCCTAGTCTTCTATACGACTTAAATAATTACTCCCTCCACGCACTCATTTTCACCCCATTTTAATAAAATACTCCTCACGTATATTAGAGAAATGGGGTGAAAACAATTGTGCGAAGGGAGTAGTTTTCATAGTAAATGCTTATTCCATTAAGAATGAAAAACCATGGCAAAAAGATAAATAGAAAATGCTAACAAATGAATGAGATCGAAGGAGTAGAAAACCAGTTAAAAATCGAAAACAAGATAGGGGATAATAGAACCCGATTCGTAAATATCGACGACGTTTTAGTAAAGATCGACGACGTTTTTAAAAAAAAAAGACGACAATTGCCCCTACTATCTCACTAAACAAGCACAATTCTCTCTAATTCAAAAAACTCAAAAATTAACCCATCAACTTCCACCAACACTCAATCGTCTCAGCCACCACGACTACCACGCCGCTGTCGCTGCTACCACCACGCCGCCGACACCACGCCACCACCACTGACAACTGTCGTCCAACCGCTGCTACAAGGTAAGTTAGTTTTCCTTTTTTTTTTGTTAAATTAGTTTAGAAATTGAATTTAATTGAGTTAAGCTATGAAATTAAATAGTTATAATTGTTTCTTTCCTTTATTGTTATTGCTAATCGATTAAATTGATTGGATTTGGTATTAATAATTGAATTAGGTGAATTTAGTTAATGTTTTAGAATGTATCCAATTAGTTGAATTATTATTGAGTTGGTTAGTTGTTTTGTATTAATTTGTTGCTAATTAGTTTTAATTGTATTGTTGTTTGCAAAATAGGTTGAATTATATGTCGATTAATGTTGTTGTTTGTGTCGATTTTGAGTTGAAAAAATTGGGGAAGGGGGAATCCATGGTTGAAACGTGGGAAATTGACGTTTAACCATGGAGAAACGAAGGAAACGCACGTTCAACCATGGAGAAACGTGGAAAAGCAACGTTCAACCATGGTGAATGTGTGATCCCTACGTTTCTACCATGGTGAATGAGGGGATTTTACGTTCAAGCCATGGTGGACGTGGGTTTTGCACGTTTGGCCATGGTCAAACGTTGGATCTCTTCATTTGAGCCATGGTCAAACGTTAAGATTCAACTTTTGTCCATGGTCAAACGTTAAGATTCAACTTTTGTCCATGGTCAAACGTTAAGATTCAACTTTTGACCATGGTACATTTAATTTTTTTTTAAAAACCGTGTTTCTTGCTATTATTTGCCGATTTTTTTTACTTTATAAGTTTTTTAGTCGATTAACGTGTTTTCTAACAACTTTTATTTTATTAATGCAGATGGGAGATCGAAATGAGAGAGGAAATACCATCATGCAAGCTCCGCCTTCGCCAAACGTACACGGCCGTACCGATGGGCGGATTGTTACGATGTCAAAGCGTCGTTTGCGTGTTAAGCAGGCCCACCAACAACCACCGCCACTTCGAGAGACGTCTCGCATGGTTATGATGCCTACTCCCGGTCACTTCCGTAGTGATTCGGAAGAGGCGAGGTCACGGGAGGTTGCCGGTAGTTACCGGCATGATAGAGAGGATGAGCCGTCGAATGACGGTTCTGAGGAGGATGGTATTGGAGAGTATCGGGTCCAAGAGAACCCGTCATCGCAGAGATTGTTGAGTTAGAGGTTGGGCCGGGATCGTAGAGGACGTTATTCGAGTGTTAGAGAGACGTCCTCTAGCACGGATAGGTCGAGGAGGCCGGGGAGGGATAGTTCTTGGATCCTGAGAGAGCCCGTTCCTGGTGGTCCTAATAACATTGGCATCTTATAAAGTTTTGGTGGACACGTTGCGTTCAACTTTTGGTCGGACCCTAACCCGGAGAATATGAGGTCTTGGATCAAGCTCTACGAGAGGCCGAAATCTGTGAGGGAGATTAGGAAGATATGTCTCACTGAGGCTGTTGCCGCTAGGGTAGAGGCGAGCGGGCTTGGGATTTTGAGGGAGTGTTTTACCACCGGTCTAGACGATAACCTCCTTAGTGCTTTTATCGAGAGGTGGCACCCGGATACTAACACTTTCCATATGCCTTTTGAATAGATTAGTATCATGCACTATGATGTGCAGCATATTCTTGGGATACCTGTTAGTGGTGAGTGGGTGCGTGTGGACGGTTTGGCCGAGGCTGATAATAGTGGTCTGAAGGGGAAGATTGTGAGGTTTTATGGAGTTCCTGAGTCCGATGTTGTAGCACCGCGCTATACGAATGGCGGTTTACTTACATCAGACTTGAGGAATATTGTTTACCTAGGGAACGAGCATGTCTCGTTACGAGCTTAGCTCTTGATTTTACTGGGTCATACTCTTTTCATGTATAAGAGTGGTGATAGGGTGTCCGCTCAGTTGTTGCCCTTGTTTGATAGTCTTGATCGGGTTGGTTCCTATGCTTAGGGTGCCGCTTGTTTGGCTTACTTGTACCGACAGTTAGGGATAACATCGCGCCGAGATAGTACTGGTGTCAGTGGGTGTCTACCGTTACTCCAGGCATGGATATACGAGTACTTTCCCAGGTTCCGACCCGGCGTTGGATTCTTTTTTTAGGATCATCATCTAGTCGAGGCTTGGGCCACCTTGCCTCGGGCTAAGGGCGATTCTCATACTTTTCAGATGTATCATCATAGTTTGGACGATCTTAGGTCGGAGCATGTCCGATGGTTGCCCTACGGGAACCGTCCCCAGGGAGCTTGCAGAGCATCGCTTTACTCGGGTTTTATCAGGCATCTTGATATAGTAGAGCTGTACTAGCCGGATTGGTTCATGCGTCAGTTTGGGTATGTTCAGGCTATCCCGCTCTCGATGCCTATTCCGATTGTTGAGTCTCGGGTGGCGAACGGGAATTACAGGCTGGACTTCGGGCAAGAGCCCGATAGGACCTGGGGGAGCGAAAATTCCATCACACCGTTATGAAAACTGTGAAGGAAAGCATATATGCCTTTCGAGTATGGTGATGGATACATGACTTGGTATGCGGAGATTTCACACCCCTATTTGCCTCCCCCCTCACACCGCCTCCATTTTCGGTCTGTCGAGTTTCATAAGGAGCCGGAGGTCACCCTAGCTCTTAGTCGTACATTCAAGAACGTCTTCCAGCAAACTAGTGATGAGGCCGAGAGAGAGAGACTCTAGAGATTTGTTTGCGGACATGCGTCTCTACTATGAAGACGTGCATGACGACTAGTTCGTTTTTATTTTTTATGTTTTCTCTTTGTTCGGATTATGTTTGTATAGACATTTTAGTATCTTTGTATGGATAATTGTTATGGTTTTTTTTGTTTTCATTAATTTAATTTTAGTAATCTTTTTATTGATCAATCCCGTAGTGAAACGATACAAATTAAAACTTAGTTAACGGAAATTAAACGTAGCCGAGAACTTAATTTTTAACACGATACAATTTAACAGTAGGACATAATACAGAGACAACACTTAATAAGGTAAAACATAAATTGAAAATACAACGGGAATTAATACGTAGTTAAATGGAAATGAAACGATGACAGATTGACAATACAACTTAATTGAAACGTAATTAAATAACTATCGAACTTAATTAACTTCTTATGATGAAGATGACGATTCCAGATCTTGTTCATAATCTCGAGTCTCAATTTCTTCAGGTTGGCTAGCAACATATTGATCCAACAAATCAGGGACGTAGAGTTTGACATTGCCTAGGTTGAACACTATACCGGCACATATTCTAATAGTCTTGCGTAATCTAGTACGGTCATGATGCGCTCAAAATAGACAAGGAGATCACTTCTTAACCTGCAAAACTCCCACATCTTCTCGGTTAATTTTTTATCAGAAACAACCTCATCAGTAACTGCTGGAGTTAGTATGTGATCCGGGTTTCCGGCTAAGATGATACAAAGGCTACCAAGTGGAGGATTTTCAAGCAAGTGCCATACAATGGCACTAGGAACAAATAATTCATGGCGAGAAACTAGCACTGCAGGTAAGTCCGCAACAATTTGACCGATTCTTAGTTGATAAGCTCTGATTTTCTGAGTATTTGTGAGAACCATTTTAGTATTGTAGTGAGTGAATAGGATTGGATGTTGTGATTGAAATTGTCATAGCATGGGCTATTTATAAGAAGTCGGTTCAAAACGGTTATTTTTGAATTGTAACGGTTAGTTTGAATTATAACGGTTATTTTTGAATTATAACGGTCTTTTGAGTTATAACGGTTATTTTTGAATTATAACGGTTATTTTTGAATTATAACGGTTATTTTGAATTATAACGGTTCTTTTTTAATTATAACGGTCTTTTTGTATTATAACGGTTATTTTTGAATTATAACGGTTATTTTTGAATTATAGCGGTTATTTTTGAATTATAGCGGTTATTTTTGAATTGTAGCGGTTATTTTTGAATTGTAACGGTTATTTTTGAATTGTAACGGTTATTTTTGAATTGTAACGGTTATATTCCTTCCATTTTGTCCTAAATCTCAACTATATTAACATATTCATCTTCTTCTATTTTTCACTCATCTTCATCTTCTTCTTTTTTTCACTTCTATTTTCTTCTTCATCTCTCTACTTATGTCGACATCATCCTCAATGTGGAGAAACCACCCAAATGAAGGCCTCAATTTTAAGAATCAATGTTGCAATCGTTGTGGCAAAAACGCTATCATCAAGATTTCTGGGTCAATTAATAATCCAATGAAAGCGTATTTTAAGTGTTTAGATTGCAATAATTTTGTGACGTGGTTCACTGAAGATCATTTGACAATAACAAAAAAGTTGAAGATAGCATGTCAAGATGAAGCTGATGATGCATCAAGTGGAAATGTCATGAAAGAGCTAGTGATAGGTTTAAAAGAGGAGATTTCGGGTTTGTCTTTTAGAAATATATAATTTCATTAATTTACATATTCACATATGAAATTATTTATTTAGTCATAAAATAAATACTAGATCTTGTGCATGCAAACATAAATAAGATTAGTGAGGTTTTTATTTCTCTAAAAATTTCTTCACAAGATAGAGAATTTATTTTCTTACACTAGAAAATATTAGATGAAGTAATAATGAATAAAAATGATAGAGGAAAAACTCTATCATTTCACTTGGAAAAACCAGTTGGAGAAGGGAAGGAGAGATCATGCATGGTCTTGTGTTCTTCTCAAGACAAGACTAGGCACGCATGGCTAGTCATTAGGCTTTGATCATCATGGTTTCCACTTAAATAAAAACACAATATATATTCCTTAAACTCCCTCCATTTTCGGCACATATAAATAAAATGGGTAGTCCATTTTATTTTGTCATTTGTCAATTGTGACATAGGTGACATGTAACTTGACATGTGAATTCGTAATGTATTTTTAACATATTAAAAATCAACATACTCATAAAATATGTCATATACAAAATCCACTAGTAATTCGTAATCACTTGTACCAAAATGGTTTATCAAATTATAAATTACGTCTTGTATTTATAATAAATTATTCATTCAATTTCAATTGTTTCGTAAACAATAATTTTATCTAAGTAATAAAACAATTCGATTACTTAGACCGTATCTCATTTAATCAAATTACAATAAGACACGTTAACTTTACTCACAAAATCATCCGTCAATTTTAAGCAATTTAATTAACTCGTATCGGCATACGATTAATTAAATAATCAATTAAAATTATTTCCCTATAGGTATGACCTAAGGGGATCAACTGATCACCACCGTCGCACGACAGTAATGTCAAACGCTAGTCAGCCAATCATTACCGATATGTGTGGACCAGTTGACTGTAAAATATTACATCTCACATGTATTCTTAAAATGAGATTTAAACATGTGATCATCATGATCGACAGTTGTGATCACGTTATTGTCGGAGGACACATATTCAATGGCTATGGTATAGGACAATCCACAAAATACCATACGGTAGACGGCCTTCCGTTCGGGTCTTCAAATGCATGATAGTGTTTCAACTTCCTTCCCAAACATTGTTCCCGTCTTCTCCTCATGTATGACCAATCACACATATCGTCCAGTTGAAAAGCGTTGCAAAAACTAGCAAATTGTCACTACACATCCAATGGTCCGGGCCACAACTAATCTGCTAAAAAAACGCAACTTGTCGAAGTGCTTCCTCATACCCTGTAATACCGGTGGTTTGTGATCGATAAACTCCAAACAACTCTCTGTATATATCGTCGCTCCTCATCTCCCTCGAACACCATTCCCGCATAACTATATAATCTGTCTCTTGGCCCCGCTGGGTGTGAGATACTACTCGGAACCCACAATGACCGTTATCTCCAACATCCACCCAACCATCAAAGTGGCCCCACAGAACCTCAGGAACACCCCACCATTTGGCCCATGATGATATAAGGCCAATGGTAAAGTTCCTTCCTAAAGGAGCACCAGGAGGTCTTGATTCGAAATCACCAAGTCTTTGTTGTGGTTGATCTGCATTTGTTGAACCGTGAGTACTTGGTGTCCCGAACTTCCTTTCTGCATGCTCGAAACCCGACTTGTTTCTAGTTGTAGAACCTCTCGGACGGCCTTTCAGTTGCTCATTAATAGGGGGTGGCAAAATCTCTTGGTCCTCCGGGTGGGAGAAATCACGCAACAAGTCTATGACTGCCCTGAGTTTAATCGGGTCACTGTTTCTCACACCGTCAACTAATTCCTCAAACAAATCACCATCATTTTTCGGCATTTGTTGAGGAATATCATACACCAATGTCTTCCAAAAGACATGAATATCCTCGAGATGGACCCTCCTACCTTTTTTGTGCAAAGATACAAAATTGCACGCACAAGGTAATCCATGAGTCGTTCGTAGCACGTGTTGGCATCCATCCACCAACCCGATACCCAATCCAAGGCCTCTCAAAAGTTCTTTCTCCATTAACTCTATAGCCTTAAAAGACACGTTCCCTTGCAATAAGGAGAAAGTACGGGATGTTATCCTTGGTTTACCCATTTCATCTTCGAGTTCTTTCTTAATCTTTGAGTGTTGACCTTCTAGCATGCCGTGGATACGGGACCACATGGTATCAAGTGTGAGATGACTTGATTTCAACCAAGCCTTCAATAGAGAATGTGCTGACTCAACACGGGAAGTTGCCATGTTACCAAGATGGAAGACCTCGTTTGTATAGCATAAAATAAACTTCCCTGCGTGTTCACCCCAAGCTCTCCGTATATAATTGGACATACAGCTCCACTTACGACTGAAACACACCCAAGCGTGCTGAAACGCTTCCTCGGTAACTGCATTGATCACCTTATTCCAACCGTCTTCTGGATTTGTGATGATATGTGACCTCATACCCTCAGTACTGTATAATGTCAAGGCTTTTGCATTGATGGCTTTGTTCACATGCCATCGACACAACAAATGATCAACCCCGGGAAATACTGCCCCAAGAGCGTTGATCAAACCCAATTCCCAGTCGGTGACAAAAAAAGAAGGGGACGCTCCGGTGACATCTAAAATGTCAGCTAACTTCTTCAACATCCACTTGTAATTCTCCTCAGACTCGGTATGAATCATCGAACATGCAATTAAGAAGGACGATCCTGTGGGTGTGACACCAACCATCTCAATGAGTGAATTCTTGTAAGTGTTGGTTTTATTAGTCGAATCCATGATAACCACGTAAGGATAAGCCCGGAATAACTTCACAGAATCATAATGTGCCATGAAAATGTGAGTCAACTCTTTTGACTCGGAATCAATCTCGTGCCAATGGACGTATTTCGCTTCTACCGCTAGAGCCAACATTTGTTGAGCGATGTTTCTTTCACCCCTAACTTCTTTCCTAATTTTCCTTGTTTCATTATATAGTTGGGTGCTTGACGGTTGAGGTTTTTCGGGGGTTTTCAAATGAAGACCATTTTTAATATCCCTCGGTATAACCCCGGCCAGTGTTTGTTGCCTAACATATGCCTTCTCTTTCGCGTCCAATCCCGCAAAGTGCCGATCCCCGTCCTTATAAACGGCTACGTTGTGGTTGTGTAGTCCACCCCTCTCGGAGGTTACAATGTTCCACACTATCGTCACTTGATCATTTTTAGACATGAAATTTTGAACGACACTAATACGAAACTTGCATGAACACTTCTGCGACCTCCTTGGTTTTTCAAGATCACCCGATCGTTTTGGTAACCCATGTCTTTTACATCGAAAATAACTTGCCAATAACCCGTTCTTTTTTCTGTTTTTAGCTCCGTTATTTGCTTTAACCAAAGCAAATCCATTCTCGAATGCGACTTTATTAGCCCAAATAAAACCATCGTCACGCGTTTCGAAATCTATAGTAGTCTCGAACAACGGGTTGTAATCAATTGAATTCTCGCCAAAAGTCTCCCACGAATCCTGTTATAAGGAATACGGACTATAGTAAGACAATAAAAAAACATTCATAACCTAAATAAATTGCGTAAAATGAAAGAAAAACAAGATAAAACGAGTAATTCATGGCTAAAACGCGAGAATCAACAATCGACCATGGCCAAACATTACTTTCCAACGTTCGACCATGGCCAAACAAGGAAAACCAACGTTCAACCATGGCCAAACAATGAAACTCAACGTTCAACCATGGCCAAACATTGATTTCCAACGTTCAACCATGGCCAAACAATGGATTCCAACGTTTGGACCATGGCAAACGTGGAAATCCAACGTTTGGACCTTGGCAAACGTGAAAATCCATCGTTTGGTCCATGGTGTACGATGATTTCCATTGTTTGGACCATGGTGAACGTGCATTTCCAACGTTTGGACCATGGGCTGAACGTTGGTTTCCAACTTTAGTCCATGGTTCAACTTTCGGGGGACAAATTCCAGATTTTCGCTACTACTAAGTTAATACGTGAAGTAAATCAACTATCGAATAGAAGTAACGATGTGCAAAAAAATTGAAAATTAAACAAATAATGAAGCGATTAAGTTGTTTACGTACCGGTGAATCAGGATCCGTCATGTTGTTAATTGTTGTTGTTGGTTTTTTTTTTTTTTTTTTAATTTAGTTGAATTTGAGAGGAAATTTTTTTAGAGAGAGACAGTGGAGGGGCAGTTATCGTCTTTTTTACGAACAACGTCGTCAATATTTACTAAAATGTCGTCGATATAAATCAGCCTCCCTGAATCCAGGAGTTAGGTGTTCCGAAGTGGACAAATTTGATTAATAGAAACAAGTGAAGATATGCAAAGTCCCGGACAAACTTATGACTTTATCAGAAAACCAATTTGCTTTGATTGTCACTAGTCAATTAATAGTATCACAGACATCTCCCATTATTCATTTCATAATAATCGAACAATTGAATAGCAAATAAAATCACAAAAATTAAAAATCGAAGCATAACATCAAACAGTTGTATACAAAATAAAATTAATAGCAAGAAACAAGTTGAAAAATCAAATTAATATTACAGGAATGAATCGTCATACCTGAGACTGTAAGACAATTGGGACTGTTGCAGGTGAAACAAGATCAAATAAGAATTGATATGACGATTGATATAGCAGAAGATTCTTGATTTGTACGGAGTTGAAATTTTTGGAATGCCGTATTGATTGGTAGAAGACGATTAACACGAAGTACGGAGTATTACGTTAAATTACTGTTGGTTTCTAAACAAAACTGCAATATTTCGCTTATTTTTTTTCAATTTTCACATATCCCGCCTAACTTTCACCCACTCACTAAATTTTCTTTCAATAAATTGGACTAGTGCTTATTCTAATAAGTATGTGAGCAGGTCTCCTTAGAGACGGTCTTTCAATAAGTTTATTGAGAGACTATTTTATAATTTTAAGAAAAAGTGGCACTAAAGATAATAAAATAGATACAAATCATGATTAAAGATAAAATGGGTACATTTATTAAGTAAATAGGTACGAAATTAATATGTCACAATCAACAACAAAAGGTTACGAAATACATATAAAAGGGTACAGAAGACTTGTATCTCAATAACTTATTGAAAGACCGTCTCTCCCAAGTTTTAGTGTAAGTCTAATTAGCAACGTATTATAGAAGTGTTGCTAGTGCATCTACTAAATTCAACATTTAAAAAATAATGTTGCTATATGTAGTGATAAAATGCAACAACTTTAAAAAAGTGTTGCATTATAGAGATAAATGCAACATTTTTATGATAAGTGTTGCATAGCTAATATCTTCACTATAAATTGCAACATAAATAATAAGTGTTGCATGCAAAATGTTGTCAAAGAGTCATATTGTAGTAGTGATTATTTCATACAATGAATTATCTGATTACAAAACCAATTGGATACTATTAAAACGCTAGGAGAGCTTAAATAAGAAAAGTAATTATTAAATTAAAATAGTCAAATCGTACCCAGACATTTTAACCCATTCAAAAGTAGGTCAAAACAACAAATAATAAAATATAGGACGAAGACGGCAAATATAAATATTTCAAATACATTATTAAATTCCAAAATAATCAATTTAATAAAATACTTTTATAATAAAATACGGGGTGTTATAGGCAGACTTCACATTTTGCACAATAGTCTAGACAGTCAGCCCTCAGGGTCGGCCAGTAATAGCCAGTCCTGATTACCTTGCTTGCCAGGCTTCTTCCACCTTTATGGTTGCCACAATATCCGTCATGAATTTCTTGAAGTACTCGCTTGTCTCCATGTGGTTCAAGATACCTTAAGTAAGGTCCACCCTCAGATCTTTTAAACAAAGTGTTATTGATAATAGAATAAGAAGAGGCGCTAATTTTAAATGCTCTGGCTTCATGCCTACCCTGAAGTAGT
Organism: Silene latifolia; assembly: GCF_048544455.1. Classification (NCBI taxonomy): domain Eukaryota; kingdom Viridiplantae; phylum Streptophyta; class Magnoliopsida; order Caryophyllales; family Caryophyllaceae; genus Silene; species Silene latifolia. The sequence goes on along the minus strand of NC_133537.1, from coordinate 91,331,666 downwards.
ATACCTCGTAGAAACCAATCATAATAAGGTTTAGTCCAGGAGTCATTGTCAGTGTTGACGGGGTTGACTTGCTAATGGCAGATTCAAGCAAATGTACAATAGGTACTTTATCAAAAGAAGCTGGGGTGAAATTTGAACCAAGGTTGGCCAAAGCATCAGCCTGGGTATTCAGGTCTCTTGTATTTGCTCAATATCAAATAAAATGAATTTATCGCAAAGTTTTTTTTAGCATATTCCAAATATAAAATCATTTTTTCATCCTCTGTTGTATAAATTCCTTTTATCTTATTTACAATTAAAAGTGAGTCAGTTTTTACCTTTAAATTTTGAACACCGAGGTGTAGACATACCTTGAGTCCTGCTATGAAAGCTTCATACTCAGCCTTATTATTAGTAGCTTTGAACTCACAACTCACAACCTGGGTTATGGTGTCCCCTTGTGGCGATTTTAGCACTAATCATAACCTTGTACCCCTTACATTGGATGCCTCATCTGTGAACAGGGTCCACTGCTGGTCTAAGGTTTTGTTTTCTAATTGATTGACTTCCTTGGGCATGCCTGATTCTGGGTTAGGGCTGAAATTAGCCACAAAGTCTGCTAAGGCCTGTGATTTGATTGTTGTCCTGGGTTCAAATGTAATATCATAGGTACTAAGTTGGACTGACCATTTAGAAATCTTGCCTGATAATTCAGGCTTCCACAGGACTGATTTTATAGGTAGGTTGGTCCTGACTATTATGGGGTGACTTTCAAAATAAGGTCGTAACTTAGCACATGACACGATCAAAGCTAAAACATACTTTTCAAGTAAACCATACCTCATTTCAGCATCTAATAGACTTTTACTTACATAGTAGACAGGGTGTTGCTGACCCTCCAGTTCTTTTACCAAGACTGCACTTACTACGGTGTCAGTAACAGAAAGATATACTGATAGGGGCTCTCCCTTTTCTGGCTTGGCCAATAAAGGCAGAGAGGAGAGATATAGCTTTAGGTCCTGAAAGACTTCCTCATGCTCAGGGGTCCACTTGAACTGCTTGTTTTTTCTGAGCTGGTTGTAAAATGTTTTACACCTTTCAGAAGATCTGGATATGAATCTGTTCAGGGCAGCTACCCTGCCTGTCAATTTCTGAATGTCCTTGACTGATTTAGGTGATTGTAATTCTAGTATAACTTTGATCTGTTCTGGACTAGCTTCTTTGCCTCTTTTGGTCACCATGTAGCCTAAGAACTTTCCTGCAGAGACTTCAAAGTGGTATTTGGTAGGGTAAAGCTTCATGTTGTATTTCTCGAGGATCTGAAATGCTACTTCCAAGTGCTTCACATAATCTCATGCATCCTTGGATTTAACCACCATGTCATCTATATACACCTCCATGATGTCCCCGATCTGCTCTTTGAACATCATGTTGACCAGGCGTTGGTACGTTGCCCATGCATTCTTCGGACCGAATGGCATGGCAGTGTAGCAGTATATGCCCCGGTCAGTAATGAATGCAATGCTCTCCTTGTTAGTAGGGTACATCTTTATCTCGTTGAATCCATTGGAAGCGTCCATGAACGTGAGTATCTCATGTCCTGCCGTTGCATCTACCATGGCATCGATATGTGGAAGGGGGAATGGATCCTTAAGGCAGGCTTCATTTAGGTCAGTGTAATCTACACAGACCCTCTATTTGCCATTCTTTTTCTGCACGACCACTACGTTTGATAGCCATTCAGGGTACAATACTTCCCTGATCATGCCCATATCTAAGAGTTTGTCAACTTCATTCTTCATTTATAATGGCGTTTCTTTTTGGTGCAAACTTTCGTCTTTTCTCTTGTACAGGCTTGAAAGATGTGTCAATATTGAGTTTATGAGTGATAATATCAGCACTAATTCCAGTCATATCAAAATGAGACCAAGAAAAACAGGAAGATTTATTTTTTAGAAAGCTTACTAATTCAGGCCTAACTGAATCAGGAGCGTCAGAGCCAACTAGAACATACCTGTCAGGATACTCAGGACTGAGGATTACCTGATCTTTTTCCATCCTGGGTGGTGCTACATATGTACTCCTGACATGGTACGGTAATTCGTATGCGGGGGACTTACCTTGTAAAACCCCGCGTTAATTGAAGAGGTCCAGTGATAGTCTTAAATGACTAGTGCTTGAAGGGATTGAAAGTACTACTCTTATCAACAAAGTGCACTTTGTTTATGGTAATCCAAACAAACGAACTCCACAGTTAAGCGTGCTTGGCTGAGAGTAGTCTTAGGATGGGTGACCTCCTAGGAAGGTTTCCGGGATGCGCATGAGTGAGGAAAAAATGCGATATAAAGGACCCGTGTTGATATGTGGGCCATGTACACAACCTGGTGAGATATCATAAGTGATGGGGCATATTCTGCACCGCTGACCAAGTCAACATGATTGAGCAAGGTCAAAGATATCCACAGCAAGTCAACGACTTGGACAATCTAGCCGATCGACCCATCGGCCCGTCGGCCGGGTCTCGGCATGGTAACCTGCCAGTAGGGACACATATCCGCGTACTCATATCCAAGACCCCTCGGCGGCGAGTCAACAGGATCCGCCGGCCAGCCATAGGCCCCTCGGCCGAGGGGTAGATCAGTCTTTCCACCTACTAGCCACTTGGCCACTTGGCCACTACGTGACAAAAGGTGAAAGCCTATAAATACTCCTCAACCTTCATTGAGGAAAGGATCCCAACTAATCCACAACTAAACCTAAATACACTATTCATCTGGTAATATCTTCCTTATCTCTCTACAATACACATTCAGCCAAGTAACAACTTATCTCTTAAGTTTACTGACTTGAGCGTCGGAGTGAGTACGCTTGGCACAAAGCCAAGCCCTCAGTTCGTTCATTGTTGCAGGAGAGGCCGTGAGGAACGATTGAGACCAAAGGAGAATCCAACTCAAGACATCATTCAACAAGCCAAGGGTGGTAACTATACTTGATCCGGAATTACGCCCGGAACAATTGGCGCCGTCTGTGGGAAAAGATACTAGAAGCTAGTCACATTCATTCCCAAACAAAAAAAAAACAACAAAAACCCACCCAAAAAGCTAAGAAGATGTCAAAACAACAAGACGCAGTCGTGACCGACGAAACCGCATTTTACCACGATGACACTTTCAACAATTCTGGAGTCGTGCGGCCCTCCCACCGGCGAGTAATCCAACCGGAGTTTGGGATGCCGATAATGCCGGACACGTCGCGCCACCAACCAGTCACCATCATGGGACACGTGGTTGACATAGCAAAACTAAAGATGGTCCTGGACCTAATTAGTAATACGCTTTGCTCACACTTTATCACGCCGACAAGAGCGGCGGAAAACGCCAGAGGCCGGGGCCCGAACGTAACTCCGAGAAATTTGAACGGAGCACCTGGGAGAAGCCGACCCGCCAAGTCGCCGGGGGAGCCCAAAGTGGGCGTGGTAGACCTAAGTCCTTCCCGCACTCATGGGAGGACAGCGTCCCCGCAACACGAACGAGGCTTACCCCAAAGGAACCCGAGGAGTCCGACTCGGCGAGTTGGAGAAGAAGTCCGAGTCGGAGAAGAAGTCCTTCCCGCTACGAGGAGAGGAGCCGGATTAGGAATGCGAGGAGCCGATCGCCGCGCGTCGTTCGATCGCGGTCGAGACGGCCCCTCAACGCCTACGTCCTAGACGTCCAGTGCCCAACTAAGCTCAAGTTGCCACCTCTATCATACAAGGGAGACAGGTGATCCAGCACCGACCACGCTGAGGCTTTCGAGTCTTACATGTCGGTATGGGAGCAGCCCGATGAGGTCTGGTGCCGAGTCTTCCCGACAACTTTGCATGGGATGGCTCAAAGTTGGTACAAGGGGCTTCCCGACGGCTCGGTATACTATTACGCCGACCTAAGAGACGCCTTTCTAGCCCAAAGACTCTTGCAACAAGAGAAGGGCCGTGGAGACATCGGACCTCCTAACTATCAAACAGGAGGGGGCGAGTCTCTACGAAGCTATGTGAAGAGGTTCGACGGAAAGGTCCAGCAGATTCGAGAAATTAATCCCGAATTGGCGGCCTTCGCGCTGATGAAAGGCCTCCCAAGGGGAGACTTAAAAAATGAGCTCATAAAGTGCGGAGGACTGAGCTTGGATGCCGCCAGGAGGATGGCCGACCAGGCCATCAAGGTAGAAGACTATCACAAGACATGGGTAGGCCCCAGCGAAGCCGAGCCCTCCGAAAAGAAGAGTCACCGGGAGGACAACCCGGATGAGAGGCGCCGTGACAACAACGGGTCACGGTCCGATGAGAGACGCCGTGACAATAACAGTCACGGCCCGACAAATCTACCAGAAATGAACTCGGCGGATGCGGGGGAGCTCGAACGTACTACAAAAAAAACGGTACGATGATCACACCCCCTTGGTCGTATCGGCCGCCGAGGTCTTCGCGTTGAGCAAGAACGAGGGCCAGAAGTGGGAAAGACCCCTAGGCCGAGGAGTGACGGTGACACGAGCCAAGATCTTTGTGAGTACCACGGCCACACACGGACACTTAACCAACGACGCCGTCATCCAAGAATGCCATTGAAGAACCGATCCGTAAGGGGAGCCTCGGCAAATATGTAGCCGGGGCCAAAAACCGATGCGGCGGGTCAAAGAGCAAGCCCATCTTTGAACGGGTAGGAGTAATCCACGTGGTCATCGGAGGCAACGGGAACGATGGGTCCGCTCATGGGCACAAACGGCACCTGAATGAACCATATCAGGCCATCAACTTTGTGCCCAATACAGCCACCCCCGCTCCCAACATCCCCGATATGACCATCGGGCGGGAGGACTACGAGGGAGTCATCGCTCCTCACAAATGACCCACTTACAAATCCACCTGGACATAGCCAACCATTTGGTGAAGAGGTGCCTGATTGACACAGGCGCCTACACAAACATTATGTACAGAGAATGCTTTCTCGGCCTCGGTGCCCCGAGAGTCGAAGATTTGAGCCCCCGCACCAACCCGTCGTACGACTTTTAAAATTGGGTCGGCCTGGCACCCCTGGGGTCGGTCAGACTGCCGGTGAGGTTCGGCGAGGGAACTGCATCCAGGAATGTTATGTCTGAGTTTATAGTTATCGACGGCACATCTGCCCACAACGTGCTCATAGGTCGGGTCACTTTGAGTGAAACCGACGCCGTAATTTCCATTCGGGCCTTGACATTGATATACGTCTCGGACCGGGGGGAAGCACATAAGCTCGCCTCGAAGAACGAGAAGGAACCCGGCGTATGGGAGATACACACCCACGGCCCTTCCACGACGGATAGCTCGAAGGCTAGCATCGTTATTCTTAGCCCAAACGGAGACGTGTTCGAGCACGCCTTGGAGCTTGCCTCCTCGACCTCAAACAACGAATCCGCGTACGAGGCAGTGATAACCGGAGTCGGGCTAGCCGAACCGGGGGGAGCATGTCGTGGTGAAAACAGATTCGCTCTTATTGACCAACCAGATCAAAGGAAAGCACAAGGCTCGGGACTATAGGACGACAAAGTATCTAGAGAAGGTGAGAGCCGGCGCTTCAAAATTAAAATCCTTCCAGATACAGCACACTCCCAGGTCCGAGATCGACCAAACCATCAGCATGGTTGAAGGAGCAGAGACAGAGGAGATGGAGATTGACCCAGGTCGCACCGTGACCGTCGGTGTCAACCTGGAACCAAAATTCAGAGCCGAACTCCTGGACCTGCTAAGGAAAAATAAGGACGTCTTCGCCTACTCAGCGGCCGAGATGCCAGGCGAAAGCCGGGAAGTAATTATTCACAAGCTGAACGTACTCCCCACCGCTCGCCCTGTCAAGCAAAGGATGAGGAACTCCTCAGTCGAGAAAGATGAGGCCATCAAGGCCGAGGTAGATAAACTACTTACGGCGGGCTTTATTATGCCCTGCACTTACCCTGAGTGGTTAGCCAATGTTGTGATGGTAAAGAAATCATCGGGGGCATGGAGAATGTGTGTAGACTTTACCCAACTTAATAAAGCATGCCCCAAAGATTGTTACCCTTTGCCTCGAATAGATAGCTTGATCGACGCCACGGCAGGATACACCATGCTGAGCCTGCTAGACGCCTTCTCGGGGTATCACCAGGTATTCATGGCTGAGGAAGACATGCCTAAATGCGCATTCATCACCGCTAACGGCACATACATGTACAAAATGATGCCGTTTGGTTTGAAAAACGCCGGCGCCACGTATACAAGACTGGTGGACAAGGTATTCCAAAATCAGAAAGGACGAAACATTGAGGCTTACGTCGACGATGCTATTGTGAAAAGCAAGTCGACAACAGCACTGGCCGATTTACACGAAACATTTTGTTCACTAAGGAAATACAAGATGAAGCTCAACCCAATGAAATGCAACTTCGGTGTCCTCAGGCGGGTAAATTCCTCGGTGTACTTGTTAGTGCCGGAGGCATCGATGCAAATCCGGACAAGATCCAAGCAAGCCTAGACTGCCGGAACCAAGGAATCGAAAAGAGGTTATGATCTTGGCCAAGGAGAATGGCGGCTCTCGCCCGTTTCATCTCTCGGTCAGCCGACAAGAGCACCCCATTCTTCAAGGTATTGAAAGGGAATAAAGACTTCACTGGGGAGGAACGAGCACGGCTTTCAAGCAATCGAAAGCCCATCTTCGGACTCTCCCAACTCTGTCCCGGCCGATCTTTGGGGGAGACGCTATACCTATACATAGTAAGCGATTACCTCGGCCACGGTCGGCCGCCGTGATCATCGGGAAGAGGACAAACAAAGAACACCCAATCTACTTTGTCAACCATACGCTGTTGCCCGCCGAGAGAAATTACCCACTAATTGAGAAAGCCGCCTTCGCCGTCGTCGTTGCCACAAGGAAGTTAAAACCCTACTTCGACGCACACCCCGTGACGGTCCTAACCGATCGACCACTTGAGAAAGCTTTGGAAAGATTCGAACAATCCGGCGGCTCATCAAGTGGGCGGTGGAACTCTCTGGTTTCGGCATTCAGTACAAACCAAGGCCTTCGATAAAGGGGCAAGCACTTGCGATTTCTGGCCGAATGCACATATCAAGAAGAGCCAAACCCAGGCATATGGGAGGTTTACACCGACGGCTCCTCCACGACGAACAGCTCAGGAGCCGGCATCCTTATCATCAGCCCAAACGGAGACGAGTTTGAGTACGCCTTGAAATTCACCTTCTCGGCCTCGAACAACGAATCCGAATACGAGGCGGTGATAACCGGAGTCGAGCTAGCTAGGGCCGCCGGAGCAGAACACATTGTGTTGAAGACAGACTCACTGTTGGTTACTAACCAAATCAGAGGGGAGTTTGAGGCTCGGGACGACGGAATGGTAAGGTACCTAGAGAGGGTAAAATCCGACATAACGAAATTGAAATCTTTCCAAATCCAATGCGTTCCCAGATCCGAAAACAACCGGGTCGACGCTCTCTCAAACCGCCAGCTCAACCATCAAGAATGTCACCAAACCGTCTTTGGTAGATATCAGGAATACGAAGAGCATCACAGAGACTGTCGGCATGGTAGGCAACATAGAGACCGAGACAACGTGGATGACCCCGATCATGAAATACAAACTCACAGGTGAATTGCCGGAGGGCCGCAATCCCTCGGCCAAAATAAAAAGGATCGCCACCAGGTACTTGGTGTTCGAAGGGGAACTGTACAGAAGATCCGTAATAAGACCACTCTTGAAGTGTGTCGGTCCAGCCGACGCAGAACTGATACTGACAGAGATTCACGAAGGCATCTGTGGACACCACATGGGGGCAAGAACACTAGCCCACAAAGCTCTCCGAGCCGGCAACTTCGGCCCACCATGCTTCAAGATTCCAGAACAAAGACCAAGAAATGCACAAACTGTCAGATGCATGCCCCGGTAATACACGCTCCCTCCAGGGACCTACAACCGGTGCTTAGTCCCCTTCCTTTCGCACAGTGGGGGATGGACATGCTAGGACCCTTCCCCACAGCCTCCGGAGGAAGGAAGTTCTTAATCGTCGCCGTTGATTACTTCACCAAATGGGTAGAAGCTGTAGCAGTACCAGCGAAGACCACAATGATCGTCGAAAGGTAATTTGGGATAATGTGATAACTCGCTTCGGATTGCCCCAAGTTATGGTATTCGACCACGGCCGAGAATTTTGGAGCGACGATAATGAATCGGTTAGAAGAGCTTGGCATCAAGTTTGCGTACTCCTCCGTTTGCCACCCACAGAGCAACGGGCGGCGGAAGCGACCAACAAAACAATCCTCAACGGTTTGAAGAAAACAGTTGAAGACCTTAAGGAAGGTGGGCCGACGAACTACCGGCGTCCCCGTGGTCCCTTCGGACCACGGAGAAAGAAGCAACGGGTACACCCCTTCCACCTGGTCTGGTTCCCGCGATCCTACCAATTGAAGCAACGGTGCCGACATTCGAACGGCTACCTTTAACCCGGTGAAAACGAGGAGGGCCTGAAAGCTTCCCTGACCTGGTCGAAGAAAGCCGAGATACGACACGTCTCAACTTGGCGGTATATCAAAACCGGATGAGAAGAGCCTACAAATCGAAGGGTCCACAAAAGGGACTTAAAAATAGGAGACCTAGTCCTAAGGAAGTCAGCTGCCACCAACAAAGGAAACATTCACGGTAAGCTGACGGCCAACTGGGAGGGTCCCTACAAAGTGGTAGAAGAGATGAGGCCGGGTACATACCGGCTGACGGACATGGAGGGTGTGCCTTTGATGAGCCATTGGAATACCGACAACTTAAGAAAGTACTTTGTATAGCGGCGGAGGTGTCCAAGCCCATTGTGGACACCCCAACGCGTAATCATAACAAATGAAGAATCACCCAAATTTTCCACCAAAGTACTTGTCCCCTCCATAAAGTTGCCACCGGTCAGTCACCCAAAGAAGAAACGTACACTCAGTGCAGTTGAGACGTAAGTCTGGCGGTCAATATGCCTACAGTTACGAATGCTATCGAGCCATAACCCCGATTACCTCGGCCCTAGCCGAGAGCGACGGGGACACAATGACCGATACGCGCGATCGAGCCGTAACCCCGATTACCTCGGCCAAAGCCGAGAGCGACGGGGAGACAACGACCGATACGCTAGAAGAAACGTATACTCAGTGCAGTTGAGACGCAAGTCTGGCGGTCAATATGCCTACAGTTACGAATGCTATCGAGCCATAACCCCGACTACCTCGGCCCTAGCCGAGAGCGACGGGGACACAATGACCGATACGCGCTATCGAGCCGTAACCTCGATTACCTCGGCCAAAGCCGAGAGCGACGGGGACACAACGACCGATATGCTAGCGGGAACATAGACTCGGTGCAGCCGAGGCGCAAATCAAGCAATACACTAAAGACGTTAGACACAGTTGAGATATGTATTCTAACTGCATCAGCCATGCTGGCGGTAAAAACGAAGGCACTCAATTAATAACGCAAGAAAAGCAAAGGTTCGTGACCAAAGTCCCGGCCAAGCCGAGGACCGAAAAGACAAAACTTTATTGAAACTGATTGCAAGGAGAGTACAAAGGACGGCCGTCCCCTTGGGGATAGCCTAAACTCTACCTACCAAAGCTTTACAAAAGCTACGAAACAAAAAAACAAAAGGTTACAGACTTGGGATTTGAAGCGCCAAAAGATGGCAGGGAGAGGAGGCTCAATAATTGGCCCCCGAACAGCTAAAGCTATCCGAGACGCCGGGTGAGTCTGGTGACGACCGCCCGTCTCCCTATGCCTGTTGCTTCCCTCCATCAGCAGCAGCAGCATCTTCGGTGGCCGGCTCAGAAGAGGGCTCGACATTTTCAAGTACCTTTAGCCCGTCACCCTCCTTCACCTCTGCATCGCAGGCCGCCTTCGCCTCAGCTATCTGAGCCGCCTTCGCCGCCTCCGCATCCGCTGCTTCCGCAGCATCGGCCATCTCATCCAGAAGCTGGTCAAATTTATCCCACGGGAAGGTGCCGTCGGGGAGAAGTTTCTTAATTGCCTCCCTGGTCGCCTCCTCGGCCCGGTCCCGAAACTGGGCACACATTTTAGGGAGGAGATCATCTTGAAGCATTTCAATATCCTTCTCCTTTTGGGCAACGGCGGCTGCGCGTCCACGAGCGCCTCTGCCTGGTTGTCGAACTGATCTTTCCACTGATCCCTCTTGGCAACCACGGCGTCATAAGCATCCCTATACCTATTCCGCTCTTCCATCATCTTGGCGGTGGCGGCATCAGCTTCCTCAACTTTGGCCCTCTCGGCCCCTAGCAGCTTCTCAACTTCCTCCACGCGCTTCGTGGCGAAGAGAGATCCGATTTAGCCTTCGCGGCTTCCCCCTTTGCGGCGAGAGATCCATTTTAAGCTTTGCGGCGGTGGCGCGACTTGGGCCATAGTTTTCTCCCGCTCCGTGATGTAGGAGCCGGCTGTTGGGTCCACCTCCCCAGACCTCTTATACGATTTCGCACCTCGCCACAAGCTCGGAGGCGAAAATCTTCTGAGCCGAGGAGTCAACGATGACATTTCTGTCACTAGCCTTCTCAGGCTGCTTCCCTGATTGCCGTTCAGCAAGAACGGCGGTCGCCGAGGGAGGATCTACAAAAAATTTACACAGAGCATCCATATCACCTTGCATTGACACATCAGAAAGCCGGTCATCAGGGATGTCCAACGAACCGGCTAAATCCGAACCGCAAGTTAGATCCGTACCAGTTTGGACCCTCTTAGTTGGAGGGGCCGGTAGGCTTCTCCCGAAGAAGGTGGAAGCGGTGGTGGCTCCTTTCTCTTCTTTGGGGAAGAAGGACCCTTAGCAACGGTCACCACCTTGTCAGTGATGTCGATAATCTCCACATGATCCTTCTGCACCACTGGGGTCGAGGAGGGAGTGGACACCGATGCCGTCGCCAGCCTGGACGCTCCTTTCTTTGTTCTCTTCGACACGCCTCCGAGAACCCGTACTTGGGCCCGACGGATCCAACGACTTCAAATTGCTTCTCCATAAGGTCGTTAGGAGCCGGTCTACGATCACTTTTTTCAGCCGTAGGATGATCTTCTTGAACGACCTTCCCGTCCTTATCAAGGCCTATCCTCTTTAAGGTACTCTCGGACGATTCTACGCCAAACCGGTCCGCAAGAAATCAAACAAAGAATTACATGAAAGAAATGAAACATAGCTCTAAAAACAGGAACATAACGAGCTAAGATGGGCCTCACACCGACCCCACTCACCCCGGGCCGAGGGCCGGTATGAGGCCGACGTGGCCAAGCAGCTCATCCTGAAGAATAATCTGAGTCGGGGGCAGCCATCCCTTCTCAGCGTCAAACAGCTGCATCGCCCGCTTCTCATCCTCAGTAAGAAGGACCATCGAAGCATCCATCTTAGCCTTACCCCGGGAGATACATTTATCGTACTCTTCCCGGCTCTCACACCGAAAGTGAACGGGGCTCGGAAAGACCGAGGCAAAGGGTAATCCTCCGGCACTTGGACATACACCCACCGTCGTTGCCGTCTTTGCAAGAAGTAAGCTTGTTCACGGAGACATAGCTCCAGCTCCGTCTGTACGCTATACCACCCCACTTTACCGGAAATTGACGGCCAAGACGTGAAGTCGGCGGAATAAGTTGACGTCGGGATCTCCCCCTAAAGAGACAAAGCCACACAAAGCCAACTATCGTCCTCATGGCCAGCGGATGTAGTTGGGCCACCGCGACGTTCATAGACGATAATGGCCACGACGTATTTATTCGGAGAAACCGCAGCCCATACTCCAGATGCCTGATGTACACGCCGGTGTGACCCGGTGGAGGGCAACAGACCGCCTGACCCTTATTAGGAATAACGATCTTATACCCCTCACCGAATGAGAAATGGCCTCCGAAAAATGTCTTGCCGGAACAACTGGCGAACTTATGAGACCAACCACTTTCAAGACCAATCGTGCAGGGCTCGCCATGATCCGGGACAGACAGCCTCCCACCATCAGAAGGGGTCCCCTCATCCTCATCAGCATCGCCACCCTCATCCTCCCGTCCCTCCAGAATTGGTGGATCGACTACGGGAGAAGGAGACCTAGGGCCCCCAAACCTTATCGGAATGGCGTCTAGTATCTCCTCCCCATCAAGACGCAACGGAGAACCCTCCGGCACAGAAGTGCTAGTCCCGGCGTCAGCAAAAGACATAATAGCAATAATTGTTCAACAAAATAAAGAGAAGAAGTTTGTTTGTTTACCTTGAAGAAAAACACTCGCCGGAATGACAACTCTGAAGATTAGAAGACAAAGAAAACCTTTGAAAGTTAGAGAGGAAAATTTTGGAGAATGAAATTGGTGACCAATTTCACGGAGCAACTGCCCTATTTATAGGGAAAAGCCCATGAAGAAGGACCAATCAAAGGACAGCCCATGAAGCGTCAACCAATCAGCGAGCAGACACGTGTCGGACATGCAACCACGGGATGTCAATCGTTGCAACAGTTAGACGTCAATCAATGCAACAGTGACCAAGCGTCTTCAACACGCCTATTCATATCTCCTTGCCTATTCACCTTCCTCAACAAATTCCCAAGCATCTGCTCTCCGCCGGCCACATAATCAACCAAGCTAAAAAGCGCCGGCCGGGGGCAATCAAAAACAACCGGCACTCTCAACCCTGGTCTCGGCCAGCGTCACTTTCTTTTCCACATCGGATGCCCTTTACGCATCCATGTGGAGGGGGGATATGGTACGGCCTAAGAAAGACCAGGCCGAGGTAAAAGAAGCCGCCGCGAAGAGCCGTCTGAAAAATTTTTACAAATTACCTGCGCAGAATATACGCTCAAACATACATCGGAGCCCATACCACGGCATAGACTATGCGGGGGGCAAATTGATGGGGCATATTCGCACCGACCAAGTCAACATGATTGAGCAAGGTCAAAGATATCCACAAGAAGTCAACGACTTGGACAATCTAGCCGATCGACCCATCGGCCCGTCGGCTGGTCTCGGCATGGTAACCTGCCAGCCGGTACACATATCCGCGTACTCATATCCAAGACCCCTCGGCGGCGAGTCAACAGGATCCGCCGGCCAGCCATAGGCCCCTCGGCCGAGGGGTAGATCAGTCTTTCCACCTACTAGCCACTTGGCCACTTGGCCACTACGTGACAAAAGGTGAAAGCCTATAAATACTCCTCAACCTTCATTGAGGAAAGGATCCCAACTAATCCACAACTAAACCTAAATACACTATTCATCTGGTAATATCTTCCTTATCTCTCTACAATACACATTCAGCCAAGTAACAACTTATCTCTTAAGTTTACTGACTTGAGCGTCGGAGTGAGTACGCTTGGCACAAAGCCAAGCCCTCAGTTCGTTCATTGTTGCAGGAGAGGCCGTGAGGAACGATTGAGACCAAAGGAGAATCCAACTCAAGACATCATTCAACAAGCCAAGGGTGGTAACTATACTTGATCCGGAATTACGCCCGGAGCAATAAGTAACCGCTCCTGGCCCTAGGTTTGGGTCGGGGTGTTACAAGTGGTATCAGAGCAACCCTGCGACCGTGTGGTGATGGGAGGCAGTTGTTATACGCTCCATTGTGATCACCCACCTAGCGAGGGAGGATTCTGGATTAGCGGTTATGCTCTCAGGCGCAACAAGGATGTTGCGTTCTTCAAGTGGGGGTGATTTTAAAACCCCACGTTAATTGAAGAGGTCCAGTGATAGGCTTAAATGACTAGTGCTTAAAGGGATTGAAAGTACTACTCATATCAACAAAGTGCACTTTCTCTTATGGTCATCCATGTAAAAGAACTCAACAGTTAAGCGTGCTTGGCTGAGAGTAGTCTTAGGATGGGTGACCTCCTGGGAAGGTTTCCGAGATGAGCATGAGTGAGGACAAAATGCGCTATAAAGGACCCGTGTTGATCTGTGGGCCATGTACACAGCCTGGTGAGCTATCATAAGTAACCACTCCCATCCCTAGGTTTGGATCGGGGTGTTACATACCTGCCTTGGATGGCTTTAGGGCCTCTGTATAGCATTCCTGGCCTGGACTGATTTATGCTCACCTTTGATGGTTGCCACTTCTCAGTCTGTTGGTATCTTGATACATTGATGATAATTTGAGGGGACAGCTTTGACATTGTGAATCTAGGGCCTGCCCAGAATGGCATTGTAGGAGCATAGACAGTCTAGAACTCCAAATATTTTATAAGATGTCACGCCTTCAGCATAGGTGGGGAGATAGATTTCTCCCAACGTATTCTTCGTTTCACAGCTGAATCCTACCAAGACACTGGATTTCTTAGTGATTTGATCCGCGTTAATCTTTATTGCTTTGAGTACATCTAGCATGATCAGGTTCACTGAGTTGCCTCCATCTACCAGGATTTAATGAGAATGTCGTTGTACGCCCTTAAACACATTTATACGCAACTACTAGCATAGCAAGCAAGTCGGGGTCGATCCACGGGACGGGGGGTACTCGAATTGTTCAATCTAATTAAGGTTTCACTTAGGGTTGTCACAATTGATTGGAATTGATTGATTCTAAATTAATAAAAGCAATGGAATTAAAACAAGCAATAAATTATGAGATGTAAACAATTAATAAAGATACTAGGATGTCATGGGATCATAAGGGAATCATGGTAAGATAGCATAAATGAGTTATATAGATCCAAGCAATTTATTATTGTTGGAATTAAGTTAGTTCATGTCATATAATTCATTAGAAGATTTGGGTCCCGGAGCCGAGTCATTCACGACTTTACAACACCTACAATCGACTCAGTTCTTCCTATTAAACTACATGCATAATGAACCAATTCCTAGGGAAACTTACATCTCGGAGCCGAGTCGGTTAAGACATTACAACACCTACAAGTCAACTTGGGTTTTCCCTATTCAACTCTATGCACGGTCTAAGAAGGCTTGAGTTGGTTTATATCTTAAAAGCCTCATTGAAAAGATAAGAGATGGGTAAAAAATGCAAGGTTTCATAGTCCGGTATTTCATCAAACATAACATGTGTATAAGTTGAAGAACAATAATCAAGCATTCATATGAACTCATTAAGCATAAATTTATCCCATGATTAACTCCCCTAGTCCCCCCCCCCACTAATCCTAGTTAAGTAACTACTCACTTATTATCATGGAAAACATGTCATCAATGGTATCAATCATCACAATAAGTATAAACATGATAAAAGAGTGAAGAAATAAGTAATAAAGAGTAAAGAGTAAAGGAATTATAGCAAACTTAAGATGAACAATTGGAAAGGAAAGAATAATAGAAGAAAAATTGATTGATTGATGAAGAGTTGTCAATTCTCCAATAATAACCCAATAATCTTCAATTACCCAATAATAAACTTGAACAATAATTAAGGAAAGATTAATGTGTAATTTTTTGAAATGATTACAGGATAATCTATTCTAATCTACTCCTAATCTAATCTAAGACAGATTAATTTAATCTAAGGAAACTTTTTTTTAGCTAGGTAATACAATGGTGTATATATAGTGGTACATCATTAGGTTAAGCAAGGGTAGATTAGTAAATAACAATACTTAAGTGTTGAATAGAGCTTTGCAAGTCCCGAGGGAAATGTGCGGATCATGTAGCAACTCCCAAGGAAATCCGTGCGAATTAGCTTGAGGCACGGATTGTCCTTTGAGGGGATCCGCTCGGACTGGGCATCGGGACGCCCGAATCCTGGTCTGGCACGCTCGTCCTGTGCTAGGGACGCTCGGATCCTGGGACAGGGTTCTTCTCCATTCTTGACTGCCTAACAATCCGCTCGTCCTGAGTTCGGGACGTCCGGCCTGAGTTTGGGACGCTCGTCTTGAGTCTGGGACGCCCGTCCTGAGCTCAGGACGCCCGGATCATAGGTCAGCTTGTCTATTTGAGCTCGGATTGTAAAACGGACGTCATTTCCTCATCTGGACTCCTATTGGAGTGATTCAAAAGCCTAGACCACTTGATTTTTCGACGCCGTTTCATCTAGAATATGTTTAGAGCCAAAAAAGAAACTATTGTTTTGGTTCCGAGCAATTACTTCTTAAAATGGCTTCCTTCTCGTCATCCTTGCTTTTAAGTCTATGATCCTTCTATATACTCTTTATTCCTATATCCTTGGTCATCATTCTTGCCTCCTCTTCATACTCGTCCATCCTAGATCGTCAACAAGATTCCGAATATGCACGAGAGATGGGGATTCCGCCTCATTATCTTCTTTCCTACAAGACATATAAAATGCAATAGGAAAGCAAAATCGGAAGGAATTGACGGATAAAATGGCCATGAAATGCTATATTAGTATGCAAAATAGGTTCAATTAGGGGACTAAATGTGCGCAATTAAGAGTCACATCAAACATCCTTAAACTGAACCTTTACTAGTCCCGAGTAAAGAGGTGACTAGAACTAGACCTTTATTTAAGCTATCCTAGTAATAATATAACCGATGTGAGACAATTAGCGGGTCTCACTCCGCCCTTCAACTCACAACAAGACATATATGAGGTAAGATGACTTTTTGCAAGGCAAGGTGGGGCTTGCGAAAATGGCGATACATCCAAGCATAAAGCACACAAAACAAGTAATGGATGCATATTACAAAAGAATAGCCACTTTCCTCATCTAAGTGGCGGAAACCATCTAAAGGGGAAGCAATCTAAGGGTACACATTCCTTTGTAGGTATTATTTCTCTAAGCTACTAAGTCTAAGAGGATACCAACAAATCACCTCCAAGTTGTGTCAAACTAGGGTACCTTTGTCCACAATTGCTAAATGCTTTCGTCAAGAGTAGACTCCCTATGGTGTTAGAACACTGTAGGATCGCGGAATTCCCCCTATTACCTAGACAAGAATAAGGGTCGTCCCCTCTCCACCATGCAACAAAATATGATCAATGGATAAAAGGGATCAAGATGTTTTGAGTTTCACATCTGTAATTTGCTTTTTGATTTGTTTTTTCCCCCCAATTTCTTGTGGTATTTGACTTTTTGAGAACATTTCGTTGCCACTTTTGATGTTTGGCATTTTGATACTTGGCAAATTTTTCAATCTTCGCTCTTTTTTTTGAACATTTTTCAAAGTAACCCCATTTTGTAGCAAGGGTACTTTTATTGAAGCATAGGAGTCTATTTTTGCTCCTCATTTCATTTGATGCATTTTGCAAACTTTTTAATTTTGATTTTGGTACATGAACTCAATTTAGAGATTTTTGTGCTCATTCCCTTTTTGTTGACAAAATATGATGATAGAAGTGTAAGAGCGATTGCATGGCTTCAAAGGTCTCCTTGGAATAAACGATAGCCAAGGAGTTATCACACCACAAGGTACTCTTGACTAGGCCTTAGTCATGGGTCAAAAGATATTAGTATGACACATCCTAGGGTGTTTTGGGGGTATTCTAGCAAACAAAGTCTCAAGGAGAAAAATTATCTACAAGGGCCTTATATACACTTGTCAAGCTTCCCAAATAGGCATTTTCACAAAAAGTTTCTAAAATGCAACTATATGCCATGATGCAACTAACATATATACAACATAATGCATATGCTTCTATCAACTATTATGCCATGTAATCTAGATGCAACTCCTAACAACACATAGGTACACAAACCGCAACAACAAAATACATCACATCCTCCTTAACATCTAAGCCCATCCTCCTCATATGAGTAATGAAAAGAAATGGAAGGGAAATAGGGATTAGAGCGATCATACCAAGCGGTCTTCATTTTCCAGTGCTAATGCCTCAAATGTAGTATTATATCTATGTGACAAGAGAACAAAAACACAAGTATATATAATTCTACACTACTAAATTATAGAACATGTTTTTGGTTTTTGAAATTTTCAAATTTTTATGGATTTTGTTTTAATGAAATTAAAGAACATATTTTTGGGATTTTTCAAAAAATTTCAATTTTTTTGTTTTTTGGAATATAAATTCTCATTCCCCACTTTATTTTGGACATTGTCCTCAATGTACATATAGAAGTAGGAATGAAAAAGAAATACATGTTTTTGGATTTTTGATTTTATGGAAATTGAAGTACAAATGCAATGATATGACATGAATGAATGCATGCTTTAACTAAATGCAATTCTATATGACATATATAACAAATGAATACAATCTACACTATACTAGATGATGCATGCTAAATGCTTAAGTCACCTATGATCAAACCTCCCCAAACCGATTTAAGCACTATTTCTAGTGTAGAAAGAAATAGGTTTGATCATTAGTGACTATGTATGAATGCGAGAACTAACTATATGCAACTAACTAATGGATATGTGAGATATATTACAATGCAAATTATACTATATGAACTAACTAATGTAAATGCAATATAATACAAATGCAAGCCTAAACTATATGATATATGTATGTCGCTTCATGGTTTAAACTCCCCAAACCGATTTTAAACACTATTGCTAATGTAGGAAGAAATGGGTTTAATCATGAGGTAACTACATAAATGCAACTATACTTGAGAGATAAAGAAAGAAAGGGTTCTTACAATCATGATAGGAGATGAAGATGGTAGGTGAGATTCGAGTGTAGAGTAGCATTCACGAACAGAAATGAAGGAATAAATGGGTTTACAGCTCAACACGGGCGGGTTGGTGATGATCTACCCGGATTCTGAACAATTTCTGCAACTTTAGGCTGAACCCGCTCGGGTTGTATCTGACTCGCTCGGGTTGGGAGCTGACATGCTCGGGTAATTCTTGACTCGCGCGGGTTGAGGTCTGGGATGCGTGTTTTCTTCAGAACTCACGCAGATTCTTGGGCAGGGAAATTTTTCTCTTTTCTTGGCCTTGAATACGCACTGGTTGATGTCGGGACGCAATTTCAAGCAATTTTGACCCAACACCTTTTTGATGATAGAAAAGATGTGTACAAGCCCAAAATCTCCATTTTTTTCATTTCTTTACATTTTATACCTTCTCATTTTCATCAATTTCTTTCAAAAAGCTCAATTTAAAAATATGAGATCCCTCTCTTTCATCTCTCACGCAATTTATTAAATGAATGAATGCAAAATTACACTAAATGCATATATACAAATTAATGGTTATTCAGGAACTCCATCAAACCAAAGATTATCAATAAACAATTTCATGGAAGATTATCACTAGCACTCAAAGCACGTAGAAGTCGGTCAAATTCTTGGGAGTGAGATATAAACAAGCATGGATAACAACACAAGATTATGCAATGAAATAATGCCCAAGTAATAGACCGAACAAGCATGTGAAGAATGTTATGACAAAAATGATAAGAGATATGATGGATGGTAGGAACATGAAATGGGTAGTTGGTTGGCAATTCACTAAACTCGTCCTCTAAATAGTCAAAATCACCACATTCAATGCAAGTACTCTCATTATCATCTAAGGTGATTTCAAGGGTGTCTATTTGGGGTTCCCAAATGTCCTCATATTCTTCATCCCAACAAGGTCCATTATCAAAGGAGTTGTCATAACAAGGCTCACCAAGTTCAACACAATTGTCTCCCTCTAATATGTCATCCTCAAAGGGTGAGTTTTCACTCAAGCTTACATCCATCTCACTCTCAACTTGCCCATTAACATCAAATTTCATAGAAGTTGGGTTCATTGTTACACAAGAAGAGTAAGGTGATGGCATCCAAGCATTGGTTTCACAATCAAGAATATACTCGTCCTCATCATCACTCTCTTCATCTAGCACTCCATCTTCCCAAGGAGGGGCAAATTTTTGGGCATAGTAGGTAGGCTTAAGGTTATAGGAAGGTGTCTCATTCTCACAAATCTCATTTTCATCATAGTTTTCCTCAATAAATTTTTGAAATGTGGTTTTTATCGCTTCCATACCTTCCTTGGCACTTTCAAAGATGTCATGTACAATTTGCTTAAGACAATGGATGGTCATGAACTCAACAAATTCCCAAAATTGCTCACAACTCATCTCACAAATCCTACCACCACTAACGTGAAATGCCAAGTTGCGGGTTTCAAGGTTCATGCCATTATAAACAACACAACATGCTTCATAATTTGAAAGAGTAAAACCATGATGCCAAGAATGAGTCATATAATCTTCAAATCTTGCAATATATTTATCAAATGACTCATTTTTAAATTGCCAAAAAGTAGACATGTTGAACAAATGAAATAAAGTACAAGAATTAAAATTATCAAAGAACCAAGATCCCTCAAGAAGAAGCACAACTAAAACTAGACAAAAGAACGATTCAAATACACAACACCGTCCCCAGCAACGGCGCCATTTTAATGAGCGTGTCGTTGTACGCCCTCAAACACATTTATACCCAACTACTAGCATAACAAGCAAGTCGGGGTCGATCTACGGGACGGGGGGTACTCGAATTGTTCAATGTAATTAAGGTTGCACTTAGGGTTGTCACAATTGATTGGAATTGATTGATTCTAAACTAATAAAAGTAGTGGAAGTAAAACAAGCAATAAATTAAGAGATGTAAACAATTAATAAAGATACTAGGATGTCATGGGATCATAAGGGAATCATGGTAAGATAGCATAAATGAGTTATATAGATGCAAGCAATTTATTATTGTTGGAATTAAGTTAGTTCATGTCATATAATTCATAAGAAGATTTGGTTACCGGAGCCGAGTCATTCACGACTTTACAACACCTACAATCGACTTAGTTCTTCCTATTAAACTACATGCATGATGAACCAATTCCTAGGGAAACTTACGTCTCGGAGCCGAGTCGGTTAACACATTACAACACCTACAAGTCGACTTGGGTTTTCCCTATTAAACTCTATGCATGGTCTAATAAGGCTTGAGTTGGTTTATATCTTACAAGCCTCTTTGTAAAGATAAGAGATGGGTAAAAAATGCAAGGTTTCATAGTCTATCATTTCATCAAACATAACATGTGCATAAGTTGAAGAACAATAAGCAAGCATTCATATGAACTCATTAAGTATAAATTTATCCCATGATTAACTCCCCTAATGTCCCACTAATCCTAGTTAAGTAACTACTCACTTATTATCATGGAAAACATGTCATCAATGGTGTCAATCATCACAACAAGTATAAACATGATAAAAGAGTGAAGAAATAAGTAATAAAGAGTAAAGAGTAAAGGAAATATACCAAACTTAAGATGAACAATTGGAAACGAAAGAATAATATAAGAAAACTTGATTGATTGATGAAGAGTTGTCAATTCTCCAATAATAACCCAATAATCTTCAATTACCCAATAATAAACTTCACCAATAATTAAGGAAAGATTAATGTGTAATTTTTTGGAATGATTAAAGGATAATCTATTCTAATCTAATCCTAATCTAATCTAAGAGAGATTGATTTAATCTAAGGAAACTTTTTTTTTAGCTAGATAATACAATGGAGTATATATAGTGGTACATCATTAGGTTAAGCAAGGGCAGATTAGTAAATAACAATGCTTAAGTGTTGAATAGAGCTTTGCAACTCCCATGGAAATTCGTGCGGATTGGCTTGAAGCACGGCTTGTCCTGTGGGGGGATCCACTCGGACTGGGCATCGGGACAGCCAGATCCAGGTCTGGGACGCTCGTCCTGAGCTCGGGATGCTCGGATCCTGGGACAGAGTTCTTCTCCATTCTTGACTGCCTAAAAATCCGCTCGCCCTGAGTTCGGGACGCCCGGCCTGAGTCTGGGATGCTCGTCTTGAGTCTGGGACGCCCGTCCTGAGCTCGGGATGCCCGGATCATAGGTCAGCTTGTCTATTTGAGCTTGGATTGTAAAACAGACGTCATTTCCTCATCCGGACTCCTATTTCAGTGATTCAAAAGCCTAGACCACTAGATTTTTCGATTCCGTTTCATCTAGCAAATTTTTAGAGCTAAATAAGCAACTTTTGGTTTGGTTCCGAGCAATCTCTTCTTATAATGGCTTCCTTCTCGTCATCCTTACTTTTAAGCCTATGATCCTTCTATATACTCTTTATTCCTACATCCTTGGTCATCATTCTTGCCTCCTCTTCATACTAGTCCATCCAAGATCATCAACAAGCTTCCGAATATGCACGAGAGACGGGGATTCCGCCTCATTATCTTCTTTCCTACAAGACATATAAAATGCAATAGGAAAGAAAAATAGGAAGGAATTGACGGATAAAATGGCCATGAAATGCTATATTAGTATGCAAAATAGGTTCAATTAGGGGACTAAATGTGCGCAATTAAGAGTCACATCAGGATTCTTCTCACATTGGCAGTTCCAACTTGCATGGAGATCACCAGGCCATCATGATGCAGATCGGGGATGCCCACCAAATCACAGTCACTAAACGTGATGGGTGATATATTGTCGGGCTTGCAGGGTGATTTGGTTTAAGAAGTATTCGCTATCTTTTTAGCTGCTGAACTAGTCAAGCCACAAATCTCTGATCCACTATTTATGAATTTTACTTCATAGAGTGGAGGTGGAGGAGGGAGATTGCGCTCTTGCTTTTGCACCGGGTTGACTTTGCTGGGATCTTCATTCTTGCCTCTGGCTTTGATCAGGTCTTTGTGGCATCCTACCTTTAGCAGGTAGGCTACTCGTTTCCTGAGAGTAAAGAAATCCTCCGCTGTATGCCCTATATCCATGTGAAATTCACACCACTTCGTAAGGTCCTTCCTTGGATTTAGGTTGTCTGATTTTCTGGGCCACCTGACCACTGGTCCCATGTTATCCAATCACTGGATCAAACCTGCAATGTCAACACAGAAGTTATGTTCAGATATAGGCGGATGAACTTTAGCCTTGCCTTGATGTTCTTGCACCAGGTTGACTTCTGACCGATCAGGCCTGGTATATGGGCCACTCCTATAGTTATTGCCCCTGCTAGGTTGACTTCTCCTATTTGGCTTGTCATAGTCTTTTGCATTTCAGGTTCTCCAACCTTATAACTCTTGTCTTCCTCCAGCCTGATATAAGCAAGTGTATTTGCCTGGACATCTTCGAAGGAATGACAGGGGGATTTGGTCAGCTCGCCATAGAGATCACTATTAGGTAGTAATCCCCGCCTGAATGCTTCGCCTGGTGTTCCCACGTCACACCTGGGAATCGACACTTTCTCCTTGTTGAATCTGGCAAGGAAGACTCTAAGGGTCTCATCTGGTTTCTGGGTAATCCTGTACAGGTCACTGGAACGTTTTTCCAACTCCCTACTACTTGCGAACTGCTAGTTGAATGTGTTGATCAAGTCAGCAAAGAATCTGATACTTCCATTAGGCAGGCTGATATACCACTACAGTGCAGGACCGGTCAGTGTTGTTCTAAATCCTTTGCATATGCAAACTTGCCTAAATTCACTGGGAATAGACGCAGCGAACATTTTCTGCTTGTAGAAGGCCACATGATTTTGTGGATCTGAGGTTCTATCATAGGTCCTCATGGATGGAATCACAAATTTTTTGGGAAGTTCTACTTTAGCTATCTCGTGTATAAAAGGCGAGTTAGCATAGCTTTCAGGAGCAGCTTCTTCCATGCTGGCTGGGACTCCAGGTATTTTCTCGAATTTTTCATTGAGTTTCTTGATTTCCTGGACTATTGCCATCATGATGTATGTTCCTTTTTCATTAACTTTATCATCTTTGGGGGTCTCCTCATCGACGTTGATCACACTTTTGGCACCACTTGTACTTCCAAAACTTGAGAAATTAAAGTGTTTGACAATTGATGAGAATGGGGTTCCTGGCTGGATTTTGGAGCCTGATCCCTTTGATTTTTCTAACTTTTGTTTCAAGGCTGACTCAGATTCTTTTAGTTGTAGGATTTCAGCCTCTGACTCTGTTATTTTCTGTAATGCGGCAGTCAGTTGTTCTTCTACGGTTGGTTAAGACATGTTTCTGCTAATTTCTTTGTTTTTTGGATTTTGTGTGAAAGGAAAAAAATATTAATGAGCTAGATTCCACATGGTGGGCGCCAATTATTTTGGGTGGATTCTGCACAAAGCTAAATCAGGTCAAGGTAGAGTGTTTGCAGGGTTAACTAGCTCGTTTACCTTGTATATTACCGCAGGGTAAGCTAAGTGATACGTAAAGAAAAAAAATAAAGAAAACGAATAAGACAACATATTTTGTACGTGGAAAACCCTTGAATGGGAAAAAACCAACGGGCACCAAGGCAGGAGAGGTTTCACTATGATTTATGGAGAATAATTATGTAATTAGCACAACAATGTATTTTTTCTAAGTATTGTGATAATGTATCTTGTAATCTTGTAGGATGTGTTTTGAAATGATCTTGGCTCCTTCTTATATAGTAACTTCTATTAGCTGAATAATCTTCACCATTAAAGCGTATTATTTCCTCTTAATAATGCCATTAATTGCACCTTCAATGCTCCATATTTAGCCAGATAAACGCCTGATTATTATGATAGGATCTTTTTCTTTAATGCTCCATAATTAGCGTAATAGTCTTGATTTATTCTCCATAATTGTGCTTGACTTGGTCAAATAATATTTGCTTGCTTGACCGTTGTCCTCTCCTGCCTGGTACCAGTCTTGAGTTATCCTGGCGTTTCTATCCTAATCGTCAGGCCAGGGTGAAAGTCTGTCCTGGACATACCATGGAAATATCAGACCCAACAGTTAATATGGTGGGAAAGTATTTTTTTGGCTGTTGTTCATGAAAGAACAATTTGCCTGCCACTATTCTATTTATAGCTATCATTAACTTTGCACAAAGTTTAAAATTCAGAAAGTTTGAAAAAAGCGCGCAAAAAATGAACATTTTTATTTTGGCTCCTTATTTGAAATTTGGTGCCAAATTTCAAGCAATGTAGAACTTGAGTGTCCTTTAATTTGACAGTTTGCTTATTGATAATAGACGGCAAACATGAAGGTTGCAGGTTGCCTAAGCTATGATGTTCTGAAGTCCAAATCCAACTTTTTTTCTTTCTTCTTTCGTTTTCCAGTAACGTAATCCTATTATGTTTAAGTAGAAAATGAATTTGTAAGATTGTAATATTTGTTTCCAACAATGTAATCATGGTTTGTAATTTTCATTATTGTTGTTATGTTTATCAGAATTCCTAGCAATGTAGAAATCTAAGTCTGTTTTGTAATTTGCCCTATAAGTGGAGGGATCATCATATTCTAATTATAAGGTTAACATTTTGGAGGGAAATATTATCTAAGGTAGTTTTAATTAATTTCTTTAATCCTACTTCCCTCTCTCCAATCCCTTTGGTCCACATTGTCCTTTATTCATTCTTTAATCCCCTTCTTAATTCTTGTGCAAAATAGAAGGAAGAAATGAATGAATTCCGGGAGTATTAATTAGAGAATTATATTGTGAGACGGAAATAAATAATAAAATATTATATGAGTCGGGATAGCCTTGACTAGGCCTGGACTAGGCGTGTTACTCGGGAAAGTAGTGGCCAGTGACGGATTATATAATTATAATAGTAATAGTAAATAATAATATTATAACATATTATAAATTAGGTAACTTCAAGGAAGTTTCCTTCCACCTACCTTCTACTAGTATAAAAGCAAGGCTTGATCTATCCAATAGTCTTTCACAAATATCACACATAAAGGGAGAGAGGGAGATCTAGAGAAGAAAAGGGAGAATTCATCTTTTATTATCGTCTCAAGGTAAGTTTCTTAAAACCGTCTCATAATATAACTCGTCTTGTAATTAATTTATATAACTCGTAGTATAAGCCACCGTATGGCCTAACCCTGCCGTGACCTTGACCATGGACCACCAGGGGGTTGACCGGACCTTTGTTGACCACCTCTGACAAACTGGAAGGGGGTTGTTTTGCTGGTGTTGATGTTGTGGTTCGTTGTGGTTACCAAGGGGTTTACACGGGTTTTTAGACCTCTTGCCGTGACCGTGTGGGGACCAGATCTGGGTGGTTGGCTTGTGGTGGGTTAATCGACCTTGGTAGTGATGTTGGGGTGGCTAAAGGTAGAAGCTTGCAAGGTGGTTGGCCGGAATTCGAAGACTTAGGGTGGTTGTATGTGTTTTGTCTTAAACAGTATGTATGTGGTTGGATCTAGCACCTTGGACTCGACTCTGACATCGACGGGATGGGGCGCTGCCAGTGGATCCACCGTGGGTCAGAGGAGACCATAGTGGTGGTCAGTGGTGGCGTGTTATGGAAATTGATGACGTGGTTGTGTATAGTTGTTGTTGTTGTTGTTACTGGTGTCAGGTGAGGGTGTTAGGGCGTGGATTTGTGCAGCCATTGTGGGGTTCGACGTAGGCGTTAGGTGTTGGTAAGGCTCACCATGGGTGGGAGAG
Source organism: Silene latifolia (assembly GCF_048544455.1). Taxonomy (NCBI): domain Eukaryota; kingdom Viridiplantae; phylum Streptophyta; class Magnoliopsida; order Caryophyllales; family Caryophyllaceae; genus Silene; species Silene latifolia. The sequence goes on along the minus strand of NC_133537.1, from coordinate 91,305,349 downwards.
GCTGACCATAGTGAGGCAAGAGGTTGTGGCCATGGCTGGTGGTGGTTTTAGGCGTGTCTTAATAAGGGTTTAGGTGGGTTATTATGGGGTTAGAAACACTGGTTTGGTGTGGCTTGGTTAGACAATGACGGGTTTTATTTTATTTTTTTTTGTTAAATATGAGTGGGATTATATAAATAATAAAAAAATAGAATTAACAATATACACAACTGACCCGGTACATGAACTGGTTAGTCTACCCTTACTATCGAAAACTATCATAGACAACAAATCTAGATAGTTCTTGATACCATCGAAATCAACTTCACACTGTATAACATCATCGTCTCAAAACATCATTCTCTCCCACCAAACATTATCTTTCTCGTCTAATGGGAGTTTTGCTTTCTTACGGATCCGCTAGCAGATCACCTCTTTGATTTGCTAAAACAGTCGCTCAGGCGTGAACAAGGTCCCTTCGACCCTGCATTTGTTTCGTTGATTCCAGATGAAATACCAACACGCATTGAGAATAACCATCATTACATTCATCTTCACACATGATCCCTTCATTTTGTCAACTTTTTGAATCGCATTTGTAGCAGGTATAATAATCCCACATCAGTTTTCAATTAATTTCATTAATTTCTTACTGTCCACACATGAGAGGAAGAGATAGTCTTGAGTATCGCTACCATTCTCGCAGATACAGTATGAATCATTTGTGCTGCATCCTATTTTGAATAGTTTTACTCTAGTATTTAGTCCATTGTGCATTCCCATCCAGATTACCATAGAGTGGTTAGGAATCACCCAATTATGCCAGATTTGTACATGTCAATGCACTTTAGAGTTGTGATCTCTAAGCCACTCATATCCTTGCTTGATGTTATACCCTTTATCGCAGGCTGCCCATTTGCCATTACTATAACCATATTGATGGGAAAGAGTTGGTCGTCACACATCTAATCAAACACATTTATAATACTCAACAAACAACTAGTAAGTGGCAAGTCGAGGTCGATCCATGGGACGGTGTGCTTTGGGTTCTAAGTCTATCTATCTCAATTTATGCTAGTGTCACAATTTGTTTGGGTTTGTAGTTGTGTTCTAGACTAATACAAGCAATAAAGTATAACAAGCAATGAAATGAAGGATGTAAACAAATGCTTAAAAGTGCTAGGATATCATAGGTTCATGGGGGATTCATGGGAGTTGATCATACAAACATGTTCACAAAGTTACAAGCAATTAATGTTGTAGAGGAACCGAGTTGGTTTATGTCTTACGGTTCTTAGGAAGAGTTGGGTCCCGGAGCCGAATCGATTAGATTATACAACACCTACAAGTCGACTTACTTTCCTCCTAATCACTTCTATGCATGGTCTAACAAGACACGAGTTGGTTTATATCTTACAAGTCAAGTTGAATAGATAAGAGATGGTTATAAATGCAAGGATTCATAGGTTTAGCATTTCATCAAACATAACATGTGCATAGGTTGACATCACAACAAGCAAGCAAATTAATTATGAAAACATATTAAATCAAGCATGATTAATCTCCATGTTGGTTTCCCCTAATTACCCATTAATCCTAGCTAAGAGACTACTCACTCATTATCAAGTTTAACATGCTAACAAGGTTGTCAATCGTATTAACAAGGCAAAACATGATGAACAAGTAAGAAAGATTAACAATAATTAAAACAAGGATTAAGAGAATTATAGCTATAGAGATTCCAAAATAATAAAGCAAAGAATAATAGAAGTACTTGATGATTGATGGAAGGTTGTCAATCTTCCAATAAACCCAAATGATCTTCTAATTACCCAATAATAAACTTGAATTACTCAATAATAAACTTGAACAATAATTAAGGAAAGATTAATGTGTAATTTTGTGGAAAGATTAAAGGATAATCTATTCTAATCTACTCCTAATTAATCTAAGGAAAGTTGATTTTTTCTAAGAAAGCTTGGTTTAATCTAAGGAAACTTGGTTTAGGGAGCTTTACAAATGGGGTATATATAGTAGTACATCATTAGGTTAAGCAAGGGTAAATTAGTAAATAACAATGCTAATTGTTGAGTAGGGAAATGCTCCTCTCAAAGAAAGATGCTAGTCTCCTTTTTGCTAGTCTTCAAGAAATATGCGCGGATCTTGGATCAAGGAAGAGGACGTTTTGCACTGTGAAGAAATCCGAGCGGATTGTGGGTCGGGACGCTCGGACTGTAGCAGGAGGAAACGAGCGGATCAAGCACGGGACGCTCGGATCTTAAAGGAGTGTTCTTCATTCTTGTATGTCAAACAATCCGAGCGTCTTTGAAGGGGAGACGCTCGTCCTGCAGGAGACGAGCGGATTGGGTCTCGGTACGATCGTCCTGGCGGACAACTTCTCTATTTGAGCTCGGATTGTAAAACGGACGTTATTTTCTCATCCGGACTCCTATTGGAGTGATTCAAAAGCCTAGATCACTTTATTTTTCGATGCCGTTTCATCTAGCATACTTTTAGAGCCAAAGGAGAAACTCTAAGTTTGGTTCTGAGCAATTTCTTCTTGCAATGACTTCCTTCTCGTCATCCTTGCTTTTAAGCCTATGAGCCTTCTATATACTCTTTATTCCTACATACTTAGCCATCATTCTTGCCTCCTATTCATACTAGTCTATCCAATATCATTAAAAAGCTTCCAAATATGCACGGGAGACCGGAATTTCTAACTAATTATCTTCCTTCTTACAAAACATACGAAATGCACTAGGAAAGCAAAATAGAAAGCATTTGACGGATAAAATGGCTATGGAATGTTATAATAGTATGCAAAATAGGCTCAATTCGGGGACTAAATGTGTGCAAATAATGTTCACATCAAATATCCCCAAACCAAACCTTTACTCGTCCCGAGTAAAGAGGTGACTAAAACTAGACCTTTATTTAAACTACCCTAATTATATAACCAATATGAGACAATTAGCGGGTCTCACTCTGCCCTTCAACTCACAACAAGACAACCATGAGGTAGGATGCCTTCTTGAAAGGCAAGGTGGGGCTTGCCAAAATGGCGACACATCCAAGCATTAAGCACACAAAAACAAGTAATGGATGCATCTACAAAAATGAATAACCACTTTCCTCATCTAAGTGGCGGAAATTATCTAAAGGGGAAGCAATCTAAGGGTATACATTCCATTATAGATATGGTTTCTTCAAACTACTAAGCCTAGAAGGATACCAATAAATCACCTCCAAGTTGTGTCAAGCTAGGGTACCTTTGTCCTCAATCGTTAAATGCTTTTGTCAAGAGTAGACTCCCTATGATGTTAGAAACACTGAAGGATCGCGGAATTCCCCTTCTTGCCTAGACAAGAAGAAGGGTCGTCCCCTCTCTACCATGCACAAAAATGGATATGAAGGATAAAGGGATCAATAGTATTTGAGTTTCATTTGGGAGTTTGCTTTTTTATTGTTTTTCCCCCCAATTTCTTGTGGCATTTGACATTTTGAGAATATTTTTTTGCCATTTCTTTTGATGTTTCGCATTTCCAACACTTGACAATTTTTCAACCTTTTACATTTCTTTTTAAACATTTTCAAAGCTACCCCATTTGTAGTGAGGGTGCTTATATTTGAAGCATAGGAGTTTTCATTTTTATTACTCCTCTTTTCTATTGATGCAATTGCAAACTTTTTGACTTTTCATTTCATTTCTTGAACTCAAATTTTGAACAATTTTTGTTTGTTCCCATTCCCTTTGATGACAAAATGTGGTAGAATGTGGATGATGAATGCATGGTTTCAAGGGTCACCTTAGAATAAACGGTAGCCAAGGAGTTATCACACCACAAGGTAATCTTGACTAGGCCTTAATCCATGGGTCAAAGGATACTAGCATGACACATCCTAGGGTGTTTTACAAGTATTCTAACAAGCAACGTCTTAAGAAGAAAAAGTATCTACTAGGGCCTATGTACACTTGTCAAGCTTCCCAAATAGACGGTTTCATAAAAATTTTCTAACATGCATACTACATGCCATGATGCAACTAACAAATATACATCCTAACGCATATGCTTCTACCAACTAGTATGCCAAATAATCTAAATACAATCCTATAATCACATTGTTTATACCGCATCAATCAAAATAAAGCCACATAGTCATTAACATAAAGAGGAAAAAGGAGATTGGAAAGATCACACCATGCGGTCTTCAATATCCTCATGTCTCGGATGTGGCGTAGTCGATCTAATGTGATAAAAGGACAACAAACACAATATATACACTATATACAAGACTACACTACAAAGGAAATGAACATGTTTTTGGGGTTTTCACTTTTCAAGTTTTTATGGTTTTTATGATTTATGAAACAAAAAGACATGTTTTTGTATTTTTCAATTTTTTTCAATTTTTTTGAATTTTGGAATATAAATTCCCATCCCTCACTTTATTTTGGACATTGTCCTCAATGTACATGTAGGAGTAGGAATAAAAAATAAAAACATGTTTTTGGATTTTTTTTTTCTTTTTTTTGATTTTTTTGAAATAAAGTACAAATGCAATGATATAATATGAATGAATGGATGCTCTAACTAAATGCAATTCTAAATGACATATATAATAAATGAATGCAATCTAAACTACACTATATGATGCATGCTAAATGCTTAATTCACCTATGATCAAACCTCCCCAAACCGATTTAAACACTATTTCTAGTGTAGAAAAGAATAGGATTGGTCATTAGTGACTATGCATGAATTCTAGTCTATATGCAACTATCTACATGAATTATGTGAGATATATTACGATGCAACTATACTATATGAACTAACTAATGTAAATACAATATGAAATATAATACAAATGCAAGTGAAGACTAAACTAAATGCAATGCACTATACAAAAAGGGAGAGGGAGAGAAGAGTATCATACAAATGGAGGTGGTGAGGTAGGCATCTCTCACTCGTCATCATCATCATGGTGGTAGCCATACCTGCTATAACTTCCTCCTTGGTAATACCCCCCTCCTTGACCAAAGTCTCCTCCACCTTGACCATCAAATTTCCCGGCTTGGTTCCCTTGATTAGGGAAAAAAAGGTGTGGTTGAGGCCAAGATGGTCGAGGGCCATTAGGGTCGATATACCCTTGTTGTGCCATTTGGTAGTATTGAGGATAGAGGGCCAAGTAGTTATCGACCCGCCCATCGTGTACTCCAATATCAACCTTCTTTATAAGATCCATCAAATCATTCATATCCGGAGCATCGGGGACTTGCGGTGTGAATGGCCTATGAGGAGTCGGGTATGGTGGAATAGGCACATAGGACGACGGGGCAATGGGCCTTGCCGGTATCCCGCGAGGTGGTGGAGGGTGGCGGGGCACTTCTTCTCTTTGAGGGGGGTTAGGGTGGATTTCAATGTCGAGGAGGTAACTCGGCCTAGGTGAATATGGGCTCAACCTTGGGTCGGTACCGGGTATATTCCACCCCGAAAGAATAATAGAAGAACACCCTTTTGTGAACCATTCTACACTCCCATATTGAGTGTAGGCACACCACCGGTGGTGGTTGAAGACGACGTCCTCATCAATCAAAGTACTACACTCAAGAGGTGTATAAGTCTCATGGGTGTTGAACCCGGGACAAAGGTAGTTAGCCAAGATAGTAATTAGACCTCCCATCACGAAGGTCTTAAGTTGGGAGTTCCCTTGAGAGAAATCGTAGAATCTCGTAAGCATCTCAAGGGGGGTATTAAAGTTGTATCGCCTTGTCTCCCGAACATTGAGATAGGACTCAAGGAATGTCAAATCGAGGAGGGTGCACCTATCTTGTTCGAATCTCCAATTAATGGTGCCGGCTACGAAACGCTCGGTTATCCGAATCATCGGGTGTTGAATAGCAAAGGTATAACATTGTTTTTGGTGAATGAAATCCCTCCCAGAAATAGCCTTCCAAACTAGGTCCACATCAAAGTCGGAGGGTTTGTTGAAGTTGCTTGTTGGTACAACAAGACCAAAAATATGAGCAAATTGGTCAAGTGATAAGGCTATGGTCGAGGTTGCACAACCGGAACTCCATACCAACGGTACTTCGTGTGTTCGAAACAATGCGTAGGCTACTCAAAACTTCCAAGGTAAGGCTAAGGTATGTCTCTTCATGGGTATGGAATAATTTCCCAATCCCCAAACCATCAAAGAACATTTCGGTTTGATACCTTATACCTAGGATTTCTAACACCCTAGTGTCAATAAATTGAGTTGGTTCGTAATTCTTACCTAGCAACTTGACGAACTTAGCGCGGTGGTTATCGAATTTGAAGAGTACCTCCGGAAAGTACTCAAGTTGCTCCACCCCTTCTCTTATCACGAGATGGAAGTTTCTTGGCGGCATCCTTTCTTGAGGGGATGAAGAAGATGAGCCCTTGCGTTTCTTGGTGGCGGCTTCAATGAGCTTCTTGGCTGTTCCCTTGTGATTCATTATTTTTGATTTGGGAAAGTTATGATTTGGTTGATTTTTGTTGTGATGGGAGTGTTTGGAGGTGAAGAAGAGTGGATTAGGTTTCGATAAGATGAGGAAATGAGGGATGGTGGGGGTGATTTTATAGAAAACTGGTGTGGGACAAGCGGCTGAGGGTCGGGCTTGGGTGGATTATTCGAGGTAAGTGCAGGTGGTCTGAGCGTCTGATGAAAAATACGCTCGGATTTCATTCCAGGGATTATGCTTCAGCTGGGGTGGACAAAAGACGAGCAAATCGAGCTTGAGACGTGCGGCTTAAATTGAGACGAGCGTCCTCTTCAGAATCCGTTCGGATTCTAGTTCAGTGCGAAATTTTTCTTCAGATGTCTTATAGGACGAGCGTCCAATAGATAATACGAGCGTCTTTTTCAGGACGAGCGTCTTGTCCCATAATCCGCTCGGATTTCAAGTCAGTGCTAAACAGTACCTTCAAGGAGGCTGAGGATGAGCGTCCTGCCCCCGGGACGAGCGTCGCTCGCTGTTTTTCATTCTTTTCTTTCTTTTCTTTGCAAGTTTGTACCCTTGCAGCCTTTTGTCATTCCTCCTTATCTTCTTCTGAAATTTTGCTCAATAAAAATGTAAGGAAACTCTCTCTCACTACTCTCATGCAAGAAATTGTAAATAAAAGGGCGAAAATGTACAATATTATACAAGGTAAAGGTTCGAGAAATATCTTACAAATGGTGGTTTGAGATAGGACTCCACCAAACTAGTTCACATTGTAAAATTTCTTTGTCCATAGAGCTCAAGGCTCTTAGAAGAAGATCGAAAGCTTGTGAACAAGCTCCAAATAAGCATAAGTATTGCTTGCTTAACTTCAAGACGAAGCTTGGCCAAGGAAGTTTTGTCATTCATTCTTGTTTTCTTCCATTTCTTGGCACTTGAATATTTGCGATGCTTCAAACCGATTAGCCCATGATTCTTGTTAGCGTAAGGTAGGAAGTATGGTTCATGGTTGTCCGGAGACTTCCACTCACTACCTTTTTCTTCAACTTTGGTGATGATGATAGCATTTGAATTTGTCAATCCTTCAAGAGTAGAAGGAGAATTCTCATGGCATTGATGACGGCGTTCCTTTGGAGTTGAAATTGTGGGTGCCAAATCTCCACAAGTAAGCTTATTTGCAACTTTGTTCTTGAGCTTTTCCACCAAGTACCTTTTATATGACGATTTGACTTTTTGGGAAAGGTCTTCCATATCATCTCCAACAATCATAGGTTTCATGGTGGGTGCGAAAAGGTCTTCATGGTCAATAGGAAATAGACATTCATCTTCCTCATGGAAGCATACCTCAAACTTCTCAAGGATGGGGTCCTCAAGTGAGGCAATATCATAACTCCTTTCCTTAGGCTTGTCATCATCGCTATCTCCATATGAATCATAAATGGGGACTTCACTTCTCTTCATTAACTCCTTCTCCAATACCTTAAAGTCCACATTAAAAGACACACCCTCATACTCACAAAGGCTAAGAGTATTTGGTTTACTCAACCTCATATCTTCCTTATCAAACACCACACTTTCATACTCACAAGAGCTCAAAGAGATTGGCTCTTCCCACTTGTCATCAAAGGCAACTCCTTCAAACTCACATTCATGATCTAAGGAATGGTGAGGGGTAGTTACTTGGGCTTCCTTCATTTGGGCAATTTGAATCTCCAACTCCTCACCTTGGGTAACAATGCCTTGAAGAACATTGTCCCTATTTTGGCTTTCCTCTAGCATTTGTTTGAAGAAGTTTTGTTGATCTCCCATTATTTGGAGAATTACATTTTGAATGGGTTCATCTTCTTGTTGTGGGTGGGTGTGAAAGTGGTTGTATTGTGGCAATTGAAATTCATTATAAAGTGGGTATTGGGTGGGTGGTTGTTGTGGATATTGGACGTTGTGATTTTGGTGGAAAAAATTGGGGTAGTAGTTAGGATTTTCATTGTATGAATAGTAAGGTGGGTTTGTGTTGACTTGCTCCTCAAACTCCCCATACCCATAGTCATAATCAAAAGATCCACCACATACTCCATATGTCAAGTCTTGAGCCATCATAGCTAAGACAAGGAAACAACTACAAGTATGGAAACTACACAAAAAATGGTAAGAACAATCCTGGAGGAACTAGTTCCTCAAGGTGAAAGCAAAATCAAAATAGACAAACAAGTAAGAACTTAATCACATAGCACCATCCCCAGCAACGGCGTCATTTTGATAGGACAAGAGTTGGTCGTCACACATCCAATCAAACACATTTATAATACTCAACAAACAACTAGTTAGTGGTAAGTCGAGGTCAATCCATTGGACGGTGTGCTTTGGGTTCTAAGTCTATCTATCTCAATTTATGCTAGTGTCACAATTTGTTTGGGTTTGTAGTTGTGTTCTAGACTAATGCAAGCAATAAAGTATAACAAGCAATGAAATGAAGGATGTAAACAAATGACTAAAAGTGTTAGGATATCATGGGTTCATGAGGGATTCATGGGAGTTGATCATACAAACATGTTCACAAAGTTGCAAGAAATTAATGTTGTAGAGGAACCGAGTTGGTTATGTCTTACGGTTCTTAGGAAGAGTTGGGTCCCGGAGCCGAATCGATTAGATTGTATAACACCTAAAAGTCGACTTACTTTCCTCCTAATCACTTCTATGCATGGTCTAACAAGACTCGAGTTGGTTTATATCTTACAAGTCTAGTTGAATAGATAAGAGATGGTTATAAATGCAAGGATTCATAGGCTTAGCATTTCATCAAACATAACATGTGCATAGGTTGACATCACAACAAGCAAGCAAATTAATTATGAAAACATATTAAATTAAGCATGATTAATCACCATGTTGGTTTCCCCTAATTACCCATTAATCCTAGCTAAGAGACTACTCACTCATTATCAATTTTAACATGCTAACAAGGTTGTCAATCGTATTAACAAGGCAAAACATGATGAACAAGTAAGAAAGATTAACAATAATTAAAACAAGGATGGAGAGAATTATACCTATGGAGATTCCAAAATAATAAAGTAAAGAATAATAGAAGTACTTGATGATTGATGGAAGGTTGTCAATCTTCCAATAAACCCAAATGATCTTCTAATTACCCATTAATAAACTTGAATTACTCAATAATAAACTTGAACAATAATTAAGGAAAGATTAATGTGTAATTTGGTGGAAAGATTAAAGGCTAATCTATTCTAATCTACTCCTAATCTAATCTAAGGAAAGTTGATTTTTTCTAAGAAAGCTTTGTTTAATCTAAGGAAACTTGGTTTAGGGAGCTTTAAAAATGGGGTATATATAGTAGTACATCATTAGGTTAAGCAAGGGTAAATTAGTAAATAACAATGCTAATTGTTGAGTAGGGAAATGCTCCTCTCAAAGAAAGATGCTAGTCTCCTTTTTGCTAGTCTTCAAGAAATATGCGCGGATCTTGGATCAAGGAAGAGGACGTTTTGCACTGTGAAGGAATCCGAGCGGATTGTGGGTCGGGTCGCTCGGACTGTAGCAGGGGGAGACGAGCGGATCAAGCACGGGACGCTCGGATCTTAAAGCAGTGTTCTTCTTCATTCTTGTCTGTCAAAAAAACCGAGCGTCTTTGAAGGGGAGACGCTCGTCCTGCAGGAGACGAGCGGATTGGGTCTCGGGACGCTCGTCCTGGCGGACAGCTTCTCTATTTGAGCTCGGATTGTAAAACGGACGTCATTTTCTCATCCGGACTCCTATTGGAGTGATTCAAAAGCCTAGATCACTTGATTTTTCGATGCCGTTTCATCTAGCATACTTTCAGAGCGAAAGGAGCAACTATATGTTTGGTTCCAAGCAATTTCTTTTTGCAATGACTTCCTTCTCGTCATCCTTGCTTTTAAGCCTATGAGCCTTCTATATACTCTTTATTCCTACATACTTGGCCATCATTCTTGCCTCCTCTTCATACAAGTCCATCTAATGTCATCAAAAAGTTTCTAACTATGCATGGGAGACGGGAATTTCCGCCTAATTATCTTCCTTTCTACAAAACATACGAAATGCACTAGGAAAGCAAAATAGAAAGCATTTGACGGATAAAATGGATATGGAATGTTATAATAGTATGTATAATAGGCTCAATTAGGGGACTAAATGTGTGCAAATAATGTTCACATTACATATTTTATTCTCTCCTTTGTTTTGAAGATGTTTCTCCATGTCAAACTGACATCAGCTGGAGGAGTATAGTCATTCCAGTCCTGCCCTTTAAAGTGTACCTGATGGACCCATTGGACCATAGCAGATCAGCCTTTCCATATATCCAGTTCAAAAGTTTAGCCACAACAGCTAAGTTCTAAATTTCAGCTCTTTTAATACCTAATTCCCCTTCCTTTTTAGGCATAGTAACTTTTGTCCAAGCAACTAATGGAACTCTCTGATATTCAGAGGACCCATCCCAAAGGAATTGTCTACATATGATTTCTACTCTTGCTATCACTGCTTTTGGGAGCACAGAGATTGCTGCCCAATAGCAGTAAAGAGTGTTAAGAACAGAGTTAATCAAAGTATGCTTGCCTGCATAAGATAGCTTTTTAGCTCCCAACATCCTTATTATTTTCACAATCCTTTCAACTAGTGAGGTACATTCCATCTTAGTCAATCTGCTGGTTTAACTGGGACTCCAAGGTATATGAAAGGCATTGTACCTTCAGTAAAAACCTGTCACACTCTTGATATCCTGCTTTAACTCAGCAGACATACCATTAAAATACACTTCAGATTTACTTGCATTCATGCTCAATCCAGTTGCACTAGAGAAAGTTGAGAATGCTCTCATTAGGAGAGTTATGGACCCTGCATTCCCTTTACATAACATTAAAAGATCATCAGCAAACATGAGATGATTAAGTTTCATCTGTGTGCATTGAGAATAGTATTGAAATGGCCATTTATCAGTAGCATAATTAACTGTCCTTGCAAAATATTCCATGTAGAGAGTGAACAACAGAGGTGAGATAGGATCCTCTTGTCTAAATACCCCTCTTCCCCTTGAAATATCCAAACTTGGTCCCATTTAGACAAAGTGAGAAAGACACAGACCTGACACATGTCATCACCTTCCTAATAAAAGATGCAGGAAAATCTAACGTGGTCATCATTTGTTCAAAAAAATCCCATTCGACCGTATCATAAGCCTTTTATAGATCTATTTTGAACAAGCACCTTGGAGAAGCTGCCTTTCTATTATATTGCTTGACCACATCTTGACAAATAAGCACACTTTCTAGAATATACCTTCCCTTGATGAAAGCTCCTTGATTCTTACTAATGATATCAGGCAGAACAAGTGCAAGTCTATTACAAAGTAACTTAGAAATCACCTTGTAAATGACATTACAATAGGGTATAGTCCTGAATTGTTTAATAGAGGTAGGCCTATCACACTTAGGAATAAAATTGATGTTTGTACTGTTAATTTGAGTTAAAAGTTTACCAGTATCAAAGAAATTCAGAATTACATTACTCACCTCAACACCTACCACATCTCAAGCATCTTTCTAGAATTTACTACTGTACCCATATGCCCCTGGTGCCTTATTGTCTTGAATATCATAGAAAGTCTTCTTAATCTCCTCAAGAGTCACAGGTTGACAAAGAATATCCTTATGCTCCTGGTTATAGCAATTGCCTTTTTGAACAATAACCTTCTTAACATCTTCAGTAGCAGTACTACTACCAAGCAGTCCTTGATAATATCTAAGGAAAGCATTCTAAATAACATTAATGTCTTTACAAACAACTCCATTCTGATCTTCTATTTGGATTACTTTATTGACCATATTTCTCTTTTTAATGGCTCCATGGAACAATGCAGTATTACAATCCCCCTCAGTCAGCCAATTGAGCTTTGCCTTTTGAGTCAGGAAGTTATCACAAGAAATAGTAAGTTCCTTAAGAGTCTTAGCAGCTTCAAATTCTAAGTGAAACAGACTTTGATTTCTAGGATCCTGAATAATATTCCTCTGAATCTCCTCAAGATAATGCCTGACAATATTAGTGTTCTTCTCTATATTAGAATAACAACTACTATTAAGCTTTTTTAGTTCATATTTGATATTTTTTTAACTTTTTCACCACACAAAACTTTTGAGTACCCCTATATCTTCTCATCCATTTTGATTTGACAATATCAATGAAATTCTCAGCTTGCCCCCACATATTGAAATATTTGAAGCTTGGCTTAATCTGGCCTCCACTCTTAATGGCACTAATGATACATGGATTATGGTCAAACAAACCTTTTGGGGGGAAATGAGCTACCATATCAGGAAATCTATTCAGCCACTTGAGACTAACCATAAACCTATCCAATCTGCTGTATTTTCTTGTTTCAGGCTTTTGTTTATTTAATTTGTCCAAGTAAAGTAAGCCCATGTGGCATAAATATTTGTCAGCCCACAATCAGTTAAGCAACTAAGAAAGGCATCCATATCATTTGTCTTGGTATAACCCCCTAGTCTTTCCTCTGGATTCAAAACACAGTTAAAATCCCCAGCTATAGCCCAAGGCTCATTACAACTTACTTCAATTCTCCTCAAGTTCACCCACAGATCTTCTCTCCTTTCTCCCTCGTTGAAGGCATATATCATTGTAAGAAAGAAAGAATCCTGAGTAACTCTTGAAGTAACTCTAGTATGAATGAATTAAGCATGATATTGAATGATCATCAGATCAAACACCCTTGGATTCCATAAGAGCCACACTCTGCCACCCTTATGCATACTATTATTGGTAGTGATACTCCATCCATCAACTAAGTTAGTAGCAGTATCACCCACATTATTTCCTTTTATTTTGATTTCAAGAAGGCAAAAAAGACTTAAATCTTTATTATGAATAAACCATTTCACCTGTTTCTATTTATTAGCACTATTTATACCCCTGACATTCCAAAATCCTAAGCTATTCATGAGAGCTTAGATTTGGAATGTTATCTTCTTGACCTATCCCCTCTTTTGGAGTGGCACTGTTGTTTAATGCTTCCAAAAATGTCATACCTCCTGTAATGCTTGAATTAGAGCCATTTCTCCCATCCTACTTATTCATTCTGACTAGAATCCTAACAGGAGTGTCCACTACTGCACCTATGCTAGTTTGGACAGGGGGAGTTAGCATACCAGCAGCATTTTGTCGCATTTGCTTCTGTGCTACTGGTTCTGATTCCATAACAGGTTTATCATTATTAGGTTTAGGCTTAACAGGCTTCCATTCTTTCCTAGGCTCCACCTTTTTCCTTCCTTCCAAACCCTTCCTGTATTGGCCCTGGTCATGACCAAAGCCCCCACATTTCTTACATATGGAAGGTTTCCACTCATACTCAATCTTGATGACAACTTTTTTTCCACATTCATCTAAGAATTTTATCTGATTAGGGAAGTGTCCACTAACTGGGAGTTGTGCCATACCCTAGCATAGCCAAGTCTTGTCTTTTCTGCAGTTGATGTGTCACTCTTTATATATGTCCCTACTAACCCTGCTATTTTAGGAAGACGGGAGCCCCAGAATTTGAGAGGCAAAGCAGGAAGCCTAACCCAGGCTGGAACCTCCTTTACATCCTCTTTAAGCAACTCTATTTCAACTGTCCAAGGCCTTACTATTAAGGGCTTCTTCTCAAACATAAAGAAACCTGCATTTAGTACATGTTCCATACTTTCTTTCTTCTTAAATCTAACCATGAATATACCATTTGAGAGGTACGATATTTTATTCAAATCATGCTTACCTCAGATGCGATAAATGTATCCATGGATAACCTCCTAAGGAGGGTTAGCACCCAGTATAAAGCACTCCACTGCCTGGGTCCAAAATTCTATCTCCTCTAGTACATCATCTTTTGAAAACTGGATTAGCTCCTCTAGTTCATCTTGCACAATCCTCTTGCCTTGTTTAATGCTCCAACCTATGCTATCATCAAGATCATCCTGCTCAAGAGGGAGACCAGGGATTCCTACTACCTCGTTAATTACTCTCATTTTTGTGATATCGTCCTCTATTAGGCTTGTCTTTGTAGATCTTATAGGAATAGTACTATCAGTAGTATCATATGTATCCTTTGATTGCTTTTTCAATGAAGAAGAATGTTTGTTTTTGCTTTTTTGATTGAATTTCGAGCCATTAACACTGAAATTGAAGTATTATTTATGCCCTAGAAGATGATTGTCGTTCTCCTAGGTCAAACATTCTCAAGATTATAATCGTGCAATGACGGGTTTTAAGTTAGTAATTTGCATAAACTTGTAATTAAAATAATTAATTTATAATTGGTTAATTGTTTTGTGTAATTAGTTAGTTAGTAATTATAATTTATTAATATGCTAAGTGACGATTTTGTGGAAGAGTACTTTTAGTTGATTTCGTTGATTGCTTTATTGGAGTATTTGATTGCCAGGTAGGATATCTACTCAACTAAATCATATTATTGTGTTTATATCATTCATGAGAATAAAGTGTTGGATGGATTATATATTGTGGTTATTTAGTGTTGGATTATACACTTTGCATTTTGCATTTGCTTTGGATCATTATTGTCTTTATGTAAAATATTAGAAGGCTCTAGGCTGGTTCTGCAGACTTGTCTCTGGTGGATATGATATCTCAACGTTGAGTTGAGATAGTTTGATTTTCCCGGGCTAGGGATTAGCGGGATGAACGGGTGTTTCAGGTGATGAGCTCAGCTACATTAGCATTTGCATTTCATATCATACATATTTATTGTCTCCAACTTATAACTGTTGTTTATTTATCCTACTCGATCTTTTGGTTGACGTGTGTTTGTTGTGTCAGAATAAAATGATGCCTGCTTTAATTGATGGCATTCTGTGGTGAACCAATTAATATTTCTGGTTAATTGGAGAGCAGATTAAATAACAGGTACTTAAGTTAGCTGACTTCGGAGCATGAAGTTGCGTGAGGACTTGGACGACACTACCTAGAAGTCTAGATCACATAATCTCGGACACTTATTATTTCTGTTATCTACTTTATTTAATTCCGCTGCAAGTTGTGTTTAATTACTATTTCAGTTATTCAGTTTGGTAAGTTGTAATAAGACCATTATTCATTTAATTTATTTAAAGTACTTTGGTTTCCTCTATCTTTCTAATCACTGCCTCAGGAAACTCAGATGGTAACAGTCTCTTTTATCTACGAATTCCTATTTAAGGCTCTTGGATAAATGGGGTGTTACAACAAGAAAGGTAATTTTTGGTATGGTGAAAAGAGGAAATCAAGTCACAAGTAAAATTGTTGGCTTAGGAGATCTTCAACTGGTAACTAGTACCGTTTGTAAGCTTATGTTGAAGGATTTGAGACATGTACTCGATATGTGTCTTAATATAATGTCGACTTTTAGACTTAACGGTGTTGGATATATGAATTACTTTGGTGATGGAAAAGTGAAAGCTCATTAATTTGTAACATGATTATTGCTCGAGGCAAGAAAGAAGGAATTTTATGTTTCACCTACGGACGTCTATTCAAGGGTGAGGCTAATATAGCTTATGATAACTTTTCCTTAGAGCTATGACATGCATAAGAGATTAGGGCATATGCGTGAGAAAGGAATGCTGATTCTCTCACAAAAAGATTTACTTCCAAAGGTGAAAGGTAATCCTCTTGTTCTCCGCACATACTGTTTAGGAGTAAAGCAACATATAGTCTCATTTCATAGATCGAGTTCGTCAAGAAAACACATTCTAGATCCGGTTCATAATGATGTTTGCTCTATGGCTGAGAAATATCTGAGAGGTGCATCATAATTAGTCACCTTTATTGATGATCATTCGAGAAAAGTGTGGTTGTACTTGTTGAAAACTAAAGAATGGGTACTTTAGTCATTTAAAGAGTTCAATCTCATGGTGGAATGTCAAGCGGGCAAGAAGTTAAAGTGCGTCCGTACTGAAAATGGTGGTGAATACCATGGTCCATTTGAAGATTATTACAAGTCTTTTGGCATTCAACTTGAAGAAACACCTCCAAGGAGACCTCGGCTTAATGGTATCACTGAAAGTATGAACCGGACTGTTACTAAAAGAGTTCGATGTATATTGTCTAATGCAAAGCTCTCGAACTAATATTGGGGAGAAGATGTAAAGACAGTTGTTGATATTATCAATATCTCGCCGTAAAATCCCTTGAATCAAGGTATTCCAGATGAAATATGGTCGGGAAAGAAGGTCTCTTTTAACCACTTGAAGATGTTTGGTTGTCGAGAATTTGTCCATATTTGTAAGGATGAGCAACCCAAACTCGACGAAAAGACCAAGCAATATATTTACCTCAGCTCACCTAAAGGTGAGTTCGACTATAGGCTATGGGATCCAGTTAAAAGAAAGGTCGTTAGAAGTAAAAATGTAGTTTTCGAGAATCAAACTATAGAAGATCTTAAGGATTCTGAGAAGTCTCAGCCTCGTATTATTGTCTGGTCACGATTCTTCACTATCCACTATGGTACCAGATGAAATAAGGAGAGAAGAGATTAGTTGTAACACCCTCTTCTTACCCGATCAAGGTAATCAGGAGATGTTACCATCACTGTAAGACCCACATCTACCAAAGTGCCTTACCAAGGCCTACCTTAGCAAACGGGAGTGTTACCATCTCGGCTACCCGAGGTAAAGTATATCAAATAGACCATCAAAGAACGTGTATTTAAATCAAAAAGTTTAATCAAATTAAATAACCAAAAGACCAAAATCCAAAAGAAATACAACTATAAACTAACTGAATAATTGTGCAAAATTAAGCGGAAGCTAAAAGACTCGGCGGAAGCTAATAGATCATCGTCTTGCAAGCGTCCCATCCAAACCCTCATGCAAGCTCAACAACAATATGTAACACCCCTGATTTTCGGCTAAAATAAAACTAACTTTTACATACAAAAATGGCCGAAATACAAGGATATTATAATTAATATACAAAGTCTCTTATTACAAATCCTTTTAAAAATAAAGAATATAAAATGGAACCAAAACTTTATAAAGTCTTTAATAAAAATCTTCTCTTGAAATAAAAATCCTTTTGAACAGCAGCGGAAGTAACCTGAAATACAACCAGAAGACACAAAGGAACTACTCCCATGACGAGTAGCCCACGAAGGGAGAAAACACGTCAGTCGGAAAGCTGAGTAACAGATAATACCTCAATATAAGCAGAATAGTTTTTGGTCATGGCGTGGAAACACAGACATGTAAAAATAAAAATAAACAAACAGAATAATAAAAACACTCCCCATAAACTAATCTCAAGCTCAAAGGTACTCCACAATATAATAGACACTCTCGTCCCAATAATTAACTCAATCTCAACTCATTACTCCATCTGACTCATTACTCTGTCTCACAATATAGTACTCCAAAGTAACCATGTACTGTATTCTCATCATCGATCCTAAGCGAAGGACAAGGGGTGAGTGAGCTGGCGGATAAGACCGCGAAACAATACTTCCATCTCAATATCGATTTCAAACTCAAATAACTCAATAACCATGGTCACTCAGACCGTAAACACAAGATGGCACAAAGGCCCCATAACTCAATACTAGTAACCAATTTCCATCTCAATTTCAATATCGATATCGTCAAATATTCCATTAAAGGAACTTCTCAACACTTAAAGTACAAAACTTTAAGCTACTCACCCACGAGTTCAGGTCAAAGGAAACGATAATTTAAATACAATACAAAACCAAACAGCTTAGTCTTCATCCTTATTAAACATCGGCCAACTTCTCGACATTATGCTAAACTAATAATGCGTATAGTGCATTCAAAGTCCCTGGAGAAACCAACAATCATAATTAGTTCACAATACAAATATGCGGTCTTCCTCATGATCTCACCTAGTCTAATAAATTCCACTTCTTTGATAAACTTGGCCAATTTCAAGCATCGTCATTCTCCCCAACTTCTAATCACTATACCCAAATTTCACATACTTCGATTCGTAATTTGGCTACTTGGACCCCTTATTCAACCCATCTCACATACAACCAAATAAACAAAAGGTATATATAATTATTACTATATACTTGTATGATAAATCATCATAGCTATAAATTTTCAGACGATAAAACTTAACATACGAAAAGCAACTAGCAAATAATTCACACAACCTCGAACAATAGTAAAATTACTAGGATCGGTAGAATCGTCTTACCTTAATCCGTCCCGAGTCGCTCACCGTGATGACCCATAATATAAAATAGAGAATCGGGTAGATCGAGGATGACGATGGAAAAGGCTTGAATTGTAGTCTAAACTAGAGGTGGCAAACGGGTCAATCAGATCAGTTTCGGTTCGGGTTCTTTCGGATCGGGTTATTTCGGTTTACCGTTTTTTTCGATTTCAGTTCGGTTCAATTCAGGTTGGATTCAGTTTTCACTTTTAATCGGTTGTAGATATTTCGGGTTGGTTCAGGTTCGAGTTGAGTCAATATCGGTGCAAATAAGGTTTGAGTCGGGTCAATATCAGAGCAGATGAGATTCGAGTCAGGTCATAATCGGATCGGATGTCAAGGGATTAGGTCTTTATTCAAAAGATTGGATATAATACGAATAATTTTTTTAAAAAAGTAATAAATAATGTTTTTTTTGCATAACTACGGTATAATATTAATTCATTGACGTCAAAAGGGTGACACACATGTACAAAAAGACACCCTAAATGTGACGCCTAGGTAGATTCGGGTCATTTCGGGTTTCAATGTTGGGTTTCTGTCATCAATGTACGGGTTCAAATCGTTTCAGGTATATATCGGTTCGGATTAAAACAATTCAGGTTGAAACAGTTCATGTTCATTCGATCTTGGGTCTATTTCGGATATTACAAATTCGGTTTGATTTCGAATCAATTCAAGTCGATTCAGGTTTCGGGGTGAAGTTCAGTTATACCTTTCGGGTGTACGATCAGGTGTCGATTCGCGTATTTTCGATCGATTTTTCGGGTTTGGTATACTTTTGCCAGGTCTAGTCTAAACAAGACAATAATTACAGAGATTGATGATGACGGCAGAAAGGCGTTGGAGTCAAACAATAGAAAGAGCAATATACAAATATACTAATAGCCTAGGTTTATATTAGGACGTAGATTTGGAAGGAATAAGTAACTTATTAGTTCATCTTGGACTTAAATTAATAAAAGTAAGGAGGCCAACTAAAAGCATTAAAAATAATATATTTTCTCTAATCTAAAACTAATTCCTTATCGAACAAAAGTTTATATTTCTTAAAATAAATATTTTGAAAAGTTTATACACACGAAATTAAAGCCATTAATTATTTGGAGTATTACAATCTTCCACCCTTAAAATGAACTTCGTCCCCGAAGTTCGAGTTTAGAAAAATAAAACTAGTTTAAAAATCATTGGTATTACATTCCACCCTTCTTAAAAAGAGAAAGTTCGTCCTCGAACTTAAGTTTTAATAAATGACAACTCAAAATTTAAGAAAGGTGGAATGTAATACCAATGATTTTTATTAAAGACTTTATAAAGTTTTGGTTCCATTTTGTATTCTTTATTTTTAAAAGGATTTGTAATAAGAGACTTTGTATATTAATTATAATATCCTTGTATTTCGGCCATTTTTGTATGTAAAACTTAGTTTTATTTTAGCCGAAAATCAGGGGTGTTACACAAAACCTGCTAGACTTATACTCACCATACCCCAATGGATCACCTCGGGTTTTAAAAACATAAAAGGGTCAGTCAACTGCATAATTAATCATGAGCTACAACAACAACAACAAACCAATTTAATTCAATCCTGCAATAACACAATCTCCAACCTCCAAGTACAAATGTCTGAACCGCAGCCCAGACCTGTCAGGTTACCCTTCGCAACAGGTGCCCACATCGCCAGTGGTAGTCCGCAGCCTTGCTACCTAAAGCCCCGCTCATCTCAACGAGCGAACCCAGATCATTAATGTGCACATCCCCCTTGTGGCGGGAGCCACAAGGGGCAAACATGGAGGTGAAGACCATGTCCCGAAAATGGCTCCACAATCAATACCAACAATGTCAACAATATCAAAATACCAATACTTTCACATCAAGGAAATTGCACAATAACACAACACCTATAATTAATCGTACATGAGACTGAGTAAGGAAATCCTGCCTTTGTCATAAATTCCGAAAATCAACACAACAACGAGGCTAGAATTGCTCTTCTATGAAATTATTACCTAACAAAGATAATCAAACAATACTACATCATAATCCATCACTACTCAACATTTACCCCCCACTTAACTCAATTTAGGGTTTGCTTAAACCCCAAATGACAACCAAACTAATTAAGAAAATGCTAGAGACTTAACAACGAAATCGGCACGGAAAAAGAGATGTAAGATTCACGATCGATCAAACTAGACTTGGAAGTGATGAAGATGATTATAGACGAGTGGTGAAGAGTCTATCCAAGTCGAAATACTCGAGGGGAGGGGGGGGGGGGGTGAATTGAGTATGTAAAAACTTATGCCCACTTTTTATTTTATATCTAAATAATTAATTACTTAAAGTTTATTGATTAAACTTTAACTAATTAACTAAACAATTTATAAACGTAATGAAATGAACGATGAAGAAAATTGCAAGGACACACGATATTTGAAGTGGTTTAGCTTCACACGTTGAAGCCTACATCCACTATTCTCGATTAATAATTTTAGTACCTTTCTCCGGATTACAAAATTATCAACCCACTCGTATAACTAACTCTAGCTATAACTCAATTTAAATATCACTAGATATTCGGTTTTAACTATCTTAAGTTACTAAGAAAGTGCTTGATTGTTCTTCTATTGTTCACAATATGAACGAGTAAGAAACAATATTTAAGCGCTATTATCTTATGACGATACTTAGAAATAATCGCAATATAAGATAGCACACGACTTTTCAAAAACAATTTTAACTTGCAAAAAGAATAATAAACTTAAGAACGTTTGCAAAGGATGTTTTGTTCAAATATTAAAAAGTAGTTTAAATGAATTATCATGTGTAGTATTTATAGTAGAGAGGAGATCGAGGTTTTCTTCTAAGAAACCCTAGATGCCGTGTGGATTGTTGCACAAGGAAGGAATTAGGTTAAATCTTTTTTAATCATTTACAACTCATAAAATCTTGGAAGATAGGAAAAAATAAAATAAAAATAATATATGGAGATAAAAAATCTCTAACAAATATTATTTTGATTTACCATGATTCTTATCCAAGCAAGAAAAAGATCTTAATCCATTTATTTATTCTAATAATATCTTAGTAAAAGATATGGAATAAATATAAAGAGATAAAATATCTTTAACAAATATTTTATCTAAGATCTTTATCTAAACCCTAGATATGGAGAGGATCTCGTGTAGGTTAAGGAAGGAATAAGATCTATCTTTTTCCTATTTTAATCCAACAATATTTTAGATAAAAGATATAAAATAAATATAAGGAGATAAAATATCTCTAACAAATATTTATTTAAGATTTTTACCATAAACTCTAGATACTTTATAGATCACGTGTGAAGTATATAGTAAGTAGAAGATCCAATTGTAATACTACGGATTTCTTAGGCTAGTACTCGATCGAGTAGTGAATATTGTGTAGTCTGTTTGGCTACTGCCGAGGAATACTCGACCGAGTATGATGAATACGCGACCGAGTAGAGGATACTCGGCCGAGTATACTCTATACTCGGTCTAGTATCCGGTCGGGCGAGTAATATTTCAACGGTTTGATTCGGGAGTAATTAGGGATTATATATTCGATAATCAGTTTCTAAAACGTCATTTGCAAACCTAATCAAACCTACGACACTCTAATCACTCCCAAATCTCTCCTCTGTGTGTGTGTGGACATCGTAACTATCGCATTCAATCTTTCATTCTTTCGCCGGTAAGTCTTTATCCCTATGTTGTTGATGATTAATTCTAGGATTTGTCTTTATTCATGAATTGGGAGAAATAGGGTTTTGCAGTTAGTGATTGGAATTATGTGATTGTTGTTGTAGGTGACGACGTGATATTTGTTATGCATTTGTATGATTGATTGCAGCGTAAGCGGATTGCGAAAAGGTAGGGTTTCCTTACTCAGTTACTGTTAATTGATTTAAGACTGTGCTTGTGTTGTAATTGTTGTTATCTGCTGATCATCGGAGTATGGGTGATGTGATGACGGTGGTGATGTGGTTGTGTTGTGACGGTTGTGGTGTTGTGACAGCTGTGATGCTGTGGTGTTGTGTGATTGTGGTGGAGTCACTTGCAGGAGTGGCTTCACACCCTAGTTCGCCCTCCGTAGAACCCGTCACGGGAGAGGATGTGCACATTAAGGGACAGGGATTGTTAGTCGCTCGTTGATGAGCTGGACTAGGTGGGGATGGGCTGCGGTCACCCACTCAAGGCGAGGATTACCTGTTGCGATGGGTAATCTGGCAGGGCTACACACTTCGGTGTGTAGTCGGTTACTGTGTGAGATCGGGAGACCGGGGATGGAGGATGATCAGCCGGTTAAATGGTTTGTTTGTCTTATCTTGATTGAACGATAACTGACCCCTGTTGTTGTTTTGTAAAACTTGCGGTGATCCATTCGGGGATGGTGAGCAGATTGTGACAGGTAATGCAAATGTTTAGCTATGGGACAGTCGTGGGGAGTCACCACTCGAGTCTAGCTTCCGCCGTCAAAAGACTTTGCTTACATTCTCTGTAGTTGTTAGACCTTTCATAGTTAATGTTTGGTTGATTTTGAAAACATGTAATCACTAAGTCTTTATACTTTAATAAAGGTTGTTTGGAATTGGTAACTTTGATATACTAACCTTGGGAAACCAAGATGGTAACAGCCTTTCATGCTAGGGTAGTCCTTGGTAAGGTACCTTGGTATAAGGGGGTGTTACAAAGTATTCGGCCGAGTAATCTTTCTGTGATAAGTCTGTTTAGCTTCTGGAGTCGTGACTCGGCCGAGTAGTCTCATTACTCGACCGAGTACCCTATACTCGACCTAGTATGCTATGTACTCGATCGAGTACTTCGATGGACGGTCATTTTGAGTCGGTGGTTATGTTCTTACGGTTGTTTTGAGTCGTAGGGTATGTATACATATATGTTTTGGGTCTTAAAGCATTCTTTTATATATGTGACGGTCTTGATACGTAAGTTACCAAATGCTACGATAGGGAGAATGTCGGCTTATGAGGGATATGTGTTGGATATAAAGGACATGAGTTACATATGGTTGTGAGGGATAGTCGAAAAAGGAAACGGAGGAATGATGAGCTAATCAAGGTAAGGAACATGTTGGTGAGATATGGTGAGTGATATCGTCATGTGTTGAGTAATATAAAAGTCAGTGTTTATGGGTAAGGGTGATGTAAGTGAAAAAAAAAACGTGAGAATGAAAGATTGAGATGAGGGATACGAATTGTGACATATTGGGATGTGTAAGGATTTATGGAGGGAGACGATTAGGATTGAGTTGCTTAAGGATATATGTAATGAAAGGTTGTGGTAGACGGATAGAGAAGTAGGGTATGTAGTGAACTTAGATGGAGTTATGTCGCGACGTGGATTTGTAGATAGTGACTGAGTTTGGGAATTTGGAATATCAAGGGGTGAGCCTAGTGTGTAATTCTTTGGGAAATTAACGGTATGAGGTAAATTTTTGGTTTTGTAGAGACACAAAAGGGAGATACTACTAATCGAAGGGTAACCGTTAGTGTTGGACTTGATGGTGACAAGGGTGAGTGAGAAGCAAGATGAGAGAGGATAAACGATAAGATATTGATATGAATTGATGGAATTAGAGTTCTGGAGCTATGAGAAAATAAGCAATTGCTAAAGAGTTAGGTAGAAAGAGAAAGGAGATGTATTATTAATTTGTATTATTGAGTAAAAAGGGGGAAAGAGGGATGGAAGTAAGTTGAGAGAACGTTGACCGGAGTTAAGGAGCATGAAGGTAGGAAATTATGGAAATGTACGATAGCCTCACCAGAGGGTGTGAGTTAATGGTTATATAGGAGAGCAGGACGACGTGTTAACCGTGAGTTTCGAGGTATTAAGGGAGTATGAGGCTTGTAGAATGTTTGCACGGTCTGAGATTTTGGTGGAGGGTCAGGTGACGATACGATAAAGGATAGAATTGGGAATAATGTTGAGGAAAATTTTGTTGATAGATTGGATGTTCGTTATTTGGGATGATAACTAAAGAGAGGAAACAGATTGTTATATTAAGAAGTGATAGTAAGAGAGTAGTCACATGAATGATGTTGGTGTCATAGTATTATCACTAGGGGTTGAAGATGATGTTACTTTAGGGAAGTTAGTTGTTCTAATGAGGTTGATTTTGTGGAGATGATTAATATGTTTGGTTGTGAGGGAGTATAAGATGTGGATATATGAGGTGTTCGCTGGAAGTTGGGTACTGATGTTATGGCTACATTTACCAGAGGGGTGATAATTATGTGTATGAGAGGATATGTTATGAAAGGCACCTGAGTTAAGTCTGGATGAGAGGTATTCATTGTTAAGTGGTAACTTACGTGATCAGGATTCGTTAGTTAGATTCGATTATGGGTCCATGAAGTGTGTAAAACTTTGTGTGAGGTCCTGGCCTCACAAGTAATCGTGTGGCGTGATAGTTACGAGTCATTATATGTGTGCCCTGCGTCATATGTTATATTTATATATGTATGTATGATATCTGTAAGTAATGGTGTGAGGTTCCAGCCTCAAGAGTCATGGTATGGATAATATTCATAAGGTTGGTATTTGTGATCCCGTCTAATATGCTGCGTCGTGATCTGGTAGAGCAGTTTTAAGGAAGTCTTGTGGTCAAGGAAGTTGTGCTGAGTCAGTGTTATGAGATTGTAAAAGTTGTGATGGCTATCGATGTGGTTGTTGTGCACTGTGCACGGTAATTCGCGTTGTGATACGAGTATTTTCGTGTTGTCATATATCGTTGTTTGTTTACTGCTATTTCCTGTCAGTGTCGGTCGAGGCATATAGACCGTTGTTTTGTTTCCCGATGTTCCTTAACAGTGTCAGCTAGGGAGTGATAATAGAGTATGATATGAGAGAGAGTTGGGTATGGTGCTGTTGTTGTCATGATAAAGTAATATTCTGTTAATGGGACAACGTTGTGAGAGGTTGTTGGAGCACTTTTGATCTTGTTTTAGATGAGGCATTGGTGGACATAGTTGTGGCGAGAGAATTGTAAAACATGTGTGGTATGAACTGGAACTAGATGTGGTTTATTATTTTTTTTTGGGACAATGAGTATGGAGTTTTGAGACTTAGTATCATGTCGAGTCAAGGCTGATTTTGTGGTAATAAAAGAGATGAACCTGAGAAGCTAATGTGAGTGTGTAACAATTGTGGATTGTGAGTTTAGATCGTGGAGATGAGTGTATAACTATATAGAAGTATGTTGTTTTGCGGTAATGTGGAAGAGATGGAGTGGTGGTTATATTGAGGATTTTATGATATATGTTATGTGAGTACAAAACAATTGGAGGCACGAGAGCTGATAGAGTAAGAGAACCTTGGATATAGGAATAGATGTAGTAGGTGTTGAGGCTATAGGCGGATATCGTTGACATGCGGTCGTGATGAGGATAATGAGAAGATATATTTAAGGATCTAGTATTAGTGATTTACGAGGACGTAACATTTATCTTAAGAGGAGTAGGATGCGACAAAGAGAGTTTGATGCTTGTACATGTTATAATATAATTGGAAGTTTGAGTGTTGGTGTAGAGTAAAGGATGGATTTATGTTGGGGTTTATTTTATTACAGGTAATGGTGGTAGTAGTATGATGTTTAGGAGTGTGAGTAAACTTTGATAGTGTTAACGGTTTGTGTGAGGATGTGTATGTGTGTGAAGTAAACTTCGAGGACGAAGTTCGTTATAAGGTTGGTAGAATGTAACATTCCATTTTGATGGTTGATCTTGTTTGGTGGATTGTCTTGGTAATTGAGGATGTTAGTGAGCGTTATGAACTAAGATAGAGTTGGAAACATTTAGGTTCTGGGTATCCGATAGTATTAGAGAGTTAGTATTGGGAGGCTATACTATAGTACAGACGATATCGTGAGCCATGTTGTGGAAGGAAGAGTGTTGGTGGAGTTAGTGTTAGGTGTCCATGTTTTATAGGTTGGGTTGGAACTTCGGGGACGAAGTTCTTTTTAAGGAGGGAAGACTGTAATACTACGGATTTCTTAGGCTAGTACTCGACCGAGTAGTGTAGATTGTGTAGTCTGTTTGGCTACTGCCGAGAAGTACTCGGTCGAGTATGATGAATACTCGACCGAGTAGAGGATACTCGGCCGAGTATACTCTATACTCGGTCGAGTATCCGGTCTGGCGAGTAATATTTCAGCGGTTTGATTCGGGAGTAATTAGGGATTATATATTCGATAATCAGTTTCTAAAACGTCATTTGCAAACCTAATCAAACCTACGACACTCTAATCACTCCCAAATCTCTCCTCTGTGTGTGGAGACATCGTAACTATCGCATTCAATCTTTCATTATTTCGCCGGTAAGTCTTTATCCCTATGTTGTTGATGATTAATTCTAGGGTTTGTCTTTATTCATGAATTGGGGGAAATGGGGTTTTGCAGTTAGTGATTGGAATTATATGATTGTTGTTGTAGTTGACGGCGTGATATTTGTTATGCATTTGTATGGTTGATTGCAGCGTAAGCGGATTGAAAAAAGGTAGGGTTTCCCTACTCAGTTACTGTTAATTGATTTAAGATTGTGCTTGTGTTGTAATTGTTGTTATTTGCTGATCATCGGAGTATGGGTGATGTGATGACGGTGGTGATGTGGTTGTGTTGTGACGGTTGTGGTGTTGTGATAGCTGTGATGCTGTGGTGTTGTGTGATTGTGGTGAAGTCAGTTGTGGGAGTGGCTTCACACCCTAGTTCGCCCTCCGTGGAACCCGTCACGGGAGGGGATGTGCATATTAAGGGACAGGGATTGTTAGTCGCTCGTTGATGAGCTGGATTAGGTGGGGATGGGCTGCGGTCACCCACTGGCGGCGAGGATTACCTGTTGCGATGGGTAATCTGGCAGGGCTACACACTTCGGTGTGTAGTCGGTTACTGTGTGAGATCGAGAGACCGGGGATGGAAGATGATCAGCCGGTTACATGGTTTGTTTGTCTTATCTTGATTGAACGGTAACTGACCCCGGTTGTTGTTTTGTAAAACCTGCGGTGATTCATTCGGGGATGGTGAGCAGATTGTGATAGGTAATGCAGATCTGTAGTTATGGGACAGTCATGGGGAGTCACCACTCGAGTCTAGCTTCCCGCCGTCAAAAGACTTTGCTTACATTCTCTGTAGTTGTTAGACCTTTCATAGTTAATGTTTGGTTGATTTTGAAAACATGTAATCACTAAGTCTTTATACTTTAATAAAGGTTGTTTGGAATTGGTAACTTTGATGTACTAACCTCGGAAAACCGAGATGGTAACAGCCTTTCATGCTAGGGTAGTCCTTGGTAAGGTACCTTGGTATGAGGGGGTGTTACACCAATCTTATTATTTAACCTAACAATATATTATTAGAAGATATGGAATAAATCTAAATAACCATAAAGATATAAAATATCTTTAATAATAATCTTATTTAGATTTACCCTAATCTTTTCTTGCACAAGGAGTATCACATGAGTAGGAGACGACCCATAAGCCTATTACATCCAACGTGAAACCCTAGTAAGATATTAGGTTAAAGAATTTAGGGTTTAGATATGAGTAAGTAGAAAACCCTAGTTAGTAACCAAGCAACAACCCATAAGTTGTCACAAAAAGTCGGCCTAACTAAAGGGTAATTATCTATTCATAACCCAATTTAAGTACAAACTTCAATCTACTATAAAATAGGTTTTTCATTTAAAGAATATAAAGATAAGATTTGAAAAACTATTTTCAAAACAATTTAAAACTCAAGTCGTGCGTTTTCATTACTGCAGTTCAATGTTATAGCTAAATCACCTATAACATTGAGTCTGGTAGGCAATGTTATAACCAAAACAGCTATAACTTTACTTACCAAAATCATTTCTTTAAATACCGTTATAAGACGATGACCTACGCTATCTAATCTTCCTGGAGATCTTCAATGTAGGATTCATCTCTTCCATCTTAATCATAAGCTCTTCATCTTGAGCTTGTTATAGACTTGATCGTGCCTTTTGCTTGAGTGATCATCATACTTGAAACTTGTTTCAGTTACTATGACGCTTTAAGAATTTAATGTTATAGCTCAAGCAGTTATAACAATTACTTGAACGATGCTTCACAAATCTTCAATGTTATAGCCAAGGTTGCTATAACAATACTTGCTTAAATTGTAAACTTTAATCAATCTATTAAAGACTAAGCAAACGATTACGAGCAAGAGTATATATAACATAAAGTACACACTTATCATTATCAAAACTAATCGTATATCTATATAGTCCAACAAATTCCCCCTTTTTGATGATGACAAGTCTCTTACGATTTGTGACTAAGTGAAAGTTCCCCCTCAACATAATACTATAAAAGTTATAGTCAGGTGAACGTAGGAACAAACCACTTATATACAAAGTATAGCATCTAAGGACCTTAAGCGATTAAAGGTTCTGACAAGGAGCAAGCTTAGGCAAATACTTAAGTCACGGTCATTTTCTTCCCCCTCTTGACATCATCGAAAAGACGAGAACAGACATAAAACGCCTAGAATGATATCAACCGAGGCAAGAAATATATATTAATCAAAGCCTATTGATGTGAACATTATTTGCGCACATTTAGTCCACTAATTGAACCTATTTTGCATACTATTATAACATTCCATAGCCATTTTATCCGTCAAATGCTTTCTATTTTGCTTTCCTAGTGCATTTTATATGTTTTATAGGAAAGGAGATAATAAGGCGGAAATTCCCATCTTTCGTGCATATTTGGAAGCTTGTTGACGATAATTGATAGACTAAGTATGAAAAGGACGCAAGAATGATGACCAAGGAAGTAGAAATAGAGAGTATAAAGAGGCATCTAAGGCTAAAAAGCAAGGAGGACGAGAAGGAAGTCAATGCAAGAAGAAATTGCTCCAAAACCAAACAAAGAGTTGCTCCTATGGCTCTGAAATTATGCTAGATGAAACGGCGTCGAAAAATCAAGTGGTCTAGGCTTTTGAATCACTCTAATAGGAGTCCGGATGAAAAAATGACGTCCGTTTTACAATCCGAGCTCAAGTGAAGCAGGATACAGCTCAACCCGCTCGGGATAAATTTAACCCGCTCGGGTTGAGGCTCAGGATGCTCATATTTCGCTCGGGATGAGCATATTGTTGGACAGGAAGCCTTTTCTTGCTACGTGAATCATGATCCGCGCATATTTCTTGAAAGACTAGCAAAAAGGAGACTCGCATCTTTTTTCGAGAGGAGCATTTCCCTACTCAAACTTAGCAATGTTATTTACTAAAATACCCTTGCTTAACCTAATGATGCACCACTATATATACCCCATTTGTAATAATTAAACCATCAAGTTTTCATTAGATTAATTCAATCCTTCTTTAGATTAGGTTAAGCTTTCATTAAGAGTAGATTAGAATAGATTACTCTTTAATCTTTCAACAAATCACACATTAATCTTTCCTTTAATTATTGTTCAAGTTTATTATTGAGTAATTCAAGTTTATTATTGAGTAATTAGAAGATCATTTAGGTTTATTGGGAGATTGACATCCTTCCATCAATCATCAAGTACTTCTATTATTCTTTACATTATTATTTTGGAATCTCCATAGGTATAACTCTCTTAATCCTTGTTTTAATTATTGTTAATTTTTCTTACTTGTTCATCATGTTTTGCCTTGTTAATATGATTGACAACCTTGTTAGCATGCTAAACTTGATAATGAGTGAGTAGTCTCTTAGCTAAGATTAATGGGTAATTAGGGAAACCAACATGGGGATTGATTCATGCTTAATCTAATATGTTCACATAATTAATTTGCTTGCTTGTTGTGATGTCAACCTATGCACATGTTATGTTTGATGAAATGCTAAGCCTATGAATCCTTGCATTTACAACCATCTCTTATCTATTCAACTTGACTTGTAAGATATAAACCAACTCGAGTCTTGTTAGACCATGCATATAAGTGATTAGGGAGAAAGTAAGTCGACTTGTAGGTGTTGTACAATCTAATCGATTCGGCTCCGGGACCCAACTCTTCCTATGAACCGTAAGACATAAACCAACTCGGTTCCTTTACAACAATAATTGCTTGCTTATAATTGAGAACATGTTTGTATGATCAACTCCCATGATTTCCTTATGAACCCATGATATCCTAGCATTTTTAGTCATTTGTTTACATCTTTCCTTTTGTTGCTTGTTTATTGCTTTTATTAGATTAGAATCATCAACCCATTATAATTGTGACAACCCCAAGCACAACCATAATTAGATTGAATAATTTGAGTAACCACCGTCCCATGGATCGACTCGACTTACCACTAACTAGTTATTTGTTGAGAATTATAAATGTGTTTGATTGGGAGACCCGACGACAATCTACCCATCAAAATGGCGCCGTTGCCGGGGACGGTGTTGTTTATTTGAATTGTTCTTTTGTCTAGTTTTAGTTGTGCTTCTTTTTCTTGAGTTTTATTGTACTTGTTCTATTTCACTTGCTCAACATGTTTACATTCTCTTTTTGGCAATATGAAAATGAATCATTTGATAAATATGTTGCAAGATTTAAAGAGTATATGACTCATGCTTGGCATCATGGTTTTACTCTTTCAAATTATGAAGCATGTTGTTTTGTTTATAATGGCATGAACCTTGAAACCCGCAACTTGGCATTTCACTTGAGTGGTGGTAGGATATGTGAGATGAGTTGTGAGGAATTTTGGGAATTTGTTGAGTTCGTGACCATTCATTGTCTCAAGCAAACTATACATGACATATTTGAAAGTGCCAAGGAAGGTATAGAAGCGATAAAAACCACATTTCAAAAATTCATTGAGGAAAACTATGATGAAAATGAGATTTGTGAGGATGAGAAACCTTCCTATAACCTTGAGTCAACCTACTATGCCCACAAAATTACCCCACCTTGGGAAGATGGAGTGCTAGATGAAGAGAGTGATGATGAGGAGGAGTACATTCTTGATTGTGAAACTAATGCTTGGATGCCGTCATCCTACTCTTCTTGTGTTTCAATGAAATCAACCTCCATGGGATTTGATGTTAATGGGCAAAGTGAGAATGATATGGATGTGAGCTTGAGTGAAAACTCACCCTTTGAGGATGACATATTTGAGGGAGACAATTGTGTTGAACTTGGTGAGCCTTGTTACGACAACCCCTTTGATAATGGACCTTGTTGGGATGAGGAATATGAGGACATTTGGGAACCCCAAATAGACACCCTTAAAATCACCTTGGATGATAATGAGAGTACTTGCATTGAATGTGGTGATTTTGACTATTTGGAGGATGAGTTGAGTGAATTGCCAACCAACTACCCATTTCATGTTCCTATCATCCATCATTTCTCTTATGATTTTTGTCATAATGTTCTTGACATGCTTGTTCAGTCTCTTACTTGGGCATTATTTCTTTGCATAATCTTGTGTTGTTATCCATGCCTATTTATTTCTCACTCCTAAGAATTTGACCGACTTCTACGTGCTTTGAGTGCTAGTGATAATCTTCCATGAAATTATTTATTGATAATCTTTGGTTTGAAGGAGTTCCTTAATAACCATTAATTTGTATATATGCATTTAGTGTAGTTTTGCATTCACATAATAAATTGCATGAGAGATGGAAGGGAGGGATCTCATATTTTAATTGAGTTTTTGAAAGAAATTAATGAAAATGAGAAGATGAAAAACGAAAAGAAATGAAGAAAATGGAGAATTTGAGCTTGTGAGTAAGTTTGTTATCATGAGAAAGGTGTTGGGTCGAAATTTCAAAAAATATACTCGTCCCGTGCTCAATCCGAGCGGGTTGAGGGCCAAGAAAAGAAGAAAAGTTCTCTGACAAAGAATCCGAGCGGATTTTAAGAAAAATGCTCGTCCTTACTGTCAACCCGAGCGAGTTGAAATCATCTGGAGCGGGTTCACTGTCTACCCGAGCGGGCCAGTCCTGTCTGGAGCGGGTTCAGGCTAAAATTCATCTTTTTCTCTCATTTGGCTCGTGTCATGGCTATATATGCTTCATATCTACCATCTTCATCTCCTACAATGATTGTAAGAACCCTTTTCTTTCCCTATCTCTCATGTATAGTTGCATTTATGTATTTGCCTCATGATTAAACCCCTTTCTTCCTACATTAGAAATAATGTTTAAAATCGGTTTGGGGAGGTTAAACCATGAAGCAACATACATATATCATATATTTTAGGCTTGCACTTATATTATATTTCATATTGCATTTACATTAGTTAGTTCATATTGTATAGTTTCATTGTAATATATCTCACATGATTCATGTAGTTAGTTGCATATAGACTAGAATTCATGCATAATCACTAATGACCAATCCTATTCTTTTCTACACTAGAGATAGTGTTTAAATCGGTTTGGGGAGGTTTGATCATAGGTGACTTAAGCATTTAGCATGCATCATCTAGTATAGTGTAGATTGCATTCATTTGTTATATATGCCATATAGAATTGCATTTAGTTAGAGCATGCATTCATTCATATCATATCATTGCATTTGCACTTTAATTTCCATAAAACTTTAAAAATCCAAAAACATGTATTTCTTTTTCATTCCTAATCTTACATGTACATTGAGGACAATGTCCAAAATAAAGTGGGGGATGGGAATTTATATTCCAAAAATACATAAAATTGAAAAATCACAAAAATATGTCTTTTAATTTCATAAAAACAAAAACCATAAAAATTTGAAAAATTGAAAAACTCAAAAACATGTTCATTTCCTTTGTCGTGTAATCTTGTATACATTGTATATACTTGTTTGTTTGTTTATCCTTTTTCACATTGATTGACTACGCCACATCCGAGACATGAGGATATTGAAGACCGCATGGTATGATCTTTCCAATCTCCTTTTTCCTCTTATGTTAATGACTATGTGGCTTTATTTTGACTGATGCGGTAAAAACAATGTGAATTTAGGATTGCATTTAGATTATTTGGCATACTAGTTGGTAGAAGCATATGCATTAGGATGTATATATGTTAGTTGCATCATGGCATATAGATTGCATGTTAGAAAAATTTTGTGAAACAGTCTATTTGGGAAGCATGACAAGTGTATATAGGCCCTAGTAGATGCTTTTTCTTCTTAAGACTTTGCTTGTTAGAATACTTGTAAAACACCCTAGGATGTGTCATGCTAGTATCCTTTGACCCATGGATTAAGGCCTAGTCAAGAGTACCTTGTGGTGTGATAACTCCTTGGCTATCGTTTATTTCAAGGTGACCCTTGAAACCATGCAACCATCATCCATATTCTACCACATTTTGTCATCAAAAAGGGAATGGGCACAAAAATTGTTCAAAAATTTGAGTTCAAGAAATGAAATGAAAAGTAAAAAAGTTTGCAAATTGCATCAAATGAAAAGAGGAGCAAAAATAGACTCCTAATGCTTCAAATACAAGCACCCTCACTACAAATGGGGTGACTTGGAAAATGTTCAAAAGAAAATGCAAAAAGTTGAAAAGTTGTCAAGTATTGAAATGCCAAACATCAGAAGAAATGGCAAAAGAAAATGTTCTCAAATGTTATATGCCACAAGAAATTGGAGGGAAAAACAAACAACAAAGCAAACTCCCAAATGAAACTCAAATTCTATCGATCCCTTTATCCATCGTATCCACTTTTGTGCATGGTAGAGAGGGGACGACCCTTCTTCTTGTCTAGGCAAGAGGGGCAATTCCGCGATCCTCCAGTGTTTCTAACACCATAGGGAGTCTATTCTTGACAAAATCATTTAACGATTGAGGACAAAGGTACCCTAGCTTGACACAACTTGGAGGTGATTTATTGGTATCCTTCTAGGCTTAGTAGTTTGAAGAAATTGTATCTATGAAGGAGTGTGTACCCTTGAATTGCTTCCCTTGTAGATAATTTCCGCCACTTAGATGAAGAAAGTGGCTATTCTTTTGTAGATGCATCCATTACTTGATCTTATGTGCTTAATGCTTGGATGTGTCGCTATTTTGGCAAGACCCACCTTGCCTTGCAAGAAGGCATCCTACCTCATGGCCGTCTTGTTGTGAGTTAAAGGGGCGGAGTGAGACCCGCTAATTGTCTCACATCGGCTATGTTATTAGGATAGTTTAAATAAAGGTCTAGTTTTTGTCACCTCTTTACTCGGGACGAGTAAAGGTTCTGTTTGGGGATATTTGATGTGAACATTATTTGCGCACATTTAGTCCCCTAATTGAACCTATTTTGCATACTATTATAACATTCCATAGCCATTTTATCCATCAAATGCTTTCTATTTTGCTTTCCTAGTGCATTTTATATGTTTTATAAGAAAGGAGATAATAAGGCAGAAATTCCCGTCTTTCGCGCATATTTGAAAGCTTGTTGACGATAATTGATGGACTAAGTATGAAGAGGAGGCAAGAATGATGACCAAAGAAGTATAAATAAAGAGTATATAGAGGCATCTTAGGCTAAAAAGCAAGGATGACGAGAAGGAAGTCAATGCAAGAAGAAATTGCTCGAAAACCAAACCAAGAGTTGCTCCTTTGGCTCTGAAAGTATGCTAGATGAAACGGCGTCAAAAAATCAAGTGGTCTAGGCTTTTGAATCACTCCAATAGTGTTGGAGCTAGTGTCCTCCACAGTTAGTGTGATAACGTGTATAAATCTCTTATAGGTTCACAGGGTATACTTAGTATTTTATCAGTTGATTAATGTTTACTAATAACGGTTGGCTTGCTAGAAGTTTGACGTTATTATCATCTTGATGGCGGTGATCAACTGGTCCCTAAAAGTCACACCTAAAGGATGTGTTTGAGAGATGTGATTATATGAAAATATAATCACATTGATGCCTTATATGACTAAAAGGTTAGTCCATGTATTTGACTAAAAGGTTAGTCAATGTGATAATGAGTCGATTATTTAATACAATTAAATAATATCAGCTGAGACGAATTAATTGTTAATTCGTAAATTTAATATAAACAGTTATATTTAATTAATGTATATAATGTAAGCTTAAACGAATTAAGATGTTAATTCGTAATTAAACATAAACGGTTATATTTAATTAGAAAATTATAAATATGCGACATTTATAGTTAATGTATATATTATACAAAATTGTCATAATAAATGTTGACAGACCGGTATTAATAAATCAACTACAAACTGTTGTGTGTGGACTTATTAAATACGTGACGACATAAATGACAATTGATAAATATACACATTTTATACAATATGATAACAACCTAAAATAAGAAGATTTTTCTCTTTATTTGGTTGGAATTCACACGGTTTAAGGAAGAAAAAAAGGAGAAAAAATATCTTCCCTATTCCTCTCCCTTTTGCACGGTTAAAATAGGATAGAGAGGATTATTTTTCTCACTTAATTTTTGACCTAAAAACTCTCATCACAAAAACCCTAAAAACAATTAGGAATTAGGGTTTTTCTTTCTAGCAAGAAAGAGGCGGAGCATTTTGGGTGCAACGATTAGGAGAATATCGATCTCGATATTTGTTCTTAGACCGAATTGCTAGGACCGGAGGTTAATTCTAATCTCTATTCTTTTGTTTATGCAATTTCGTTTATGACTCGTAATTTCATATTTATAATTTCGTTGTAATCCGAATTTTCTTGATGAGATATACCGATATTTCCCACAAATAGGAGTCCGGATGAGAAAATGATGTCCGTTTTACAATCCGAGCTCAAGTGAAGCATGATACAGCTCACCGCGCTCGGGATAAATTCAACCCGCTCAGGTTGAGGCTCAGGATGCTCATATTTCGCTCGGGACGAGCATATTGTTGGACAGGAAGCCTGTTCTTGCTACGTGAATCATGATCCGCGCATATTTCTTCAAAGACTAGCAAAAAGGAGACTCGCATCTTTTTTCGAGAGGAGCATTTCCCTACTCAAACTTAGCAATGCTATTTACTAAAATACCCTTGCTTAACCTAATGATGCACCACTATATATACCCCATTTGTAATAATCAAACCATCAAGTTTTCATTAGATTAATTCAATCCTTCTTTAGATTAGGTTAAGCTTTCATTAGGAGTAGATTAGAATAGATTACTCTTTAATCTTTCCACAAATCACACATTAATCTTTCCTTTAATTATTGTTCAAGTTTATTATTGAGTAATTCAAAATTATTATTGGGTAATTAGAAGATCATTTGGGTTTATTGGGAGATTGACAACCTTCCATCAATCATCAAGTTTTTCTATTATTCTTTGCATTATTATTTTGGAATCTCCATAGGTATAACTCTCTTAATCCTTGTTTTAATTATTGTTAATCTTTCTTACTTGTTCATCATGTTTTGCCTTGTTAATATGATTGACAACCTTGTTAGCATGCTAAACTTGATAATGAGTGAGTAGTCTCTTAGCTAGGATTAATGGGTAATTAGGGAAACCAACATGGGGATTGATTCATGCTTAATCTAATATGTTCACATAATTAATTTGCTTGCTTGTTGTGATGTCAACCTATGCACATGTTATGTTTGATGAAATGCTAAGCCTATGAATCCTTGCATTTACAACCATCTCTTATCTATTCAACTTGACTTGTAAGATATAAACCAACTCGAGTCTTGTTAGACCATGCATATAAGTGATTAGGGAGAAAGTAAGTCGACTTGTAGGTGTTGTACAATCTAATCGATTCGGCTCCGGGACCCAACTCTTCCTAAGAACCGTAAGACATAAACCAACTCGGTTCCTTTACAACAATAATTGCTTGCTTATAATTGAGAACATGTTTGTATGATCAACTCCCATGATTTCCTTATGAACCCATGATATCCTAGCATTTTTAGTCATTTGTTTACATCTTTCCTTTTGTTGCTTGTTTATTGCTTTTATTAGATTAGAATCATCAACCCATTATAATTGTGACAACCCCAAGCACAACCATAATTAGATTGAATAATTTGAGTAACCACCGTCCCATGGATCGACTCGACTTACCACTAACTAGTTATTTGTTGAGAATTATAAATGTGTTTGATTGGGAGACCCGACGACAATCTACCCATCAAAATGGCGCCGTTGCCGGGGACGGTGTTGTTTATTTGAATTGTTCTTTTGTCTAGTTTTAGTTGTGCTTCTTTTTCTTGAGTTTTATTGTACTTGTTCTATTTCACTTGCTCAACATGTTTACATTCTCTTTTTGGCAATATGAAAATGAATCATTTGATAAATATGTTGCAAGATTTAAAGAGTATATGACTCATGCTTGGCATCATGGTTTTACTCTTTCAAATTATGAAGCATGTTGTTTTGTTTATAATGGCATGAACCTTGAAACCCGCAACTTGGCATTTCACTTGAGTGGTGGTAGGATATGTGAGATGAGTTGTGAGGAATTTTGGGAATTTGTTGAGTTCGTGACCATTCATTGTCTCAAGCAAACTATACATGACATATTTGAAAGTGCCAAGGAAGGTATAGAAGCGATAAAAACCACATTTCAAAAATTCATTGAGGAAAACTATGATGAAAATGAGATTTGTGAGGATGAGAAACCTTCCTATAACCTTGAGTCAACCTACTATGCCCACAAAATTACCCCACCTTGGGAAGATGGAGTGCTAGATGAAGAGAGTGATGATGAGGAGGAGTACATTCTTGATTGTGAAACTAATGCTTGGATGCCGTCATCCTACTCTTCTTGTGTTTCAATGAAATCAACCTCCATGGGATTTGATGTTAATGGGCAAAGTGAGAATGATATGGATGTGAGCTTGAGTGAAAACTCACCCTTTGAGGATGACATATTTGAGGGAGACAATTGTGTTGAACTTGGTGAGCCTTGTTACGACAACCCCTTTGATAATGGACCTTGTTGGGATGAGGAATATGAGGACATTTGGGAACCCCAAATAGACACCCTTAAAATCACCTTGGATGATAATGAGAGTACTTGCATTGAATGTGGTGATTTTGACTATTTGGAGGATGAGTTGAGTGAATTGCCAACCAACTACCCATTTCATGTTCCTATCATCCATCATTTCTCTTATGATTTTTGTCATAATGTTCTTGACATGCTTGTTCGGTCTCTTACTTGGGCATTATTTCTTTGCATAATCTTGTGTTGTTATCCATGCCTATTTATTTCTCACTCCTAAGAATTTGACCGACTTCTACGTGCTTTGAGTGCTAGTGATAATCTTCCATGAAATTATTTATTGATAATCTTTGGTTTTAAGGAGTTCCTTAATAACCATTAATTTGTATATATGCATTTAGTGTAGTTTTGCATTCACATAATAAATTGCATGAGAGATGGAAGGGAGGGATCTCATATTTTAATTGAGTTTTTGAAGGAAATTAATGAAAATGAGAAGATGAAAAACGAAAAGAAATGAAGAAAATGGAGAATTTGAGCTTGTGAGTAAGTTTGTTATCATGAGAAAGGTGTTGGGTCGAAATTTCAAAAAATATACTCGTCCCGTGCTCAATCCGAGCGGGTTGAGGGCCAAGAAAAGAAGAAAAGTTCTCTGACAAAGAATCCGAGCGGATTTTAAGAAAAATGCTCGTCCTCACCGTCAAACCCGAGCGAGTTGAAATCATCTGGAGCGGGTTCACTGTCTACCCGAGCGGGCCGATCTGTCCTGGAGCGGGTTCAAGCTAAAATTCATCTTTTTCTCTCATTTGGCTCGTGTCATGGCTATATATGCTTCCTATCTACCATCTTCATCTCCTACAATGATTGTAAGAACCCTTTTCTTTCCCTATCTCTCATGTATAGTTGCATTTATGTATTTGCCTCATGATTAAACCCCTTTCTTCCTACATTAGAAATAATGTTTAAAATCGGTTTGGGGAGGTTAAACCATGAAGCAACATACATATATCATATATTTTAGGCTTGCACTTATATTATATTTCATATTGCATTTACATTAGTTAGTTCATATTGTATAGTTTCATTGTAATATATCTCACATGATTCATGTAGTTAGTTGCATATAGACTAGAATTCATGCATAATCACTAATGACCAATCCTATTCTTTTCTACACTAGAGATAGTGTTTAAATCGGTTTGGGGAGGTTTGATCATAGGTGACTTAAGCATTTAGCATGCATCATCTAGTATAGTGTAGATTGCATTCATTTGTTATATATGCCATATAGAATTGCATTTAGTTAGAGCATGCATTCATTCATATCATATCATTGCATTTGCACTTTAATTTCCATAAAACTTTAAAAATCCAAAAACATGTATTTCTTTTTCATTCCTAATCTTACATGTACATTGAGGACAATGTCCAAAATAAAGTGGGGGATGGGAATTTATATTCCAAAAATACATAAAATTGAAAAATCACAAAAATATGTCTTTTAATTTCATAAAAACAAAAACCATAAAAATTTGAAAAATTGAAAAACTCAAAAACATGTTCATTTCCTTTGTCGTGTAATCTTGTATACATTGTATATACTTGTTTGTTTGTTTATCCTTTTTCACATTGATTGACTACGCCACATCCGAGACATGAGGATATTGAAGACCGCATGGTATGATCTTTCCAATCTCCTTTTTCCTCTTATGTTAATGACTATGTGGCTTTATTTTGACTGATGCGGTAAAAACAATGTGAATTTAGGATTGCATTTAGATTATTTGGCATACTAGTTGGTAGAAGCATATGCATTAGGATGTATATATGTTAGTTGCATCATGGCATATAGATTGCATGTTAGAAAAATTTTGTGAAACAGTCTATTTGGGAAGCATGACAAGTGTATATAGGCCCTAGTAGATGCTTTTTCTTCTTAAGACTTTGCTTGTTAGAATACTTGTAAAACACCCTAGGATGTGTCATGCTAGTATCCTTTGACCCATGGATTAAGGCCTAGTCAAGAGTACCTTGTGGTGTGATAACTCCTTGGCTATCGATTATTTCAAGGTGACCCTTGAAACCATGCAACCATCATCCATATTCTACCACATTTTGTCATCAAAAAGGGAATGGGCACAAAAATTGTTCAAAAATTTGAGTTCAAGAAATGAAATGAAAAGTAAAAAAGTTTGCAAATTGCATCAAATGAAAAGAGGAGCAAAAATAGACTCCTAATGCTTCAAATACAAGCACCCTCACTACAAATGGGGTGACTTGGAAAATGTTCAAAAGAAAATGCAAAAAGTTGAAAAGTTGTCAAGTATTGAAATGCCAAACATCAGAAGAAATGGCAAAAGAAAATGTTCTCAAATGTTATATGCCACAAGAAATTGGGGGGAAAAACAAACAACAAAGCAAACTCCCAAATGAAACTCAAATTCTATCGATCCCTTTATCCATCGTATCCACTTTTGTGCATGGTAGAGAGGGGACGACCCTTCTTCTTGTCTAGGCAAGAGGGGGAATTCCGCGATCCTCCAGTGTTTCTAACACCATAGGGAGTCTATTCTTGACAAAATCATTTAACGATTGAGGACAAAGGTACCCTAGCTTGACACAACTTGGAGGTGATTTATTGGTATCCTTATAGGCTTAGTAGTTTGAAGAAATTGTATCTATGAAGGAGTGTGTACCCTTGAATTGCTTCCCTTGTAGATAATTTCCGCCACTTAGATGAAGAAAGTGGCTATTCTTTTGTAGATGCATCCATTACTTGATCTTATGTGCTTAATGCTTGGATGTGTCGCTATTTTGGCAAGACCCACCTTGCCTTGCAAGAAGGCATCCTACCTCATGGCCGTCTTGTTGTGAGTTAAAGGGGCGGAGTGAGACCCGCTAATTGTCTCACATCGGCTATGTTATTAGGATAGTTTAAATAAAGGTCTAGTTTTTGTCACCTCTTTACTCGGGACGAGTAAAGGTTCTGTTTGGGGATATTTGATGTGAACATTATTTGCGCACATTTAGTCCCCTAATTGAACCTATTTTGCATACTATTATAACATTCCATAGCCATTTTATCCATCAAATGCTTTCTATTTTGCTTTCCTAGTGCATTTTATATGTTTTATAAGAAAGGAGATAATAAGGCAGAAATTCCCGTCTTTCGCGCATATTTGAAAGCTTGTTGACGATAATTGATGGACTAAGTATGAAGAGGAGGCAAGAATGATGACCAAAGAAGTATAAATAAAGAGTATATAGAGGCATCTTAGGCTAAAAAGCAAGGATGACGAGAAGGAAGTCAATGCAAGAAGAAATTGCTCGAAAACCAAACCAAGAGTTGCTCCTTTGGCTCTGAAAGTATGCTAGATGAAACGGCGTCAAAAAATCAAGTGGTCTAGGCTTTTGAATCACTCCAATAGTGTTGGAGCTAGTGTCCTCCACAGTTAGTGTGATAACGTGTATAAATCTCTTATAGGTTCACAGGGTATACTTAGTATTTTATCAGTTGATTAATGTTTACTAATAACGGTTGGCTTGCTAGAAGTTTGACGTTATTATCATCTTGATGGCGGTGATCAACTGGTCCCTAAAAGTCACACCTAAAGGATGTGTTTGAGAGATGTGATTATATGAAAATATAATCACATTGATGCCTTATATGACTAAAAGGTTAGTCCATGTATTTGACTAAAAGGTTAGTCAATGTGATAATGAGTCGATTATTTAATACAATTAAATAATATCAAATTTGAGACAATTAATTGTTAATTCGTAAATTTAATATAAACAGTTATATTTAATTAATGTATATAATGTAAGCTTAAACGAATTAAGATGTTAATTCGTAATTAAACATAAACGGTTATATTTAATTAGAAAATTATAAATATGCGACATTTATAGTTAATGTATATATTATACAAAATTGTCATAATAAATGTTGACAGACCGGTATTAATAAATCAACTACAAACTGTTGTGTGTGGACTTATTAAATACGTGACGACATAAATGACAATTGATAAATATACACATTTTATACAATATGATAACAACCTAAAATAAGAAGATTTTTCTCTTTATTTGGTTGGAATTCACACGGTTTAAGGAAGAAAAAAAGGAGAAAAAATATCTTCCCTATTCCTCTCCCTTTTGCACGGTTAAAATAGGATAGAGAGGATTATTTTTCTCACTTAATTTTTGACCTAAAAACTCTCATCACAAAAACCCTAAAAACAATTAGGAATTAGGGTGTTTCTTTCTAGCAAGAAAGAGGCGGAGCATTTTGGGTGCAACGATTAGGAGAATATCGATCTCGATATTTGTTCTTAGACCGAATTGCTAGGACCGGAGGTTAATTCTAATCTCTATTCTTTTGTTTATGCAATTTCGTTTATGACTCGTAATTTCATATTTATAATTTCGTTGTAATCCGAATTTTCTTGATGAGATATACCGATATTTCCCACAAATAGGAGTCTGGATGAGAAAATGATGTCCGTTTTACAATCCGAGCTCAAGTGAAGCATGATACACTCACCGCGCTCGGATAAATTCAACCCGCTCGGGTTGAGGCTCGGGATGCTCATATTTCGCTCGGGACGAGCATATTGTTGGACAGAAGCTTTGTTCTTGCTACGTGAATCATGATCCGCGCATATTTCTTGAAAGACTAGCAAAAAGGAGACTCGCATCTTTTTCGAGAGGAGCATTTCCCTACTCAAACTTAGCAATGCTATTTACTAAAATACCCTTGCTTAACCTAATGATGCACCACTATATATACCCCATTTGTAATAATCAAACCATCAAGTTTTCATTAGATTAATTCAATCCTTCTTTAGATTAGGTTAAGCTTTCATTAGGAGTAGATTAGAATAGATTACTCTTTAATCTTTCCACAAATCACACATTAATCTTTCCTTTAATTATTGTTCAAGTTTATTATTGAGTAATTCAAAATTATTATTGGGTAATTAGAAGATCATTTGGGTTTAT
Source organism: Silene latifolia (assembly GCF_048544455.1). Taxonomy (NCBI): domain Eukaryota; kingdom Viridiplantae; phylum Streptophyta; class Magnoliopsida; order Caryophyllales; family Caryophyllaceae; genus Silene; species Silene latifolia. The sequence continues at coordinate 91,261,746 of NC_133537.1, read as the reverse complement.
TGGGAGATTGACAACCTTCCATCAATCATCAAGTTTTTCTATTATTCTTTGCATTATTATTTTGGAATCTCCATAGGTATAACTCTCTTAATCCTTGTTTTAATTATTGTTAATCTTTCTTACTTGTTCATCATGTTTTGCCTTGTTAATATGATTGACAACCTTGTTAGCATGCTAAACTTGATAATGAGTGAGTAGTCTCTTAGCTAGGATTAATGGGTAATTAGGGAAACCAACATGGGGATTGATTCTTGCTTAATCTAATATGTTCACATAATTAATTTGCTTGCTTGTTGTGATGTCAACCTATGCACATGTTATGTTTGATGAAATGCTAAGCCTATGAATCCTTGCATTTACAACCATCTCTTATCTATTCAACTTGACTTGTAAGATATATACCAACTTGAGTCTTGTTAGACCATGCATAGAAGTGATTAGGGGGAAAGTAAGTCGACTTGTAGGTGTTGTACAATCTAATCGATTCGGCTCCGGGACCCAACTCTTCCTAAGAACCGTAAGACAAAAACCAACTCGGTTCCTTTACAACAATAATTTCTTGCTTATAATTGAGAACATGTTTGTATGATCAACTCCCATGATATCCTTATGAAGCCATGATATCCTAGCATTTTTAGTCATTTGTTTAAATCTTTCCTTTTGTTGCTTGTTTATTGCTTTTATTAGATTAGAATCATCAACCCATTATAATTGTGACAACCCCAAGCACAACCATAATTAGATTGAATAATTTGAGTAACCACCGTCCCATGGATCGACCTCGACTTACCACTAACTAGTTGTTTGTTGAGAATTATAAATGTGTTTGATTAGGAGACCCGAGGACAATCTACCCATCACATATATTATAGCATAAGAACGAATTCAACATAAGCAAGCCCTATATATAAAGTGTGTAATACAAACCAAGTTGAGTACAGATTTTGTAGGAGAGTGAATGTAGTCACTCACCTAACTACGACCTACAAAAGCATGCATGCAATCTAACATGATAGATATCTCTAGTGACCGTACATACACACTCAAACCAAGCGAGGTCCAAAACACATGTCGAGGACTTACAAAGTAATGTGACGTGAGGTAATTGGGTAAGAAGGGGCAAAATAATTTGGATATGTGGAGGTAAAAGCCAAGCTAGAACCGATCACAATCAAAAGTAGCCATATTCCACTTTCCAACCCAACATGAAAGATGATGCACCATGCCAAGTATAGCACGAACTCACTCACATCAACAAGTACTTCTCCTCAAGTAATATGGAAATGATAAGAATAGGAGTAATAAGAAATTCTTGCTTTTCCATCTTTTATAGTATCATTTTTCTCCTTTTTTTTGTATTCTTTCATCTTTTTGTTTCAGTCCATCTTTCTTCGTCCTTCCAATATCCATCACAAAATCAACAAAATTGACCACAACTAGACTTGCAAATTTACCAACAAGACTAGCTTGACAAGGGTAGGCCATATGGAGTGTAGTTGAAGAAATAGGTCAAAACAAGGCAAATTTGGCTAATGTGAGGTTAGTAGGTAAAACGTAAAGGAAGGGTCGCCTCTCCACATGTGTCGCCACCATAAACCGAGTGTATACAGGCAATAAGAGACAAATTTCACTCTTATGTAATTTGATGTTACATGCCATGTAAGGAGTTATAACACCCCCACATACCAAGGTGTCTTACCAAGGACCACCCTAGCATGAGAGACTATTACCATCTCGGTTGCCCGAGGTTAGTATATAAAAGTTAATAATCCAAACACAATTATTATAGTATAAATGAGTAAAGTTAACATGTTCTCCAAAACTAAAACCAAAGTACAACTGTGAAAGTCTAACAACTAGAAATGAAAGCTAAGTCTCTTGACGGCGGAAGCTAGACTCGAGTGGTGACTCCCCATGACTGCCCATAGCTAAAGAACTTCATCACCTGTCACAGTCTGCTCACCATCCCCGAATGGATCACAACAGATTTTATAAAACAACAACGGGGTCAGTTAGTGTTTAATCAAAATAAGACAAGTACGAAATAGGGTGTGAAGCAATAACGAGCAATAACCCCTGTCCCTTAATGTGCACTCCCAATCACAACATGCAGCAGTGGGGGACCGCAGCCACACCCAACATAGTCCTGCTCATCAACGAGCAATAACCCCTGTTCCTTAATGTGCACATCCCCTCCCGTGGCGGGTTCCACGAAGGGCGAACTAGGGTGTGAAGCCACTCCCGTAAGTGACTCCACCACAATCATCACAATCACCCACACCCACACCAACACCAACACCAACACCAACACCAACACCAACACCAACACCAACACCAACACCAACACCAACACCAACACCAACACCAACACCAACACCAACACCAACACCAACACCAACACCAACACCAACACCAACACCAACACCAACACCAACAACAACAACAACACCAACAGATGATCACAATATCAATCGTACAACAATTACCACATAAATCTCAATTTAATTAAACAGTAAAACTGAGTAGGGAAACCCTACCTTTTCGCAATCCGCTACGCTGCAAACAATCATACAAATGCATGACGAATACCACACCATCACCTACACAATGATAATCAACAATCAACACACATATGACGACCAAACCCTAAACTCCAAAATAACCCAAATCAATAATTAGGGCAAAACCCTAAAAGACAATCTATTAACTGATTACAAAGCACTGGAGACTCACCAACGAAATCGAGACAAAAGACGGAAGAGTAGACTTGCGATCGATCAATTAGCCTTGAGAGTGATTAGGGTGATTAGAGAGATACGAGCGTCGTTGAGTTTTGGTAAAATGATTTAGATACTGTAAAAGTGTAATTTATAATAATCCCTAATCACCTTAACCAAACCGCGGAAATAAACCCGTCAGACTGGATACTCGGTCGAGTATAAAGTATACTCGGCCGAGTATCCTCTACTCGGTCGAGTATTCCCATACTCGGCCGAGTATTCCTGGGCAGTAAACTGTCTAGAAACACACGACACACTTACTCGGCCGAGTAAGCCATATTCGGCCGAGTAACCCACTTACAAAACCGTAGTATTAGAGTCTTCCACCCTTAAAAAGAACTTCATCCCCGAAGTTCCATCCCAACCTATAAAACATGGACACCTAACACTAAGTCTACCAACCACGCTTACTTCCACAACATGGCTCACGATATCATCCCAACTACAGCATAGTCTCTATATACTAACTCTATAGTACTATCAAATACCCACAACATAAATGTTGCCAACTTTGTCTTACTTCCATAACGCTAACCAGCAAACTCAATACCAAGACAATCCACGAGACAAGAACAACCATCAAAATGGAATGTTACATTCTACCACCCTTAAAACGAACTTCGTCCTCGAAGTTTACTCACACACATAAACATCATACTACTACGAGCACTGCCATTACCTGTAATAAAATCGACCATCACACAAATCCATCCTTATTCTACACTAACACTCAAACTTCCAATTGCAACTTGTATGACCATCAAACTCTTTTGTCGCATCCTACTCCTCTTAAGATAAGTGTTACGCCCTCGTAACTCACTAATACTAGGTCCTTTGCTATACCTCCCATAATCCTCATTACCACCGCATGTCAACAATAACCCACTATAACCTCAACACATACAACCATTCCTATATCAAGGGCTCTCTTTCTGCAACAGTTCTCGTGCCTCCAATTATTATACACTCCATATAACCTATATATGATAAAATCCTCAGTATAACCACTACTTCATCTCTTGAACATTACCGCCAAAATAATATACTTCTTTATATATGCACTTATCTCCATAATCATAACTCATGATCCACAATTGTTACACACAGTCACGCTAGATTCTCAAGTTTTCTTGTTTATTGCCGTAAAACTCATCTCTTCAACATTACTGTAATACTAATTCCCAACACTCTATACTCACAGTCCCAATAAAGATCACGAACCACTCGCCGCTTCCAGCTCAGCACACACACTCCACAAAACTCTTGCCACAACTATGTCAACCATCCCTCATATCGCAAGGATTCTAACAACGTCTCACAACTATGTCCCATTAACAGAATATCACCATACCATGACAACAGCGAAAACTTACGCAACTTTTTTCCATATCCTACTCTACCCTCACTCCCAAGCCGAAACTGGTAAGAAACATTAGTAAACAAAACAACACTTTATATGCCCTGACCGACACTGACAGCAAACAATAATAAACAATAAACAATTTATATAACTGTGCCCAGATCGCCACTCGAAGCACAACAACCATATCGATAGCCATCACAACTTTTACAATCCCATAACACTAACTCAGTACAACTTCCTTGACCAGAAGACTTCTTAAAATCGCTTTACTAAATCACAACGCAACATATTACACGGAATAACATATAACGACTTATAACTATCACACCATACCATTACTCGTGAGGTCAGAACCTCGCACAAACATTTACATATATCATGGACCCATAAACAAATCTAACTAGCCAATCCTGATCAGGTAAGTTACCACTTGATAAAGAATATCCCTCATCCGAACTTAACTCAGATGCCCGTCATCACATATCCTCCTATACACACAATTATCACCACCTGACGAACGTAACCATATCATCAGTACCCAACTACTAATGAACACCTCCTATATCCACCTCCTATACTCCCTCACATCTATACATACTAATCAGGCCTCCACAAATTCAATCTCTTTAGAACAGCTAACTTCCCTTTTTAACATCATTCTTAACCACTAGTGACAACACTACGACGCCACCATATTTCATGTAACTACTCTCTTACCATCACCTCTAAATATAACAATTCATTCCTCTCTTGGTTATCACCCTAAATAACGAACATTAAATCCATCAACAAAATTTACCTCAACAACTATCCAAACTTTATCCTTGATTATATAATCATCTACCTCACCACATAGTCTCCTACCGTACAAACACCCTACCAACTTCCTACTCCTTTAAGCCCTCAAACTCAGGTTTTACAAGTCGTCCTGCAATTATATATATACTCCTTTAACTTTCGCCCTCATGGTAACACAATTTCATGATGCCCGACTTTCATGTCCTCTAATTCTTGTTAACGTTCAATCAACTTACTATTATCATTCTCTTTCCATTACTTCCAAAAATCAAATTCTATTAGCCTATGTCATTATTTCTCATTCATTTCTTATCAACAATCCTTCTCATCACACTTTTCACTCATACTCTCCACCGATAGATCCACCCACTCAATGATTTCTCCTTAATTCATTACATCTTCTTCTAATAATCCTAGATAACCAAGCTTTACTTCATCCCCAAATGATTATACACTAGGATCACCTGCTAGTAATAGAAATCTCCATAACGACTACTACCTATATATCCTTATTGCGGCATCCCTCGATCTAAGCTCTCTAGTCACCATTTTCATCTCCTTACCCAACATCGTCATAATCGTCTCTCTCCATAAATCACTATATATCCCAAATTACCATAATTTTCACATCCCTCATTTCCACTTTTGTTTCTAACATTCCTCGAATTTACATTACTACTCTATCTTCACTTGACCATATACGATCATAACTACACCACTTAAGTCAACGACTAATTAACCCATCATAGCTCACAGAATGTGCTCCTCATCTCAATAACTCATCAACTTCACATACTCTTTCCACTATCCATCACAATCCCGTATACTCATGTCCTCTCTACCCAACACATATCCTTTATTAGCCGGCATTCTCCACATCATAGTAGCTGGTAACTTACGTATCAAGACCGTCACATACATAAAGAATGCTTTAAGACCAAAGCGTACGTGTGCACATACCCCACGACTCAAAACAAATGTAAGAACATAGCCACCGACTCAAAATGACCGCCCAATGAGGTACTCGGTCGAGTACATGATACTTGGTCGAGTAACAATATTACTCGGCCGAGTTTTCGACTCCAGAAGCTAACCAAATTGTCACAGAAGGATTACTCGGTCGGGTATTGATGATACTTGGTCGAGTGGCCCTTACTCGATCGAGTATTATCTTACTTGGTCGAGTACCAACTCATTTCTCAGCATCGTCTAGGTTTCGTAAAACAATCATATCTTACTCGTTACTTGGTCATTTTGGGCGTGTGACCTACCGTTAGAATCGTAAGAGGACAAGCTATCACCTCCAATTAGAATCACATCAATATCATTTACAGAACTCGACTTATGATAGTTCTAAGATAACCCTTCCATAATCGGTTTTCATACAAGTCAATTTTTCCTAACAAAACAACTTAAATATGAATAAGGCAAACAATATCAGCTCAATACTTAAAAAAAATCAGTACATAGTTTAACTTTTATCATACCCACATGAAAATTAAACACGACATCCACATATATAGACACATTACATTAATCACATGCTACTACCAACAAACCAATCATTAACACCATCATGATCATATGCACATGTACCACTACCCTTTTGAAAGCCACGTATTAAACAGGTAACGTGCTCAACATATTTCATGGTTAAGACCTATCATATATGAATTCACAATTCACCTTTCATATTGTTTTAGCAGGAATTTGCACAAGGAAAATGTCCTGCCAGGGAATATTTTGTAGGGTGATCTAACTCAATTCTAATCACTTTACTAGTATAATTGAACAAATAAGAGAATAAATGGAAAAGTATAACACAAAGATTTATACGTGGAAAAACCTTGGGAATAAGGGAAAAAACCACAGGCACCAAGCTAGGGGGGATTATTACTATGACTTTGGATAGCCTAACAGGGAATATGTATGTCAGGCAAGATAATTGATTAGGCTGCTTAATAATAATGGTAATGTCTCTAGCTGAATACAGATGAATAAAATGTGAGTAAGTAGTTGAGTAAAAATGCGTGTGTGCTCCTCTTCCCTTCTTCACTTATATTTATAGTAGCTTGCCAACGGTTCTTCTAGGTTGTTTTTAGGGTTTCCTGGTAAATAGGACTCGTGCCCTATTTACCAGGAAGCAGTTATTTGACTTCTGCAATCTTTCGGCTGTTGGCCTTGCTTGGTCAACTTTTCTATATTGTTGTTTGAGTGTTGAATGGGTCTTCCTCGTTTATAGGGACTCTTGTTCTTCAGCCTGGCCGTGCTTTTCTTGTTGCTTGACTTGCTTTGATTATGCTGCCCTTATACCTGATGTGGTGTCTTTTCAGGACAGGCCTATTAGATGCATGTCCTGTCTTTCCCTCCTGGTTGATGCCTGACCAGGCGTCCTGATTATCTTGTCTTGGATGATGTTAGTTTAGGCATGGCTTTGAATGTCTCATGACTTGTGTCTGATGAGGCAGGGTAATTCTGGGCCCAACAATTGCCCCTTATCTTCTTATTCCCAATGGATCTGGCCAGGAATAAGGAGATAAAAATTCGGTCCAGGTAAAAAGGTGTATAAGATTTTTTACCCGAAAGCATTTGTGTTTGCTTCAACTTCTATAACGGCTAGTTTTTCATAAATGAGGTAGGTTCATCAAACCCTAGGAGAGTCATGATTAGGTTTGTCCACTTGCATTGCTCGTTTATTTTTACGGCTATAAATACCTTGCTTCGTTCACTTTTGCTTTCACATTTCCATTTCCCAAATCCTTCTTTCTTTCTCTATAACTCTTTTTGCAAATTTCGTCTTCTCTAAAAATCAGTCTTCAATTTTAACCCTAAAAAATGGCTGGAGGAAGAAGGAAGACGACCGCATCCAAGGCTGCTGCTGAGGTCGAAAAGGTTCCTGTGGTTGTTGATGTCCCTGAGATCATCCCAGAAGATGAGGTTATGGAGGTTTCTGCCCCTCCAGAAATTCTGTCCATGACACACATGGGAGTTACTTATACCCCTATGAAGGCCTTGTCTGCCTCCTTTTATGAGGCTAATTAACTGAAACCTGCCTTTGAGCATTATTTGAAGGGCAGGGGTCTTCTCCCTACTGAGGCTGAAGTTTGGATTCCTGAAAGTAGTCTAGTCAGGGATAATTGGTGTAGTCCTGGCTGGTTCTGTATTTTTGAATTGGCATTTAAAGGAGGTTGTCAGCTTCCACTTTCTCCATTCATGGCTGAAGTTCCCAGGGCTGTTAGGGTCCCTCCTTTCCAACTCATGCCAATAGTTTGGAAAATCGTTCACTCTGTTGAATAATTGTGTGCTAAGCACAAGCTGGTCATTACTCTTGATGATTTTAAAAATGTTTACCATCTGAAGAGCAACTCTACTGGGCGTTTTAATCTTCAAGTCAGATCGAAGATGGCTCATCTGATCACCATTTTTGATTCAGGTGATGATAAAGGATGGGCACAGACTTATATGTTTATCAGGGCTTATTCCATTGCCCCTGATCTGGATTATCTTAGTTATCCTACTGTCGAGGGAGGTAATTTCTTCTTCCTGCACTCAATTTTGGTTAGAAATAATTTGTTTTGATTTGTTAAAATTAGGCTTACTTGATTTGTCCTTGTAGTGGCTGATTGGGCTAATAATCCTGATGTTGAGGGATCGGCTGATCGGATTGCTGCTTTTATGGCGTTACCTAAGGAGGAGAGAACATGGCCTGTCTGTCTGGGGTTTAAGCACCTATGCCTCGCTTCAAGAAAGCCAAGTTGAGCACCTATAAGCTGTTAAGGGTGCTAAAGCTTCAGGGGCTTCTTTGTCAGGCAGTAAGTTTCATTGTCTTAGCTTTGTGAATTATTCTGTTTAAACACATGTTAGTATTACTGATATAGGGTCTCGTCGTGTAGCTACCAGGGCTTCTGCTAGGACTGCTAGCTTTGGGTTGTCCTTGGTGAAGGCAGGTATCTCTCAGATAATAGGGAGGAAAATCACGGAGTAACGAGGCTACAGGAAGTGATAGTACGTTGCAGGTCCAAATGCCTGTCCAACAAACTCAGTTGGTATCTCCTCTAAAGGTTGTGGTCGACGAGCCTGGCCGTGCTGAAAAGAGGAAGAGGCCTGACGAGATTTCAGAGGGGGTTGATGAGTCTAGGGGAGTCAGAGCCAGGCTTGACGAGGTCCAATTTGCCAAGGAACAGATCCAGGCCCATTCTTTCCTGGTTGATGATCCTTTCTATAAGTACCAGGCTGAGGACTCTTCTGCTCGTGCTTTGGCTGCTATGTACCATTCCAGGGATTGTGTTTCTAACCTGGTTATTATGCTGTAGGAGGTGATGATTCTATTTTCCTCAGTTTTGTTTTGGTTGTGTGTTTTTTGTTTTGTTTTGATTGAATGGTGGTCTTTTTGAAGAATGTGAATGACATGTTAAGGGGTGCTTGACAGCTGGAATCCGCAAATGGTGTTAAGGATACTTTGGAATGGGAGGTGCAATGCCTAAAGAAGGACGTTGCATCTTTGAAAACAGATTTGGAAGTAGCTAAAACAGAGAATGAGTCTTTGAAGAAAGATAATGAGGCAGGGAAGGCACGGTTGGTGGTGGAAACATCAAAGTTGGGTTCTGCTCAGGATGCTCTGAAATCTCTCCAGGCCAAGCTTGATGCTGTTCAGGAAGAGTTGCTGGCTGAGAAGTAGGCTGTGCAGGATCAACTGAAGGTGAATGAGGAGTTGGCTGCTGAGAGGGACTTGGTGCAAGGTAGATATAAGGATGATGCCTAATACTTCTTTGGTAAGGGTCGTGTAGATGCTATGAAGGATCCCATTGAAGTCAGGTCTTACTGGAATCCTGATCAGGAGATGGCTGATCTCTATGCCACCTACCCTAACCTCTGCAAATTGCATGCTGATGACGAGGTAGATTCTCCTCCATCCAAGGAAAAGAGCGGGGAAGCTGATGATGATGAGGATGGCGAGGAGGAAGAGGAGCTTGTTGATGAAGGAATTAGCTCTGCTACTGCTTCCAAGGCAGGCTAGTTAACTTTGGTTTTTAAGGTAGTTTTTTTTTTTTTTGGCCCATCTAGGGGGGATGTTCCCTGGACAAACAATTTTTAGATATTGCTAGTGTTTTTGTCAAACCCGGGAGGGATGTTCCCTGGGCAATTTTGGATATGTTCCCTTTATTTTGATGCAATTTGAAGGCGTTTTCCTTTTCCTTTGAATATCTTGGTTTGGTACCTGTAGTAATTCAGTTCAAAATATTTTGTTAGGAAAATGCATGTCAGGAGGGCTTATGGCCCTCAATCCTTTTTTTAGAAAATCATGGCTTTCTGCGTGTCAGGAGGGCTTTTTTGGGTAAGAGGGGTGGTTGCCAGTCAGGAGGGCTTATGGCCCTCAGCCTGTGAGGAGGGCTTCAAAGACAAGTTGTCTGGTCTTTTCCACTATTATACTTGTCTTTTTATTTGTTGTACTCAGCTCAGTTTTGTATGTGTTTTTTGGGTCAGGCAGGCAGGTGCCAAGTTTTGTGAAACATTTCTGAGATGCTGTTCAGGTTGGGTGGAGTGGCCCTCAATCCTGAACATTTGTTTAAGCCTGTACGTAATATATAATTTATGGAAAAAAGGCGTAAAACAAGTTTTCAGGATTTATTATAACATGGATATAATAGGCAGAGATAGTAAGATTTGCATTTAAAATAGAACATGCAGATATTCAAGCAAAATGGCAATTAGCATATAAGCATAGCATATTCAGGTCACATTATTTTGTTCAGGGGTTTTCCGTCTGAAATCCTAACTAGGCAAGAGATAAAGTTAGTAGTTTTACCTGATCTGGATCATAGGATGTTTATATGTGAAATAGTTTTAGGTGGGAAATGTTCCAAGATCTGGGGTTCATTTCTCCGTCCAAGATCTGGGGTTCATTTCTCCGTCCAGGGTTTGTATCATGTAGGCTCCCTGCCCTACTATTGAGTCAATAAGGTAAGCCCCTTCCCATGTGGGGGCTAGCTTTCCGGCATTTTTGTCTTTAGTATTAGGGAAAACTTTTCGTAGGACTAGATCTCCTTCTTTGAACACCCTGATGTTCACATTTTTGTTGTAGCTTTTGGCTACTGTTTGCTGGTAGGAAGCTATCCTGATCTTGGCTGCGTCTCTCAATTCTTCAGTCAAGGTCAGGCTGTCTTGCAATAGTGGCATGTTCTCCTCTATGGTATTCAGGCTACTTCTGGTGGTTGGTACATGGATTTCTGCTGGGATTACTGCTTCACAACCATAGACTAGGGAGTAGGGATTTTGGCATGTGGATGTCTTAGGTGTAGTTCTATCAGCCTAGAGGACTAAGGGGAGTTCTTCAGCCCATCTGCCTTTTCTTCTTTTTAGTTTTTTCTTCAGGCAAGTGATTACCACTTCGTTGCTGGATTCTGCTTGACCATTGGCTTTTGGGTAGCCTGGCGTGGAGGTTACCAGGCTGATATTCCATTGTGTAAAGAAAGCCATTGTCCTTTTTCCCACGAACTGAGTACCATTGTCACAGACTATTTCTGAAGGGATCCCATATCTACATATGATGTTGCATTTGATGAATGATATGACATCCTTCTCCTTGACTTGCCTGTATGAGTCTGCCTCTATCCATTTTGAAAAATAGTAGGTCATGGCTAGCATAAAGACTTTATGTCCAGGGGCTTGAGGTAGCTTGCCCACAATGTCCATTCCCCATTTCATAAATGGCCAGGGAGCTGAGATAGAGTGCTATAGCTCTGATGGTTGGTGGATGAAAGAAGAATGGATTTGGCAGGCTTCGCATTTGGAGCCGTAAGCTATGCAATCAGCTCTGAGGGTTGGCCAGAAGTAGCCTGTCCTTAGAACTTTGCTAGCCAGGCTTCTGCTACCTTTGTGATTTCCACAGTATCCATCGTGTATGTCTTCTATAACTTGTTTAGCTTCATGAGGTTCCAGGCAACGCAGGTAAGGTCTAGCCTGAGACTTTTTGAATAACATGTTATTGATAATAGTATAGGTGGAAGCTTTGATCCTAGGGCCCTTGCTTCATTCTTATCTTTAGGAAGTGTTCCCTGTAAGAACCAATCATAGTATGGTTTGGTCCAAGAATTTGTGTCCTTATTGATGGGACAAGATTGGTCAGGTTTTTCAATGGTTGGTTCTAGCAGGTGAACAATGGGTATTTTGTCAAACACAGCAGGGCTGAAGTTTGATCCCAGGCTGGCTAGGGCATCAGCCTGAGTATTCAAGTCTCTTGGTATTTGATCAATGTCAAATGAACTAAACTTTTTGCAAAGATTTTTGACGTAATCTAGATAGAGAATCATTTTGGAATCCTTTGCAGCATATGTTCCTTTGACTTGATTAGAAATTAGAAGGGAGTCAGTTTTTACCTTGAGGTTTTTCACACCAAGTTCTATACATACCTTGAGTCCAGCTATCAGGGCTTCATATTCAGCATCATTGTTTGTTGCTTTGAATTCACAACTAATAGCCTGAGCAAGTAGGTCTCCCTGTGGTGATTTTAGTACTAATCATAGGCCAGTTCCTCTCATATTTGTTCCTCCATCTACGTGTAAGGTCCATTCCTGGCCTGATTTACGGGTGTCTAGATGGTTGACCTCTTTTAAGAGGTCTGGTTCTAGGTTGGGACTGAATTCAGCCACAAAGTCTGCTAATGCCTGAGATTTAGTTGTTGTTCTAGGTTCAAAGGTTATGTCATAAGTACTTAGTTGTACTGACCATTTTGCCATTCTGCCTGAAAGCTCAGGTTTTCTCAAGACAGATTTGATAGACAGGTTGGTCCTGACAATTATTGGGTGGCTTTCAAAGGTCTAAGTTTAGTACAAGATATAATTAAAGCAAGTATATATTTTTCAAGTAGTTCATACCTTGTTTCTGCATCCAGGAGACTTTTACTTACATAGTAGACAGGGTGTTGTTGGCCTTCAACCTCCTTAGTTAGGACTCCACTTAATGCTGTTTCAGTGACAGATAAGTAAACCGTCAGGGGTTCTCCTTTGTTTGGCTTAGCCAAAAGTGGAGGAGTAGTCAGGTATGTTTTTAAGTCCTGGAAGGCTGCTTTATGTTCAGGCAACCATTTAAATGATTTGTTCTTCCTGAGGAGGTCATAGAAGGATCTGCATCTTTCTGATGATCTGGATATGAATCTTTTTACGGCTGCAACTCTTCCTGTTAACCTTTGGATGTCTTTAATCGATTTCGGAGATTCCAATTCCAGGATGGCTTTTATCTGTTCTGGGCTGGCTTCAATCCCTCTTTTTGTCACCATGTATCCAAGGAATTTGCCAGAAGAGACTCCAAAGTGGCATTTGGAAGGGTTGAGCTTCATATTGAATTCTTCCAGGATCTTGAAGGCTACTTCTAAATCTTTTACATGATCTTCAGACTTTTTTGATTTAACCACCATGTCATCAATATAGACCTCCATTGTATCACCTATTTGATCTTTGAACATCATGTTGACCAGGCGTTGGTAGTGTGGGTTAATATCCGTATACTACCCTTTAATTGTAGGACTATAACGCAAATTTCATATGTAATTTATAGTCATAAAACAAAATAACAAGGAAACGATAAAGATTAGAAATAACCTCGGGTCCTTTATAGTGCGGCGTAAAGAACAGAAATCAACAGAGATTTCCTCCTAATTGTTGCACCCAAGACTTGTCCGAGATATGCCCTTGTGCTAGATGATGTTCTCCGATTGCCTTGCAATATTGGGAGAACTGATGTGAGTTTTCTTGAGATGTGAGATCTCGGTTTCTCCAGAGAAGTATGCTCTTCGAAACCCTAATTATTTTTCACTAATGATGATTCGGTTAGAAGGGAGGAGAAGCTCTCCCTTTTGTTCTCCTAATCTCGGCCAAACCGAGTCCATGGAGAGGTAATGGGCTTTTCCATTTCCTCTTCATTTTAACTCGTAGTCCGTACCCAAAAGACTAAATGTATATGACGCGGTTTTTATAAATTGTCATCGGTTATCGGCTATTAAAACATCAACTAATAACACGGGTTAGTTGAAGTATTAATACATGTCCGATAAAGACGATATTGTATAATTATATTCAATATACATTAATTAAATATAAATCGCTTATATTTAATTTTACGAATTAACCGGTTAATTCGCCTTAGCCCATGATATTTAATCCGTATTAAATATAATATCTCAACATCACATATTTGACTAATTACTAGTCAAATGACTCGACTAACCGGTTAGTCAAAATTGGCATCTACATGACTGTATTTTCATACTGTCACGTCTCTCAAACGTATCCTATAGGTGTGACTTTTAGGGACCAGTTGATCACCGCCATCTGTATGACAATAACGTCAAACTTATCTAGCAAGCCAACCGTTATTGATAAACGTGGATCAACTGATGATAATACCAAAGTATGCCCTTTGATCCTTTTAGAGGTTTGTAAGTCCTTGCACTAACTGTTAAGGACACCAACCCCAACAAGCTCCCACTTGTCCGTACAAGTGCATGTGCAATGACGTTATCCGCACTAACTGGAGGACACAAGCTCCAACAAACTCCCACTTGTCCGTACAAGTGTATGTGCGATAACCGATCCTCATATTCATTTAAAATTTCTCCCACTCAATGTAAAACAATTTGCGTATCCGGATCCACAAAGGTCGTATTTTTCTGATCGATCCGTATCAAGAGTGGTTTCCCCGACTAGAGAGTAACTTAACCGATAAAACGAATCCGTATCCGAGCATGGCCATGCATTTCGCCTGACTCCTTGAGTGGCCCCGAGAAATATCGAGTACCTGATAAAGGCTGAATATTTCCTTCAACTCGAACTCCTTCCGATCTAAGCACAGCATGAAATGACCCAGAAAAAATCTACTTGGCCCCCTGTTACGGATGACCGTGAGAAAGAAACCAAAGTCACCCAAAATCTGCCTTAGTCTCAAGAGACAGTCGATAGTCAAAAGAATCGACTCTTAGGATCACCATGGAGGTCCTATCCACGACCGGGCACCGAATGTTATAAAACATTTAGGACTCCACGTCGATGTCACAATTGTGTCCTACGAAATATCCGTATAAATCGCCACGTGATTGGTCACCAACCGGTTGACTTATGGCTCGTTGAACCCACCATCAACCAACGTCACAAAATAATTGCCAGAGTTATCAGCTCATGTGGGCAATTAAGGACTGAAAAGATATAATGTTCGTTCAGTTCACTTTGTGGTGTTCAAAATTTGTCGTACAAATCCACATGAAAAACAAAATATATATATAAAATATCAAAACGATGATGTCGTACGTAGTACAAGAGAGGATGAATCTGATCCATAAAAGAGTACTACAACTTAGGAACACGTTTAATTCCCATGGAATTAACATGCCCTTCATGCTTATCTTGTCGTAATGCTTTAGTGAGAGGATCTGCTATGTTATCATCTGTAGCAATCTTTTCTATCACTACTGTCTTTTGCTCCACGTAATTCCGGATTAGATGAGCTTTCCGTTGTACATGTCTAGACTTGTTGCTAGACTTTGGCTCCTTAGCTTGGAAGATGGCACCACTATTGTCGCAATAGATGGTGATCGGGTCATTCGAACTAGGCACTACAGAGAGCCCATGTAAGAATTGACGCATCCATATCGCTTCCTTTGTAGCTTCGACGCGGCATAGTACTCGGACTCGTCGTAGAATCTGCTTTAAATTTGTTTCGAACTCTTCCAAATGATCAGCGCCATTAAGAGTAAAGACGAATCCAGATTGAGATTTCGAGTCATCTCGATCCATTTGGAAGCTAGCATCTGCGTAACCGGTTGCGCATGCTTTTGTTCGCCTCCATAAGTCAATGCCCAATCTTTAGTCCTCCGAGGTACTTAAGAATGTTCTTGACAACAACCAATGTGGTTCACCTGGATGTTGTTGGAATCGACTTGTCATACTCAATGCATATGCCACGTTCGGACGTGTGCATATCATGGCATACATGATTGATCCTATAGCCGAAGCATAAGGAATCCGTGTCATACGCTCTTTCTCTTCCGGTGTCTCTCGGTGCCCGAGACTTGCTCAAATGCACCCCGGAGCCATCGGAAGGAACCCTTCTTGAGTTAGCCATGCTGAATCTCTCTAGGACTTTGTCTATGTAAGACTCCCCGATCGAGAGATAACATCCGTCGTGATCTATCTCGATAGATACGGATGCCTAGAATTCTTTGTGCCTCTCCCAGATCTTTCATCCGGAAATGGTTTTTCAACCATACTTTCACCGGTTAAGAGAGGTATGTCATTCCCAATCGTGAGTATGTCGTCAACATACAATATTAGGAAGACAATCTTGCTCCCACTCGACTTGATATATAGACATGGTACCTCGACAGATCGAGTAAATCCATTTTCTTTTATCACTTGGTCGAAGCGATGATTCCAACTCCGAGATGCTTGCTTAAGTCCATAATCGGAACGCTTAAGTTTGCATACTTTCTTAGGATGTACTGGATCGATGAAACCTTCGGGTTGTACCATGTACAACTCTTCCTCCAAAAAGCCGTTTAAGAAGGCGGTTTTCACGTCCATTTGCCAAATTTCATAGTCATGAAAAGCGGCGATCGCTAAGATAATCCGAATGGAACGCAGCATGACTACGGGTGCAAAAATCTCATCGTAGTGCAAACCTGGCACTTGGGTGAAACCTTTAGCAACTAGTCGTGCTTTGTAGATATCTTGTTGACCTTCCACAGAATGCTTTATCTTGTAAAGCCATTTGCATTGAAGGGGACGAACCTTAGCAGGTAAGTCAACAAGATCCCACACGTTGTTCTCATACATGGAGTCCATTTCGGATTGCATGGCCTCAAGCCATAGCTTCGAGTCAGAACTGGTCATGGCACCTTTATAGGTTGCGGGTTCACTACTCGTTAAGAGTAGAACGTCGTCTATATCATGTTCCTCAACCATACCAATGTATCTGTCCGGAGGAATAGAGACTCTTCCCGACCTCCTAGGTTCCTCAGGAATATTCACCGCAGCCGGGATTGAAGGAACAGGTTCCTCCAATGGTTGCTCGGTGTTTGGTTCTGGAATCTCCGACAGGTCGAAGGTTCTATCACTCTTTGCATTCTCGAGAAATTCCTTCTCTAAGAATGTCGCACTAGCCGCAACAAAAACACGTTGTTCGGTTGGCGAATAAAAGTAATGACCAAGCGTTCCTTTAGGATAACCTATAAAGTATGTCTTGACCGATCGCGGGCCGAGCTTATCCTCGTGTCTCCACTTGACATAAGCCTCGCAGCCCCAAACCCGTATAAAGGACAAGTTAGGGACCGTTCCCTTCCATAGTTCATATGGAGTCTTGTCAGCAGCTTTAGACGGACTTCGGTTAAGTATTAGAGCGGTCCGACAAAGAGCATAACCCCATAATGAATCAGGTAAAACCGTGTGACTCATCATGGATCGAACCATATCAAGTAGTGTTCGATTTCTCCGTTCGGACACACCATTCAATTGAGGTGTTCCAGGTGGAGTTAACTGTAAGGCAATCCCACAGTCTTTGAGGTGTTGATCAAACTCGTGAGAAAGATACTCGCCACCACGATCCGAACGTAGTGTTTTAATCTTTCTACCTAATAGGTTCTGTACCCTATTTTGGTATTCCTTGAATTTCTCAAAGGATTCACTTTTGTGCTTCATTAAGTAGACATAGCCATATCTACTCAAATCGTCCGTGAAAGTGATGAAATACCTATAGCCTTCTCGTGCGGTGATTGACATAGGGCCACATACATCCGTGTGTATGAGTCCTAATAGGTCGCCAGCCGCGCATTCCAACACCTTTGAAGGAAATACGAGTCATCTTACCGATGAGACATGATTCACACGTGCCAAATGATTGAAAATCAAAGGCCGAGATAGCTCCATGTTTGATGAGCCGTTTTACGCGTTTCTCATTAATGTGTCCCATACGGCAGTGCCATAGATACGTTTGATCTTTGTCACCAACCTTTAACTTTTTATTCATTACGTGTAATATTTCCGTGGTCTGATCTAAAACATAAATTCCGTTCATGGAGACTGCCTTGCCGTAAATCATATCGTGTAATGAGAAAATGCAAGAATTATTTTCTATTACAAATGAAAAACCAAGTTTATCAAGTGCGAAACCGAAATAATGTTTTTCGAAAGACTAGGAACATAATAACAATCATATAATGACAACTCAAATCCGCTAGGAAGTCGGATCACATATGTCCCCTTGGAGATGGCAAACTCTTGCTCCATTCCCAACACGCAGTCCACCTCACCCTTTACGAGGGGTTCGATGTTTCGGAGCCCCCGCACATGATTACACAGATGAGAACCACAACCAGGATCAAGTACCCAAGTTCCGTAACTTGCGTGGTTAATCTCAATCATATGAATAAAAGTAGAAGAAGAGGAAGACATACCAACAAGTTTAACACGACCTGCCTTTAAGTCCTCATGATAAACAGGACATGTGCATCTCCAATGCCCGCCTTGTGGCAATGATGGCATTCCATGTTTTCATTCTTGCTCTTTGTCACGCCTGATGAGGTGCTCGACTCACCAGGCCCACTCTTACCTCGAACCCGACTTCTTGAACTTCGCCTTACCTACGCTAGGTTTGCCGAGCTTTGCCCTTACCTTTCCCTTTATTCGACACAACGAGAACATCCTGTTTCATGCTCCCACTGAACTTCATGTCCTTCTCGGTCTGTACGAGGAGGGAGTGCAGTTCATGCGGAGTTTTCTTCAAATCATTCATATAGTAATTCGCTCTAAATTGCGAATAACCATCGTGGAGTGAGTGAAGAATGCGGTCGATAACAATATTCTCGCTGATGTTACGCTTAAAGGTCTCCGCTTCTCGACATTCTCAATCATGCTGAGAATGTGTGGGCTAACCGGTTGGCCCTTCTGGAGTCTCGCATCAAAGAAGCGAGTGGTATGCTCATAGGTCACGATTCTCGGTGCTTTCGAGAATTCCTTAGTGAGCGTGGTGAAAATCTTGTTTGCACCATGGGCTATGAAGCGTTTCTGCAAATTGGGTTCCATTGCAAAAATGAGTACGTTTTTAATCGCACCCGCTTCCATACGAAATCATTAAACTTGGTGATTTCAAAGAGCTCTAGCCGTGGGACCTGGGTTTGCCGGGATGGGCTCTAATAGATATTTGAGCTTCCCGTCACAAAGCCAAGCAGATTCCGTAATGCCGCTTCCCAGTCCGTCGGTTGGATCCATCATTCTTCAATCGAGTAGACTGATTCATCTGATTCATGAAGATCCGAAGCCGGGACTCACGGTCCAATGTGGCACTTGGCATTGGGTTTTCGTAGAACCACCATTTGTTGTTTAGCAGTTTAAAATCGTGATCTACACTGAAAAAGAAAGAAAAACAAAACGAAATAAGCAACTCATCGAGGTGATTTAAGTCTATTTTAAAAATCATTTTAAACATGTAGACTCTCGCACTTGCATAATTGATCTCCCTCAAGAAAGATACAAGTGATCCCAAGACTCAATTTTCGTAAATTGATAAGCCAACTGTTTAGCTAATTCTTCCGTAAGAACTCTTGGTCGATAGATTTTCGTAAATCCTATCTATAGTCCACCATGATCACAGGATCGTACGAGTGACCATAGTGTTGAGATAAAATAGGTCAATCGGTTCCAACTTACCCGACGTAGAAGGGGTCATATTATGCCTACCGACGAAGAAGGGACTCATTTGAGTTTGACCTATAAAGACCGTTCTCAATTTTAGTTTATACGAGGAAGATCCCATCAACAAAATTATAATTCATTATAAGTGAACGAATAACTAGCGTCTGTCGTGAATGAATTTATTTGGATGATGGCTTTTAAAACGTGTGACATGAGAATGTCAATGAAAACTAACTCGTGACCTCTATATGTGTCAATTTTCATGCAATAAATAGGTGGTTTGGTTTTTAGGCGGAATATGATGCATATTATCGTTACGAAAATAAATAAATGAATGCAATACGTAAATAAAATTCCTAGTGTGGCCTATCCTAGTATAAGAACATAAAACAACTTTGGAATCCACCGTTGGACCCGAGAAGCTTGTCTTGATGTTCCATCTTGATCCATGTAGCGGGAGTGAGCATCCGGTCTCCATCTTTGGTCTTCTCAAAAATTACAATTTAAAATTACAAATATAAACCTATTTACATTCTAATTAAAAACTATAATTACAAGTGAAAAATCCAAAACGGAGATACGAGATCTCAAAATACAACCAAGACCGTGTTCCATCATTACGGTAACACGTTCTACTAAGGCCACACTAAGTTACAACCGTTTGCAAATTAAAATAAATACGTAATAAAAGGGCATTCACGGCATTCAAGATAAACGATAAATAAAAATGCATCAACTAAAAAAAAACAAATTCATTCGTGACATAATTCCGTAATTATGTTAAATTTATCCAAACCACCTTTTAAAGATTAAAATTCATGTGATAAAACCGCTTCTATCGTTTAATTTTAATCCATTACAATCCGTTACTTTAAATATGCTTTAAAATAACTTAATGGTACGTGTGTGAACCGTTTCACAATCATAGCGAGTGTACAATATCCGTATAAAGTACATATTAAGGCCAAAAGAAAATTTAAAGCAAAAAGAATAAATTTTCAAAGTCACAAAACAAAATCCTTCGATCCAGGGACAAAAGTGCTCGATCGAGGGACAAAAGGGCTCGATCGATCAATCGCAAGTTGATCGAGAGGGTTGCCAAACAGAAAGTGCTCGATCGACTAAACTGGTGGTCGATCGAGTACCTTTATCGTTGAATCTACTCGATCGAGTACGAGGACAACTCGATCGAAAGCGCAGGGTTTTGAAAGGGTCGATCGAGTACAACAGGGACTCGATCGAGCAAAAACAAGACAGAAATAGCACTCGATCGAGTAGAAATACGCTCGATCGAATGCAAACATGGCTGAAACTTCAAAACCCTCGTGAAAACAGTTTGTCGAGACAAAATCAATTGCAATTTTGATCAAAACGCATCAAAACAAATTTAACAATTGACAAAAACTTGACATGTTGCTATAATCTCCGTATAAAATAACAACATGTAAAAACAATATGAAAATTGAAACAAAACAGCCGTGTAAAACATGAAACGGCACGGTTTTCAAGACAAAACAACAACAAGAGCAACCGTGTAAACAGGACACGGTTCCCAATGCAACCAAAAACGCAGCAACAACAGAAAAAAAATTTCTGCCGTGTAAAAATTGGCTGCCGAGACAAAATTTTTAAACAAAAAATCATCGATTCATTTCGTTTAATGAAAATTACATAGAAAAAATTACGTGGCCTCGCTCTGATACCACTTGTGGGTTAATATCCGTATACTACCCTTTAATTGTAGGACTATAACGCAAATTTCATATGTAATTTATAGTCATAAAACAAAATAACAAGGAAACGATAAAGATTAGAAATAACCTCGGGTCCTTTATAGTGCGGCGTAAAGAACAGAAATCAACAGAGATTTCCTCCTAATTGTTGCACCCAAGACTTGTCCGAGATATGCCCTTGTGCTAGATGATGTTCTCCGATTGCCTTGCAATATTGGGAGAACTGATGTGAGTTTTCTTGAGATGTGAGATCTCGGTTTCTCCAGAGAAGTATGCTCTTCGAAACCCTAATTATTTTTCACTAATGATGATTCGGTTAGAAGGGAGGAGAAGCTCTCCCTTTTGTTCTCCTAATCTCGGCCAAACCGAGTCCATGGAGAGGTAATGGGCTTTTCCATTTCCTCTTCATTTTAACTCGTAGTCCGTACCCAAAAGACTAAATGTATATGACGCGGTTTTTATAAATCGTCATCGGTTATCGGCTATTAAAACATCAACTAATAACACGGGTTAGTTGAAGTATTAATACATGTCCGATAAAGACGATATTGTATAATTATATTCAATATACATTAATTAAATATAAATCGTTTATATTTAATTTTACGAATTAACTGGTTAATTCGCCTTAGCCCATGATATTTAATCCGTATTAAATATAATATCTCAACATCACATATTTGACTAATTACTAGTCAAATGACTCGGACTAACTGGTTAGTCAAAATTGGCATCTACATGACTGTATTTTCATACTGTCACGTCTCTCAAACGTATCCTATAGGTGTGACTTTTAGGGACCAGTTGATCACCGCCATCTGTATGACAATAACGTCAAACTTATCTAGCAAGCCAACCGTTATTGATAAACGTGGATCAACTGATGATAATACCAAAGTATGCCCTTTGATCCTTTTAGAGGTTTGTAAGTCCTTGCACTAACTGTTAAGGACACCAACCCCAACAGGTAGGTTGCCCCTGCATTCTTCAGGCTAAAGGGCATTGCTGTGTCACAGTATATGCCCCTTTCCGTGATAAATGCAGTGTTTTCCTGGTTAGCTGGGTGCATCTTGATATTGTTGAACCCACTTGAGGCGTCCATAAATGTTAAGAGTTCATGCCATGATGTGGCATCTACCATTGCATCTATATGAGGAAGTGGGAATGGGTCTTTTGGGCAGGCTTTGTTTAGGTCTGTGTAGTCTACACAAACTCTCCACTTGCCATTTTTCTTTTGTACCACAACCACGTTTGCTAGCCATTCAGGGTACATGACTTCTCTGATCATTCCCATATCTAGCAGTTTGTCCACTTCTTCATTAATAATAGAGTTGCGTTCAGGGGCAAACTTCCTTCTTTTCTATTGCACAGGCTTAAATGATTTGTTAATATTGAGTTTATGGGTAATAATATTGGCGTCTATACCAATCATATCAAAGTGGGACCAGGCAAAACATGAAAAATTATCTTTAAGAGAACTTACTAGTTCTGGTCTGATATTGTCAGGGACATCAGATCCTACCAGTACATGCCTGTCAGGATACTCAGGGTCTAAAATTACTTGATCTGTCTCCATTTTGATTTCTGCCACATAGGTGTTCCTGACAGCGTACTGTAATTGCTAGGCGAGAGACTTACCTGCCTTGGAAGGCTTTAATGATTCCGTATAGCATTCCTGGGCAGACTTTTGTTCACCTTTAATAGTTTCTATTCCCCACTCTGTTGGTATCTTGACACACTGGTGGTAAGTGAAAGGCATAGCTCTGACGTTGTGGATCCATGGTCTGCCTAAGATAGCATTGTAGGATGACAGGCAATCTAGGACTCCAAATCTCTCATATGAGAAGACTCCTTCCACGTATGTTGACAGGTAGATTTATCCCGAGTGTTCTTTGTTTCACCACTGAATCCTACCAAGACATTTGATTTCTTTATGATCTAGCTCTCATCATTCTTCATTGCTTTCAGGACGTCAAACATGATCAGGTTGATCGAGCTGCCCCCATCTACTAAAATTCTTAGGACATGTGCAGTTCCTATTTGCATGGTAATGACCAGGCCATCATGGTGTACATCAGGGATCCTTGCATGTCAGTATCATAAAAAGTAATTTGAGGTAAATTTTTGGGTTTAAAAGAAGATTTCATTTTTGACTCCCTGACTATTTTCTTTGTGGTAGAGCTGGTCAAGCCACAGATTTCAAATCCTCCTTTGATGAATTTGACCTCATAGATGGGTGGTGCTGGAGGCAGGTCATGTTGTAGTTTCTCCTGGTCCTTTCTTGCTCCATTGTCTTCCCTGCTCTTTGATGGCATCAAATCTTTTAGGTAGCCTCTCTTTAACAGATAAGCCACTTGCCTGCGTAATCCTAGACATCCTTCACTTGTGTGTCCTATGTCCATGTGGAATTCACACCACCTTGTTGTGTCTTTCCTTGAGTTAGGGTTATCTGTCTTCTTTGGCCACTTGACAATGTCTCCCATGTTGTCAAGTCGTTTGATTAAACCTGCAGTGTCAACATAGAAGTTATATTCTTGAATAGGGGGATAAGTATAGGAGTTACCTCGTTGTTCATGTGCATAGATGACTTCTGATCTTTCAGGCCTGGTATAAGGGGATGGCCTGGAACTGCTTCCTCTGTGATTGGAACTTTTCCTATTGGACCTGTTATATCCTGGGTTGTTGTCAGTGGTATCTGCTTTGAAACCTTTATCCTCTTCCAGCCGGATGTAGCCAAGGGCCAATGCCTGGACGTCTTCAAAGGTCTGGCAAGGCTTCATAGTCATTTCATCATAGAAATCACTATCCAGTGGTAGCCCCTGCTTGAAAGCTTCCACAGCTGTTCCAACATCACATCTGGGAATTGACACTTTTTCTTTGTTGAATCTAGTCATGAATGCTTTGATTGATTCTCCAGGCTTTTGCTTGATCCTGTACAGATCACTAGATCTCTTTTCAAGTTCCCTGCTACTAGCGAATTGGTGGTTGAAGGAGTTTATCAGGTCAACAAAGGACTTGATGCTTCCATTTGGTAGATTTATGTACCATTTTAGGGCAGGCCCATTCAGCGTTGTTCCAAATCCCTTGCACATGCAGACTTGTCGTAGTTCACTAGGTATAGAGGCTGCCAACATTCTTTGTTTGTAGTAGGCTACATGATTTTGTGGGTCTGTAGTTCCATCATAAATTCTCATTGATGGAACCACAAATTTCTTTGGTAGATCTATCCTTGCTATCTCATCCACGAAGGGTAAGTCAGCATAACTCTCTGGATTTGCTTCTTCAATGGGTGTGGGTACTCCAGGGATCTTCTCAAATTTCTCATGGAGTTCCTAGATTTCCTGGAGCATGGCCATCATTATTGCTGTGTTAGTTTGATCGGGTACAGCCTCTTCATTTGGGATTTCTTCTGAGTCTGTATCACCTTCTCCTACTCTGGATTTTGGTGGAGTTGGAGGACCAAAGTTGGAGAAGTCAATGTTCCTGATGATTGAAGAGAATGGTGTGCCAGGCTGAATTTTTAATTTTGAGCCTGAGGCTTTGTCTCCTAGCCTTTGTTTCAGACTAGATTCTGATTCCTTTAGTTTCATAACTTCAGCTTCAGCCTGAGCTATTTTTTGTTTCAGCTGTTCCATTTCCAACAATTGTTGATGGGCGGCAGGCAGTTGTTTTTGTGTTGTTTGGTTTTAGGTTTTGATTATTTTTGAGCTAGATGCCCCCACGGTGGGCGGCAATTGTTTTAACAGGAATTTGCACAAGGAAAATGTCCTGCCAGGGAAGATTTTATAGGGTAATCTAACTCAATTCTAATCGCCTGACTAGTATAATTGAATAAATAAGAGAATAAATGGAAAAGTATAACACAAAGATTTATACGTGGAAAAACCCTGGGAATAATGGAAAAAACCACGGGCACCAAGCCAGGAGGGATTATTACTATGACTTTGGATAGCCTGACAGAGAATATGTATGTCAGGCAAGATAATTGATTAGGATGCTTAATAATAATGGTAATGTCTCTAGCTGAATACAGATGAATAAAATGTGAGTAAGTAGTCAAGTAAAAATGCGTGTGCGCTCCTCTTCCCTTCTTCACTTCTATTTATAGTAGCTTGCCAACGGTCCTTCTAGGTTGTTTTTAGGGTTTCCTGGTAAATAGGACTCGTGCCCTATTTATCCGGAAGCAGTTATTTGACTTCTCCAATCGTTCGGCGGTTGGCCTTGCTTAGTCAACTTTTCTATATTCTTGTTTGAGTGTTGAAAGGGTCTTCCTCATTAATAGGGACTCTTGTTCTTCAGCCTGACCGTGCTTTTCTTGTTGCTTGACTTTCTTTGATTATGCTGCTGATGGTGAGCGTGTCGTTGTTCAATCCATCAAACACATTTATATTCTCAACAAACAACTAGTTAGTGGTTAAGTCGAGGTCGATCCACGGGACGGTGTGCTTTGGGTTCTGAGTCTATCTATCTCAATTTATTCTAGTGTCACAATTGATTTGGTTTTGTATTTGTGTTCTAGACTAATGCAAGCAATAAAGTAAAATAAGCAATGAATCAAGAGATGTAAACAATTGATAATAAGTAATAAAGGATACTAGGATGTCATGGGTTCGTAGGGGATTCACAGGAGTTTGATCATACAAACATGTTCTCAATTATATAGCAAGCACTTATTATTATGATGGGATCGAGTTGGTGTATAAGCTTACAATCCCTAAGAAGGTTTGGATCCCGAAGCCGAATCGATTAGATTGTACAACGCCTACAAGTCGACTTAATCCTTCTTATTCAACTATATGCATGGTCTAATGAGGCTCGAGTTGGTGTATAAGCTTACAAGCCCCATTGAAAAGAAAGGTGATGGGTAAAAAATGCAAGGATTCATAGGCTCGCATTTCATCAAACATAACATGTGCATAAGTTGAAATCACAACAAGCAAGCAATTAAATTATGACGACATATTAGATTAAGCATGAATCAATCCCCGTGTTGGTTTCCCTTAATTCCCCATTAATCCTAGCTAAAGAACTACTCACTCATTATCATGGGAAACATGTCATTAATGGTGTCAATCATCACAACAAATATAAACATGATAAGAGAATGGGGAAATAAACAATAAAGAGTAAAGAGTAAAGGGATTATACCAAACTTAAGATGAATAAATTGAAAGGAAAGAATAATAGAAGAGAACTTGATTGATTGATGAAGAGTTGTCAATTCTCCAATAATAACCCAATAATCTTCAATTACCCAATAACAATAAACTTGAACAATAATTAAGGAAAGATTAATGTGGAATGGTTGAGATTCGTTTATTCTAATCTACACCTAATCTAATCTAAGGGGATTTTCTATTATCGGAACCTCCTCCATTTGATTATTACAATTGGAGTATATATAGTAGAATATCATTAGGTTAAGCAACGGTAGATTAGTAAATAACAATGCTAAGTTTAAAATAGGGAATTGCAAGTCCCGAAGGAGTTGCGCAGATCGCGTTGCTATTCCTTACACGATCCACCCGTCTTGGCTTGAGGCACAGTTGATTCTGCCAAGGGATCCGCTCGGATAACAAGGAAGCCGCTCGGATCAAAGCTCCATGATCCGCTCGGACTGGGCATCGGGACGCCCGGATCCTGGTCTGGGACGGGCGGCTTGAGCTCGGGACGCTCGGATCCTGGGACAGTGTAGATCCCATTCTTAACTGCCTAATAATCCGCTCGTCTTGAGTCTGGCACGCTCGTCATGAGTCTGGCACGCTCGGATCTGGTCTCGGGACGCGCGGATTGGCGGCCAGTTTGTCTATTTCAGCTCGGATTGTAAAACGGACGTCATTTCCTCATCCGGACTCCTATTGGAGTGATTCAAAAGCCCATGCCAGTTGATTTTTCGATGCTGTTTCATCTAGCATACTTTCAGAGCCAAAGGAGCAACGCTTGCTTTGGTTCCGAGCAATTTCTTCTTGTAATGGCTTCCTTCTCGTCATCCTTGCTTTTAAGCTTATGATCCTTCTATATACTCTTTATTCCTACATTCTTGGTCATCATTCTTGCCTCCTCTTCATACTAGTCCATACAAGATCATCAACAAGCTTCCAAATATGCACGGGAGACGGGAATATATTCCACCTCATTATCTTCTTTCCTACAAGACGTATAAAATACAATAGGAAAGCAAAATAGGAAGGAATTGACGGATAAAGTGGTCATCAAATGCTATACTAGTATGCAAAATGGGTTCAATTAGGCGACTAAATGTGTGCAATTAAGAGTCACATCAGCTGCCCTTATGCCTGACGTGGTGTCTTTTCAGGCCAGGCTTATTAGATGTCTGTCCTGTCTTTCCCTCCTGGTTGATGCCTGACCAGGCGTCCTGATTATATTGTCTTGGATGATGTTAGTTCAGGCATGGCTTTGGATATCGCCTGACTTGTGTCTGATAAGGCAGGGTAATTCTGGGCCCAGCACATATATTACCATATTCCAACACTTTCACAATCCAGCCAACAACTTCACAAGATTCAAGTTATAGATATCACACATACATGACTTAACATGCAACAGTCCCCCCCCCCCCATGTGACCGGCTTGAGATCGTAAGGGCCTTAGTGCGACTTTGGGACGTCTCCCAAGTCTTTGCGGTAGCTCCAAACAACTCTCCCCGGGTGTGGACGCGGGCCCACGGGGGCGCTTGGGAGGAGAACAAGCGTTTGCATTTGTGGAGTCGCCACCAATTTATTGTGGAAAATTGAAAACCGTTCGAATACCTCGAGTCATGTTAAGACACAAAGTAGTGACATAGAGACCAAGAACTCGTTACCCTTAGCATTCTATGTCTAGAATGACTCTCGTGGATGCCAATGAACACGGATGTTCACAGAGATCTGGAGTTAGGGGTGAGGGTACGTATTAGGAAGTTCTTTTGATCGAACACCTAATCTCGCCCGCCTCGATAGCGGCCTCTACTAATGATTAGGGAAATTATTCATACTCGATATATTGTCGATTTATATGTATGCAATGCAACATCCAAGTTTTGATCCTAACATGTGAGAATTAGGCTATGTCGGTGAACAATTAATTTAGCATACAATTGAGTCGAAGTAGGGATTTAGATTCAATTACATGTGGAAGCATACAAATAATGCGATAAAAGAAATACAATAATGCATACAATAAATAGAATATTACAATAATTACAACGGATTCATTGATTTATGTCGAAAATACCTTTAATACGGATAATTTGAGAAAAAAAGAATAAAGGAAATAACGAACAGATTATTAATGATAATACGAATAATAGTAGATTAATACGTAAACTAATTAAACTAGGTCAAGGAAGAAACGGAGTTCAGAGACAGAAATCAACCTGGAAGAGGCGCAGCAGAGCTGCGCCCTCTGGAAGAGGCGCAGCAGTTGCTGCGTCTGTTCCAAGGCTGAGTTCTGGCTGTGAAGCCGGAACTGCAAATCGTTAATGTTCGCGGGTGAATTTAATGATTGATTATGATATTTGACTCGGATGAAAATGATTTAATACATTAATACATGCGAATGAGTCATAAGAACGATAAAACATGGATGAAACAAATGTAGATAAATTAATTACATGAATGAAAGATTGATTAGTGACATGGGTGAACTAAATAGGTTAAATATGACGAATTAATAAAGAACTAATGACGGACAAACATGTGGGAATATACCAAAGATCGAATTCCAGAAACTCGATATGAATGAATCGAATCCCTACAACCCAGATTGATTTTAATGACGAAAACCCGCAAATATTGGTTATAAGGGATTTAAGTCGGGATTTAATGATGAATTCAATACTAACGATGATAAATAATATGTTAAATTGTTATGTTTAAATCGTTATATGAAAGAATCGAAGAGCGAATGAAAACAAAATAAAAACACACGAATTAACACAGGACGAAGGAAGAAGAAAGGAAGCAGGAACTGCGGCAGCCTCACGAAGAGGCGCAAGCAGTGCCGCGTCCTTCAAGAGGCGCAATGTTGCGCATCCTTTCTCGACGTCTATCTTCTGATAATCCGTAAAAAGGGTTTTAAACATCGTTTTATAAATCGGCTTTAAGAATACTTTCGACATAAATCTTACATTAATGATACAAAAAGTAAATAACAATAAATAAAGAAGGATTTACACCCTCAGACTTACATGTTTGACGAAACGAGATGAACTAAGTTTATGTTTAGTGATGCTCGACTCGAATGTAACGAAAGTGCCCTCGTAAGAGGAAAACGATTAAGATTAATTAAGTTGATTATGGTGGAGTTGGTCAAATTGGTCGGTCATGCAAACGAGGCTGGTACTCAGAAGGATTCGAGCTTACGTGGTCGAATGTTCAAGCACGTAGACACCAAAAAGTAAGAACATGGTCTAGAATGCAAAGGGAGAAGAGAAGGGCGGACACTCGCGTGATAAATATGAGGAGCGAAGGCTCCTATTTATACTAATCACGTGGAGTAATTAGGGTTTTCGGAGAGACTTTGGAAGTGAATCTCCAAAAGATATGAAAAGATACAAAAAATACGCAGAAAAGGACTGGGGAAGAGGCGCAGCAGTAATCGCGTCTCTCTTGGAAGAGGCGCAAGACTGCCGCGTCTGTTCCCAGTGGTTTCCTCCAAATAAGAAAGATTTCCGTGTTTAATTTATGGAATAACGGATTAATCTTATTTTCCTTAATATTTTGTGTTAATATTACGGGAAATTCTTTACCAAAGATTAAAAGATTGTGAAATATGGAATAGAAATATCCGGAACATTCCAGAACATTCTGATTCGGGTTTTAGCGGTTATCAGAAAATTAAGACGGTTTTAGGCCCGGACTCCAA
Organism: Silene latifolia; assembly: GCF_048544455.1. Classification (NCBI taxonomy): domain Eukaryota; kingdom Viridiplantae; phylum Streptophyta; class Magnoliopsida; order Caryophyllales; family Caryophyllaceae; genus Silene; species Silene latifolia. The sequence continues at coordinate 91,231,532 of NC_133537.1, read as the reverse complement.
ATGTACTCTAATTACTGTCAAAACGACCGTATCGGCACGTAGATGACAATTAAGAGGTAGACACCAGTGTTTGAGCAATCACTTGACGATAAACTTACGAACTATCACAAATCGTTCCGCGTACCAAACATGCGGCCCAATCATCACCGGGTGGTTTGCGGGAGGTGCAGAAATGAGGTATCTACAGAGCCCCCACTTTGACTGAGGCTTGGACAAGGCGAAAGTCAAAGTATAGCCATCAGGTCAATCGAAGATTACAACCTGACGACTATGGCGACGCGAGGCGGCTTAAGGGGTCTGAACCAAGGACCTATCGTTGGGAACATTTTAGAGTCTGTCGACTATCGGGGAGGGTCGTTTAAAGTCCATTAGACTACGTAAGGAAGCTCGCCAGCCATAAGAAGAGACCATACCTGAGACTTCTTTCTCGAGACGCTTCCGGAGTTGCGTAGGAGCTAAGGGGTAAGCGTAAGAGATAAAGGTAAGCGTAGGAGCTAAAGGTAAGCGTAGGAGCTAAGGGTAAGACCTAAAAGATAAGTAAGGATTGTGCTCTAGGGTGTGGGATCCCAAAGGAAATCATCAATGGGATGGAGGCCCAAATATAATTTCAACCTGAGGGGTAACTAAGGCTCGAGTGTAAGAATTCTACCGGTCTGGGAACTTCTGGAGAACGACACCTGTATCGCACTCCGTAGGGAAACAAGAAATATCGTGAGTAGCAGGACACAGGCGGGAACTGCTGGGAGAAATTTGCTTGGGTCGTCTTCAAACAAACTTCAGAATAACTCGAGAAGGATGATTGTATGTCATGAACTCTCGTTGGGGAAACCTTATCAGGAACTTATCTCCATGTCCCGAGAGGGATTGTCTATCCGCTTACTCTCGCTGGGGGAATATAATGAAGGCGTGTCGAAACACCTGTCGGAGAATACTTGCTCGTTGTGATAAGCAAAGTCTTGGAAGCGATAAATAACATACGGTAGTCCGCAGTTGGCTTAGAAATGCGGGTTTGAGCGAAGAATAATCGTCAAACGGACCAGAAAAGAAAAAAAATGGCATCGGGGAAGAGGCGCACCAAAGATGGGCCCACAAATAACGAACTCATAACGAATTTTTGAAAATTCGTATGAAGGGAAGATGAGGAAGAGGCGCAGCAAGAGCTGCATCTCTTGGAAGAGGTGCAGCACCTGCTGCGTCTATTCCTGAGGGTGTCTTTCCTGCGTAAAAGCGCGATGAAACAGGGGTTCATTTCATTTGTTTCGAAACACAAAATCATCAATTTCTCTCTCAAATTTCAACATTTTCCGCCAAAATTTGATCAAAAAGGTTGCATTTACCATGACTAATCGAGGTACGCATATCATTCTTGCATTAATCTTCTATAATGGACGAATTGGATCGACAAAATTTAGGGTTTTCAACCCTAAAATGTCGAAAATTTGGGGCTTTTCCCCCAAATGATCTTACCTTGTAAACTTGACCTTGTAAATGGCTAATTGGTAGTATAAGGATCATAACCATGTATTTGTTTTGAACTTTCGTTGAGTTTTGGGCATTTGAGTGAAATTGAGACGGTTTCACAACTAGACCGTAAATTGCTTCGAAAATGGCCTTAGGATTGCCCATTTGCGATGAAACTTGATATTTGGAATCCTTGGATGATGGGTAAACTTCCTACCATCTCGGAATTTTGGTTTGTGACGGCTTTTTCAGGACACTTTTCTAGGGCATAATCGCCGTTATAACGAAATGCTGTCAAAATTCCGACTCGAACCCATGACTAGGCTTCAACTTAGGCTCGACTTAACCCAAATTACCACATGACTGATCGGGTTTGTGTGAAAATTGCCAAAGATGGCGAGAAAAGAGCGACTTCGGGGCTTCTAAAACTCGAAAATCCCCTAACCAAGGCTTGTCGTCATTTGACGCGGCCTAAAATTACTTTAACGTTGCAGGTGACGAGGCTTCTACTTCTGGGAGAGCTCCCATGGATATAGACACAGCCGTTGACGCTTCTCGTGCTCTCGAGGAGGCTTTCACTGCGGTTAGGGCAGCTGGTGAGGTTGCTGAGGACGAGGTCCTCGAGGAGGAGGAGGAGGAGGCCCCTAGGCGGGCCAACGTTGGGCGAGGCGGTCATCAGCTGAGGGGAGAACCCGCGTGGGCTGAGACCTGGGACAGTAGGCATTTGCTTTGGGCTGCGGAGGGTCACCTGTCCTATAGGACGGTGAAGAGCTTGGTAATCTTGAATTCATTACCCATCACTCACCTTCTTTCATTTCATTTGCTCATCTCTTTTCCAATTTCATTCAAACTAAAGATAGCTTTTGTTTCAAATCACAATAGGAGGCCGGGAACATCAGATCGTTCTCGAGCTACACGACGGCGATGAAGTGCTACGAGAGGCTGTCGGCGGAGGAGCGAGCCATGATCTAGCAGGGGGCATTCGGCGCCCTGGTGCAGGCTTGGAGGGATATCGCGAAGAGGAAGCTGCGGACTAACCTCAGCCTGGTCCGCGCTTTCTTGGACCGATTCTAGGATACGACTTCCACTTTTCACATGCCTTTTGGTGAGGTGGGAGTCACGCTGGAGGACTACGACATGATCTCTGGTCTGCCGTGTGGGACCGAGGAGGTGGAGTGGCCGGAGACTGCCATGAAGGTGGACTCGGCCGAGGCTAGGAGGTTGATCGGCTGGAACTTGGCGCCGAAGGCTGTTACAGTGCCTGGTTTGGTGCCTAGTTCTTATGTCCGAGACTACTTTGGGGGGAAGACCCCGACGCGGTTGGTGATTGACGGGAGAGAGACGGCTCCTCCTCCCTGTACAGCTGAGCAGAGGGCCCGCTTGTGGCTTTGGTGGTTTTTGTCTTCGATCTACCTCGGAGACAAGGGAGAGAGGCTGTCGACGAAGCTTCTTCCCTTTCTTTCTGACCTGAGCTCCCTAGGGCGTTGGGACTGGGTCACTGCTGGTTTTGCGGTCCTCATCCGCTTCATGAGGGCCATGGTTCGTCCGGAGTTGATGAAGAAGGGGACTTCTCCTGCCTTCGAGGCGAGAGTTGCGGAGTTAGGCGGCGACCGGTAGTAGTTTTTTGTTGTTTGCTTTGTTTTCGGCTGTATCTTGCACATTTGTACATTTTAGGACCTATATTTTGGACATTTTGGATTTTGCTTGGGGCTCGAGCCCCCAGTTTGTTGTACATATCCCTCTTTTGGTTGTATATACGACGGCCTGAGTGCCTTTGCTGCTGGGTTGTGTTGTTTGTTCCTGCAGGTTAGCTTTGAACAGGTTTGGTAGATGACGGTTTACGCCGTCATGCTGCCGAAATTTACATAGAAATCACATAGAACATGTATGCATACATATGGCCTAAATTAGCGCAAAACAAAGACTCAAAAATGCAAAAATGCAAAAAAATTGCCGGAAATGACTGGACGGTAGAGAGGGTTACCCCCAAAAAAAATGAAAAAAATAGAAATCTATAAGTTGGAAATGGAGAGTGAAATGATGCCAAGTGTGCTAAAATGACGAAAATGTCGATATCGTCTCAAAATGCGTGCCCGCGGAATTAGGAAACATGGATTATGGTAATTTTAACGTATTTACCAAAATAATAACCCGTACGAATAGGAAATTATTCGCTAAGGAATTTAGGAAAGATCCAACGCGGAAAATCACAGAGACATTGCTGAGGAAGAGGCGCAGCAGGAGCTGCGTCCCTTTGAAGAGGCGCAAAGCCCAGGGCCGCGCTGTTCCCTGTATCCGTCCTGGCGGATTTTAGGAAACAGATTTTAGTATAAATAGGAACGTCGATAGAGGTTTTATTCACATAATTCTTTCGTCTCTTCCTTCGTCTTATTACATAAAATTCTCAAAATAATCCTTCATCATGAATATTTTGAAATTCGTCTAAAAGAATGGACCAATGAGTTTTCCAACATGGAGAAACACGACATGGGTGCCTATAACCTTGGATCGTTGTTGAGTTTGAAGCTTATCAAGGTAGTCAAACCATTCCTAGATGCTTGTCTTGATTATTGGGACCCGAATTATCACGTTTTTGCTTTCCCCGGAGGTGACATTTGCCCATTTCCTGAAGAGATTGCTGCGATCGGTGGGTGGGACCCAGAACACTTGCCTGCTATTCCTTCTACTTCACAAGGGTATAAGAACAAATTTAGGGACTTGCTTGGGTTGACAAGAATTGAGGTGGACCGTTTAGTGACCTCGAAAGGAGTGCGAATGTTGGACTTTAATGACCGATTTATTAACAAGGCCGACCCCACCATCTCTTATGTTGCTAGGCGAAGGGCATTCGAATTTTGCTTGTTACATGTGTATGTCCTTCAAGGGCATGTTGATGAGGATTTGAGAGGTGATTCCCGTCTCCTGGGCCTAGTTGAGCAAATGGAACTGCGCAGGAGCCCAGCCTGTTTATGTTTAGGAGAGATCCTATTGGGTTTGGATAACAGGAAAGCCAATCGTGACCTACCTTATTTGGGAAGTCCCGTTATTTTGCAGGTAAAAGAACACTTTTTATTTTTTATTTTTTTATTTTTTTTATTTTTTTCGTTTTTTTTTTATTTATTTTTTTTTTTCATTTTTTTCTCTAATACTCGCTTTTGGTAGGTCTGGCTTATGGAGCCCCTTCGATTGATCGAGCCCCCAGTTCATGTTCCTTCTTATCATGCTCGCTCAATTGCAATGAGGACCAGGCTTTACATGGTGGACTTCACTCGAGTGTGCAATTATTGGGAAAACAAATTGAAGAGTGATGATGGCCCCTTGATTAGATGGGTTGTACCATGGTGGCATCTCAAATCTGTCACTGGAGTATCTTCCTTGGATCCTACCCGATCTGTGCGCGTTCCTGGCTTGGAATTCATGGTATGCATCTTCCCGGAGAGGCTGATGTGACAGGTTGGACTGAAGCAAACAATCTCGAAGCTTGACACTGTCCCGCAGACTGTCGTGGCGCTTACTACTGAGAGTCGAAGGGAATGGGCCATTAAATGGGCTCAAAGAAACGTATGGTTCTTGAACTCTTCTGTTAGTGCCTTATGGGTGTCGGACTCCTATCTGCGGTGGAGGAAAGCTACTAATCCGGAGGAGCGTCAAAGATTGAGGAAGCGCGAGCCCGTTGACTACAAGGTGCGCGAGGTGGAAAAGGAGAAAGAGAAGCATCTGACTGAGGGAGAGGAGGAAGCCGGGTTTCGAGTTGTTCATCCTTCGAAGAAACCGAATACCTCTCCTGTCGTGGAGAAAGTGATTGACAAGAATGGGAAGGCTAGGCCTCGAGAAAGACCGTTGGTGATTAGGTCTGAAGTGGCGCAAGAGCGTCCGGCTCGAGGTCGGGACAAGAAATGTGACAAAAATGACAAGGGCAAAGGGAAAATGGAGGAATAGCCCAAGTCTTTATTATTATTTATTATTATTATTGTAATAAGAAGGTGGGGTTTTTAGAATCCTAGCCTATATTTTTTTTCTTTAGCATTATTATTATTATGTAACGTATTATTATTATTGAATGAAATAAAGGAGGTTAATTGGTTATGAAACCGTTGTGATTTTTCTATTTATTATTCTTGTCGAATTCCGAATGCAACTGCAAATGTCTTTCTATTTACATTTTGAAGTTAATGGGTTGTATCCTGTGAAGGATTGCCTACGTATTCATTAAAAAATGAAATCAAACCCTTGCGCGTAGTTCGAGTAATGTAAAAGAATAATTGTTCTAAGCAAGAGCTTGTAATGAACTTAGAAAATAAGCATGAGCTTTTTACTTACTCTTAAGATGCAATTTAGTTTATTTAATGATGTGAGGATGACAGATTGTCAAGATGCAAGAGCATGGTGACATTAGCTTATTTCAGCTTGGCTAGGAGCCGTTTATTTAGTGCCACAAGAGCGACACGTGATGTTACGCGAGGCGCGTTTTTGTTCCTATTCTAGGCATAATACTGTTTTAGTTGGTCAAGGTTTGTCGGGTTGGCAAATTCATTCCCATCTAGGTCTGTGATTCTAACTGCACCCCCTAGAAGTATGGACTTGACTAGAAATGGCTCGGCCCAATTAGGTTTGAATTTTCCCAGTGGATCGACAGGTAAAAGAGCTCTAACCGACTTGAGTACTAAGTCTCCTTCCTTGATGTTCCTTGGCTTGACCCTTTTGTTGAAGGCTCGTTTGATACGTGCTTGATATGTTTGGACATTATGTAATGCGTGTAGCCTACGTTCATCCAGGAGGATGAGTTCTTCATATCTATCCCTCTTCCAATCGGCTTCCGGGATTTGACTTTCGAGTAAGATACGCAAGGATGGTATTTCTAACTCGACTGGTTGTACAACTTCCATGCCATAGATCAAATAAAAAGGGGTGGCCCCAGTGGGCGTCCTAACAGATGTACGATATCCCCACAAAGCAAAGGATATTTTGCTTGGCCAATCTCGATAGTTGTCGATCATTTTCTTGAGAATTGTGATGACGTTCTTGTTTGCCGCCTCTACCGCGCCATTAGTCTGTGGTCTATATGGCGAAGAGTGGTGATGCCTAATTTTGTACTTGGCTAGCAATTGCTCAGTCTCAGCTTGGAAATGTGATCCATTATCACTAATGATCTCATGTGGGCAACGGTATCGACAAAATGATGTTGTTTTGTATGAACTTTGCTACATTTTTAGCCGTGATACTAGTGTAGGAAGCCGCTTCTACCCATTTGGTGAAATAGTCAATTGCCACGAGGATAAAACAGTGACCTCCTGTTCCGTCTGGAGTTATCTTCCCGATTATATCAATTCCCCAGGCAGAAAACGGCCAAGGAGATGTCATCGTATAGAGTAATTAAGGAGGGACATGCTGTACATTCCCGAATATTTGGCAGTTGTGTCAATGTCTTACGTATTTGATGCAATCGGATTCCATTGTGGTCCAATAGTACCCCAGACGTGTGATTTTCTTTGCCATCATGGGCCCACTCATGTGAGGACCGCATTCTCCATCATGGACTTCTTCCATCACTTTCCACGCCTGTGAATGATCAAGGCAACGTAGGATTACACCAAGAGGTGTTCTTTTGTATAGCTCTCCTTGCATGAGAACATATTGGGAAGCTAATAGGCGTATAGCACATTGTCCCCTTTTGTTCATATCCTGTGGATAGGTACCGTTGAGCTTGAAATTTAGGATTGCTTGGAACCAAGGTTCCTCTGTGATTTCCTCTTCATCGGTGATTTGGTGGACATAAGCTGGCTCTGATCGTCGTTCGATACATAAAGGCATTTCCACCATGTCATCTGGCATATTAATCAAAGATGCTAGTTTTGTAAGAGCATCTGCAAATTGATTTTCGTCCCGAGGTAGGTGTAGATAGGTCACGTGATCGAAGAATTGAGCAACTTGGTCTATTCTGGCTTGATAAGGTGCTAGGCTTTCGCTTCGGATTTTCCAAGATCCCGTAACTTGATTGATGATCAGGGACGAATCCCCATGCACTCTGAGGTTTTTAATGCCTAAGCTCACTGCCGCTTGTTGTCCAATGAGACAAGCTTTGTATTCTGCAGCATTATTTGTCACCTCAAAGTCGAGTTTGACAGAGATCGGTGTATGCTCGCCTTCAAGAGAAATGAGCAACACTCATATTCCATATCCTCTTAAGTTTAATGCTCCGTCAAAGTAAAGGTCCCAGGAGTCTACATCGGTTTGGAGTATATCCTCGTCTGGAAATGACCAAGTATCTATTGTTTGTGAATTATTGATGGGATTTTCTGCAAAGAATTCGGCAACGGCGCGCCCTTTTATAACTTTCAGGGGCACGTATTTGAGATCGAACTCTGAGAGCATCAAAGTCCATCTTGCTAGTCGTCCGTTGAGGACGGGTTTCTCGAAGAGGTATTTGTCAGGATCCATTTTGGAGTATATTTTGCGGAGTAGCTAAGCATGTAATGACGTAGCTTCTTCGTTGCCCATACAAGAGCGAGGTATGTCTTTTCGAGTTGTGAGTATTTGCACTCATACTCTAAGAACTTCTTACTAAGGTAGTAGATAGCCCTTTCTTCCTTTCCTACTGTTTGAGCTAGCATGGCGCCCATGGCTGTTTCGGTTACTGTGAGATATAAACCAAGAGGTTGATCTCGTTGAGGTGGCATGAGCACTGGTGGTTTAGCTAATATCTCCTTGATTCGGTCGAATGTCTTCTGACAGTCATCATCCCACATGGTGTGGTCTGTTTTCTTGAGCTTTTTGAAGATAGGTTCACAGATCATGGTGAGTTTCGATATGAATCGACTTACATATTGCACTTTTCCCAGGAATCCTCTGACTTCTTTTTTCGTTTGAGGTTGTGGCATTTCGATCAAAGCTTTGATCTTAGAAGGGTCTATTTCTATACCTCGTTGGCTAACAACGTATCCCAGGAGTTTGCCAGATGTTACTTCGAATGCGCACTTCTGAGGATTGAGCCTCATGTTGTACTTTCGTAGCCTTGAGAAGACTTTGCGAAGGTTCGCAATATGCTCCTCTCTATCCTTGGACTTGACAATCATATCGTCTACGTATACCTCAACTTCTTTGTGCATCATGTCATGTAGGAGTGTAGTTGCGGTGCGTTGATATGTAGCTCCGGCGTTGATTAACCCAAACGGCATGACCGTATAGCAATAGGTTCCCCATTGAGTGACAATGGCGGTCTTATGCATGTCTTCTATGGCCATCTTGATTTGGTTGTAACGCGCGTACCCATCCATGAAAGATAGTAACGCGTGATCTGCGGTATTGTCCACCAATATGTCGATATGTGGTAGAGGAAAGTCATCTTTAGGACTTGCTTTGTTTAAGTCTCTAAAATCAACACAAACACGGATTCTCCCATCCTTTTTGGGTACGGGTACTATGTTGGCTACCCAGTCAGAGTACTCGAAAACTTTGATGAACCCGGCTTTGAATTGTTTATCGACTTCTTCCTTAATCTTGAGAGCCCATTCTGTCCTCATTCGACGAAGCTTTTGTTTCACGGGCTTGAAACCTGGCTTAATTGGGATTCTATGTTCTGCGATATCCCTGTCGATCCCTGGCATGTCTTTGTAGGACCAAGCGAAAATGTCTTTGAACTCGTGTAGGAGGTCTATGAAACAGGCCCTTTCGGCAGAGCTCAAGGTAGTCCCTATCCTAAGTTCTTGGGGTTCTAGTTCGGTTCCTACATTGATGGGTTCGGTGTTCTCTATTACTGGTCCCCCTTCCTCCTCTTGTAGTATTTCCTTCGCTATGTAGGGAGGTATCTCAATTGAGTCCGGATCTGGGTCATCCTCAGTATCATCGTAAATAGAATTGCATTCAAGATAACACAAAGAGTAAGCAGAACCTGATTTATTCATATTAAAGTTTGAGAAAAGTTGAAACAAAGAAGCCATCTGATCTGTGGTCAGCGGCGGTAAAGGGACAGTTTTTGGGACATTTCCCGAAATATTGTTACTACTTGAGGCTAAGCTAGGAGAAACAAAGGGAGTGGGGAGGACGACAGGAGGAGACTTCCTAGTGACTTCTCTAGACTCTGACTCTGACTCCAACTCTGACTCTGACTCGAATTCATCATCTTCTGGTTCTCCTTTGAACATCTCTCCTTCTCCAGTGGTGAGCTTGAAGAGTCTTCCTTGATTGTTGGTCCACTTGATTGATTTTCTCCATCCATTCTGCTGGTTCGCGTTTGTTTCTGTGATTAACGCGGTAGGGTTGAAGTGATCGTCTTGAAGTGTTATGGTAATGATCTCATCCTGCGCGGCTCTAACAAATCGATCTTCTCCAAATACTAGACTAACAGCTTGTTCGTCTAAGCAAGGTGCTTGACGAGCTTTGACGGTAGGAACCGCTTCTAGAGGAATGAAGTAGCAATCGTGAAAGATCTCGATTCCGGCTAGCTTCCTTCCGAGATAGTGCCAAGGTTCGCGAAATCCGTGAAAGAGTTCTTGACTTCATGCCCTAACAAAGTATCAATTTAGGGTAGGGAGATATGGTCGCATTTGGACTCCTACGTGCTTACGGCTTTGAACTTGAGAAAGCATCTCGAGAACTTCCTCTTTAGTGGGTTTGTATCCTAGTCCAAGTGGTATTCTTTTTTAGTTGCCTTCCTTGTAGGGTGCGAAGGTGTTTCTTCGGGTAGGGTTCAAAGGCATTCCCGGGAAGTATCCCTGGGATTTGAGTATGTGGTTGACCACTAAGTTGGAGTAGGGATCGTAGTATAGGGGAGCCAACTCACTTTCTATGACACTTATGCTTTGAAAGCCCCCAAGTTCATATACTGGATCCGCAAGGACTTGATTATTTGACTTCTTTTCGATTATTGCCTTAATGGGCGACGAAGTGATCGTCACCACTTTGCCATTTAGTGGGATTTTGATCTTTTGGTGAAGGGTGGAGGTTAACGCTTTGGAAGCGTGAATCCAAGTTCTTCCCAGAAGTATGTTGAAGGAAGCTTCAATGTCCACTATTTGGAAGTTAACCTTTCGCTCAATTGGCCATGTGGCTATGGTTAGGTTAACGAGTCCTACTACCTTTCGTCGTGTACCATCATATGCGCGAACACCTTGATTGGTAGGGGTCCAATCCGACTCTTTCATGCCTAGTTTGTATGCCGTTTTCAGGGGTATGACGTTGACTGCGGAGCCATCATCTACTAAGGTCATTGGCACATTCTTCTTTAAGCAAATGACAGTGATGTAAAGAGCCAAGTTGTGACTAGCGCCAAAGGGCGGCAATTCTTCATCCGAGAAAGTAATAGGATTACTTAGCTTTGGTGATTCTTGGAAGACCAAGTTGACTACATCGTCGGGTGTGGAGTTATGTGCTATGTTTAGTTTGGCCAAAGCTTGCAGTAAAGCTTGGCGATGTGGGAATTAGCTTGCTACTAATTGCCAGACCGAAAGATCAGCCTTTGTCTTCTGTAATTGCTTGAGCAAATGATCAGTAGAGTCATCTTCGTTATCTTTTGGTGTGATAACGTTGGTTGGACCATTTTGAGTAGTACTTTGATATGGACGTCTCGAGCGAGTTAGGTGGTCCACATCTTGGTTTTCACCATTTTGGACTATTTCCTTGACTAGGGAGTGTTCAATGAGATACTCGTTCTCATCGTCATCGGCCCACATACTCCATTGACTGTAGCTAATTCCCTCATTCTCATGATCTCGTCCTCTAATTGTGTAATTTGGTCGACTAGTTTATCAACCACGGCGACTATTTCTTGCATAGTAGCATTTTGGGAGAAAGTTAGTGGCACATGTTCTTTAGGTGTTGCATTGGGGTCATGTAAAGTTGTCACCACATTTCCCAATTTCGAAACTTGCCTATCCACACTCCTTGCCCATGCGATGAAGTCGGTCATGGTAGGGGAAATGGTAGAGTAGAACCCTTCATTCTCGATCGCGTGGATCTCATCTTCGACTGGAGAAATGAGGTGTGAACAATCTAAGGTAGATTCTCCACTTGTGATCACTAGAATTCCAAGAGGATTCTGAGTGTTGTTGGGCTTACCTCCCGGCGATATTGGTAGTCGACCATCCTCAATCATGTCTTGGTGCACATTCTTCAGTTTGTAGCATTTTTCTGTGTCATGCCCCTTACCCCTATGATATTCGCAGTATGAGTTCGCGTCCCAGAACTTGGATTTCTTTTCTGGTTCGGGTGTAGGGCCTATGGGTTGGAGTTTGCCTTGTTTCATCAACCTTTTTAGAGCATTGGAGTAAGGGTCCCCAAGATTTGTAAATTTCCTTGGTGGGGTACTCTTCTTGGATGGCTCGAGGAGGTTAACTTCATCGGTCTTGCTAGTGGAGCCGTAAGAACAACTTGTTGAGCCTTGATATCCTCGACCTACCGTTTTGGACAAGAGCCCTTTAAGGATGTCATCTTCGATCCTTGTTCCTAGTATGGTTAAGTCTTTGAAAGTTTTGATGTTTTGGTATCTCAAATGATTTGCATAGATGGGCTTTAGGTTGTCCACGAATTTCTCCATAAGGGTAGCTTCGTCTGGGCGTTCAACTAGTTGGGTACTAGTCTTCCTCCACCTACTTAGGAAGTCGGTGAAACCTTCTTTGTCATTTTGGGTAAGAACCTCTAATGTGCGCATGTTAACTTGGATCTCAGCATTATCCGCATGTTGCTTAGCAAATTCGATCGCGGCGTCTTCCCAAGTAGCGATTTTCTTGTGTTCTAGAGAGTAGAACCATTGCTTTGGGATGGTGTCAAGAGATGAAGGAAAGATCCTTAAGAACATCTCGGGTTTGATGCTTTTGATAGACATGTAGTCCTTGAAGGCACGAATATGGTTCAAAGGGTTTTCATGCCCCTTGAATGTAGGGATATCCGTCATGTTGAAGTTGGTTGGCAACTTGGAACTCACGGCCTCATACTTGCGATTATTCTCCCTATAAATGTCATCCCCTTTAAGATATATCGATTAACAGTGGAATAAAAGTAGTCTAAACCACTGCTTTTACACTTGACTAAAATTACACTTGAATAAAAATGAATAGTTTTAATAAAATAATGCTGGACTAACAGTGGAATAACAGCAAATAAACTAGTCCTTTTGTGGAATAATACTGCAATAACAACAGAATAAACTACTTGTTATCCGGATAATAGTGCAATAACAGCAGAATAACGGTGCAATAAGAATAGAATCACAATTGAGAAAAAACAGCCATTGACAGTTGAATAGAAAATGGATATTCTTCGTAGAAATGGATAGTGTCTGCAATAACAGCAGAGTAGCTGCTAAATTTGCTCTAATTGTTATTCTACTGCTATTAATGTTATTCTACTGCTATTCTCCTATTAATGTGTTGTTATTTTGCTCTAATTGTTACGTTACCTCAATGACAAATACTAAGCAAACATTGCAGGAATATGAATCAGATGCATGAACTGAGAAAGACAAAAGAGACGCAAAAGACAGCGGCTACGATGAAGACCTCGCCTAAATGTCAAAGACTTTTACTATTTGTCATTGTTTGAATTACATTTAATCCTCAAATGTTACTTCTAGATAATAAAGTGAGACCTACATTATATGAGAATTAATACTAGTTACTTTAATTTTTTTTTTGTTAATATTATCTGACTGTTTTCCACAAACCACCCACAAAATAAAACTGCATTTACACACTACAATAATAGTTGAATAATAACAGATTAGTAATATTTATAAAAACCAGTTCCACTTTTCAGTTTTTATTAAAAACAGTTACCTAACCTAATCTAATATAATTACAGGAAAACTGTTTGTATTCCCCAAGCCCCTATAAATACTGCTATTGCGTGTAAAAAAAAAACACACACACACACACACTGAATAAGTACATTCCAGAAAAAACTCTGCATCTCCTCTGCAAAAGGTAATTTCTTATCTTTTTTTTTGGTAGGCAGGTAATTTCTTATCTTTCTATAATTTATTACAGAAAAATTGTTTGTATTCCCCAAGTCCCTATAAATACTGCTATTTCGAGTTAAAAAACAAACACACACACTGAAAAAGTCCATTCCAAAAAAAACTTTATCTCCTCTGCAAAAAGGTAATTTCTTATCTTTCTATTTTTTATTTTTCTTTGATGTTTACTTTTCTTATCTGTCTACACTATACTCGATACTGCAGAAAAGGTAATTCTCTTTCTTCTGCTTTGGTATGCTTTTAATTTGGTTGAAATATTTTAAACATCTTTTTATAATGCAAAAAGTTTCATACTTCCAATACTGCACAATGAGTGACGTAACTGACGATAACCGAAGGTCCCCGACAAGGGAGGAAATCAATGAAGCAAAACGGAAGATAGAGTCTCTTTCGATAGAGTTGATCGAGATAAGGACAAATGTAGAGGCAACAGAAAACCGTGAAGAGGCCTTAATAAGAGAGGTCGACAATGTTAGGACACAGTTTAAGGTTGCTGAACTTCAAAATGAACGTATGCGTAGACAGTTGAAGGAAAAGAAAAATAGGAACTACACAGAAGCCGACATGGACAATCAATTCATTGCTGGTGTGAATGCTTTGAAGAAGTATTACACTGAAGTCTATCCTTCAATCTCTCGCCGATTGGATACCGATTAAAAAGCCATGGAACTTATGGAAGGATACAAAAATCCTTTTCAGGATGAGTCGGTGGAAGTTAAGAGCACTTTGTCCAAGGACTGCAGCGCAGCGTCGAGAAATAGAATAAAGATATAAAAATCTAACGATGATGGTCCAGGGCTGCTGCTTTAAAATATGTTTAAAATATTTATTGCTTTAAAAATAAGGGCTTTAATATTTTAGAACGTTAATGTTTATTATGTAAGAACTATCTTTAAGTACTATTTATTACTATGTTTAAGTAATGTTGGAATAACAGAAGTCTTTACCAGAATAATAGTGCAAAAATAGCATAATAACTGCTAATTATGCAGAATAATACTGCAAAAACAGCAGAATAATGGTAGAATACTAGTGGAATAAAAGCAGTCTAAACCACTGCTTTTACACTTAACTAAATTTACACTTGAATAAAAATGAATCTTTTTGAGAAAATTGTTGATTACAGCCTTTTATAAACCTCATTTTGAAAATTACAGCCTTATATAATTTTTTTTGAAAATTACATCCAAAATATTACTTTTCTTCTAAAATTGCACCAACTTGAGTTTTCCGGTGAATTTTTATGATGTTTTTTATGATGTACCCTTTATTATTTGAGAGCCTACTTACCCAAATTTCTTACCTCTCCTTAACACAAACCAATTAATCACCCCAAACATCATAAAAACATCATAAAAATTCACCTGAAAACTCAAGTTGGTGCAATTTTAGAAGAAAAGTAATATTTTGGATGTAATTTTCAAAAAAAATTATATAAGGCTGTAATTTTCAAAATGAGGTTTATAAAAGGCTGTAATCAACAATTTTCTCTAGTTTTAACAAAATAATGTTGGACTAACAGTGGAATAACAGCAGAATAAACTAGTCCTTTTGTGGAATAATACTGCAATAACAGCAGAATAAACTACTTGTTATGCGGAATAATAGTGCAATAACAGCAGAATAACAGTGCAATAAGAATCGAATCACAGTTGAGAAAAAACAGCCATTGACAGTTGAATAGAAAATAGATATTCTTTGTAGAAATGGATAGTGTTTGCAAAGCTTAATTAAACTAGTGGAATAACAGCAGAATAAGTGTAGACTAATAGTACAATAACAGCAAAGTAGCTGCTTATTATGCGAAATAATACTGCAATAACAGCAGAATAATAATAGATTAACAGTGGAATAAAAACAGTCTAAACCACTGCTTTACACTTGACTAAATTTACATTTGAATAAAAATGGATAGTGTTTGTAGAAAACAAAGGTAATAGGAAAGCTTAATTAAACTAGAATAACAGTCGAATAACTGTAGAATAATTGTGCAATAACAGCAGAATAACTGCTCATTATGCTGAATAATACTGCAATAACAGCAGAATAACAGGGGGATTAGAGTAAAAATGGATGGTGTTTGAAAAAAGTACAAGTAATATGAAAACTCAATTAAATTAGAGTATACACTGGAATAACACCAGAATAATACGGGAATAACAGCACAATAAACTAGTTATTATATAGAATAAGAGTGCAATAACAGCACACTAATTGTTTAACAAACAGTTTACACTAACTTAGTCTGACTTTCCTGGATACACAACAGTCAAAGGTACAACATTCACTACGACGCCTGATTCTTCACTAGCAGCAGATGATTGGGGTTTCAATTCTTTCAACTTGTCCCTAGCTGACCCCAAACCCAACGTCTTCGGCCTTTGATTCCCACAAGCCGTCACTTTATCAAGAACTACTTGCCTATAAATATTAATATCCGCCAAGATTAGGGAAGTCGATATTTCAACACAGAAGCTTCGACGAGCAATCTTGCTGTGAAGATTGGACTCAAACACGCTGCCACCATATTCGGCCAACGTGTACGAAAAGAAAAACACCCGCACTCGAATTCAATAGTTCCTTCTTTTTCCATTTAAAAGGAACATCAACGATTTCAAAATTGCGCGAGTCTTGAGACTTCATAACATTATGACCCTCCATAAAAACATACATATAGTTTGCCACAATCTCGGCCAATCTTCTCAGACTTTCGGCTAATTTGTTGGCATCGTGAGTCATGTTGTCCAAAACATCAATCGATTCATTCATAAAATTGATGCAGAAACAAGAGTAGTGATCATTGTACAGAATCGGCACAAACACAAGGTCCGAGTTCAGACGACATCTTCCATTGCGGGAATCGAAAAACACATTCCGAATTTCAACGACTTCTTACCCGGACCGTCATGAGGGCTTGAGGAATCAAAGTTCTCTAAGAGTGAATAAAGAGCATCCTCCTAAACAGAAAGCATAAACAACCAAAAATAGTGCGCAAGTGTTAAATTTATATCACTACTTGTGAGTAAATATGTAAGTAATAACGCAAAATAGCAAAGGAAAAAACAAAATACCATATGACGAAGTCCGAAAAACATTGAGCTTGGTTCTGAACGTTCCTCAAACTCCAACGAATTCAAAAGAATCGACCAAACATTGACTACTCTTGTTGACATCATAGCAGCTGCATCTACAATGGAAACAATATCCTCCATGTCCAAAAACACGCCGACGTCGTCGTTGTACAACACTAACATCTCACTGCATTCACAAAAAATAACATATAATAAGAACAGTGGGATTACAAAGTGGTATAACAAATGAGAGTAACAAATTCAATAACATAACAATCACAGTAGAATAATAGTGGAATAACAGCGGAATAATAGTGGTATAACAGTAGAATAACAAAAGGGAATTAATAGTGGGATTACAGTGGACTAATAGCGGAATAATTGTGGTATAACAGTAGAATAACAGTTCAATAACAGCAGAATAACAAAAGGAATTAACAGTGGAATTACACTGGACTAACAACGCAATAATAGTGGTATAACAGTAGAATAACAGTTCAATAACAGCAGAATAACAAAGGGAACTAACAGTGGAATTAGTATAACTAGTTTGATAAAATAACAGCATAATAACAACAGATTAGCAGCAGAATAACAGAGGGAAATAGAAAGACTAACTGAACAGGAACACCACAATCAAAGAAATGAAAATCGACACCTACTCTTTTTTCAAGTGAGCGTCTTCACGAAGAACAAAGTCCACCACTTACTTCCGCACCTTCAGCATCTTAGAGAACTTTTTTTTGTTCTTCCGAAACAAATCCGACGCCGCAACAAAACTACTATCCTCTGGCCCGCAACCCATAGAGCAACCCAGCCCATCGTCTGATTTACCCCTTTTACGACTACCCAAAGCCGACTTTGGACTCACGGTGCTATCCACACCCATGCTTGCCACTTGACGGCTGGCAGTAGGGGTGTTTGTAGAGAATTCAGTGCTATCAATGACAGTAGGAGAAGCGACGGGCTCGACAACAGGCTGCGTTGTCTTAACCTTCTTACCAACAGTTTTCACCCTGCCAGAACCACGACGTTTCTTACCGCTTTGAGAAACCCTCGCTTCCGTATCCTCAATACGCCGTTTCTCTTCAAGCACACTCAGGGTTTCCTTTCTCGTCTTGTTCAACTCCTCCAAACTTTTCAACACATCTTCCCTGGACTCGTTCATATCAGACAGCACTAACAAGGCAGCGATCTTAGCGCGGTAAAGGGCTCTTGAATCAGAATTACCCAAGTCACAATCAAAAATAGTTCCACGGTAAAAGAGCATGTGCAACATCGTATATACACCGCAATCCAAATTTTCAATCGCAGCGGTTTGCCAGGTAAAAGGGACGTTGACAATTTTATAATCTTTAACCTCCCCGCCTCGGGCAACTCCTTTTTTTACCAGGAAATCAGACATCAAGCTCACCTTCAAATAAGCAAGGAAAAAGAAAACATAATTAGTAACAATACTTAAACAAACTAGGCAAAACACCAAGAGAAAATTAGGCACAATAAATGACTTATAGCAGTTTGACAATACACCAAACGTACACACGGCTGTTGATCATCAGTAAACATCGCCTCTTGAAATACATTATCAAGATATTCAACCCTCTTCGCATTGAAGTTGATGCACAAACAGCTGAAGTGCTCATACAAAAGAATTGGGATGAAAATCTGGGAAAATATTTGGCCAAAACAATTGTTACTAATTATGTGGTTTTTAAAAAAAAGCAAAAACACAGCAGAATAACAGTAGAGTAACAGTAAAATAATAAGAGAATACACACAAGTACAGAAACATACCATATTAGAATTAAGATCACAATTTCTCTTATTGTTATTTACAAACACAGTAAATGACAATATGACTTCCGCACATAAACCACTCCTGGAAGCCTTCTCATGTTTCGACGGCATACAAATTCGCCCCAATGGACTCTAAACAAAAAGTGGAGAAAATAGTTGAAACGTGATGCAAAATAAAAAAATAAAGTAAAAGACACGATAAGATAGAATAACTATCCGTTGCACCCATCCCAAAGAAAAGTCGACTTGGACTCCTCTTATACAAGTATCATTAAGAAAGAGGGACCACCAGTCCACAACACCAAGCATTATCATTGAGTTTGGAACCATGGATTCCATATCCTCTCGATTCAGGTAAATATGAACACCCAAAGTGACAAGATTCTCCCTTCAAAACCGAATAAACAGGAAAAATAAGAGTCACATAAATATATTTTTGAAGAACAAAAAGCAGTATAATATATTAAACAGAAAGCGGAAATTTTTTACAATAAAAACGAGCTCTTACCCTTGCGAAATGTTGTGATCATTCAAGAAACAGTAGTCTGCAACCTCTTTCCACTTGGATAGCATTGGGTTGAAAACATGTCCCATTGTTATCATTGATTTTGACAAGACAACTAGCCGAGGATCCACAGTACCACAATCATAGGTGCATCCGAAATTCTCAGGCACAACAGACAACATTAGCTCCTCATGTGCAGCAGAGTGCGGCAAATAACTTGTACCGATATTAGGAGCATTCAACCCAAGAACGCCATTGTCCTCTAGGACAGCCTCACCAACAACAAGATACCGGCCCTCCAACACAACCTCGGAATCCTGTTTATCGATTTATCTATCTCGACGCAAATTTGCCCCAAGCAACAAGTCTGCATGACAAGACTTCACCACATCCGCTACTTCCTCTTCAAGCGATCACAAATGCTTCACTGCCAATTTGAGTGGAATGTTGAGTGTCATTAGGCAATGGAATGTCGACCGGTATCCGTCACCTCTGTCTCGTGCAAACAAGCATCGCCTTTGGAATTTGAGTTGCTTGAACCTCTACCGGTGTACACTCAACAATATTAGGCACGTCCTCTGGCGGATTATCAACAAGATAGTCTTCAACTTGAATGTTAACGTCCTCCACATCATTTTTAACATCCTCCACGTCAATGGTAATATCCCCCACATCAACTACTTTCTCACCAACATCATCTGGCTCTCCATAACGAAACTGAATGTCAGCACAGATATCCGTCGTAATAGAATCTAAACCGAGCGGTGACAATTGTGGAGTCCCCACCTTTGCACTTTGTTGAATAACGGGACTATGTTCAACACCCTTCTTTTCAACTATAGTCGGCTGCACATCCGAAAGCCCGACACACTCCTCATAAAATTGAGAAACCAGATTAAATGATGGAGGTTCAATGATGACATCTTCATGTCTAGCTTTTTTGGAAGCTGGTTCTTCAGGAACAGTTGACCGCGATTTATTTGGCGCTTGCATAGCCAATACATGCTTAACCCGTTCGTCTAACTCACAGATAACTTGATCCGTAAAGAAAGATGGGGTGGCAACCAAATTCTCTGACCCTTCGCAATGACCTTTTTCTGACTGTTCAGTCGTGCTTTCTTTAGCAGCTCATCAGATTACTTGGCTGGGCAACTTAGCAGCAGGTGCTTGACGCATAGCCTGCTGGTTCTTCTTCATCATCTTCGACTTTATAAGTTCCGCCCGTTCCAAGTATCGGCGGCATAAAATCTGAGAGTCCCTCTCATTAAGCAGTATGAGTTGATGAACATCCTGTCAAGATAAAATCCCAAAATTTTACTTAAAACTGAATTCCAAAACATAATAAAAGTACAATAATAGTAGAATAACAGAGGAATAATAGTACACTAACAGCAGAATAGATAACAGTGGATTAATAGTAGAATAACAGTAGCATAACAATGGAGTAATAAAATAACAAAGGAATAATAGTACACTAACAGCAGAATAAATAACAGTGGAGTAATAGTAGAATAACAGTAGAAGAACAGTGGAGTAACAATTGGAATGAAAAATAGAATAACAGTGGAATGACAGCAGGAAAAATGAGAAATAACAATGGAATAATCGTAAAATAATAGCAGTAGGACAACTAATACTTAAAGACAATAACAGAATAACATTTTAGAATGATTTGTTTGAAAACAATCAAACAGGTGCTTACGTCGACCACTGCGGACTGTACTTGCTCATCCGTAAGAATATCATCAGGTAGATCCAACACAAGACATCGACGTTGACTACGTTGACCAGAGCCAACAATGTTTGGACGAGACAATGGGAAAGCAACGTCTGAACGCTCCCCAGTGCCCAGAGCACCAGCAGCTGCCTCACGCTGCAACCTCTTACTGAAAGACTTAAAATCCCAATGTTTAATGAGCGGTAGCTCATTATTCACCTGATCACTGCTAAAGAAATAACGGTGAAAATAGGTGATAGCCAACAGCACTAGACAACAACGAATATTTTTCCTCTCGTTAAGGGTTTCACGCACAGAAGTCACCAAGTCTGAGAAGACAAACTGACACCGATTAACTTCCTTGATCCTAGAAATATCTTCCACGGCGCTTAGAAGTCTAAGATCAACCACAAAACCCGACACAGGAGCAACAAAACATGACATAGCAAACAGAACAAAAGTCTTCTTAAACTCATCATCCGCAACCAAAGACCCTAGCAAGGTCTCCTGAACTTTATTAAGTGGTATCCCACTTTCGTTATTGGCGATACCATACTTCTCACGCCAAGCACGCTTCAAAGCTTCTCCATCGTCTCTCAGAACCCGGAAACCCAGTAATAACCAAATCCAATTTTGGTCCAGAATTTGGTAAACCAAACACATCGTGCACATCATCTGCAGTCAACTCGTACTTCTCCGTTTCAGATATTTCAAAAAACTTCCCACTTCTAAAAGCATATATAATCTCCTGGAACATGGTATGGGGGAGGGAAGAAAGCTTCAACTCAAGTAAACCCCCGAATTCCATTTCCCTAACAGCCTCCTTCTGCTCCTCGATGAGGGCTTCAATAACTCTGAGAAGAAAAGCGGTAACAAATGACAGACTAACAAATGGATCGGCACTGTGCACACAAAGGGGAAAAAATATGCAATGCATTAAAACATTTAAGATAACAAAATCAAAGCAGCAGAATAATAGCAAAATAACAGGAGAGCAGCAAAAAATAACACGAAAAGTAACATATTAATAGCAAAATAACAGCAAAATAAAAGTAGAATAACAGTAGTACATACACTGGGTTATTTTCTGCGGCATCTCCAGCCTGAGGTTGGTTGCTACTTATCACAATTCCCTTCTCATGCTTAACTTTGCCAGCCAACTTACTACTAGTCTTTGGTGGACTAGACGACAACTTCGCAGCTTGGGTCTCAACCTTTCGTTTGTTTTTTTTAGTGGGTGGTTCGATTGTACATATTTCTTGACTACGAGTACTCCTTCTCTGAGAAGCAGTGCTCTTTG
Source organism: Silene latifolia (assembly GCF_048544455.1). NCBI lineage: Eukaryota > Viridiplantae > Streptophyta > Magnoliopsida > Caryophyllales > Caryophyllaceae > Silene > Silene latifolia. Next base: position 91,209,713 of record NC_133537.1, on the reverse strand, counting down.
ATGGAGATGTGACAGGGGATTTGGATGGAGACGGACCCGGAGAATTTGATGATGACGGTTGAGTAGACTTTGATGAAGCTGCGGATTTGATTATTAACTTCATTTTCAGTTGTACTATCCAGAAAATAAAAATAAGGATCACTTTCAATGATAAATAGGTATTCAAATGGACTTTTTAATAATGACAAAAAATGAGAGTACCGTAATGTGAAATAACAAAACACTAACAATTAGTCAAACTAATAACAGAACCGTTATAATACAGCAGTAAAAACACAAAAAAAACAACACGGAAGTGTAAAGAAAAACACAAAGAGAATCAAAAGAAAGCCTCTTTGAATAAAGAGTCAAAGACAGTTTCAAAATTACATACGGCCTACATAAGCCTTCATAAAACAAAATAACGTACTAAATTACAACCAGAGACAGTTTCAAATTACATAATACCCAAAATACATTCTTTCCGAGAAAGAACCAAAATGTACTTCCGAAAATACATGACATAACGTAAAAAGTCAGTCAATGTCATCAACATCGACTGACTTATAATACAATTCGTAAGCAAGATCATAAGCAGTAGGATAGTCCCTGAGTGTTTCAAAGTACTCGTGAATTAGCCTGATCCGTTTAGCTTCAGGTGCATCAAGGATCGAGTCATGATCGTGTATATAACGGCAAGCATGTAACACCGCCTTTGTTGGCTCACTTGCAAGCATGTAGCACTTGCATCGTTTAGAAACTACTTTCGAGCCCCTTGACAAAATCTTAAAACCTTCACTGTGACTTGTTGTTAGAACTTTCATATATTCGGCGTGAACACCGGGCGCACTTTTATGAAATAGGAACATTTGTGACCATTTCTTACAAACAAGACACATATTGCTCTTGTCCAAAGTAGTCTCTACATGATCGAATACTCTTTCCATTAGGTCCTGGCTATTTAAAACTGCCGACATTGATTGATTACGACGACGAACTCGTACATTAACTTCAAAGCACTTATCACTCTTATCTTCCAATAACCAACCCAATTTTTTTTCTTTTCAGTAGCGAACTCTCTAGCAAATAACAATTTATCTTCATTCACTATATTTATTGCCCATCCCTCACAAACTAAGTCCATTAGTGATGCTGAAACCTACAAACAAACAAAGCCAAACAAACAAAACCACAAGAATAACAGCAGAATAACACAAAAAGAATAACAGAAAATAAAAACAGGAAAAACACTACAATGACAGGAAGAGTAACGCTGCAATGACACCATAGGACCAGTATAACAGCGGAATAACAGAAGTACTGAAAAGTGAAGACAACACGAACAAACACAAAAACCCTAGAAAAACACAATAAACAATTAAAACATAACAAATAACTTGACAACAAACTAAGCGATAGAATAACAACAGAATAACACAAAAAGCAAAGTGTGTAGAAATCAATAGTAAAATACTCAACACAACTCGTCAACTAGAACATGCAAATCACTTCAAAACAATAGAACACTGCAGAAACGACTAGAACATGCAAATCACTTCAGAAAAATCGAAATTCAAAAATGCGGCATAATATTACAATGAAGAAACTGCATAAACGCAATAACGACATTAAAGTACTCGATTAAGTAAACCTAGCGATAATTAAACTGAAAAAAGGAATAAAAAAGCAAACAAAAGGCATGAAATAAAACAAAATAACAGAATAAAAGAGGAAAACGTCATGAAATTACCTTCAATCGGAAGAAAGATGATCAACAGCGAAGAGAAAACAGGAGAAAACATGAAGGTGACGAACGGTTGAAGAAGAATAACACAAGAATAATAGAAGAGAGAAAACGCTTAGCGATTAGAATGAGGATATAAACGGTTTTGCGATAATAGGAGTATTAATTAGAGAGGGAAACAGTTAGATAGTAAATGACGGAAAGAAAAGAGAGAGAGAGAGAAAGAAAAAAAAAGAGAAAATAAACTAAAAAACAATGCTTTTATATGACAACTAAGATTAATCTTGGCCACTCATCTCTAATTTAATCTAATGGCTGACATTCCCCCAACGCACAACTCACTATAAGAATCAAAATCACCAAATACAATCTCTCTCTCTCTCTCTCTCTCTCTCTCTCTCTCTCTCTCTCTCTCTCTCTCTCTCTCTATATATATATATATATATATATATATATATAAATAGGATCCTGTGCGAACCAAAAGTTCGGTGCGAACTTACGAACTAATTTTCAGCTCTTAGATCAAATTAATCACAAGCTTAAATTAAACTCCTCGTCACTACTCCTCTTCCTTCAAACGTATTCCCAAACCTCTAACCTCCCTCACCTTTATCCACCATCATTACTACCTGTCTTCACCGTCGCCGGAGCTCCGTCATTATCTTGAATCCAATAACTGCTACTCCACCGTCGTCGACCTGTTTGTCGCTACACAACCGCAATTACACAGAAGTTCGGCAAAATTGGATTTATTTGGCTCAAAATCTTACAAAAATGTCATTAATTTGGTTAGTTATTTTATATTCTTTTCAAATTTTCATAGATCTATGATTTAGACCACAACTTTTTTTTTTTAAATAAACAAGATATATAGTGGTTAAGGTGCGTGACCAATAAACTGGCGGTGCGAGGCTAAGTTGAATGGAATTTAAGGTGGTGCGTGATATTTGACGGAGTTTGGGGATGTGGTGGAGCGAGGATGTTGTTAGGTGGTGGTTATGTGGTAGTCGTGGGGATGAAGTTGGGTGGTGCTGGGCTAGAAGTGTGTACGGTGTTGCGGATCTGAGTTCATTGTCGTATAAGTTGCCGGAGATGGTCTGGTCAGCTTCTATAGACTGATTGGAGACTATATTTGCTATCAGGAGAAGGTTACAGGTATTGTTAACCCCATTCTTGGTGTGGGCAGAGGAGCTTGGGATAAACCGAGTGCGGGCTTGATTAAATTAAATATTGATGCTGCTATCTTTGGCGTGGATGATGTTGGTCTGGGTTTTGTTTGCAGGGATGATGCAGGGAAGGCCATTCTTGCGGGGTGTAAGCAAGAATGGGTTTATCATAATTTTCATGTTTCTGCATTTGAGAACATGGGTTCTCATACTTTTCATGTTTTCAGCTGCTCTTTTCAGGATTTCGTCTTCTGAGACTGATTTCTTTGTTGCCAACAAAAAATACTCATGAAAGAGAAAGTTCGACAAATGTGAGTTTGCCTCAAAGTTTCAATCTGTTTTTGTATTTTTTAGTCGAGTTTTTGGTTATTGTAGAAATTGTTGTGGTGTTTGAGTTTTGCTACTTATTCTGTCTTGACCATCTGAAAGGAGAATGATACTAGTAACAGGGTTCTTTTGACGTCTTTGGTCCAAGACTTTGACTGCGGTTTGCAGCCCTTCAATTATGTTTGTACATCCATCTGCTCGAATGGATTCAACCGCTCTTAAGGTATCAGCTTGGCATGCGTGTGTCATCCTTTTTAGAGGGGTTTGCCTTTGCGAGTTGGTTGAGAATGTGACGATTGAAAGACGGTCTGCAGGGCCGAGGTTTTGGATGACAAAATTGAGAGATTGCTTCAAGAGTGCGGTCATTTCATGGCCTGAGAAATTGCTTGTGTGGTCTGCTTGCACTAATTACCATTTGCTTCCGAACATGCTTTCATCATCCGATTTATAGCCATTTGCACTAATTACCCTTGGCAGCATTGGGTGCATTGACATTTGCTTGGATTTATAGGCACTGTCAATTTATTTCTGTAACTTTGTTTTGAATTGCTTTTATATTGCCTTTTTGTTTGCGTTTGCTCTATCCCCAATTCTTATTTCAGACCAAGGTATCCGTCTTATTAATAAGACGGATACCATATTCCCTCACAAAATACCCATTTAGGGTGAGTGGAGAGGCACATGGGGGGTCCCACCTTTGTCCCCTCTATCCATTTCCTCTCACACAACAACCCGTCTTAAAATCCGACCCGTTTTAAGCAAGACTTACTCTTGCTCTATACATTTATCCCTTAATACTTTGTTCGAATTTTATCAGAAGCACACATGTTAAGTTGTTAGATACGCTCAAGTTACTAGATACATACATTTAGCTTGTAAGATACACTCTTTTAAGTAACTAAATACATATCATTAATTTGTTAGATACACTTATTTAAATTACCAACATACCTTTAATTTGCTAGATATGCTCTTTTAAGGAGAAATTCTTGGGTCCTCTGGAGGACGTCCTCCCTACACTCAAAGAGGGGATTTTATAATATTTAATTCCCATTTTGATGCTCCTCATTTGTGTGTAGGGAGGACGTCCTCCGGAAAGACGCACGTATTTTTCCTTTTAAATTACCATATACATACCTTTAGCTTGCTATATACACTCTTTTTCCTTGCGAGATACATATATTTACCTTGGTAGATACACATCTCTGACAAGTTAGATAATGCACTCATTTACCTTGCTAAGTACACATCTCTCACAAGTTAGATACACTAATTACTTTACTAGATACACTTCCTTACCTTAATAGATACACATCTCTCGCAAGCTAGATACACAGCGATGACATGCTAGATACACTTATTTACTTTGTTAGATACATACCTTTGGCTTATTAGATACACTCATTTAAATTATTATTATGCTATTTTTCACTTTAAAAACTAAAATGAAGCTATCCCTAAAGAAAAATGGGAAAGTTGGTCCCATTGTTAGTATGGCTAAAAAACTAGAAAAACTAACCCATAAAGAAGAGAATACATTAAAATTCATTTTCCCGTGAGAAGGGAACACATCAAAATTTGGAGAGGGTCATAAATGGCTCCAACACTTGAAAAAACTAACCTATAAAGAATACTCCATATTATCATATGGAACATACATGTGGTCTAAGTAGTGGGGGTTTATTAAATTCCTATGCCATTTTCTTCATAGAATACGTAATTATCTCAAAATTGATAAAAGATTCTTTCGACCTCATTTCAGAAATACAAGTTAAGCTACCCAGCTTTTACCCTTCATCATATTGCTTGAAATTATCTAAATGTGCTAGTTTTTTAGTGATTGAGTTGAAAATTCGACCGATTGGAAATCTTCTGAAACACTTACAAATGTGTGTTTATATGCAGAGTGTCAACTAGCCAAATCGATCTCGGGTTCGAATCCACTCGTGGTCGATCTTGACTAGCAAGGACTCTTCTTGAGTGTAATTCAGGTCAGCCTATGGCATATCAAAGGATACCCTCAGATACATATGGTATTACTACCAGATACACATGATATTACTACTAGATACACAAATTGTTTTGTGTATCCAGTAGTAATACAATGTGTAAGATACACTCTTGTACCTTGTTAGTTACACTTCTTTGCCTTATTAGATACACATTTCTGGCAAGTTAGATACACTCTTTTACCTTGTTAGATACACTCGGTATACTTTTTTATATTGCTAGATACACTAATTTAGATTGTTAGATACACATCACTGGTAAGCTAGATACACTTATTTACCTTACTAGATACACATATCTGTTAAGCTTGATACACTCTTTTATCTTACTAGATACACATCTCTGGCAAGTCAGATACACTTTTTTAGATTGATAGATACACTTATTTACCTTGCTAGATACACTTCTCTAACATGGTAGATATACTCCTTTAGTTTGCTAGATACAAGCCTTTACCTTATTAGATACACTCATTTAGCTTGGTAGATACAAATATTTACTCAACTTATGTAACCTTGTCCTTAACACCTAATGGTTGATTATTTATAAAGATTATTTTTCTTCAAGACTAAATTGGTGTGAGTGTGGCTGAAAGATAGTGTCAACCCAAAATTTTTCAGAAAGGGAAAATTTGGAACTTCGACATCATACTGTTGGCAATTCACCACAATCACTGATGACAACCCTCTGCCTTGGACGGTCTCCTCTGTCAAGTCTCATGTGCTTAAATGAGCGTAACAATGTCCATACCTTCCAACACCTGTCCGAATACTACATGTCTCTAATCTAGCCACGGTGTCTGCCATTTAAAGAGAACCATAAGCACATTAGAAAATAGACTTGTAAAGTATCTTGTATGACAATTTTAAACTAATATATTGGAAACCACTCATCAGAGAACTCGCCCTGAACACAATTTATATTTTATACTCAGTAGTGACTATAAAATGTCATTTACAAGGGACATACTATTATACTATCACTTGGATAGCGGGTAAAGTTTTTTAGGCAAATATATACACCAAGGAAAACAATATACATGAGGACAAAACAATTGATGCAGATTATAATATAAAACGTATGATAGAAGATCTACATTCTCAAACATGACAGGTTTGATGACTAGATGTTTCTTATCTAAACACCATGTCTGCTATTTAACCGGAGCAACAAATACAAAAAGATGATAAATTACACGCACATGGAGCTCATACATTTCAACAAATACAGTATATGCATTTCAAGTTTACCAATAAAGTAGTTTAGATAAAAGGAGGCAATTGAGTATTACTGTGGAAGTTGTATGCTTCCATACTCGGATCGACCCATATTCAAGTTCCTAGAAAATAGTCTGAATTGTACAGTTCAACAGGCTGCACAGAATATCCCAAACCCTGTCCAAACAAAGCTTAAAGAATCACTGAGTAGTTTAATTGAAGGACTAAAACACAGCGCATCAGCTGGGAATTCGACTTATAAGTTTTCGAGTGGGGTACGAGAAATAACTGACCAACTTAGTTTGTACGTGCTTGCTCAGTGTAATCCGTATTTGTTGGCATTAGAATGCTCGGATTGTCTGGGACGGGTTATGAATAATTTACAGCAATGTTGTAGCACTTTGAATGGAGTAGGAAGTTATGGACCCATTTGTAGCGTTGCATTTGGGAATTATCCATTGCTTGATGTGGCTACTAACAGTTCGCAACAACCAACTCTACCCCAAGAGCTGAAAACAAACACCTGAATCTCTAATATGTCTACAATTCTGGTTCAAACATTACATCAAGTAATGAAACCTCACCCAAACAAAATATATTTATGAGGCCAACTGCGAAATACATCTGAATTCATTAAACTCAGGTAAAAAAACTATTCCCAACTAAACTGTACTCTGACTGAAAATGAATTCTGTACTCATAGCAGTCACATGCATGCATCATTTAGGTGCACTCTTTTGTGCGTAAAGATACATAAAGAAGATTGCATTGACATATAAAGCAGCTAACAATCCTATCTTCTAACTCAGATAATCCATCCTTATTGGTAATTCATCTTCTTTACATTAATTCAACCTCAATCCATATATTAATCCCAAAACTACTAATTATTCAATTCATAAAAACTAAAACCCAAATTAAAAGATGTTGTACTGATGAAAGATCTTCACATGAGCCTCCATTCCCTCCATTCCCTACAAACTAAGGACATAAAGGAGTAACTGTGACGAGGATGCAAAAGAGAGAGATAAGTTGTGAGACGGCAGATATTGGTCAACGTCATATCTGTATGTAAATAGACCTGGGAGAGTGTAGTAAGGATCTGACTTCGCCGCCGCTGATGTTTGACTACCGGTAGCTCCGGTGATATTCAGTTGCCGGAGATATGTATTGGGTATTAATAATTAAGATGGGAAGAGCATGGAGGGTGGTGAAATGGTGCGTCAGATGTAAGTTTGCCAGATGGATGATTCCGGTCAGGTTCGCCGCCGATGAAAAGTGTTCGCCGACGGAGATGGGGTCGAGCCCGAGGTAGTGGACACATGCTGGTAGTGGAAGAGAAGAGATAAAGATGGGGTGGAGTGGCTTTGTTGGAGATTTATTTTGGACCGTTGAATGCTTCAGTACAAGGATGTGACTTTGACAGTGTTAGTTCGTACGGTTCGCACTGTACTTTAGTTCGCACCTGACCCCGCCCCTATATATATATATATATATATATATATATATATGGTTCTTATGGTGAGTTTGTGCTCACAAATCTCATCCATTAGATGAGGACAAATGAAGCGTTGAGATTGAACCTAGTAAGTAATAATAATAAAAAAAAAACACGCGGACCCAGATATGCTTAACATAATTTCGATCTGTCACGCTCTATTTATTTCGCTCTCTCCTTTCATCCCAATTCCATACTCTCAAATCAATTTTTTTTTTTGTACTTTAAACCTTCAACACCTTCCCTATATCATCATAATCTTCCTCAAAGCCTAATAACAAGATCTGTGATTAAAACTTAATACTTTACAAAACTGATTTGGGCTGAACTTAGGTTGTGACGGGTACGGTTTCGGGACGGAGATGGTGGTCGAATGATGGCTGCAGTCTAGTGGAGTGACGGTGAAGGAGATGAAGAAGTTGCTTCTGGTACGGCGTGGTAGCTTCGATTGGTGTATGGCAGATCTGGATTCGCGAAACGGAGCAAAGGAGTAGGTTGACAAGGGCGAGAATGAGCAGGGGAGTTGGTGGTGAACACGAGCCATGAAGGCCAGGTGGGTTAACGAGGAGGACGAAAATGGTGGTTGAGTTGGCGAGCTCGGATGTCGGGTTTTTAAACACAGGAGTTAAATGTGAATTAGATACACCGTATGGCTACTAATCTCAATTCTTCGCTAAAGTGATGAAGTTCGGAATGATTTAGTTTGGAATGAATTTCGGAATGGTGGTTTTTATGAGATGAAGGAGGGGTTTGGTGATTGGTGGTTAATTGTTAATGGTGTTGAATTTTTGGTTGTCGAATAATGGCTGTACGCCTGTACTTCCATAACTCATAAGGATATGGTGCCGTTATGCGGGACTTGACTGGCAGGACAATGTGTTGTGCGAGTGAAGGGAGGGTGAGTTAATGAAACTATAGACAAGTTACTTCGTTACTCTTCTCTTCAACAGGGTGTTAGTTAATAGTGTATAAATAGTACAATTGCAAAAAATATCTCTGTGGGGTTGGCTGCGTTATGTCCTCAGGTAGGAAAAAAATGACAAGCCTTTGTACTTTGACGGAATCTGTTGTGTGACAAAATTTTCAAGCAAGGCACAGTGTGTTGGGCAGCTAGAAAATTGATTCTTTTCCCGCATATGTACAATGTACTCGGTCGTTTTTAAGTACTATGTTTCATCGTTTCAACACGATACATAGTTGAAGTTGGAATAAAATGGTAAGTTAGAAATCAGGTTCCATAAAATACATGTACATTGCCATTCTTACAACGAAATCAAGTTTACTACAGCAATCAGTCGGGTAATATAATCGGGCTTCGTCAACCTAATCCACCTTAACTCTCTGGGTCTGGGTCTGGGTCTGGGTCTGGGTCTGACTTCAGTGGGAACATACCCAACCACTAGCAAATCAACATGAAAGCGTGTCAACACCGCCTACTGAACCTCGCCATTAGTCACGCCAAAACAAACACCACATTAGTATCATCCTTAATAACATTGGAATAACAACACAATAACGCCAAAATAACATCGGAATAACAACACAATAATACCTGAATAACACCACCGTAACAACATAATAATACCAGAATAATATCAGAATAACAACACAATAACACTAGAATAACACCAGAATAATACTCCAATAACACACGGATAACACTACAATAACACCACAATAACACTACAATAACAGCACAATAACACGGGGAAAAAAAAAGAGTAAAAAAAATCAAAGTGACACCGGAATAACATCACAATAACACCAGCACAATAACAATACCACCCGAATAACAACACAATAACACGTGGTAAAAAAGAGTAGAAAAATTAAAGTAGTAAAAAATTCAAAGTGACACCGGAATAACATTACAATAACACCAGAATAACAATTTCACCAGAATAACAACACAATAACATGCGGTAAAAAAAAGAATAAAAAAAATCAAAGTAGTAAAAAAAATCAAAAGTGACACCGGAATAACATCATAATAACACCGAAATAACAATAACAGCAGAATAACAACACAATAACACGTGGTAAAAAAAAAAAACAGAAAAAAAAAAAATCAAAGTCGTTAAAAAAATCAAAGTAAAAAAAAAACACAATAACAGCATAATAACACGAGGTAAAAAAAAAAAGAGTAAAAAAAAATGAAAGTAAAAAAAAATCAGAATAACACCAGAAAAACAAGTTGTACAAAAAGAAAAAGAAAAAAAGGTAACATAATGAGAAAATTAGAGAAAAACATAAGAACTTAAGAATAACACTACAATAAGAGTGTGAGCAGAAACTCACCATAAGAAATCAAACTCACAAGATCCTATATACATATATATATACATATATATATATATACATACATATATATATACATACATATATATATACATACATATATATATACATATATATATATATATATAGAATTAGGATCACATGAGTCCACCCTATCTTTTTGAGTCCGTGAGTCCATGATATAATATCACACGTTATATTAAATAATATCACAGCTTACAGTATCACACGTTATACTAAACAATATCACAGCTGGAAAAAAAAAAACTTTTTCAAAAAAAAAAAAAATTGAAAAAAAAATCGTGATATTGTTTTGTAATACAATATCACACGTTATACTAAACAATATCACACGTTATACTAAACAATATCACAGATTTTACGAAAAAAAATTTGTTAAAGAAAAAATTCGAAAAAAAAAAATTTTGAAAAAAAAAATTACGTGATATTGTTTTGTAATACAATATCACAAGTTATACTAAACAATATCACACGTTATACTAAACAATATCACAGCTTACACGAAAAAAAAAAAATTGTTAAAAAAAAATTCGAAAAAAAATATTTCGAAAAAAAAAAATTCGAAGTTTTTTTTTTATTTTGAAAAAAAAAAATTCGTGATATTGTTTTGTATAGTGCATGATATTGTTTTATGGACTCATGGACTCAAATATTTAGGTGGACTCACAGGATCCCACCTCTCTCTCTCTCTCTCTCTCTCTCTCTCTCTCTCTCTCTCTCTCTCTCTCTCTCTCTCTCTCTCTCTCTCTCTCTCTCTCTCTCTCTCTCTCTCTCTCTCTCTCTCTCTCTCTCTCTCTCTCTCTCTCTATATATATATATATATATATATATATAAAAGGCTTTGTTGTCATTAGAAGGTAGGAGATTGTTTAATAATATTTTAAAATACCTACTAAATTAACATAGTTTCTTTGATTATATTTTCATATTTATCATATATTTATAGATGTACTTTAAATAAGAACTAATGTTTTATTTATGTTGGGAAAAACAAGTCCAAGTTGTCGTATCGATCATTTCATTTGAAAACAAGAGATCAAACTAGGATAACTAATTGAAGGTATAATATATTTTCATTTGCATAACCTTACATTTTTAATAATTACGTGCATATTTAAATCAAAAACTTATTGATTTTAATGGGGTTTCTCATCGTTATAATATACTCCAGTCATTTATTTTACCTATTCTATTTTTGGTGTCTCACTCATTTGTTTATCTTTTTCATCTGATCGAAAATATTTTATATGAGTAATTTGTTTGATCATTTACCTTATCTTGATCCACTAATAATGCAATAATTATATTTACAAATGGTCTTTTCCTCTTTCATGGACAAAATCAAAGATAAACCAATGACCGACACAGAAGAAGTAACAGACTAAAAGAAATTACTACGTAAACACAAGTATGTATTCTCATCAATTTCTCATGTATAATCTTGTAGAGGTGTTACTAGGATTTGATGCACGGGGTGCGTAAAATTTTTTTAGCAATGAAAATATTGAATTATATGATTTTTTTTTTGTTTTGTTGGACAAAATGTATGGTGATATAACAGTAAATAAAAATAGTACAATACAAGGATTGACCCTATGACCTTTAACAAAAAAATACGAGTATTCTTAACAATCACTAGTCCCACATAATTAATGTGCTCCATTACTAAAAAAAGTTGTAATTAATTTTGGGAAAAAGGGGTGCAGATGCACCCACTACACCCCCGCTGAAAATGCCCTTATAATCTTGTACATCTTTTATAATTAGTTTCTTAACCAGTGGCATGTGCCTTTAAAACCATAGAAACAATTATAACATCTCCTCTTTATCACGAATTCTCATTGAAGACGGGCATATCCGTCACAAGCTGAAGACGGGTCAAGTAATATCCAAATGGGTAGATAAGACGAAAGTAGAATGTGTTGAAAAAATATACCTTTTGAAATATGGAACTTGAATCGGCACTTGAATTAAATAACCTGGAGATTTCATTGGGTGAGTCGCGGAATTATTCAGCTCTCCTCAAGACGATTCACGCCCTCCTAATAAGTCGCAGGGAGTTCATGGCGCGTCGTCCCCATGATAAAATCCTAAATATAATAACACTCTTTAAACTGCGTAATAGAGAGGAGAAGCTCACTCACACACGAAACACCTGACTATTTGTATTCAAACATAATTTTTGGGGAAGTTAGTTTTTAAAGAAGAATAAGACATATCTCATCCATCAAAAAGAAAAGTGTGCTTATATAAATAATATGGTGTACTTTCACAGTCAACCCCACATATATCAACCTTTTTAATACCAAAAATATAATTTTTAATTCAAACATAAATTCTCTCACAAAATAAATGGTGAAAGGTAATTTATGACAAACAATTAAAACACCTTTTAAATACTCACAATTTATCGAGAAAAAGGATTACGCATCTGAGGTAGTACCTCAGACCTTGTAGTTTTTGAGCATATACACATTTTTTCTGAGCATATTACCATTTATAAATATAGTTTTTGTGCAATATTATATTTTTTTAGTGTAATGTTTTAGTAAATGTGCTCAAAAACTTTGTACTAAAGCAGAACTCAAAAATTTTAAAATAAAACTCAGAAAATAAACAATAAGAGGTACTACCTCAGATGTATAGTCTATGAACTGCCATTCATTTATCACCTATGTAATGACCAACATAAATACGAAGTTAAATGCAATATAACATTCAAGGCTTTGTGGAAAATAATTATAAGAAATATTTATAATCAATATAAAATGGTATGTAAATTAAATTCACTTTATTACAAATAATAAAAGTAGTTAGTATAGTAATAAACTAGTTTAGATCCCGCGCAATGAATGCGCGATATTTATAAAGTGTTTATTTTTAGAAAAAAAAAATTAACAATAAAATTAATCAAAAAAATTGAGTAATGTCATGAAATGTGTATATTTTTAAACAAAATTAATGAAATTTTTTATAAATTTTTAGCATATCTTTTAGGTACGATTTAGCATACAAAGAAACAATTTTTTTATTACAAAAATCTTAAGAAAATTTTTAAATCAGAGATTATATCAAAATAGAAAAGTAAATAAGAGATTTTATCAAAATAGAAAATGTGCTTTAGGCGGGAAAACTGGAGCTTTTCCTATTCTTTTAGTATATAGGTGATGGTCAAAACTTTTTCTTTTTGCTAAAATGTAAACTTTGTATATAAAATAGATAAATATACAAGGGAGAGGACCGTAAGTGAGAAAAGAGACAACTGCTCAAATCCCACTTAGCTCCAATAATGTACTGTAGACATTACATCAAAAACCAGATTTGGACCAAACAAATAAATCAAACACCAAACCAGTCCACCTCTATCTTCTTTTTTCGTCTTTCCCAATTCCAAACACATATCATGTTCATCACTAAATTCAATCGAAACACTAACTCCACTCTATTACTGATCAAGATTCCTGATCAATCTCTGATCCTTCCTTCCCACCGGACGACAGATGAGCGGACGACATCTATCTTGCACGAGTTTTTTGATGCGGCAAGCTATACTCAACGGTCTCTCTAATTGCATCTCACTCCTGCTCAGATTTTTTTGGAGCCATATGTGATATAGGTAAGCATTCATTAAAACTCTTGTGATTCTCTTATGTAATCGCGTACCTCTGCAAGAAATTAGCCAGTTAAGACTGTCTGTTCTTCGAATACTGATGGATAACCATATTTCTAGATAGTTAAGCACCCTAACACTGTATACACAGTCGAAAAATAGGTGTTGGAAAGTCTTTTGCTGCTGTTCACATAGGCAACACATATCCGTATCACTTATTCCTAATCTCTGCAGTTTCACCCTTGTGTTAATTGCTCCCTGGTAAATTAGCAAGCTATGATATGATGCTTTGGTACAGACCAAGATGTCCAAACCTGATGGAACCAGGGAACCTCGGGCTTGATGTGTCTCATGAAATTGTACCCATCTCGAATTGCATATTTTTCATTCCAATCTCCTTGACTGAAACCATGACTCATCTTCTCCTTAACCTGGAAAATCTTTCTCCAGCTCCAACTAGTATCAGCACTAGGTGTGTATTCTGACCATGCCCTCCCTTTGAGGTAGACATGATGGACCCATTGAACCCAAAGCTTATCTGGCCTAGTATAGACCCACCAAACTAACTTCCCTACTGCTGCAATGTTCCAAATACCAATATTTGTCAGACCAAGGCCTCTTTCTCTTTTGGGGGGTACAAACAGTATCCCAGAACACCAATGGAGCTCTGGTGTACTCAGTCCTCCCCTCCCAAAGAAAATTTCTACAAAGAGCATCAATTCTATTCAGGACCCCTTTGGGAATAATGAAAATCATGGCCCAGTAGTTGTGGAAAGTGGCCAAAACTGACTGAACCAAAACCAGCCTACCAGCATAAGACAATTTTTTTGCTCCAATGCTCCTAATTCTATCAATAATTTTATCAATAAGCACCTTGCATTCATTTTTTGAGAGCCTAGTAGTCTGGATAGGAACTCCTAAGTACCTGAAAGGTAACTGTCCCTCTTTGAACCCAGATACCTGCAAAATTTCTTCTTTATCAGCTTGTTTCATACCATTGAAATATGCATTGGACTTACCAGGACTGAACTTTAAACCTAAAGTGTGAGAGAAGGTACTGAAAGCCCTTAACATAGTCATAATAGACATTTTATCCCCTTTACAGAATAAGAGCAGATCATCTGCAAACATGAGATGGCATAGCTTTAGATGAGAACATTTGGGATGGAACTTTAGAGTGTAGTGTTCAGTAGCATATTTGAGAGTTCTGGAAAGATATTTCATGCAGATTGTGAACAAAAGAGGAGACAGGGGGTCTCCTTGTCTAAGGCCTCTTTTACCCTGGAAAAAACCAAAAGAATCTCCATTCAAATTCAAAGTGAACGATGGAGTACTAACACAACACATCACCCATTCTCTGAATTTGGGAGGGAAATTTAGCTTAATAAGCATCTGGTCTAGAAACTCCCATCCCACAGTATCATAGGCAACATGGAGATCAATTTAGCTTAATAAGCATCTGTAGATCAATTTTGAACATGCAACATGGAGAGGCATTGGGTTTCCTATATAATCTGATTAGGTCTTGGCAAATAAGGATGTTCTCCATAATACTCCTACCTTTAATGAACCCACCTTGGTTTTGATAGATCAAATCAGGAAGTATTTTTGATAATCTGTTGCACATAATCTTTGAATACTCTTATATAAGACATTGCAACAAGCAATTGGCCGAAATTGAAACACATTAGCTGGCCTTTCCACTTTAGGAATCAGAACAATATTGGTGGCATTCAACTGCTTAAGCAAATTCCCTGTCAGAAAAAATTCTTTTATAGCTGCAAAAATGTCATCTCCAATAACAGACCAAGCATCCTTGTAAAATTTGCTAGAGTATCCATCTGGTCCAGGTGGTTTCTCATTTAGAATGCTAAAAATAGAACTTTTGATCTCAGCATTAGTAACTGGCTCCATTAGAATACTCCAGTGACCCTCATCACAAACCCTACCAGTCTGAATGACCTTACTTTTAACTTTCACAGTATCTTGCCTCATGCCAAGTAAGGTATTATAGTATTGCAATAAATCATTTTGAATGGAAATTTTGTCCTTGCAAACCACGCCCTGCATATCCTCTATCTGAACTACAGAGTTCCTTATTCTCCTAGATTTTATGATCTTATGGAAGAAGGCAGAGTTTGTATCCCCATCATTGAGCCATTCTGTCTTGTCCTTTTGTTGTAAAAAACTATTCCTTGCCTTTTGTAAAAATTTCAGCTGCTCACATGCCTCAAATTCTTGTTCCATAAGACTAGTGTCACTCACTTTTTTGGCTAGCTCATGTTGAAGTTTCTCCAGTCTTTCCTCAGCTGCTGCACACTGCCACTCAATATTTGAAAAATAAACACCATTAAGTTGCTTCAACATAGGTTTTAACAACTTAAGCTTCCTGATAATTCTATACATATTGAAACCAGTAACATCTGTCTGCCAGCCAGTTTGAATGCACTTTAAGAAGTCTTGTGCCTCTCCCCACATGTTCATATATTTAAAGCTTCTCCTCCTATTGTCTTCCTGGTGAGAGTCTTTTACTACACACGGGCAATGGTCAAATAAACCTTCAGGAAGAAAGCAAGCAAACATATTAATGTAATTATTTAGCCATGCTTGATTTGCCAGAAAACGATCTAATCTGCTATAAACTCTATCACTTGGCTGCTGTTTGTTGGACCAGGTACAGAAAGCACCAGTGGCTTGAATATCCATCATGCCACAATCATTAAGACAGTCCTGGAAAGGGGTCATTTCGGCCTCAGTAGTGCTAGTGCCCATCCTCTCAGTGGTTTGAGTGACATAATTAAAATCTCCACCTAAAGCCCATGGTCCCTGAATCTTTGTAGCATATTGTCTTAGAGCCTGCCACAACCCCTCTCTCCCTGTAATGCTATTATAAGCATAAATAAAAGTGATGAAAAAAGTGTCAGAGCAGATGAGAGAGGTAGCCTCAACATGAATGCATTGGGCAGTGCAATCCTGTATATTGACCTGATACTTTGCAGGGTTTCAAATGACCCAAATGCGTCCACCCCTATGTTTATTAGAATTAGTAGTGATGCACCATCCATCATTGAAAGCATTGCTGGCCTTGTTTACATTTTTAGGTTTTATTTTGGTTTCAAGTAAAGCAAAAAGACCTATATTATGTGTATGTAAAAACATTATTATTGTACGTTGCTTATTATAGTTGTTCATGCCCGTAGATTCCAAAACCCTATATTATGTAGCTTAAACATCAGAAAAATCCAATTTTTCCCCTCTTATATCCCCTATTCCTTCTTTAGGGACACCACTTCCATTTAGAACTTGCACATAAGTAAGTCCTTTCCTTATCTCCTATGAGGTTAAATTTTGAGGTTGTGTGATTTGATCAGGAGGTGTCACAACAAGATTATGCTGAGAATCCTCTTGTATAATTTCCCCACTGGATTTGTCCCTTTCCCCACTCTGATCATCTGTATGTATTGCAGGAGTCCTATTAGTTCCCATCAATTGAGTATTCTGATCAGGCATGGACTGGACAGTTGCTGGCTGCTTACGTTGAACTGGTTTCCATTCCATCTTCTTAATTTGCCTTCTCTGCTCAAGTTTGGCCTGTAACTTTTTGCAATATTTAGCCTCATGGCCATAACCTTTGCACTTTTGACACAGAATAGGTTTCCATTCATACTCGACCTGTATCTCAACTATTTTCCCCTCTTCATCTTTAAATCTGATTTTATCAGGGAGCTTTTGGTCTATATGGAGTTCCACCATCACTCTAGCAAAACTGAGTCTGACTTTTGCCTCAGTTGCCCCATCACTTTTCACATAATTCCCTACAATACCTGCTATCTTAGCAAGACATTTACCCCAAAATTTGAGAGGTAATAAATGTAATCTAATCCGCACAGGTACAACTTTTATTTCTTCCTTATTCATTTCCAAATTAGGTTGCCATTCCCTCACAATGAGAGGTTTATTATCAAACATTAAATGCCCCATTGCAAGAGCTTTATTCCTCATGTCCAGATTTGCAAACCTAACCAGAAACATACCTTTAGGCAAGATGGAGACCTTGTCTACATTTAAATTGCCCCATATGCGCCTAATGAATCCTTCTATGATTTCCAGGGGAGGATTTGCTCCTAATACAAAGCAGTATACTGATGGCGTCCAGAATTATAATTCCTCCTGTACATCCTCAGCCACCATGTTCAAATGATTATAAAAATAATCAAATGATTATAAATATATTTTTGTTAAAATATACAACATTCCCCCACTAATTTTAACAAAAAAAAAGTCTTGTTTGAACAATTGTCACAAGATGTCACGCATCATAGAGGTGGCTCCGCCTTTAAATCTCCACTTAGTGTTTTAGTTAACCACGTACTAGAGTCAAAGTGGCACCGCCTTCAAACTTTGACTACTTATAGGCACGTTGGAAACCTCACACACATGACATCTTTGGTGTTTCAAAGCTTCTAAGGTCGCACGTTAATGGCCATGTGCACCATCCCGGTATTCATGAGTGTATTTAGAGAATGTGCCCCCATTCTCATAGAAGCGGCCTCACTCCAACACTCATATAGGTGACCCATCAAGAATGCATTTGTGGTAAATCATTCCGCCCACACGAGCTATGAGTCATTAAGAGCAAAGCCGAATATAATATATAATATGATCATTTTGAAGGGTTCTTAATGTGACTCATAATTGCACATATTTAGTCCCCTAATTGAACCTATTTTGCATACTAATATAACATTTCATTGCCATTTTATCCATCAATTCCTTCCTATTTTGCTTTCCTAGTGCATTTCATATGTTTTGTAGGAAAGAAGATAAACGAGGCGGAATTCCCCCTCTCCCGTGCATATTTGGAAGTTTTTTGATGATATTGGATGGACTAGTATGAATAGGAGGCAAGAATGATGACCAATGATGTAGGAATAAAGAGTATATAGAAGGGTCATAGACTTGAAAGCAAGGATGGCGAGAAGGAAGCCCTTGCAAGAAGAAATTGCTCGGAACCCAAACCAAGAGTTGATGTTTTGGCTCTGAAAGTATACTAGATGAAACGGCGTCGAAAAATTAAGTGGTCTAGGCTATTGAATCACTCCAATAGGAGTCCGGATGAGGAAATGACGTCCATTTTACAATCCGAGCTCAAATAGACAAGCTGTCCCGGGATCCGCGCGTCCCGAGACCAATCCGCTCGTCCCAAGCTGCTGCGCCATTTTCAGAATAGTCTGTTTGTGGATCCACGCATCCCGAGCTCAGGATGAGCATCCCAGTCCTAGGATATACTCATCTTCTTCGAGAGGAGCATTTTCCTACTCAACACTTAGCAATGTTATTTACTAATCTACCCTTGCTTAACCTAATGATGTACCACTATATATACTCCATTTGTAATAATCAAAGGATCAAGCTTTCTTAGATTAAATCAAATTTCCTTAGATTAGATTAGGAGTAGATTAGAATAGATTATCCTTTAATCTTTCCACAAAATTACACATTAATCTTTCCTTAATTATTGTTCAAGTTTATTATTGAGTAATTCAAGTTTATTATTGGGTAATTAGAAGATCATTTGGGTTTATTGAGAGATTGACAACCTTCCATCAATCATCAAGTACTTCTATTATTCTTTGCATTATTATTTTGGAATCTCCATAGGTATAATTCTTTTAATCCTTATTTTAATTATTGTTAATCTTTCTTACTTCTTCATCATGTTTTGTCTTGTTAATATGATTGACAACCTTGTTAGCATGTTAAACTTGATAATGAGTGAGTAGTCTATTAGCTAGGATTAATGGGTAATTAGAGGATACCAACATGGGGATTGATTCATGCTTAATCTAATATGTTCACATAATTTATTTGCTTGCTTGTTGTGATTTCAACTTATGCACATGTTATGTTTGATGAAATGCGAGCCTATGAATCCTTGCATTTTTTACCCATCACTTATGTTTTCAATGAGACTTGTAAGACATAAACCAACTCGAGTCTCATTAGACCATGCATATAGTTGAATAGGAAGGACTAAGTCGACTTGTATGTGTTGTACAATCTAATCGATTCGGCTCCGGGACCCAAACCTTCTTAGGGATTGTAAGATATACACTAACTCAATCCCATCACAACAATAAGTGCTTGCATATAATTGAGAACATGTTTGTATGATCAACTCCCATGAATTCCCTATGAACCCATGATATCCTAGCACTTTTAGTCATTTGTTTACATCTTTCCTTTTGTTGCTTGTTTATTGCTTTTATTAGATTAGAATCATCAACCCATTACAATTGTGACAACCCCAAGCACAACCATAATTAGATTGAACAATTTGAGTACTCTCCGTCCCATGGATCGACCTCGACTTAACCACTAACTAGTTGTTTGTTGAGAATTATAAATGTGTTTGATTGAGAGCCCCAACGACACTCTCATTAAAATGGCGCCGTTGCCGGGGACGGTGTTGTGTATTTGAATTGTTCTTTTGTCTAGTTTTAGTTGTGCTTCTTTTCTTGAGTTTTCTTGTAATTGTTCTATTTCATATGTTTATCATGTCTACATTCACTTTTTGGCAATATGAAGATGAGTCATTTGATAATATGTTGCAAGATTTAAAGATTATATGACTCATGCTTGACATCATGGTTTTACTCTTTCAAATTATGAAGCATGTTGTGTTGTTTATAATGGCATGAACCTTGAAACCCACAACTTGGCATTTCACTTGAGTGATGGTAGGATATGTGAGATGAGGAATTTCGGGAATTTGTTGAGTTCATGACCATCCATTGTCTTAAACAAATTGTACATGACATCTTTGAGAGTGTCAAGGAAGGTATGGAAGCGATAAAAACCACATTTTAAAAATTCATTGAGGAAAACCATGATGAAAATGAGATTTGTGAGAATGATAAACCTTCCTATAACCTTGAGCCAACCCACTATGTCCACAAATTTGCCCCTCCTTGGGAAGATGGAGTGATAGATGAAGAGAGTGATGATGAGGAGGAGTACATTCTTGATTTTGAAACCAATGCTTGGGATGCCGTCACCTTACTCTTTTTGTGTAATAATTAACCCAACTTCCATGGAATTTGATGTTAATGGGCAAGTTGAGAGTGATATGGATGTGAACTTGAGTGAAAACTCACCCTTTGAGGATGACATATTAGAGGGAGACAATTGTGTTGAACTTGGCGAGCCTTGTTATGACAACCCCTTTGATAATGGACCTTGTTGGGATGAATAATATGATGAGGATATTTGGGAACCTCAAATAGACACCCTTGAAATCACCTTAGATGATAATGAGAGTACTTGCATTGAATGTGGTGATTTTGACTATTTGGAGGATAAGTTGAGTGAATTGCCAACCAACTACCCATTTCATGTTCCTTCCATCCATCATATCTCTTATGATTTTTGTCATAATGTTCTTCACATGCTTGTTCGGTTTATTACTTCGGCATTTTTCAATTGCATAATCTTGTGTTGTTATCCATGCCTATTTATATCTCACTCCCAAGAATTTGACCGACTTCTACGTGCTTTGAGTGCTAGTGATAATCTTCCATGAAATTGTTTATTGATAATCTTTGGTTTGATGGAGTCCCGAAATAACCATTAATTTGTATATATGCATTTAGTGTAATTTTGCATTCATTCATTTAATAAATTGCATGAGAGATGAAAGGGAGGGATCTCATATTTTAATTGAGCTTTTTGAAGGAAATTAATGAAATTGTGAAGATGCAAAATGTAAAGAAATGAAGAAAATGGAGAATTTGGGCTTGTGAGAAACTTTGTTATCATTAAAAAGGTGTTGGGTCGAAATTTCTCAAAATATGCTCATCCCGATTCCAATCCGCGCGGGTTGAAGTACAAGAAAAAGCAAAAACGATCCCTGCCTGAGAATCCGAGCGGATTCTGAAGAAAACGCTTGTCTCAGCTCTCAACCCGAGCGGGTTCATCTCAAACCGAGCGGGATCACTGTCAACCCGAGCGGGTCATCCTTATCCCGAGCGGGTTCAACACAGATTTGCAGAAATTGTTCAGGATCACGGGCAGAATACTTCCAACCCACCCGTGTTCAGCTTATAACCCGTGTAATGTCCTTGTTTCAGCCACAAATTTGTTATACACTCAAATCTCACCTACCATCTTCATCTTCTACCTTCAAGCTCAACCCCAACTCACAAAACTCACCCAAATAACCATAAATTCCAACCAAATCACCATCAAATCACCATCAAATCACTCTAACACTCATTCTAATCCATTTCTACACAATAAAAACCAACTTTCCAACCTTCTACTTGCTCAAAATCACCCATTTTCATCATTTCAAAAATTGGAGCTCCAAAAATCCGTGAGCAACAATTGTGTTCGGGTTTGATTTTTGCCTTCTAGCTTCACTACATTGCTTCTAGTGTTCTAATAAGGCATTTTCAAGGTGGTTTGGCTCTTATTTGTGGAGATTTGAAGCATCTTTGGGTAGTGATACTTGGTGGATTTTAAGACTACAACAATGAGTTTTTGGGGCAAGAGTGAGGCTACTACTACTAAGGGATCAAAAAGGAGAAAAGCAAGCAATTATAATGCTCCACCGGATTTCCAAATGAAAGAAGAGGAGCTAGTACCGGAGATTGAGCAACTTGATGATTTCCCGGAGGTAGTATTCATAAAAAATGAGCATAGGAGGCGATTTTTGAAACTACTTGGTAAGGAATTCGAGCCTACTCGTTTTCTTTGTCGTCAAATTTTGGATAAACTTGGTATTGAAGGACAAACCGAGTCCTTATTTAGAGGAATGGGTCTTGAAACTTTATTTAATATGCATGAAGAAACTTATCTTAGGCTCACCTTGGAATTCTTATGTAGTCTCAAAGTGTTTGAAGGAGAAAGATACGGGGTGTCTTTGGAATTTAGGTTGTGTAATGAGACCCATCAAATACATTTGGGTACCTTTGGTAAAATTTTTGGACTTACGATACCCGAGACCGACCTTGAGAAACCCGTGGGGTTCACGGAGTCACACTTGTGGAGAGCGATCACCGGGTTAGAATTAAATGGTTTTAAGAGGTGTCATGCCTTTTACATTCATCATCCGGTTATTAGGGTGTGGCATCAATTTATAGCGAGGACTATTCATGGTAGGAGTGATACGGGATGTGTGAGTCTGTGGGAATTATCTGTATGCTTCCCTTTAATTATAAGGATTATAACGAATTTATTATGATGATAACTAGTCATAAATGAAAATTACATAAACAAAATAGTAGAGGATGAAGAATCAACCTTCGGTCCTAGCAAAATCGACCTAAGAACAATATCGCAATGATATTCGCCTATTAGTTGCACCAAAGATGCTCCGAGAAATGCCCCTCAAATTGCTAGAATGAGATCCCCAATTTTCTGTGAATATTAGGGTTTTGTGTGTGAATTTTTGATGAGAGAAATGATAGAAAAATTAGGTTAGAATTAGGGTAGAAGAAAAATCATCTCCCTACTCCTCTTATTCTCACCGAAAAAAGAGAAGTCCAGGGGAGATATTTTCTCCCTAATTTCGGCCCATATAACCGAAAATAAGAGAGATTATTTTCTCTTTTCTTCGGTTTTTCTACTTACCAAAAATAAGGAGATTAAATCTTCTTATTTTGGTAGCATTCAAAATACATAAAATGTATTATTTATAAATTGTCATTTATATAATTCCGTATTAATAAGTCTACACACAACAGCTTGCAGTGGATTTATTAATGCCGGTCTGTGACAATATCGTATAATATATACTTTAATTATAAATATCGCATATTTATAATTAGCTTATTAAATATAACCGATTACATTTAATTACGAATTAACATATTAATTCGTCCAAGCTAACATTATATACATTAATTAAATATAACTTATTATATTCAATTTACGAATTGACAGTTAATTCGTCTCAGCTATATTATTTAATCGGCATTAAATAATCATCTCATCAACACGTTGACTAACTGTTTAGTCATATAAGGCATCAATGTGATTACATTTCCATAATCACATCTCTCAAACACATCCTTTAGGTGTGACTTTTAGGGACCAGTTGATTACCGCCATCAGTATGATAATAACGTCAAACTTTCTAGCAAGCCAACCGTTATTAAGTAATCGTTAATCAACTGATAAAATACGAAGTATACCCTTGTGAACCTATAAGAGATTTATAATGTTATCACACTAATTTGTGGAGGACACAAGCTCCAACAAACTGCCACTTGTCCTCACAAGTGTATGTGCGATAACCGATTCTCATATCCTAAAATTTCTCCCACTCAATGTAAAACAATTTGCAAAATCCGTATTCACAAAGGTCGTATTTTATAAGTGATCAATATCAAGAGTGGTTTCCCCGACTAGAGAGTAACTTAACTGATAAACGAATCATCATTCGAGCATGGCCATGCATTCCAGTTACAACTCCTCGAGTGGCCCTGAGAAATAACTAAACCTGATAAGGGTTTGATATTTTCCTCGACTCGAATCCTGCAGATGTAAGCACAGTATGAAATGACCCAAAAAAATCTACTTAGTCTCCAGTTACGGCAGACCATGAGAAAGAAACCAAAGTCACCCAAAAACTGCCTTAATCTCAAGAGACAGTCGATAGTCAAAAGAATCGACTCTAGGAACACAATGGACGTCCAATCCACGGACCTGGCACCGAATGTTTTTAAACATTTAGGACTCCATTACATTGTCACAAAAATAATTATCTTACGAGGTATCGTTATAACCCGTATTTGTGATCGATCAGCCAACTGATTGACTTATGGCTCGTTGAACCCACCATCAATCGACTGCACAATATAATAGCCAGAGTTATCAGCTCATATGGGCGATTACGGACCAAAACAAAATATAATGTAATTCAGTTCACTTTGTGGCGTTCAATGTTGTCAGTACAATCCACATGAAAAACAAAATATTATATTAAAACGATGAAGTTATAAATAGTATATGAAAAAGATAATGTATCAAATTCATAATCAACTACTACAACTCAGGAACACGTTTAATTCCCATGGAAATAACGTGCCCTTCATGCTTATCATAATTCAACGGTTTAGTGAGAGGATCTGCGATGTTGTCATCCGAAGCTATCTTGTCAATCACTATCTCTTCTTGCTCCACGTAATCACGGATCAGGTGAGCTTTCCGATGTACATGTCTAGATTTGTTGCTAGACTTTGGCTCCTTAGCCTAGAAGATGGCACCTCTATTGTCACAATAGATGGTGATCGGGTCATTCGAACTAGGAACTATCGTAAGTCCTTGTAAGAATTGACGCATCCATATAGCTTTCTTAGTCGCTTAGAAGCGGCATAGTACTCGGATTCGGTGGTAGAATCTTTCTGACAACACTCTGTTTTGAACTCTTCCAGCCGACCGCAACACCATTAAGAGTGAAGACAAACCTGGACTGAGATTTTGAATCATCTCGATCCGTTTGGAAGCTAGCATCTGCGTAACCGATTGCGCATAACTTAGTATCGCCTCCATAAGTCAATACCCTATCCTTAGTCCTCCGTAGGTACTTGAGGATGTTTTTAACACTATCCAAAGTGTGTTTTCACCCGGATTCTTTTGGTACCGACTCGTCATACTTAATGCATATGCCACGTCCGGACGTGTGCATATCATGGCATACATGATTGATCCTATTGCGGATGCATAAGGAACACGACTCATGCGCTCAATCCCTTCGTATCGTGGGTGACCGAGACTTGCTCAACCGCATCCCGGCGTCATTGGAAGGTTCCCCTTCTTGGAGTTGGTCATCTTTGAACCTTTCAAGAATCTTATCCAAATAAGACTCTTGACTAAGTGATAACGTCCGTCATGATCTATCTCGGTAGATACGGATTCCCAAAATGCGTTGTGCCTCACCCAGATCTTTCATCTGGAAATGGTTCTTCAACCATCCTTTAACCGAAGATAAGAGAGGAATGTCATTCCCAATCAAGAGTATGTCATCGACATACAATATCAAGAAAACAATCTTGCTCCCACTCGACTTGATATATAAGCATGGTTCCTCGACCGATCGAGTGAAACCATACTCTTTTATCACCTGGTCGAAACGATGATTCCAACTCCGAGAAGCTTGCTTAAGTCCATAAATGGAACGCTTAAGCTTGCACACTTTCTTAGGATTTTCAGGATCTATGAAACCTTCGGGTTGCACCATGTACAACTCTTCCTCCAAATAACCGTTTAAGAAGGCGGTTTTCACATCTATTTTCCAAATTTCATAGTCATGAAATGCGGCAATCGCTAAGATTATCCGAATGGAACGTAGCATGACTACAGGTGCAAAAATCTCATCATAATGCAATCCGTGCACTTGAGTGAAACCTTTTGCCACTAGTCGTGCCTTATAGGTATCTGGTTGCGCGTCTACAGAATGCTTTATTTTGTAAAGCCATTTGCACTGTAGAGGTTTTACCTTATTAGGTAAATCAACAAGATCCCATACGTCATTCTCATACATGGAGACCATCTCAGATTGCATGGCTTCGAGCCATAGCTTTGAGTCGGAACATGCCATAGCACCTTTATAGGTAGCGGGTTCATTACTCTCTAGGAGCAAAACGTCATTCTCCTCGACCATACCAATGTATCTGTCCGGAGGATTAGAGACTCTACCCGACCTCCTAGATTCCTCAGGAATATTAACCGTATCATCAGTTGAAGGAACAACTTCCTCCATCCGTTCCTCGATTGTTGGTTCTGGAATCTCCGACAGCTCGAAGGTTCTATTACTTGTCTTGTTCTCGAGAAATTATTTCTCTAAGAACGTCGCACTAGCCGCAACAAAAACTCGATGTTCGGTAGGTGAATAGAAGTAATGACCAAACATTCCTTTTGGATAACCAATAAAGTATGTCTTGACCGATCGCGGGCCGAGCTTATCCTCGTGTCTCCACTTGACATAAGCCTCGCAGCCCCAAACCCGAATAAAGGACAAGTTAGGGACCGTTCCCTTCCACATTTCATATGGAGTCTTGTCGTGACTTTAGTCGGACTTCGGTTAAGTATAAGAGCGGTGACAAAGAGCAAAACCCCATAATGAATCAGGTACTACCGTGTGACTCATCATGGATCGAACCATATCAAGTAATGTTCGATTTCTCCGTTCGGACACACCATTTAATTGAGGTGTTCCAGGTAGAGTTAACTGTAAAACGATTCCACAGTCTTTGAGGTGTTGATCAAACTCATTTGAAAGATATTCGCCACCCCGATCTGAACGGAGTGCTTTAACCTTTCTACTTAGTTGGTTCTCAACCTTATTCTGGTATTCCTTGAATTTCTCAAAGGACTCACTTTTATGCTTCATTAAGTAGACATATCCGTATCTACTCAAATCGTCCGTGAAAGTGATAAAATATCTATAGCCATCTCTAGCGGTAATTGACATAGGTCCACATACGTCAGTATGTATGAGTCCTAATAGGTCACTAGTGCGCATTCCAACACCTTTGAAGGAAATTCGAGTCATTTTGCCAATGAGACATGATTCACACGTGCCATATGTAGAAAAATCGAATGCGGGAATAGTCCCATTATCGACGAGTTTCTTTACACGTTTCTCATTTATGTGTCCCATTCGACAATGCCATAGATAGGTTTGATCTTTGTCACCAACCTTTAATTTCTTATTATTCACGTGTAATATTTCCGTGGTTTGATCTAAGATGTAAATTCCATTCATGGAAACTGCTTTGCCATAAATCATTTCATTGAAAGAGAAAATACAGCTATTATCCTTTATTGAAAATGCAAATCCGTCTTTATCGAGTACGGAAACAGAAATAATGTTCTTGGATAAACTAGGTACATAGTAACAGTTATATAAATATAACTCAAACCCACTAGGGATCTGGATTACGTATGTTCCTTTTGAGACTGCAGCAACACGTGCTTCGTTCCCAACTCTCAGGTCCACATCACCCTTTGCGAGAGGTGTGATGTTCTTTAGGCCCTGCAAATGATTACACAGATGAGAACCACAACCAGTATCAAGTACCCAAGTTCCAAAACTTGCATGGTTAATCTCAATCATATGAATATAAAATGACATACCAACAGGAGTGACGCGGCCTGCTTTTATGTCCTCACGGTAAACGGGACAATTCCTCCTCCAATGTCCAGACTTGTGACAATGGTGGCATTCAATGTTACCGTTCTTGCTCTTTGCCTTACCCAGTGAGCCACTAGTCTCACCAGGCCCACTCTTACCGTTTCCTGGCTTCTTGAACTTTGGCTTACCTACAGTTAGGTCGCCTGGAGCTTTGCCCTTACCTTTATTCTTGTTGGAAATCGTGAGAACATCCTGCTTCATACTCCCACTCAATTTCATATCCTTCTCGGTCTGTACGAGAAGTGAGTGTAGCTCATGAAGACTTTTCTTCAAGTCATTCATGTAGTAGTTCGCCCTGAAAAGGGCAAAACCATCATGAAGAGAATGAAGCATTCGGTCAATGACTATGCTCTCACTGATTTTGCAATCAAGTGCCTCCAATTTCTCGACATTCTCAATCATGTTAAGAATGTGTAGGCTAACCGGTTGGCCCTTTTGGAGTTTCGCATCAAAGAAGCGACATGTATGCTCATAAGTAACGATTCTCGGTGCTTTTGAGAACTCGTTAGTGAGCGTGGTGAAAATCTTGTTTGCACCTTGGGCAATGAAGCGTCTCTGCAAATTGGTTTCCATTGCAAAGATGAGTACGTTCTTTATCGCATCCGCTTCCATGACGAAATCACTATAAGCAAGTGACTCGTTAACTCTGCATTGGGGCTGGTTTACCGGTATTGGCTCGATTAAGTACACGAGCTTACCGTCGCAATGGCGACATTCCGTAGTCTTGCCTCCCGATCCGCAAAGTTGGACCCATCATTCTTCAGTCGTGTAAACTGATTCATGTTGTCCATAAAAACTTTAAGCCAGGACTCGCGTCCAAGTGTGGCACTCGGCATTGGCATTTCGTTATTTCCAGCCATTTGTTGTAACAGTTTTATCAAAATAAGACGTATTCTACACTGCGAGAAGAAGAATAAATATAATAAGCATACTCATCGTTTATGATTTAAGTCTAATGAACTACTGTCATAACGCGAAGACTCAAGCATTTATACAATTGACCTCCCTCAAGAATTATATAAATGATCCCAAGACTCAATTATCTGTAAATTGATAAGCCAACCTTTTAGCTAATTCTACTGTTAGAATTCTTGGTCGATAAATTTCTGTAAATTCTATCTTTAGTCCATCATAATCACGAGTAACTCTTTGGACTATAATGTTGAGATAAACTAAGTCAACACAAACTACTTACCCAACGTAGAAGGAGTCATATTATGCCTACCGACGAAGAAGGGATTCATAGTTGTTTTCCCTTATAAAGACTAGTCTCAATTTCCGTTTTAGAGGAAGATCTCATCAACTTTATTTTAATTCATTTTAAGTGAACTAATATCTAGCATGCGAGAATAAATAAACTTAGGTGATGGCTTAAACTGAGTGACATATGTATGTCTATGAAAACTAACATACAATCTATATGAGTCAATTTTCATGCATTTTAGTAGTAGGTGGTTTGGTTTAGGCGGAAAATGATGCATAAACTATCATGTGAATGAAAACCAATAGGAATGAAAAACGTAAAAACAATAATAAAGTCCTAGTGTGGCCTATCTACCAAAATGAACATTAAATACAATTTTGGAATCCATCCTTGGACCCGAGAAGCTTGTCTTGATGTTCCATCTTGGTCCATGTAGCGGGAGTGAGCTCCAATCTCCATCTTTAGTCTTCTTTAAAATTACAATTTAAATTACATAATAAACCTATTTACATTCTAATTTCAAAACCATAATACTTAAAGAAAATAAAAGGAGATTCGAGATCTCAAATTACATAAAAATTATGTTTCCTTCATTACGAAAACATAATTAACTAAGGCCACACTAGGTATTACAAATTACAACCGATTGTAAAAATACGTAAATAAATCCATTCAACGATTCATTCAACTAAAAAAATGCATCAACTAAAAATTAAACATGCAAGACATAATTCCTTAATTATGTAGATTAATTTCCCAAACCACCTATTTAAATGATCAAATTAAGTGACAATTCCTCAATTACTCACATTAATTTTAATCTTAATTCACATTAAACTTGTAATATGAATTTAATCCATCAATATTTTAAACTGCTTTAAAATAATTAGGTATCTATGATATGTGAACCTCTTCACAACAATTAATCATACATTATAAAGTAATGTATAATTCTAATTATTGGCCAAAAACAACAAAAAAAATCGAAAACAACCCTTTTTTTTTGGTCTCGGCAAAAGAGGAGAAGAAAAAAACAAAAAAAAATTTAATTTTTCAGCACAACTAAAAAAAAGAAAACTTTTTTTTTCTCATTCGGTAATTTTGCAAAAACCGAATCCAACTGTTTTTTTTTTGTTTTTTTTTATATATATATATCTCTCTCAGCATTTCTGAAAAAGGAAAAAAAACGAAACATTAAAAAAAACAGAAACCATATACTCTCGGCTGGAAAAAAAATAGCCCTAATTTTTTTCATGTCGGCATTCTGCCCTAAAAAAAATTAAGATGAACAAAATCGTTTATTGTTGCTATTAGAACAAGATTAGCATATGAATTAATGAAATATGATTAACCGTATATGCCAAAAACTATATAGCTAAAACAAATTTTTATATCATCAACAAGACGATTTCCATTTACATTATAATTTAATCTTCATTAAATCAAACATCTACCAATTCTTCATAAAATCATTTTAACTGATTAAACAACAATATGAAAAATCAAAATGGAAATATAACATCGAAACAAAAAAACTCACGGCACACAAAAAAATTTTACTCGGCAGTTTTTTTTTGTTTTTTTAAACCAGCCGTGACCTAATTTTTTTTCTTCAAATTTTGTTTAAATTCAATTTATGAAAATCATCAAAATAATTTCGTGGCCTTGGCTCTGATACCACTTGTGGGAATTATCTGTATGCTTCCCTTTAATTATAAGGGTTATAACGAATTTATTATGATGATAACTAGTCATAAATGAAAATTACATAAACAAAATAGTAGAGGATGAAGAATCAACCTTCGGTCCTAGCAAAATCGGCCTAAGAACAATATCGCAATGATATTCGCCTATTAGTTGCACCCAAGATGCTCCGAGAAATGCCCCTCAAATTGCTAGAATGAGATCCCCAATTTTCTGTAAATATTAGGGTTTTGTGTGTGAATTTTTGATGAGAGAAATGATAGAAAAATTAGGTTAGAATTAGGGTAGAAGAAAAATGATCTCCCTACTCCTCTTATTCTCACCGAAAAAAAGAGAAGTCCAGGGGAGATATTTTCTCCCTAATTTCGGCCCATATAACCGAAAATAAGAGAGATTATTTTCTCTTTTTTTCGGTTTTTCTACTTACCAAAAATAAGGAGATTAAATCTTCTTATTTTGGTAGTATACAAAATGCATAAAATGTATTATTTATAAATTGTCATTTATATAATTCCGTATTAATAAGTCTACACACAACAGCTTGCAGTGGATTTATTAATGCCGGTCTGTGACAATATCGTATAATATATACTTTAATTATAAATATCGCATATTTATAATTAGATTATTAAATATAACCGATTACATTTAATTACGAATTAACATATTAATTCGTCCAAGCTAACATTATATACATTAATTAAATATAACTTATTATATTCAATTTACGAATTGACAGTTAATTCGTCTCAGCTAATATTATTTAATCGGCATTAAATAATCGTCTCATCAACACGTTGACTAACTGTTTAGTCATATAAGGCATCAATGTGATTACATTTCCATAATCACATCTCTCAAACACATCCTTTAGGTGTGACTTTTAGGGACCAGTTGATTACCGCCATCAGTATGATAATAACGTCAAACTTTCTAGTAAGCCAACCGTTATTAAGTAATCGTTAATCAACTGATAAAATACGAAGTATACCCTTGTGAACCTATAAGAGATTTATAATGTTATCACACTAAGTTGTGGAGGACACAAGCTCCAACAGAGTCAACTTGACATGACTTTTTTTGAGTCATATTTGAATGTCCAAGGTTTGCCAAAGTACAACTTTAATCCCGCTCTTGAATTACTTGTCCGATTTCGAAATCTATCAAGGGGTGCGACAAAATCAAAGGGAATTGTGATGGGTGGTCTTGTGACTAGGATGGCCAATGTTTTATGTCCGGGGTTTAATGATGATGGGAGGTATGTGGCTCTACCCGGAGATACTTTGCTTGATGAGAAGGCTATCTTTAGGCATCACAAATGGTGCAAGTATAATGATTTGGGAGGCATTGATTGGTACACCAAGGGAAGCACTACATTCACCCTTCCTTGTTGGGACCTTCCTCCTATTTTGCCTAGGTCGAGCTACCTTGCACCTATGCTGAGCTACCTCCTCCCCATTGAGAGGATTGCGGCTCCACCACCTAGGAGACGTGAGGAGGCATCTTCTACTCCTTCCCATGAACCACCACCGTCCCAAGGTCCAAGCCTTGGATTTCCACCATTCCTTCATGGTGTTCGGCCCTCTTATGCGGAGATACCTCCATTCCCCCATGTCTACCGACCCTTTGCACCTTCTCCTCCTCCTCCCAGCACCCCGCCATCGGCCATGGATATATTGATGGGTATGATGAGCAACATAGATTTTAGGATCCACCGAGGGCAAGAAGACAACTATTTGGCCCTTTATCCTCAATACTACCATATGGCACAACAAGGGTTTATTGATCCTAATGGTCCTAGGCTTTCTTGGGTGCAACCTCACCTTGTGTTCCCAAACCAAGGCATGAATGAAGATGACCAAAGAGCAGGAGAGGAAGAAGAAGAAAGTGAAGATGATGATAGCCTTAATGATGGAGGCTTTCATTGAGATCGTGAATGTAAGACCCCTTCTTTCCCCATCTCTTATGTATAGTTGCATTGCATTTTAAATTACCTTGCATCTAGTTTACACTTCACTTGCATTTGTATTATATTTCATATTGCATTAGCTAGTTCATATAATATAGTTGCATTGTAATATATCTCACATGATTAGATTAGTTTGCATTGTAATATACACTATTACAGATACAGGCTATAACAACGGTTAAAAACCGTTGTTAAATAAAAAAGCGGACGTTGTTAAAGCGTCCGTTGTAGTAGGTTTTAACAACGGTTGGTTTTTCTAAGAAACCCGTTGTGAAAACTATTAACAACGGTTTAAAGTAAAAAAAACCGTTTTGGAAAGGGTGACTAAATTTTGGTGGGAAAGTTATAACAACGGTTACAATATAAAAAACCGTTGTTATAACTAAAGACAACAGGTTTTTTTTAAATAACCGTTGTTGTTTATTTACCTCCAAAAAAAAATTAAATTAAATATTACTAGATGCATGCATTATTATGGCGGCCCGTTATAATTCCGATGCATGCATTATTACTGCCAATCCCTGCATATGAATGGACAATATATGGAATGAGAAGGGTTATAAGATTTGAAGCAGAGATATGATGGCACAACTTCCTAAACATATATTAATTAAAAAACAACTCAAAAGACACATTACTTAGTATAAATACATGCATTATCTCAACTAACATTCTATTATCTCACTATATATCTCCAAACCCTAACTGCTAAAACAAACTCCAAACCCTAAATCTTTCAAACAAACTCCAAACTTCATCAACAATGAATGATACCATCCGTAAGCCTGTTACTATGACCGAGCACAATAGAAGTTTCATCCGCCGGTTGCTAGACATCGAGGACAGGTACAAGAGCTACCTTGAGGACGCTGGGACCGCACTCAAGGACGCCAAAATAAATGGCTTGACAGAGCAGCAGTTGTTGCAGCTATATGACGATATAGCAACTGCTGAACGAAACCTTCAAATAGATAAGGAGGAGAGGATGGATATCATAGAAGAGAATGAGACTCTCTATGCATATCTAAGAATTGCATTTTTATCAATGTAATTCGGTTTTTAATTTATGTATTTATGTATATATATATATATATATATATATATTAATTAATTAATTAATTAATTAATTAATTAATTAAGTTTATCATGCATTCCTCTCTATCATCTTGCTTCTTCTTTGTTTTATTTTATTTAATTTGTTTTACAAGCTAATAAACGCAGAAAAACAACAGTGACAAAACACATGCAAATGAAATAATTAGAGAAAGAAAATGACTGAGATGACAAAACCTAAATTAAATCATGCATATTTACCTGATAATTAGAGAAAGTAAGAGACGATGAAACCAACAGTGACGGCGAGATAATAAAGCGACGATGAGGAAGAGAGAAAGAGACGATGAGAAAGTGTGTTTGTGTTTGTGTATGTTTATTG
Organism: Silene latifolia; assembly: GCF_048544455.1. NCBI lineage: Eukaryota > Viridiplantae > Streptophyta > Magnoliopsida > Caryophyllales > Caryophyllaceae > Silene > Silene latifolia. Next base: position 91,175,331 of record NC_133537.1, on the reverse strand, counting down.
TGTTTGTGTTAGGGTTTGTGTGGTGTGGCTGTAGCTGATCTGTGTTTGTGTGGTTTATAGTATGGAAAGTATTGACAACGGTTGTTAAACATAAACCCGTTTTCATTACAGAAAATATTAACAACGGGTCCATAGTAAACCGTTGTTAAAAAGTATTAACAACGGGTTTATAAATAACCGTTGTAATTACTTTTCACTAACTTTGTGCCAATTTTGCGCCAAATTATTAACAACGGTTGTGCATGTTTGAACCGTTGTTAAAACCTATAACAACGGTTATGGAACCATAACCGTTGTAATTAGTTTTAGTAAAATTCGCGCCATCCGTTCTACAACGTCTACGGTGATTTTCGTGGATAAGCGTTGTTAAAGGGGCGTTGTAGTTGCCTGGATTTGTAGTAGTGATATCTCACATGATTCATGTAGATAGTTGCATATAGACTTGAGTTCATGCATAGTCACTAATGACCCAACCTCATTTCTCCTACATTAGAAATAGTGCTTAAATCGGTTTGGGGAGGTTTAATCATAGGTGACCTAATCATGCATCATATAGTATAGTTTAGATTGCATTCATTTGTTATATATGTCATATAGAATTACATTTAGTTAGAGCATGCATTCATTCATATCATTGCATTTATTTACATAAATTCAAAAATCCAAAAAACATGTACTTTCTTTTTCATTCCTACTCCTACATGTACATTGAGGACAATGTCCAAAATAAAGTGGGGGATGAGAATTTATATTCCAAAAACACATAAAAATTGAAAATTTTTGAAAAATACAAAAACATGTCTTTTTGTTTCATAAACATAAAAACCATAAAAATTTGAAAAACTCAAAAACATGTTCACTTCCTTTGTAGTGTAATCTTGTATATATTGTATATATTGTGTTTGTCCATCCTTTTTCACATTGATCGACTACGCCACATCAGAGATATGAGGATATTGAAGACCACATGGTATGATCTTTCCAATCTCCTTTTTCCTCTTTATGTTAATGACTATGTGGCTTTATTTTGATTGATGCGGTATAAACAATGTGATTATAGGATTGCATTTAGATTATTTGGCATACTAGTTGGTAGAAGCATATGCATTAGGATGTATATATGTTAGTTGCATCATGGCATATAGTTGCATTTAGAAACATTTTGTGAAAACATCTATTTGGGAAGCTTGACAAGTGTATATAAGGCCCTTGTAGATACTTTTTCTTCTTAAAACTTTGCTCATTAGAATACTTGTAAAACACCCTAGGATGTGTCATGCTAGTACCTTTTGACCCAAGGATTAAGGCCTAGTCAAGAGTGCCTTATGGTGTGATAACTCCTTGGCTACCGTTTATTCCAAGGTAACCCTTGAAACCATGCAACCATCATCCATGTTCTACCACATTTTGTCATCAAAGGGAATGGGCACAAAAATTATTCAAAATTTGAGTTCAAGAATTGAAATGAAAAGTCAAAAAGTTTACAATTGCATCAAATGAAAAGAGGAGCAAAAATAGAACTCCTAAAGCTTCAAATATAAGCACCCTCCCTACAAATGGGGTAGCTTTGAAAATATTCTAAAGAAATGCAAAAGTTGAAAGTTGTCAAGTAATGAAATACCAAACATCAAAAGAAATGGCAAAGAATTGTTCTCAAAATATCAAATGCCACAAATTAGGGGGGAAAAACAACAACAAAAAGCAAACTCCCATATGAAACTCAAATTCTATTGATCCGTTTACCAACGTATCCACTTTTGTGCATGGTAGAGAGGGGACGACCCTTCTTCTTGTCTAGGCAAAAAGGGGAATTCCGTGATCCTCCAGTGTTTCTAACACGATAGGGAGTCTACCCTTGAGGAAAGAATTTAACAATTGAGGACAAAGGTACCCTAGCTTGACACAACTTGGAGGTGATTTATTGGTATCCTTCTAGGCTTAGTAGTTTGAAGAAACCATATCTATGATGGAATGTGTACCCTTAGAATGCTTCCCTTGTAGATAATTTCCGCCATTAGATGAGGAAAGTGGCTATTCTTTTGTAGATGCATCCATTACTTGTTTCGTGTGCTTAATGCTTGGATGTATCGCCATTTTGGCAAGCCCCACCTTGCCTTGCAAAAAGGCATCCTTCCTCATGGTTGTCTTATTGTGAGTTGAAGGGCGGAGTGAGACCCGCTAATTGTCTCATATCGGTTATATTATTAGGATAGTTTAAATAAAGGTCTAGTTTTAGTCACCTCTTTACCCGGGACGAGTAAAGGTTTGGTTTGGGGATATTTGATGTGACTCATAATTGCGCACATTTAGTCCCCTAATTGAACCTATTTTTCATACAAATTTAGCATTTCATTGCCATTTTATCCGTCAATTCCTGCCTATTTTGCTTTCCTAGTGCATTTCATATGTTTTGTAGGAAAGAAGATAAATGAGGTGGAATTCCCCCTCTCCCGTGCATATTTGGAAGCTTTTTGATGATATTGGATGGACTAGTATGAAGATAAGGCAAGAATGATGACCAATGATGTAGGAATAAAGAGTATATTGAAGGGTCATAGGCTTAAAAGCAAGGATGACGAGAAGAAAGCCATTGCAAGAAGAAATTGCTCGGAACCCAAACCAAGAGTTGCTGTTTTGGCTCTGAAAGTATTCTAGATGAAACGGCGTCGAAAAATCAAGTGGTCTTGGCTTTTGAATCACTCCAATAGGAGTCCGGATGAGGAAATGACGTCCGTTTTACAATCCGAGCTCAAATAGACAAGCTGTCCCGGGATCCGCGCGTCCCGAGACCAATCCGCTCGTCCCAAGCTGCTGCGCCATTTTCAGAATATTCTGTTTGTAGATCCGCGCATCCCGAGCTCAGGATGAGCATCCCAGTCCTAGGATATGCGCATCTCCTTCGAGAGGAGCATTTCCCTACTCAACACTTAGCAATGTTATTTACTAATCTACCCTTGCTTAACCTAATGATGTACCACTATATATACTCCATTTGTAATGATCAAAGGATCTCAAGCTTTCTTAGATTAAATCAACTTTCCTTAGATTAGATTAGGAGTAGATTAGAATAGATTATCCTTTAATCTTTCCACAAAATTACACATTAATCTTTCCTTAATTATTGTTTAAGTTTATTATTGAGTAATTAAAATTTTTATTGGGTAATTAGAAGATCATTTGGGTTTATTGGGAGATTGACAACCTTCCAACATTCATCAAGTACTTCTATTATTCTTTGCATTATTATTTTGGAATCTCCATAGGTATAATTCTCTTAATCCTTGTTTTAATTATTGTTAATCTTTCTTACTTGTTCATCATGTTTTGCCTTGTTAATATGATTGACAACCTTGTTAGCATGTTAAACTTGATAATGAGTGAGTAGTCTCTTAGCTAGGATTAATGGGTAATTAGAGGAAACCAACATGGGGATTGATTCATGCTTAATCTAATATGTTCACATAATTTATTTGCTTGCTTGTTGTGATTTCAACTTATGCACATGTTATGTTTGATGAAATGCGAGCCTATGAATCCTTGCATTTTTTACCCATGACTTATGTTTTCAATGAGACTTGTAAAACATAAACCAACTCGAGTCTCATTAGACCATGCATATAGTTGAATTGGAAGGACTAAGTCGACGTGTTGTACAATCTAATCGATTCGGCTCCGGGACCCAAACCTTCTTAGGGATTGTAAGATATACACTAACTCGATCCCATCACAACAATAAGAGTTTGCATATAATTGAGAACATGTTTGTATGATCAACTCCCATGAATTCCCTATGAACCCATGATATCCTAGCACTTTTAGTCATTTGTTTACATCTTTCCTTTTATTGCTTGTTTATTGCTTTTATTAGATTAGAATCATCAACCCATTACAATTGTGACAACCCCAAGCACAACCATAATTAGATTGAACAATTTGAGTACCCCCCGTCCCATGGATCGACCTCGACTTAACCAATAACTAGTTGTTTGTTGAGAATTATAAATGTGTTTGATTGAGAGCCCCAACGACACTCTCATCAGTTCTGTAGCAATTTTCAACAGATTTGAATTACAGAATTCCCAAGACCTCATGCATGTTAAGTATTAAGATTAAATAAAAGGAGTGATTAGCAAACTTACTTGGATGCGGAAGAATTACAATAATATGCTAATAATAAGAAATATAATAAAACCCAAATCGCAGATCCTTGAATAGTAATATAATCTGTGAGACCATCTCACAATAACGCCCTAAGTGTTGCGCCTCTACCGGTATCCACACAATATGAGTATGTATGCTAGTACAAATTTAAGGGCAATTTTCTTCCCTCTTTCTCCCTTGAGATTTTTGTCTTTTGAAAAACAACTAGTTTTGTAGCCCGTAAAAATCACGGGTCTTATATTGATTATTTGTTTTGGAATTCTTGTTATAAAGGTATTATAATATCGTTGTAGTGTAACCAACTAAAAAGAATCTCAATATTTATCATTTGATTTGATTGAAGGGTTAATAAGTCGGTAACATAAACAATTTTATATAGTCTTAACTGTTACGGCTCATTGTATGGATCAAATTCACATACGCAGTACCCTCATTAGGTACTCTACCTATTCTTTTCATTTAGCACACATTCATCAGTTGGGACTTTGGAGACTTGGAGCATTCTGGCCAAATGTGGAAGCTAAATTATTGTAATTGCAGATTTGAAGGTAGTCAGGTACCACCTAAAAAAGCATTAAGATGTCCTAAGTAAATACCAATTCACGAGGATACTAAGTAAACATAAAGGGCTTGCACCCTAATAGCAACGACGATTCCAGGGGTTGTCAACTCATCATACTCATCCGTCTGCATTGAATTGGCGTTGATGCAGCCTATCCAAACTCATACTCCGTAGAAAGATACAAACAGGCTTTTGGCATTATCTTACTTCACACTTATGTCCTCTTCTGTCGTCTAACAAAGTTTCAAAATCACTCAATTAGTGAGCTTTATTGCTCCCAATTCAACCACACATTTGAGCTATAAACAACCAATCGACTGCAGCTTCAAAGCTTTAACCAATCTCCGATCAATCCATTCAATAATCAAACAACTACAAACAAAACCGATGACGCTACAATAAAATTACATGAAGATGACGCTGCTAACATCCAAATTTGTTCCCAAGCCAAACTACAAACTTTGTTTTACAATAACCTTGACATATAGGTTAAGTTTGTATATTATGGATCATTAAGAATTAAGACGAAAGATATACATGGGTATCAACGGCTTTGTACATTACAACACAAGTCCCTTCGCCAGGTGTGTAGCATATAAAAATTGATTCATCGATGTCGTTAGTACCCAACTTGGTAATCTACAATGACTTGAAAATTACCAATAGAAAAAAAAAAAGACAATTGAAAGCTTAATTACCATAGAAGATAATAATGAAAATAAGAACATCATAATAAATTATACTCACTCCATCCCACTTTTATTGTCCCTTTCCCCTTCAATTTTTATCCCATAATTATCATTAAACATTAGCATTCTCAAAAATCCTAATTCAACAAAATACGGAAAGCTTAACTAAAAAACAGGGCAATCCCATTAAAAAGCAATTAAATGAGTGAGTAATCATGAACCTGGAATCATAGTGCATTCATTATACCAATATAAAAATTACGAACAGTAATATTATCACTGTATGGAAGGATAAGGTATGCAAACTTACAAGCATTATACAATATCTCCACTAAGGCTATTGCAATTTATGGAGTTTACGAGGCACAACTCCATTTTATGGAGAGGAGGGACAGTAGTTAAAGAGACTCCAATTTATGCATGATGAATTAATAATTAAAATTAATTAGGAAGTAAAGAGGGGGAATGGAAGAGTTCCAATAAACTGAAAAGCATGTCGAAGAGACGGAGGAAATTTAATAGATTAATTAATTTTTTTTTTTTTTTAAGCTCAAGCAAAGAATTTTCTAGCGAGGCTACGCTACCTAGTACACAAACCACAATAGTTTAGAAAATTAACACGTAGACTACTCAAAGTGACTAGGTCTCCTGAGAGATGGTCTCTTAATAAGCTTTATTGAGATATCATTGTACAGTTTTAAGAAAAAATGGTACTAAAGTTAATAAAATAGGTACAAATCATGATTAATGATAAAATGAGTACATTTATTATGTAAATAGGTACAAAATTACTATATCACGATCAAGAATAAAAAGGGTACGAAGTACAAATAAAAGGTTACGAAAGATTGGTCTTTCAATAATTTAGTGAGAGACCGTCTCTCCCAAGTTTTAGTGACTCAAGGTAGGCTTTTTATATTATTGTATAGATTTCAAACGTGGCAGTCCTAAACAAACGTGGCATTTCTAAATCCTGCGTGGCATTTCTAAATCCTATGTGGATTTGTCTACATGGATTTTATGGGTCATTTTAGCCTAGGCTTTTAATAGTATTTTATAGATTCATTAAACATCTCCTCTTATATCTCTATATATAGGGAGTTCAAGGAGAATCCTAGACTATCTAGGATATGGAAAGTCTAATAGAATAATCTTTTATTATTCTTATTAACTTTATAATAATTAATCTATATTAATTATAATTGCCCAAAACTCATCTTGTGTGTGACCCTGTAGGACCAATTAATACTACCAGAATCCTAACTCATTTAGGACTCAGACTACAAGCGGCTCCTAGCAGAACATTGTAGCCACATAGAATTAATCGGTTATACAATATTCCAGACATATGGGCACGCTAACTTTTTTAGTCTCCCACTTGCATTTATGTCCTATAAGGCACCATAATCTCTTTGCTTCTATCTCTTCAGATGAGAATAGGGTAGGAGAAGTGTCATCCCTATTAAATCTCTATCTCTTATCTCGAATCTCTGAGTTGAATTGTTACAACAGACGACCGACTTTAACCTCTTCTGTGCATGGCCATGCACTTATACAATTCCCACTCTTCGAGAGGCCGAAGATGATAAAACTCCTTTCTCAAAGGAGGAGCAAATCCCATTTTGTCTAACCACATTCTGTCACACATTCTATGACAAGTTCAACCATCACCTTTATAGCCACCAGTCACGGTTGACGTTTGATGATGTCAAAACTAGCACTTCACATGTACATAATAGTCAAAGACTCAGGTCTAAAGACTACCAAACGGTGAAAGAAACTTTGTTGACACTAAGCAAAACCTTAACGAAGTTCTTTGACGGGTCAGTCTAATACACATTCCAAACATGTATCCATGTGCGTGGTTTGATATCTCAATATCATGACTTACGGAACGTAGTCATCAACCAACTCACAAATAACCATTATGAGGCATAAGTGTCCCTTTCAATATCCCTGATTAGAGACTTATATAAATATACTATCTTACAAAACAGAGTTCCATAAGCAAGTCAGGCACTTGGTGATCCGTTTAAATAATGTATACTATTTTAGGACAAACATTCAATTATACGGTAATTAAATGCAAAATCAACCTTCTATCATATAAAAGAACATGTCATACAAACGTATCAATCATATTGAACATAACCTCCCACTAAAATAAAGACCTCTTGGTAGTATCAAGACCACTAGCTAATGAGTCTTATACAAATCGCCGTGCAATGAATTTTCATATTATAATTGCGAAAGAGGTTTTCTACAGGACATGCAGCCATTGTATCAATTACTATGTCACATATGTTTAACTTACCTTATCTGAATCAAGTAAAATCAATAGCACACGTTTGATTCTTAAATCAAATGTACTCTTTGTTTCTTCATAAGTAACAAAGTAGATAGTTGTGTATATGTTTGATTTCCAAACCACACACTCTATTCGATGCTTCATATGTAAAAAAGTACTCATTTTAGTTGTAAAAGTAGTCATAGTGTCGTACCTGAAACCATTTCGGCACACAATTACTTTCATTTAAACAAAATGTGTCCAGATTACAATCAGGAACCATACTTGTCTATTTGAAATTGATATCAATGTAACCAACTTACAATGATTATTTCTCATGTTGTCCATAATAGTCATCAAGACTAGATTGGTATCCACTCGTCATAAGAGTACATAAACAACATCATTGTAAGTCTCATTGAGACAACAAAATGTCGTTTCCTTACTATGTATGTCATTAACATATCAAACCATAAAAGCGAATTATACTCCCACAACTTTCGTGTACATATAAAATTATCCTTATCTCAAATAATTCAAAACACTTCTGAATCATTTTATTGAGATCGAAAATTCCAACCTCGGGATACTCGTTTCAAAAACTTTCTCACTTACCTAGCACACTCTGATAACTTGAATCTCAAGGTGTATCTGACACAACTTATTGCATATTTCCATTTAAGGAAAACTACATTATTCACGTATACCTGTCAAATCTCATTTCATGTATGTTGACATGTGCTAGGAGAATCCAAACTCTATATGGTTACAACACCATCGGGGTATCAACCTAAGTCCAAAACTTTGTAATGATACATGAAACCATTTTGGATTCATGGCCTCTAGCCACTTTACACTTTTTTTTTTGAGTTGGAGCTCATTATTGCTTCCTTAAAAGTCAAACCTATGCGGGTTTATTCATAGGTGGTACATCCATGGATTTTAATGGATCTTAGCCATCTCCATCAACATTGGATGAGAATTCCTATGAATCTTGATCTTTTCAAGGATATTCTACTCCCACTGTTTCTTTGGAGAAAATATTCCCATTGAGAATCATTTCAAGTAACATACTCTTTGTACTTGAATGAGACGTAAATTAATATCCTACCTTAGGATAATCCCACAAAGTACATGTCAAATTTGAGTCAAAATTTCAGAAAACTATTTTAAAAAGTTTTAAAGATGTAATACTACGGTTTTCTATGTCTATGGGTACTCTATCGAGTGGGGCTTACTCTGTCGAGTAAGTATGTTTTTACTCAAAACAGTAGTCTGCCTGATGGGTACTCGATCGAGTACGTGTGACACTTGATCGAGTAAGGGTCACTCGATTGAGTAAGGGTCACTCGATCGATTAAGTAGAGGGACTCAATCGAGCAGGGTCAACTCGATCGAGTAAGTATGTGGCTTGATCGAGTGAGGTTTGTGAGGCTTTCTGGTCAGGTTTTGGAGTTGAGGCACTCGATCGAGTAAGTGGGCAACTCGATCGAGTGGCCTCAACTCGAACGAGTAGGTTGTGTTGCTTGATCGAGTAGGTTCTGCACAGGTCATATACGTGTTTGAGTTGTGGGATGTGTGTTCATGTTTACCTTTTCTCTTATATAGTCCAAAGATGCCGCCAAAGAGAAATGCGTTGTATGCCAGAGCTGAGAATATGAGCATTGATGAGATAGTTAAGATGTTAGAGCACCAGGACGCGTTCACTAATGCTTTAAAGAAGTTTGGGAAGGATAAGGAGGCTGGGTGGATTTTGCTAAAATGAGTATCAACATCGCTCGTTTCAACCGAAAAGAGTTCATGGGTACAGGTGCACCAATCTTGCTTGATAATTGGCATAGAGAGATGGAGAACATCCTAAACGTGGTTCATTGCCCTGAGGACTTTAGAGTGGAACAAGCTGCGTTCTACTTGAGAGATGCGGCTGGATATTGGTGGGACAAGGTTAGGGAGAGTGCCTTGGACCTATATGTGAAACAGGGGTTGTCAGCTATACCTTGGAGTGAGTTCAAGAGAGCTATGCGTCGAGATTTTATGCCGGAACATGTCCGTAGTAAGTTGAGGGAGGAGTTTGATGATTTCAAGATGGCTCCGGATATGACAGTGGCTGAGTACTACCACAAGTTCAATGAGAAGTCTAGGTACGCAGATGATTTGGGGCTGAGTCAGGAGAACTTGGCATTGAGGTTTGAGAAGGGTTTGACATCCAAGATCACGAAGAAGCTGCCTGTAGAAGTCCTTATTGATGTTAATGAGGTATATGAGCGTGCCGGAAGAGCTGAGAGGTTGGTAGAGATGGCTAGGGAGAATAGGGAGAGAGGTTCTGAGAAGAGGAAGGCTGAGAGCGAGGGTGATGATCAGTCTAGTTACAAGAGGGGCAACCATAACCAGGTGAGGGCTTACTCTTCGGGGTCGGGGTTCAGTGGTGGAGCTTCTTATGGGCGTGGCCGTGGTGGTGGTAGTAGCAGCTGGGGGTTATCTTGCTTTAACTGTGGCGGTATGGGCTACAAGAGACATGAGTGTACCAGTGCTGTGGGCAGGGGTTTCCAGAGACCATCATAGTTATGCGAGTAACAGGCCGGTTGGGTCGTGGAATAATCAGGGTGGTCAGAACAACAACGGTGGGGCTAACTGCATTGGAGGTAATTCATATCAGAGACCAGCGACGAAAAACAACCTGAAGTCGGCTGCTAAGCCGTCTACTTCTCCCAGTACTGTCCAGGGAGGTGGACAGAAGACCAGTGGCAAGCTTTTCATGATGTAGAAGAAAGCAGCTGAGGATGATGTTCACGTAATCACGGGTACTTTTCTTGTTAATGGTATCTTTACCTTTTTTTTGTTTGATTCGGGGGCGTCACAATATTTCGTATCGTTGGTCATGCTAAGCTTTTGGGTTTGAGAGAGTTTGAGTCTATAAAAGAGGAAGTTTTTATACCGTCGGGTGAGTCTGTATCTTGTGGGAGGTTGTATAAGGCTGTGTCTATGATAGTTGGGCAGGTTGACCTACCAGTGGACTTGTTAGAGTTTCCTCTGGATGGTTTTGAGATGATAGTTGGCATGGATTGGTTGGGTAAGTATAAAGCTAGAATAGACTGTCACCAAAAGAGAGTCTCTTTGAGGGGTCCTAAGGGAGTTAGTGTGTCTTATCGTGGGTTTGTTATCAAACCCAAAGTCAAGTTGATTGCAGCGGTGACATTGAAGTCTTATCTAAGGAAGGGGTGTCCTATGCCACGTGAAAGACCATAGTATGGTGAGTTCGACAGTTGATCAGACACCAGTGGTGGGAGAGTTTCCAGATGTATTTCCGGAGGCGATACTAGGTTTACCACCAAAGAGGGAGATAGATTTCAGTGTGGAGTTGAAACCAGGGATGGGACCAATCTCTAAGGCCCTGTACCGCATGGGTCCTAAGGAGTTGGAGAAGCTGAAGAAACAGCTCGATGATTTGATTGATAAGGGATACATTAGACCTAGTGTATCACCCTGGGGAGCACCAGTTCTGTTTGTGAAAAAGAAAGATGGGAGTTTGAGGTTATGCATCGACTACAAAGAGTTGAACAGAGTTAAAGTGAAGAACATGTATCCTTTGCCAAGGATAGATGATTTGTTTGATCAGTTGAACGGGGAAGTGTAGATACCCAGTATCTGCTGAGACTTCAACAAACACCCGATGATTATCGGACTACAACATGTTCTGGAATCGCGGCGTTTGATCGACAGTTTGTGTACAACTTTACGTCGTAAAACTTAAAACGATTTCGAAAATAAAACATTTCAAAACTTTTCAAAAGTACATGGAGTGTTTAATGCACGACGACGGGTCGCAATGAAACTAACTAGAGTCAAAACCGACACCGGACCAAAAACCGACTCAAAAATTCAAATCCCGACTCCAACAATGAGTCAAATCGAGTCAACCACAAAAATAAACCATTTCAAACCTTCTATACTAAGATTTCCTGGATTTATGAATGGTCAAGTACCAAACATGTGACTACAAATCCTAGGATAGAACAAATCATGATTGCACTTATGTGAAATTGACAGGACAACTCGAAGACCCGCGACGTGGCTCGCGCCTCTTTGAGCAGCCCAGGTGGCCATGTCGCTCAAAACTCACACAACCACTCATTTCCTTATAAATACCCCTCAAATGCCCCCATTTTAGAACTTACGCGAGTGTCCGCCCAATCTTTTCTCCCTTAAAATTCTCGACTCGACTTCTTAAGTCACAATCCGACGCGTATTTACGACCTACCGATCATAAATACAAGCCTTACACATTGTTTGGTACCGTCATCGTGCATTAAATCACTTGACCGACCATTTCGACCACTACACCATCACTAATCTTAATAAAACACTCTTTTTACTTACCAAAACGGTTTTAAACCGAGTCTTTTTCCGACCAAACGAGTTGTTACACTTACGTCGGTTTCTCGCCATAACCAAACATGTAAGTATGAGGGTGTAAAAATCCTTATTTTATCATGTCTTTGCTTGTTTTATGACCATAACATGCTAAAACATGCATAACACGATCCAAAACATAGGATAGACGAGCCAAAACTGAGTTTTAGCTTGAGGTAGAAGCCCCTTGTTCTGCACAGAGGCCCGCGCCTCAATGGGGTGCCCAGGTCAGAACTCAACCGTGTTTGTTCTCGTCCTTCCTCATTAATCTATTTTCATATTTGTAATCGATTTTTACCATTTCGAATTTTTCAAACCCTTTTATTTATTTTTACAAATTTTAACCATAAAACATTTTTCACCCTTGGTTCTTAATACCATGACGGTTTAATTCGTGTTCCGGTGATAATATTTGGTTAATAACATTTAAAAGGTATTTTAAAGCCTCTTATTTCATTTCTTTATATTTTGAGAGGTATTTTAAAGCCTTTCATCATTTCTTTACATTTCCAAAATAAACATATTAGTCACCAACACAAAGTCATCCTTGGTTCCACATACCATGCCGGATTTTAACCCGGGTACGATGATGAGTATCCACTAATTATATCCAAATGAACTTAAAACAATTAGTTCACGATCATTCTCAAAACTATCCATGTCAAGTCGAACCCGACACCGAATATCATCAAAATAATGATGATTATTCGAGTCTCGTTCCCCAAATCAACAAATACGGTCTAAACGACCCTTTCAAACCAAACTGGGTTTAAATACCCACTTTTCAACACGTTTCATAAACGTTTTTCAAATGGTCAGAGCACGGCATATAACCGTTGATTGACCCGCGCCTAAACATGCCTTTTCTTTCTTATTTTCAAAACCAGGGGAGACCCCCTTGCACCGCCAACAGGCTCGCGCCTCATGTGGCCGCCTGGTGCAGGGTCTGTTTCCTTTCCAGCATTAGTCTAGGACGATCCCGACTCCGGCCATCCCGGATATAGGACGGATCAGATGACTATTTGCTCATTCAAAAATCACATTTGCAAAATGCCTTACTAAGACAAATGGATCGCGTTATGCACTATAAACCTAATACCGTAAATGGATGTTTAATTTCCGTCTTGCATGCAAATCAACCATAAATCCAACTCGACATCTTATACTTGATACTTGGATTAAATCAACCGACTTAGAAAGCCCTCACATGTTAGGTTTAAATTATTGGATGCGCATTCATGCATTTAAACCGTTTTATCAACTTTTGCATTCAACCAACCAAGATCGATCGGTGAGGCGCTACATGCGGCGGGATTGGGTGTCTGATTAAAGGGCTTCCCAATACGTACCTTCACCTCTTACTCAGAAACTTTGGATAGTGGACGACCTTATCCAGGGCGTACGAGAGTCATTCTAGAGATAGGATGCTAAAGAGGGACGATTCCTTATCTTTAGTACCTATGTCAAACTCTGCTTTGTGCTTCGTTTGACCGAGGTATAAAGTGGATTCGAACGGGTACCAAGCATCCCACAAATGCTTGTTGGCGACTCTAAACATCTCTAATCGTTTCGAGACTCTTACCGAGACGAAACCGACCGATCTAAAACGATCCGGTCGAAAGCATTTTTACGCCGCCGAGCGTGGCTTTCAAAAGACCGCTGCACGTCCGCATATCGACCGGGCTTACAGGTGGGCTGAAGTCCACAGATTGGCGACTCCACTGGGGAAAACTAGGAAACTTACGTCTTTGTGATCCCTAGATGGTGAGACTCGAACGAGGTCCTGGTTGGAATGCATTAATTGATATTACGGTCACGGTCGGGTTCCTTGTCCGGACCCACAACCTAACCCTCTTCGACCAATTGGCTCGTCTCGTCGGTGTGAATTTTCTCATCCCCGCGGTTTGAATCCCGATTGAGTCAAGCATACCATTGACGTTACACATTTCTATTTCGTCAAAGAGCTTTCATCACTTTCGAGCACGAGGCTAGGGCACCCTCCTTACACATTTTGTTTGGATTGGTATCCCTCTCGCAAATCGGGGTTTGATTGCTTGGTGTGTAACCCACCCTTCTAAGCCAAAACCCTTGTCAGCATTATGCATAATATAATGAAACTGTGAGTGCTTATGTGCTACTTGATCATAAGTCCTTCCGTGTCATTTTCAAACTTTCAAAAATACTCTTTTGTGCCGTTATAATGGCCATTTCAAACCTCGGTCTTTTGCCGACCGTTGCACGCCTTTCTAGGCCGTCGTAATGACGATTTTTCCAACCCGATTTTTATAACCACTTCAACACGCCTTTCTAGGCCATCGTAATGACGATTTTTCAAACCCGGTTTTTATAACCATTTCCACACGCCTTTTTAGGCCGTTGTAATGACGATTTTCAAACTCGGTTTTCTACAACCATTTCAAATCACCTTTTTACGCCGTTATAATCGCCGCGTCTAGACACGGATTTTAGCCCGTTTCGCGCCGACAAAGGGTCTTTCAAAACCCGAGAAAAGCATACACCTTTTCCCGAGACACTTTCGAGATCCCGAGGACCATGCACCGTCCCCGAGACCTCTTCAAACATTTCAAACTCGATTTTCAAAACATACAATTTTGAATTTCAAAAAACTGTCTTGGGAGACAATACATTGTTTTCCGAGCTGATTCAAACTCGAAACCGTCTTTTGCAAATAAGCTCAAGACAACCCTTTCAACTGACCGACTTGCGGGGATCTCTATCTTCGGAAGCCGTCCATAAAGCGACAAATGAATCTTTTTGGAAATTTCTATTTCGAAAACTTCAGTCCACCATTCCAATTCCGCCTCGTGTCTATCGAGTCGAAGCAAACGTACTTATGGGTCTTTACTTATGAGTCGTCTCACCACGAGACTCGTCCAATGGCGCCACGCCACTACATTGGACGCGTGTCAAAAGTTCGGTCAACATCGTCACGTCATAAATCGAGTCAGCACCGAGGTACCACACACGGTAATCCTCGTCTTGTTTTGTCTGATCCTTGTCTCGCCCTTTGTGTTGTCTGCGTTCAGTCTTTAAACCGTGTCGGATTGAGTTGTAATGTGAGCCGTTTTTCTGCCTCAGAGCCATAGCCCCAACTTCGTCTGTCAACAACAACAACAATGATAACAACAGAGATGTCACGACTGATCAGCTAGCCAGCCTGCTCACCGCTCTTAAGGTCACCCTGGATCGCGTCGAGACCCGTATCGACGCCCTGGAAAACAAGGAAGCTGGAGAACATAATACTCCACCTTTGACTGAAACCGAGAAGAGGCTAAAGCTCTTGCAAGAACAGCTCCTAGCCCGGGGTAACAATATCCATCTTGAGAACAACCGAAGGTTCGAACTTGTTGGGGATCAATTACCTGACAACTTTACCCTGACTGATGTGCCCAAGTTCAAAGGAGTGGAGGACCCACTCAATCATATCCGTGCCTTCAAAGACTACATGGCCATAAAAGGGGTAAAAGAGGAACTTTTCACCCGGATCATTCCGTCCTCTCTGGAACCGATCCCTCGCCAATGGTACTACTCCCTTGATCCGAAGAACCTTACTACTTGGGATGAGGTCGCTGTTGAATTTGCCAAGCAATATGCCGACAATGTTGAAATCCAAGCCAATACCCGCACTCTTGAGGTCCTAACCCAGAACGACAAGGAGGGATTCACCGAATTCTTAACCCGTTGAAGGAGGGTAAGTACTCAGCTGGCCAGCAAGCCGAGTGAATCAACCTTAGTGGAAAAGTTTGTCAACAATCTCCGCCCAGTATATGCCAACTTACTGAGGTACCAAAACATTAAGACCTTCCAGGATCTGCAAATCCTCGGGACACGCATTAAAAATGACCTCCGGAAGGGCGTCTTAGGCAAAACCACTGGTAGAGGCTACCAAGGATCCACATTAACCGGATCTCGCCCTTATGGTCAAACGAACAAGATTGATGAGGTCAAACTCCTTGAACCAACCGCCAAGAGAGCTGAGCGCCCCGAGAGAGTGTTCACTAATATAAGGTGAACTTATGCAAGCGCCCTGAAGAGGCTCATGGACCAGCGGAAATTACAACCAATCAGACCCACCCCGGATCCGATCGATGTTAAGAAATCCCGCTTCTGGTATCCCAATGCCTACTGTCAGTACCATCAAGGGAAAGGGCATGATACAGAAACCTGCTTCAAACTCAAACACATCATCCAAGACATGATTGAAAAAGGGGATTTGCCTTTACCCCCGTCGACTAAGCCAAACAACAAAACAAACCCTCCGGGAATCCACGCTATCTCCAACGATGAGCCAACTCTGGACTGCTCACACCTCATCCTGCCAGTTGATGACGAGGTGAGTGCTTTGGAGAAAGATCCCTCGGACGGGGTATTTGTGTTCAGTGCTGCCACTATGCTCACCATGTTCCAACAGGTTGAGGAAGCCATAGCCAGTCTCTCCGAAAGGATCACCCGACTTGATGATGCGTACCGTCGACTTATCTTCAATCCTCCACCACCACGCCCGAGGGAGAGTCCCCCGAGCACCCAAAACTACCCTCACCAGGAGGGATTGCTCCCGCGACCATTCTAGCATGCACCTCACGATAATCACCCCCACAATAATCAGCCTCACAATAACTACCCTCACAAGAATCACCCCCACAAAAATGTCCCTCACAAAAAAATGCCCATCGAGGAATACCCCTCCAAGGTACCCTCGGAATTCGGAAATTAATGGCATCTGGAGAGATGATGTTGAGGATGTCTATATCATCCCAGGGGAGCAGGCGAAGGAGATCAGTCACCTTACCCGATCTGGACGCCCTTATCAGAACCCGAACAATCCAACGATCGTTCCAACAACGAATGACCAAGTCATCCCGGACATGGGCTCTCAACCAAAGGCTCCCGAGCATTCGATCCTCAAGCAGCTCCAGAAGGCAAAAGCCGAAATCTCAATTTGGCAACTGATCGCGACATCCTTTGAGCATCGATAGGCTTTGCTATAGGCCTTGGGAAAATTAATTGTGCCCTCCACCTCCTCCCCTGAAGAAAGAGTGGCACACATGACAAGGGACGTCCATGAATTGAACAACCCGGTCGTCTTCTCTGACGAGGATATCCCTCCCTTCGGAGCCAATCATAATCTTGCCCTGTACATTACCGTACAATGTCTCAAGAAGAATGTGCCCATGGTCCTTGTGGATGACGGGCCCGCATTGAATGTCATTCCCCTCAAGACTTCTCACAAACTGGGTATTAAGGAAGCTGACTTGGTCCCGACAAATCAATGAGTACGCGCCTACGCCGGCACTTGTCGCAAGGTCGCAGGGCTTATCACTCTAACTGTCGCAACCGGACCACTGGAAAGGCAAACCAGTTTTTAGGTGGTCGACATCGACGCCTCCTTCAATATGCTCCTGGGACGTCCCTGGATTCACGCCGTCAAGGCAGTTACCTCAACTCTCCACCAGAAAATCAGGGTCCCCTTCAACGGGAAAACGATCACGATTCCAGCTTCCCCGATGAAAGCCGTCATGAGAAAGAGAATAGCCTCCCAAGCCATTGAGGAGGATGATAATGAAATGTGGGGATTCTAAGCCGTGAACGCCATAACTGATGAATCAACACCCTTTGATTGTGACCCGTTTGCCAACCTCACAGTCAACCGCATCATGATGCGCCAGGATTACTTCCCGGGTCTGCCCCTCAATCCACTGAAGAGCACCTTACCTCCCTTGAAACAGGCTAAGGTCCCCAACATCCCCTTCAGACTGGGCTATGAACCTACCGATGAAGATATCCAGGAGATGAACCTCCTAGTTCGAAAACGCAAGAAGCACGGAGTTATCCTCCGTCCCTATCATCTGACTCTCAATGGATACTTTGTCCCCGAGGAAGCGTCCGAGCTCTACCATGGCTTTCCGGAGCCGATCTATGACTCTGTGGCCAAGACCAGGTACCCGGGTGTGGAAGTCTTCCAGGACTGCTACTTCATCCCCGACAACACCGAAGCTGCATCAACTGAGTCTAAGCCGTCGTCATGCCTCGATGGACAAGCTGTCACCCTCCTCTTTAGAGAGGATAACATCAAGCACGTCGACTATGAGGACATCATCAACATCGCCCTGAAGGACAACCAGTTTGACCCAACAGCCTTGATCTCCGACACTGACCCGGAGAAAGCTGCACAAGGCTAGAGGAAGACCGTCAAGTGGACCGATCGCCGAGGCCGTATTCTCAAGATCACAACTGGAGAAGGCCCTATGTTCAAAGAGGGAAGTGAAGAAGAATCTGAATTTGAGTCTGAGTCGGAGTCAGAGTCTGTCATAGCTCCCAACACTCCTGATGTCCCAGTCAAGGTCCCCTTCCCACTGTTTTATCACAAAGTCGTGGCTGATTCAGAGGCTGAGTCTACTAGGGTCACCCCCACTCCCATGAAAGGTGACGACCTGGAGCTTGTTCCAGGGGCCACCTCCTCTGCTGTGTCGCCTTTGACCGACCATGAGATGTCTGTTCTCTCCGAGTTTTTCGCTCGTGTTAACTTAATGAACGCTAAGTTTGCTTACGACTCATCTTAATTTAACTGCAATGCAATTCTGAATGACTCTGAGGAATTTGACTTGAGTGACTACCCACCTCACTTAGCCAAAGAACTTGACAAATGGGAAACCAGAACCCCTGTCATTTACGAGACCGAACCTATTAACGTAGGAACCGACATCACACCTCAAGAACTTAGGATAGGGACAACCTTGGACCCCTCGGAAAGACAACAGTTGATTGACCTCCTCCACGAATACAAGGACGTATTCGCCTGGTCCTACAGAGATATGCCTGGGATTGACAGGTAAATTGCGAAGCACCGGATACCCATTAAGCCCGAAGCTAAACCTGTGAAGCAAAAGCTGCGTCGAATGCGTCCTGAATGGGCCCTGAAAATCAAGGAAGAAGTGGATAAACAGTTCAAGTCTGGTTTCATCAAAGTGTCTGAATACTCTGACTGGGTGGCCAACATTGTGCCTGTACCGAAGAAAAACGGAAGAATTCGGGTTTGCGTCGACTTCAGGGATCTAGACAAGGCGAGTCCAAAGGACGACTTCCCTTTGCCACATGTTGACATTCTGGTGGACAAAACTGCCGAGCACGCCCTCCTATCATTCATGGACGGGTATGCTGGGTACAACCAGATTAAAATGGCTGAGGACGACATGCACAAAACTGCATTCACTACGCAGTGGGGTACATATTGCTATACAGTGATGCCTTTCGGTCTCATCAACGCCGGAGCAACCTATCAAAGAACCGCTACCACTCTCCTACATGGTATGATGCACAAGGAGGTAGAGGTATATGTCGATGACATGATCGTCAAGTCAAGAGAACGGGACGCCACATTAGTGCCCTTCGGAAATTCTTCGCTCGTCTTCGGAAATATAACATGAGACTAAATCCTCAGAAGTGTGCATTCGGGGTCACCTCCGGAAAACTCTTGGGACATGTCGTCAACAAAAGAGGCATTGAGATTGATCCAACCAAAATCAAAGCCCTCCAACAAATGCCACGGCCTAAGAACGAGAAGGAGATTCGCGGATTTCTCGGTCAGGTCCAATACATCAGCCGCTTCATTTCCAAGCTCATCATGATTTGCGAACCAATATTAAAGAAGCTTCGCGCCTCCGATCACACCGATTGGGACGACGACTGTAAAAAAGCCTTCGATAGGATAAAGGAAATCCTATCCAAGGCTCCTGTCCTCATGCCACATCAACCGGGGATTCCTTTATCCCTATACACGACTGTTACCGACACAGTCATGGGAGTAATGCTAGCACAAACAGTCGACGGCGAAGAACGAGCCATCTACTACATCAGCAAAAAGTTCATTGAGTACGAGACAAGGTACACCCTACTGGAAAAGACATGTCTTGCCCTAGTATGGTCAAGAAAGAAGCTGCCGCATTACATGCTCAGCCACACGGTCCACATCTACTCCAAGATGGACCCGGTCAAATACATCTTCGAGAAACCCGTACTAAACGGAAGGCTGTCTAGGTGGACACTCATGCTGTCCGAGTTTGATCTCAAGTTTGTACCCCTCAAGGTTATCAAGGGAAGGGTAGTCGCCGATTTCCTGGCAGAAAATCCCGCCAACGAGGATCCAACAACCGACACATGGTCACTTCCTGACGAAGACATCCTTTGTGCCGACTCCGACGCATGGGACCTATACTTCGACGGTGCATCTAATCTGAGAGGCTTCGGGGTAGGAATCCTTCTAATATCAACAGAGGGAGAACATGTTCCGATCTCAGTCAAGCTAGACTTCGCCGTCACCAACAATGCCACTGAATATGAAGCATGCCTCATCGGCCTACAAGCAGCCATCACACTTGGCATCAAGAGACTGAGGGTCCATGGCGATTCCTCGCTCATCATCAATCAGGTGTCCGGATCATGGAAAATCCAAAGTGACAGCTTAGCTCCCTACCGAGCAAAGATCAATCAAGAGGCCGAGTTCTTCGACCAAGTCGACTACTTCCATTTGTCGCAAGAAGAAAATCAATTTGCTGATGCCCTGGCAAAACTTTCCGCGCTCGTCAACATACCTGACGACATGACATCGATGCCCCTATATGTCGAGAGAAGGAGCAAGCCAGCTCACATTTGTGCCATCAACAAAGACGAGGAAATCCATGTCGAACCTTGGTACCAAGCCATCCTCAACTACAAAACCAAAAACGAATTCCCTCCTAACTCTGGCCCAAGAGGACAAATTGCCATCCGTTTACTTGCATCACAATTCGTGATGAACCAAAATCAAGTATGCAAAAGAACACCCCAAGGGATTCTCCTCCTTTGCATTGACCATCACAAAGCCAAAAAAGTCATGGGAGAGGTCCACGACGGAGAATGTGGCCCTCACATGAGCGCAATGATGCTTACCCGAAAAATCATGCGGCTAGGTTACTACTAGACCACCATGGAAGCCGATTGCCGTAACTACGTCAAACATTGCCACAATTGCCAAATCTTTGCCAACATACAGCACATACCACCATCCCTTTTATACACCATGACATCACCCTGGCCTTTCTCGACCTGGGGCATCCACATCATCAGGAAAGTTAACCTAGTAGGCACCAAGGGGCATTGTTTCGTCCTCGTCGCCATCGACTATTTCACCAAATGGGTAGAAGCGCAATCATATGCAGTCTTGACCGCCAAACAAGTGGCCAAGTTTATCCAAAACAACATCATCTGCAGATATGGGGTACCCCATGAAATCATAAGCGATCAAGGCTCTCACTTCCGGGCGGAAACTCAGGCCTTGCTAGACAAATACAAGATCAAACGACATTTATCATCCCCTTACCGTCCCCAAACTAACGGAGCGGTGGAGGCAGCTAACAAAACTCTTGTCACCATTATCAAGAAAATGCAAGACAACTACTGCGATTGGCCGAGCAAAATCCCATTCGCACTCTGGGGATACCGTGTAATACTCCGTATTTATAAGTCTTGGGGTACTCTATCGAGTAGCCCTTACTCTGTCGAGTAAGGGCAAGTTGCGAAATAAAATAGTTTCTGACCTGTTGGGTACTCGATCGAGTAGCTGGGGCACTCGATCGAGTAGGGGGGTACTCGATCGAGTACCTTGGGTACTCGATCGAGTGTCCGGTTTTACGGGGAATTTTCTCGGGTTTTGTTAATTATGCGATTAAGGTATTTAAGTATCGTCGTTATTGTTTTAAATCACTTTTGCAAAACCTAAAACCCTGTTTAAGAGAGAAAGCAATCAGTTCATCTTCCTAATCGCATTCTTAGCAATTCCCGGAGTTCAGACGGTCAGTTCTTGTCTTTGTTCGTGTCGTTGAGTTCCTTGCGTCAAGGGTAAGCTTTTAACATAATTTTTATAATGTTTAGTTAAGTTTGGTTAAACCCTAATTTAGGAATTGGGGGTTTTTATGTGTAGTATGTGATGTATGGCCTATGTGTGTTATATGATAGGAGGAGGGTTCGTAGAAGAGGCGTTTTGATACAAAATTTGTAGATACCGTCTCGCTTGTTGTGCTTTCCGGGTAGGATTTCCTACTCGCATTAGTCCCATAATGGGATATTGGTGATGTGCTGTAGTTAGTTGTTTGATATGATGATTGTGATCGTGATTGTGATTGTGATTGGTTGTCTATGGTTCTCGAGATGCGTTCTCGGCTGAGTGGGGTCACTTGCGGGAGTGATCTCACGCCCTAGTTTCGCCCTTCGTGGAACCCGCCACGGAAGGGGATGTGCACATTAATGGGACAGGGTTATCGCTCGGTATGATGAGCGGGGCTTAGGTGGGAACGGCTGCGGTCCCCCATCGCGAGGCTGGTCCAAAGGGACGATCGATATTGAGATGATGGGAATTGGTTGGTGGTGTGTGTGTGTGTGTGACAGTTCAGCTGTCTGTTTATCTTGTTGTTGATGTATATTGAGTTGTGTGATTAGTACTGACCCCGTTTAAATATTTTAAAAACTGTGGTGATCCATTCGGGGGTGGTGAGCAGTTGCTTGGCAGGTATATCTTGGATACGCGTGGGATCTAGCTGGGGATGGAGTCATCACATATCAGAGTCTTTTGTCTTCCGCTGTGTTTGTTAGGACAGTTCCTTTCAGTTGGTTTATAGTTTGAGAACAGTTGTATTTTGCTTACAGTTGGTTTTGTAATGTAATCACTTAAACTTATTTAATTAAGTATGTTTCTTCATTGTCTTATGATTATCATGCCTCGGGTAACCGAGATGGTGGCATCCTTATACCTGAGTGGTCCTGGTAAGGCACTTGGAGTATGGGGGTGTTACATACCGAACCTCCATTCGAACACCGACAGGCGCCACACTTTTCTACCTAGCATACGGCATTGAGGTGGTTTAACCGGTAGAGTTAGAGGTCCCTTCTCTACGTATCCTGTTAGAGAGTCAAGTTCCTGAGGCGGAATGGACCCGTCAAAGGTACGAGCAACTCACTCTTCTAGACGAGTGGCGACTCAACGCCTTGCACAACGTCCAGCTATACCAACGACGTATACAACGGGCATTAAAAAAGAAGGTCAAACCCAGGAACATTAAGGAGGGCGACTTGGTCCTCAAGTCGGTCCGAGCACCGCTACCCGTCGATCCGAGGGGAAAATTCAAACCCAACTGGGCCGGGCCATACCTAGTCATGAAAATACTTTCGGAGGGCGAAGTGAGACTGAGTGACCTAGACGGGGAGGATTTTACAAACCCGACCAACCTAGACCAACTCAAAAAATACTACCCTTGAACCATAGCAACCAACGACCGCAGCTTAGTTTTACAACTAGCGTTCACCTTAAACCTTTTTCAAGTCAAGTTCCTCAACGTGTTCTGATTTGAAATTGCATGTTTTATCGAGTCTAAGTTGCGGCACCTTGCCCGTTTCGAATGTCCTTTGATCTGTCAAAGGCAACATCCATTTGCACTAAAAAAAATTCACAAAAACACCCTGAACTACGAGCATGGTTTGATTTCACCACTTCAGGTGGATACGTAGGCAGTCCCTCTTATGCACGAGGGATACAACCACAAAACCCAATCAAATTTACAGAACATTTCGAACTACGATCATGGTTTGATTTCACCTCTCCAGGTGGATACGTAGGCAGTCCTTTCCTACACAGGAAGGATACAACCATCCCCATAATAAAAAAACCCCACATACAAAAAACCATCCCCATAAAAAAAAGAAAGAAAAGGGAACAATATTCTCTTTTCCCCACAAAAAATACCAAAAATAAGCCTTTCTCCCTTCCTCCAAAAAATCCCACTTTCCCAAGTGCAAACGTTTAGGACGATTCAAATCGAATTGCCTTTACAAAATGGATGGAAGAAACAAGCGTTCACAATTTTTAACACAAGCAATCCTCTTATTTAATTAATAATGGGAGGGATTACAATTCCAACAACAAATGAAACTCGACGAGTCTACAACTTGTCAAAGCTAAGGTGTCGACTAAAACACCTCACATAATAAAACTAGCACAAAACACACAAAACATAGCTAGTACAACATAATAAAAACTCACAACAATAATACAACGTAATAATAAAGTGGGTAATGGAGGTCTTCACTCTTCCATTCTACCCTTGCCTTTTCCCTCGGGGTACATCTTCCCCTTGTTCTTCTTGTTGGTCCGCCTAGCATGGATTTCCTCGTCAGAACGGATCCTCAACGGATCTACAACGGCAGCGGTTTCCGGCTAGTGCAAGACCCCATGTTCGGCCCGAAATGAGCCCATACACGACCCACCACATTTTTGGGACCCGAGCTTCTTCTCTTTGGTGGTCTCATCACATCGGGGCTAGCTCCATCAACATAATCCTCAAAGAAGGCACGGTTGGCCTTGCCAACCTCTCGATACTTCAAGTCGACAGCCTCGTCCTTACGGAATTTGGACCTCTCTTCCAAGGACAAAGCTCTTGACCACTTGACATAAGCGGGAGTCACCCATGTTGTGGCAACGGGGTCTGGTACCTCCCAAAGCAGCCGAGTGGCCCACCATCTTTCAAAGACCTCCACAAGCTCGGAGTTCCGGAAAACATTCTCTTGGACAAGGGTATCTTGAGCGGGCACCTTTTGTTGACGCCCCATTTGCCTCATGAGCCTTTCGGGATAGATGAAGGAAGCAACCTTTAAACCCACCACCATCAAAGAACGAGGACTAGCACCCGAAGCGGGCAACCCCGTGAAGGACCTCAAGTGCCACCATGGCACCACCCAACGGATGTGAGGACCACCCTCCTCCGCCAATCTTGCGATCCAATAAGCCTCGGTGGAAGCAAAGCTATCCGGGTACAACTTCTTCCTCATAGTAAGGTGACAGAAGGAATAAGAAGAAGAATCAACCGGAGGCTCTACATACCTTAGCCTCTCCAATAGCCACACTTGGAGGATCCTTGGGGACCCAAATGAAGGAGCCTCTCCACAAGAGCCTTCCTTGTCTAAAGCTTGGATGATCTTGCCAAGCACCAACCATGATGGATCTCTACCATGCTCCATTTGCTCAACCATATGAACAAGGGTCATGCTACCATAACATTTCGGCCCCTCCTTCTTCAAAGCATCAACAATGAGGTACACATGGATAAGCCAAAAGGCAAGAGCCCTTCTCCTAGCCACCTCCGAAACATTGGCGTCTAATCGGTTTGAAAAGATGTTGATAAGAACCAACATGTCCACACCATGCGGAGCAAGAAGGAAGTTTACTTGACTTATCGACAAGCCCAACATTGAACGAAATTTCTCCTTGTAGCACAACCGGGTCGGAGGAAGCACCAGAACATAACCCGGCCACCCACCAATGGCTCCAACTTCTTCGGTAAGAGGACAAATTTCACCTTTCGGGAAAACGAAAACATGGTGTTTCAAATCCCAAAACCGAGAACATGCTTCGAGAAATGAGGATTGCACCTTGACTTGACGGAGCACCAACAATTGACCAACTCCCATGCAAATAATTTGATACTTTTCGGGAGGCGACAAATCCCGGCACCATTGTCGCAACGCATTCTCAAAGGCATCCATGAAATATTTTTGTGGAAGAAGAAGAAGAGGTTTTATAGAGATGTTTTTTTTGTTTCGGATGATGAAACAATGAAGCGCAAACATCACTATTTATACAAAAACAATCAGCGCGTTTTTCAGAAAAAGGGGAGAGCTGGCTCCCATCGCCAGGCCGCTCGCGCCTCTTTAGGCCTTCTCCCAGGATTCCCGCTTTGACTTGTCTCTTTCAAGTTGTGTTTTCTCCTGACACCTCAAACCTCCCGCCAGAATGCTCGCAGCTCTTCGGGATGATCCAGGACATTTTGTGTTTCCTCACACTCACATTTCCTTGTTTTCGCGTTTTACGAAATCCGACATGGTTTCCATGACGCAGCTTTAAACATACGGATTTTTCTTTCTTTTTTTAAGGGGGGAAGGGCTAGTTGCCCCGATCCGCGACGGATTGTTTCCATGTCAGTCGAAATTCCGAAATTATTTTCGCTTTTTCGCAATTTTGCAGCAAAAATAAAAATCGAGAATTGATAACACGACATCAGTTTTCCTCAAAATTCAAGCGCTCACAAATTCGGGTCTTGACCTCACAAAAACCAAATCAAATATACTCGTAAAAATCTTTTCTAAAATTCATCCCTCACGGTTTGAGTTTGGATTTTTCGAGTCACTAATCAATTTCAATAATTTCGATGCAATTTAATTCACAACACGAGTTAATTGCTCAAATTTTCAAATCAATTCCTTTCGGAGTCCAAACGACGACTTGTCGCGGAATTTTCAAAATTCATTTCAAATTTCAAATTTCAATTTTTAACTTCGTGACATCGTGGTTAATCTTTGTTTTCAATCAAATGCTTTTTACGTGTTTACGTTTACACATACGTGCTACCTGTTGCCTGGTTTCTACACTAACGATGCAGGAACTGATGCAAAGCAAAAGGGGAATTGACAGCCGACAGCAATCCTCCGAAACACAACACAAAAAAGCCAAAAAATTACAAAATGAACCACAATCCAAAAACACATATATACAAACCGCCTCACGCAAAATGTAAATATGTACAAACAAGAGTCCAACACACGGACAAGCTACTACAACTACTCAGCGCCTCCCGTCGGACCAGTCCCGGTCTCGCGAGGAGTCGCCGCCAACGCAGACACTAACACCTGCTCAGACTCCCGCTCTGGAGAACTCTCCAGCATCTCGCGCTCCATCTCAACATGAAGCTCCTCCGCTGCAGCCAACTGAGCCCTGAGAGAAGCAATCTCCGCGTCTCGGCTCCGTAACTCGTCCTCACGACGCCTCAGTTCCTGGTCTCGACGGGTGATCCCCAACCCCTGGGCCTCGATCGTCGACCTGGCTGTATCCAACTCAGCACGGACCCGAGCAAGCTCCGCCAGATCCGCGGTACCCTGCAAAACATAATACAGATCATCAAGATCTAAAAACTTAAAATGTAACACAAAATACACAAAAACAACACACAAAAGTACCTGAGAAAACCGAGCCTCCCTCGCAGCCAGGTCACCAGCAAGCGCCCTTTAGCGGTTAGCCATCCGCCACAAAGCCTGATGACTAACGGTTGTCACCTACAGCCAAAAGGTCCTTCAATACAATGCAAGGCAAAACACGAATGAGGAAAAATGTTCAAGTCAGGAACTCACCCTCAGAACGACCAACCTCCACTCCATGCCAACATCGGTCACCTCTGCAACCGCAGGCTCTGGCAGGCGCAACTGTAGCTCCTCACCGCCTGGTCCCTGAAAGGTGGTCTCCGCCAGGAAAACTGGGACTGAGTCCTCATCAACGCGTCGACCCCCTGCAATTCGGGTCCGCATCAAAGGTAAAAAACCCTCCTATCAAAGGTGACAATGAAAACAAAAGAACAGAGGAAAACAAACCTCGATCGGGTACCAGGCAAGCCTCGACAGCCGAAAGGTGTCGTAGTCAACGTCTCGTAGCAAAAACTCCTCACCACCCTGACCGTGAAGGTGCTCCTCAACCTCGTCGGGGGTCGACTCCTAGAACAACACCCTAGGTGGGTCGGCCGGTACCACGAAGATCTCAGTAAGGCTTTGACGGGCTAAGCGCTCGCCCAAGTACCAAACCGGGTCGATCACCGTCTCCAAGTACAAGCGCTGAGAGCTGCGAGGTCGCAGACGCTCCCTGACAGCAGCCGACACCTCCATGTAGTGCTCCCAAGGCCACCTGACAAACTGCATTCAAGACAAAGCTACTCAATCAACTGGAGGCTTCCTAAGCTACCTAGTAATCCTATCTCTATCTATCTCTATAAAGAAGAAGGAGTAAGAAACAACAACCTACGTTAGCAACTCGAAGGGCGTTCACACGACGCCTGCAGTCCTCGTAAGTCGACTTAATCAACTTCTTCCGAGCCACCGTCCAACCCCTCACGGCAGGGTAGGTCGAAGGGATACCACCTGTAGTCCCCGGACGCAGAGGGACGAAGTAAGCATACAACCAAACCTGTAATCAAACACAGCAAACACAAATCAGCCAATCTTTCCAAAAAAATTGTCAAAATCAAACTCAAAACTACAAAAAATGCTCGTACCTCAAAGATGAGGCCGGGACCAACCAAAGCAGGGGCACTACCGTCCCCCACTGACTCCGGACGCACCGCCGCGTGCAAGTACCGGGTGAAACTCGCCAAGGCCGGCGTAACCCAGTCAAACTGACCCAAAGTGTCAAGGTCAGCAAGGAGAGGAAGTACCTTGGTCGAGAAGCGCTCACCCTTGTCGCCAAAGTACGTGGCACCCAAGAAGTACCACAACCACAACCGTGCCTCCTGCGCGTCAGCTCTAGCCTCAGCCTCCGGACTCGCCAACGGCGCCGGAGCAGCACCCACCACTCTCCCTCTGAAGTGGTCTCTCACATACGAACTCGCGATCAGGTACGGAGTAATGTCGGAAGGCTCAGGCAAAACCGTACTGATCAGATGAGTAACCGCACGAGACGACACCCTCTCCGGTGTCTCTGTGAACTCGACAGGTGTCTCGCCACAAGGTAGGCCAGATATCATGGCAAAATCCTCTAAAGTCACGCCCACCTCCCCGAATTCCATGTGGAACGACGACGTCGTGTCCCAGTACCGATCCAACATGGCACGAATCAGACACAGGTTCGACCTAATCGAAGACATGTGAATATCCCGCCAAGCGGCCACCAACGGCCCAAAAGCCGACCTCTCTATCAACGCCCTCGTCCCGGCTCGGAGAACGTCGTAAAAGCCCAGGCAGGTAGTGAAGCCCGAGAAAGTCCGCATGGTGCCGATCTCCTGAAATAAAAAACAAATAACGTCAGAACACCTATCCAGGTCTGATATTTCAAAAGTGATGAAAGTTAAATCAGGTGATACGACTCACCAAGCCCTCGTGAGCACGGTAGGAGATGTGCCTGTCCAGTCGAAGCAGCAACTGGCTATCGTCAAAACCCTCGGCCCAAGCAGGCGCCGCCCGCAGGTTCAGCCCCTGCGGGGCTGTAACCCGTCAAGCCTCCCAACTCGCGACGTCTACATCATCCTCAACCGTCTCCGCCCTCCGTCTCTTCTGACCACGAGACTCAACGTGACGGATGGAAGGCATCTCAACGACCTTAGGGACGTTCCGTAACGTCCGTCTGGTCGGCCGAGGAGTCCGCCTCCTCGTAGAAACCCTCTTCCTAGAGGTACCAGCCTCAGACCCAGTCTGAGCTCTCTCAACACAAGTAGCCCCAACAACGGGCTCCTCACGCTCCTCAACGGCCCTCTCGGCCCCAACAGTCTCCTCAGGGGGCCCTTCCTCCTTGGAAGCGTCCTCCACTACCGTGGCGGGTGCACTAACCGGAGTGCTAACCGGCCCCGTCCCAAACAGCTCCTCTAAGGTCGCAGCAAGGGGCCCAGCCTGTCCCGATCACTCTCCTGCAACAAAGAACGTCAGCCGAAATTTCGGCATTACGACGTTGTAAAATGGATAAATCCAAAAAAAAACTTGCAAAGCAAAACAAGGGTAATCCCGCCCAGGCCCAGCCAAACAAAAACAATTTACAAAAAAAAAAACGCAAAAAAAAAACGACTCGCCCTTCTTTTCAAGCAAAAGACGAGTCAAAACAACCACAACAAAAAAACGGCACCCCAAGACCCATACAAGGTTTGCCAACAAATCAAAATACATTCCCGATACAATGGGGTATTTTTCTACAGGCTCAAAAAGGCAATTTCTATGCTAATTTGAGCGCAAACCGGTCAAAAATTCAAAATACGACCACGACGAGACAACGTGATTTTATCACGCCTCAAAGCGACCTAAACTACCAATAAGGTTCATTTCAAGGCAAACTGACTTAATTCAAGCTCAAACAGGCGCTTATTCCGTCAGACATAAGACCGTCACAAAAGGCAAAAATTCCAATTTTGCCCATAATACCCAACAAAGGTCCACAATGGCAAATACGGTCTTTCCCGACTATAATGCAACCTAGTGGGACCCACTACCCGAGCAAATAAACTTGGCATTGTGAGATGAGACGGTTTCTCCACCTCACTCACGTTTTTCGAGCATAGGGAGCGGGAACGGGGACCAAAATGCAAAATAAAAGCACCCTTATACTCCTAAACAGGTTTCTAACCTTATACAATCATCAATTTCACTCAAAATGGGCTCAATCAAAAATGCCCAAATCGATTTTCTAGGGAAAAATTCTCGCCCTAATTCAATTCAGCTAAAAGACCAATAAATTTAAATGGAATCAAGAGGAAATACATACCTTGAGATGACATTGTTGATAATGGTACGAATGAAAGCAAGCTAAAGACCAACAATGGCGGTTTTTTGGTTTGTTTGTGTCGAAGGTTGAAGACGAAATGAGGATGATATGCGGACCATCCTCGCGTCGTTTATAGAAAAATAGGGAAGCTCCCTTGACTCGCCAGGTTGCTCGTGCCTCAATGAGGTGCTCCCTGCTCTTTCAGTGAAATTTTGGGCTTTGGGCCAATTTCCCATAACAAACTTAAAATTTTCAATGACGACATTAAGGACCGTCATTTTTCAAATACAACAACAAATAGTGAAATCAAAATTCACTATTTTCCTTCAAAATTCCAAACAAACGGTGATTAAAACTGCCATTTTTCAAATACAAAAGCAAATAGTGAAAATTCAAATTCACTATTTTCCTTCAAATTTCAACGACGGCAATTATAACCGTCAATTTTCAAAATAATAGTGAAAATTCAAATTCACTATTTCGTCAAATTTCAACGACGGCAATTAAAACCATCAATTTTCAAAATAATAGTGAAAATTCAAATTCACTATTTTCCTTCAAATTTCAACGACGGCAATTAAACCGTCAATTTTCAAAATAATAGTGAAAATTCAAATTCACTATTTCGTCAAATTTTAAACGACGGCAATTAAAACCGTCATTTTCAAAATAATAGTTGGAAATTAAATTCCACTATTTTCACCACACATGTCAACGGCGGCACATAAACTGTCACTTCAAACGTAATAGTGAAGATTCCAAATTCACTATTTCCTTCACATGTCAACGATGGCACATAAACCGTCTCTTCAGATGTAATAGCGAAATTTAAAATTCGCTATTTCCTTCAAAAAATTCAAACAAACGGCGATTAAAACCGCCACTTCAAATTCAAAAAACGAGTAGTGAAGATTCAAAGTTCACTATTCCTTCAAAATGTCAACATGGGGGCTTCCTCGCGGGACCCGCTTATTTCAACAACATTGATAGTGAATTTCAAAATTCACCATTTCCACGGCGGCATCATGAGTCCGCTACTTTCAAAACAAGCCCATCCGACGCGGCTATTCTCAAGTTCGATCAACCGACTGCACCAAGGATGACGAGCCATACTACGCATCGCGGCTGGCGAGCCCTCCTCATATACGCACCATGGATGGCGAGCCTTACTGCGCATCGCAGCTGGCGTGCCCTCCTCATATACGCACCATGGATGGCGAGCTTTACTACGCATCGCGGCTGGCGAGCCCTCCTCATATACGCACCATGGCTGGCGAGCCTTACAACGCATCGCGGCTGGCGAGCCCTCCTCATATACGCCCCATGGCTGGCGAGCCTTACAACGCATCGTGGCTGGCGAGCCCTCCTCATATACGCCCCATGGCTGGCGAGCCTTACAACGCCCCGTGGCTGGCGAGCCCTCCTCATATACGCCCCATGGTTGGCGAGCCTGACAACGCACCGCGGCTGGCAAGCCCTCCTCATATACGCACGTAGCTGGCGAGCCTTTGTCCGCAAACAATTCAAGGACGTATCCCGAAGATGCCTCAGGTACGACTCCTTATCACAGCTGGCGAGCCTTTGTCCGCAAACGCGCAAGGATATATCTGAAGATGCCTCAGGTATGACTCCTTCTTATGGCTGGCGAGCCTTTGTACATAGTCTAACGAACTTTAAACGACCCGCACGGACATTCGACAGACTCTAAACTGTTCCCGATGACAGGTCATTGGCTCGTACCCTCGAGTCGCCTTGGCGTCGCCCTTCCCGACGGCAGGTCCTTGGCCTGAATCCTTTCGAGCCGCCTCGACGTCGTTTGGGTCTCCAGGTTGTAATCTTCGATTGACACAGGGGCTCTACTGACTTTCGCCCTGTCCAAGCCTCGGTCAAAGTGGGGGCTCAGAGATACTCGATATCTGCTGAGACTCCAACAAACACCCGATGATTATCGGACTACAACATGTTTGGAATCGCGGCGTTTGATCGACAGTTTGTGTACAACTTTACGTCGGAAAACTTAAAACGATTTCGAAAATAAAACATTTCAAAATATTTCAAAAGTACCTGGAGTGTTTAATGCACGACGACGAGGTCGCAATGACACTAAATAGAGTCAAAACTGACACCGGGAAAAAAAACGATTCAAAAATTCAAATGCCGACTCCAACAACGAGTCAAACCAAGTCAACCACAAAAAACAAACCATTTCAAACCTTCTATACTAAGATTTCCCGGATTCATGAATGATCAAGTACCA
Organism: Silene latifolia; assembly: GCF_048544455.1. Lineage (NCBI taxonomy): Eukaryota > Viridiplantae > Streptophyta > Magnoliopsida > Caryophyllales > Caryophyllaceae > Silene > Silene latifolia. Next base: position 91,142,640 of record NC_133537.1, on the reverse strand, counting down.
AACATGTTACTACAAATCCTAGGATAGAACAAATCATGATTGCACTTGTGTGAAAGTGACAGGACAACTCGAAGACCCGCGACGTGGCTCGCGCCTCTTTGAGCAGCCTAGGTGGCCACGTCGCTCAAAACTCACACATCCACTCATTTTCCTATAAATACCCCTCAAATGCCCCCATTTGAGAACTTACGCGAGTGTTCGCCCGCTCTTTTCTCCCATAAAATTCTCGACTCGTCTTCTTAAGTCACAATCCGATGCGTATTTACGACCTACCGATCGTAAATACAAGCCTTACACATTGTTTGGTACCGTCATCGTGCATTAAATCACTTGACCGACTATTTCGATCACTACACCGTCACTAATCTTAATAAAACACTCATTTTACTTACCAAAACGGTTTTAAACCGAGTCTTTTCCGACCAAATGAGTTGTTACACTTACGTCGGTTTCTCGCCATAACCAAACATGTAAGTATGAGGGTATAAAAATCCTTCTTTTATCATGTCTTTGCTTGTTTTATGACCATAACATGCTAAAACATGCATAACACGATCCAAAACATAGGATAGACGAGCCAAAACTGAGTTTTGGCCTGAGGCAGAAGCCCTTTGTTCTGCAAAGAAGCCCGCGCCTTAATGGGGTGCCCAGGTCAGAACTCAACCGTGTTTGTTCTCGTCCTTCCTCATTAATCTATTTTCATATTTGTAATCGGTTTTTACTATTTCGAATGTTTTCAAACCCTTTTATTTATTTTTACAAATTTTAACCATAAAACATTTTTCACCCTTGGTTCTTAATACCATGATGATTTAATACCTTTCCAGCATTAGTCTAGGACGATCCCGACTCCGGTCAACCCGGATATAGGACGGATCAGATGACTATTTGCTCATTCAAAAATCACATTTGCAAAATACCTTACTAAGACAAATTGATCGCGTTATGCACCATAAACCTAATACGGTAAATGGATGTTTAATTTCCGTCTTGCATGCAAATCAACCATAAATCCAACTCGACATCTTATACTTGATACTTGGATTAAATCAACCGACTTAGAAAGCTCTCACATGTTAGGTTTAAATTATTGGATGCGCATTCATGAATTTAAACCGTATTATCAACTTTTGCATTCAACCAACCAAGATCGATCAGTAGAGGCCGCTACCGCGGGCGGGATTAGGTGTCTGATTAAAGGGCTTCCCAATACGTACCTTCACCTCTTACTCAGAAACATTGGATAGTGGACGACCTTATCCAGGGCGTACGAGAGTCATTCTAGAGATATGATGCTAAAGAGGGACGATTCCTTATCTTTAGTACCTATGTCAAACCCTGCTTTGTGCTTCGTTTGACCGAGGTGTAAAGTGGATTCAAACGGGTTAAAAGCATCCTACAAATGCTTGGTGGCGACTCCGAACATCTCTAATCATTTCGAGACTCTTACCGAGACGAAACCGACCGATCTAAAACGATCCGGTCGAAAGCATTTTTACGCCGCCGAGCGTGTCTTTCAAAAGACCGCTGCACGTCCGCAGATCGACTGGGCTTGAAGGTGGGCCGATGTCCACAGGCAGCAGTCTTTTCTAAGATTGGTTTGAGGTCGGGTTACCATCAGGTGAAGATTCGGGATGAGGACATACCGAAGACAGCTTTTACATCGAGGTATGATCACTATGAGTATGTTGTGATGCCGTTTGGGTTATCTAATGCACCTCCAATGTTTATGAATTTGATGAACCGGGTCTTCAGTCAGTTTTTGGATCGGTTTGTGGTGGTCTTCATCGATGATATATTAGTCTATTCTAAGACTAAGGAGGAGCATAAGGAGCACTTGAGGTTAGTGTTGCAGACTTTGCGTGACAATCAGCTATATGCAAACTTGTTAAAGTGTGAGTTCTGGCTCGAGGAGGTTGCCTTTTTGGGGCATGTGATTTCAAAGAAGGGTGTAACTGTGGATCCGGCAAAGATAGAGGCAGTCACTCAGTGGGAAGCACCGAAGAATGTGGCAGAGATCAGGAGTTTCTTTGGTTTGGCAGGGTACAACCATCGGTTTGTGAAAGACTTTTCCAAGATAGCCAGACCTATGACAGCGTTGATGAGGAAAGAGAACAAGTTTCGTTCGGATGAAAGTTGTGAGACGGCGTTCCAAACATTAAAGGAGCGTTTGACCACAGCTCCAGTCTTAGCATTACCTGAAGGGTAAGAGAACATTGAGGTATATACAGAAGCTTCAGAGAAAGGTTTGGGATGTGTGTTGATACAGAACGGGAAAGTAATTGTCTATGCTTCTAGGCAATTGAAGCCTTATAAGGAGAACTATCCGACAAATGATCTGGAGTTGGGTGCAGTTGTGTTTGGTCTCAAGATTTGGAGGCACTATCTTTATGGGGCGACCTTTAAGGTATTTTCAGATCACAAGAGTCTCAAGTACATCTTCACTCAAAAGGAGCTGAACATGAGACAGAGGAGGTGGATGGAGCTGATAGGGGACTATGACATGGATATTATATACCATGAAGGGAAGGAAGAGTGTGCATTCTCTATTCACATCTATGTCCTTGATGAGGTTGAGAGATGAGGTGGGGAAGATGGGGATACATATGATACAGAAAGGGGATGCTAGAGGGGACTTGACAGTGGAGCCAGATCTTTATGATGACATTCGCAGGAAACAGGCTTTGGATCCTGAGATAGAGGAGTGGAGTGCTGGAGTAGAGAAAGGGACAGTGTCTCGATTTTCTATTCATACAGATGGCAGTGTGAGATTTGATGGCAGGTGGTGTGTTCCTAATGATGAGGAATTGAAGAAGGTGATCATGACAGAGGTTCATTGCACACCATATTTCGTAGATCCAGGCAGTGATAAGTTGTATAAAGATTTGAAGAAGACTTTCTGGTGGCGTGGGATGAAGAAGGAAACAGCTTAGTTTGTGGCTCGAAGTTTGACATGTCAGAGGGTTAAGGGAGAGCAATGACGACCACAAGGTAAGATTCAATCTCTTGAGGTGCCTAAGTAGAAATGGGAGTCTATCTCTATGGATTTTATAGTGGGTTTGTCGAGGAGTCAACAGGGTAACAACATGATATGGGTAATAGTTGATCGTTTGACCAAGTCAGCTCACTTTGTCCCGATGAAAGATACTTGGACCAAGATACAGTTAGCTTTGACATATAGGAAGCATGTGGTTCGTTTGTATGAGGTTCCTAAGGATATAGTGTCAGATAGGGATGCGAGGTTCATATCACGGTTTTGGAGAGAGTTGCAGAAGTTGATGGGAACTACTTTGAAGATGAGTACTGCTTTTCATCCTCCAACAAATGGACAGACAGAGAGGACCATCAAGACTTTGGAGGGTATGCTGCGAGCTTGTGTGATGGAGTTTGGTGGTAGCTGGGAGGATAGATTGGATCTTATTGAGTTTTGTTATAACAACAACTATCACACGAGTATTGGGATGGCACCGTTTGAGGTTTTGTATGGGAGGAGATGTAGGAGTCCGATTTTCTGGGATGATAGAGCTGAGGCAGTGGTTTTAGGACCACAGATGGTACAGGAGATGATAGAACAGGTTCAGCTGATCAGGCAAAAGATGAAAGCGGCCCAGGATCGACAAAAGAGTTATGCAGACTTACACCGTCGTGACATAAAGTTTCAGGTTGGGGACAAGGTTCTTTTTAAAGTGTCTCCTATGCATGGGGTCACGAGGTTTGGTAAGAAAGGGAAGCTGGGCCAGAAGTTTATCGGACAATATGAGATTTTGGATCGCGTGGGTGAGGTTGCTTACTGGTTAGCGTTGCCAGCAGCTTTGGATAGAGTGCATAATGTGTTTTATGTGTCTCAGTTACGGAAGTATGTGAGCGATCCTTCACATGTGTTAGAGGTGGAGAACATAGAGTTGGATGAGTCCTTGTCTTATCTTGAGGTGCCAAAACAGATTTTTGATTGCAAGGTTCGGAAAATTAGGAATGGGGAAACAGTGTTGCTTAAGGTTCTTTGGTCTAACCATGAGGTTGAGGAAGCTACTTGGCAGGTGGAAGAGTCTATGAGGGAGCGGTATCCGTCTCTTTTTAATCAGGTATGTGTGGTTACGGGGCCGTAACCATGTTTGTTTTAGAGGGGCTAAGAGATGGTCGCATAAAGTTTTAGTGTGGTTTTATGTTAGTTTTGGTATAGTTAGTAGTTGCTTTGAGTCGGTTGAGTTTTGGTTAGGAGTTTTTTTTTTGAGTTTTGGTTATGTTGTTGTGTCGGAGTTGAGATAGTATGTTTTGTTTTTGTGTATGGGTTGAACTTCGGGGACGAAGTTCTTTTTAAGGAGGGAAGGCTGTAATACTACAGTTTTCTATGTCTATGGGTACTCTATCAAGTGGGGCTTACTCTGTCGAGTAATTATGTTTTTACGCAAAACAGTAGTCTGGCTGATGGGTACTCGATCGAGTACGTGTGACACTCGATCGAGTAAGTCACTTACTCGATCGAGTAAGTCGGTCTTACGGGTTATTTTAGCCGGTTTTTGTTAATAACGCGTGGTTAGTATAAAAGGTTTTCGTCATTCTCTTTAATCACTTTTTCACCTTTCTAAGATCTGTCAAAAGAAAAGAAGTTACGTAGTTCGCTTTGATCCCGTTATTGGCAAATTCCAAGGCTAGGATCGTCGGATTGTCTTGTTCTTCACGTCGTTGAGTTCATCGTGTCGAGGGTATGCTTCTTGTATAATTTTTATAATGTTTTAATAAGTTTGTTTAAAACCCTAATTGGGTAGATTTGGGGGTTTTGGGAGGATTATATTGATTAGGTGATAATTGTATGTATATGTGTTATAGGAGGAGGATTCGTAGAGGAACATTACTGATTAGCTGCTGTGACGGTCTTGTGATTGCTATTCCAGGTAGGGTATCCCTACTCAGTATTGTTTACATGGCATTGTTGATGATTAATCGTTGTTGTTGATTTATATCATATCGGATTTGGATTTGGTGATTGTTGATTGTATAATGTGGTTGTTGTATAATTGTCTGTGGTTTGCGAGGTGCATCCTCGACTCAGTGGAGTCACTTGCGGGAGTGGCTTCACGCCCTTGATTCGTCTTCTGTGGAACCCGCCACAAAAGGGATGTGCACATTTAGGAACTTGGGTTATCGCTCGGATGAGATGAGTGGGGCTTAGGTGGGAACGGCTGCGGTCCCCCACTGGCGGTGTGGAATACTTGTTGCGATGAGTATTTTGGTAGGACTACACACTTTAGTGTGTAGTCAGGTGTGTGGATTTATGATGGAGATTGGTTGATTGGCTTGGATTGTATATTGTTTCAGCTGTATTGTTTTGTGTAATCAGTACTGACCCCGTTTAAATGTTTTGAAAACTATGGTGATCCATTCGGGGATGGTGAGTAGTTATTGAGCGGGTATGAGATGGCTTGCACCAGGGATAGCTGGGATGGAGTCATCACATGAGTCACTAGAGTCTTCCGCTGTGTCATGAACTTTGTTTACTTTAAGTCGTTTTGTTTTGGAACATTTGTATTTGTTTTACAGTTTTGGTTTTGGATTGTAATCCGTTTAACTCAGTTACTTAATTAAGTATGTTTCTTTATTGTCTATTTGATATACATTGCCTCAGGTAACCGAGATGGTAGCATTCCCATGCCTTAAGAGGTCCTAGTAAGGCACTTGGAGTATGGGGGTGTTACAAAAGATCTCAAATATTAAGAAAATACTATACAAGAACAATTCCCTTACATATCTTATATGTAATGTATATTCATTGACTTAGATGGAATCAATTTTTAAATTGTGTACCTAGATAATTTCGAGCGTATAATATAGCGAGATCTGCATGACTCCTCATAGACAGAACCATATCAAAATGGGGCTCTTCTTATCTTATAAGACATAACATTCCACAATCATTAAGAAAAAGACCACTATCAAAATGAAATTAGTATGATACTTCTCATTTGGGACGAACCCGCACATGTATATCTTTGTGACATTCCCAAAATACCACATACCAATTTTAGTTAGTGATGTCCTTTAAGAAAAACAATTTTTCTCTAATATTCTTACTGTGAAACTTAGATTGTCTTCTTAAGACTAGTAGTGAAACAATTTCATTACTATTATGATGATCATAAACATTTGGTTCAAGTTTCCCCATCTCGATCAAATCGAGCGATGCTGATTGTCTTCCTAAGTTGACCTTTACTTCAGTCCGAGTTTATTTCAAGTAAACCTTTTAAAAAGTCAGACTAATGTTCATCGTATGAACATATGCATAATTACGAAAAATAGTAATTATAATGAAGTATTAGAATCTCATTCCTTAACAACATCACTTAATTAATCCACACATATCTGAATATGTGTGACCAAACTAGTCGGTTGCCCTCTTAACAAGTTAGAGGCAAGTTACACTTTTTCCACCATTTAAACAAAATCCACTTGCCGTACTTTATCCAAATCAACAAGGCCTAGAGTTCCATTATCATGGAACTTCTTTGAATGTTTCTTGTTTCTTGCCTCATAAGACAATGTTGTAAGCGCGTGAAACTCGAGTCATAAGACTTGAACCTTTTTTTTGTATTTCATGTCATAGATGAGATTGAACAAAACTAAAATTGTCTTAACAAGAAAGAGAACAATAATTGTTCTTTCTAAAATATTAATTCAATTTATGTCCAAACATGAAAGAATTAACATTTTTCTAACGACAAATGTAAGAATAACTATAATTCAAATAAATCTAGTTTTGAACAATACAACTTTCAAATAAATAACTTCTACGCATAATGCATTTCTTCATTATATACGTAGATCTATTTCATTCTTTACCATTATCCTACTCCACATGGCATTACATTCACAATATAAATACCATCTTTGGTATCTTTTACCTTATAGTAGAATATTCGTAGTAACTTCTACTTCTAGAACATGCATACTTCATTTAGAAGTCATACATCAATAGCTTTCATAGATCTTCGAGACATTTCTAAAAGCTATCTTTCCAATGCTATCTGTCATTACAATAATGAAGTTAATCACTAGATGATTTCCATAGATGTTTAGACATTGATCTTCAGGTTGGACTTGACAACGATTGTCCATTGCACCATTACCAGTGTCTAAACTCATATCTCAAAGTCTCTTTACTGATGAACTCAAAGAACATTAGTTTTTTATTCTTCTTGTTATGAAATTTAATTGTCACTAAGTGAGAAATCTGCTTAAGTTACATGCATCATTCACAATGAATTGAATATAACTTAAGGTAGAACTGAAACAATTTCAATTATCAACCTTTGATGAGAAGGTTATCCAATTAATCCAAATTATCAATATAATTATGTCATAACAATGACAAGTGGACTAAGTGGATCATTCCACATATTTTTCTTACTAAGCGGGAACAATTCCATTATTTTAAACAATTGACGCATAGGGTACGAATAGTCATCTTTATGACTTTCGGTATATAGTATAGACTATACACTAGCATTAAGTATGGTTTGATAAAATTTCTTTTGAAGACAAACCTCACTTTGCCTAATTGAGAACAATTCTCAATGAAACCAATCTATGAATTTGAACGATTCAAACTCACTTGAAAAACATGACAACAATAATAAATTACAACTATCAACATATGCAAAACTAAATCGATATATTAATACACTGTGATTATCTTAACCAATTTAAGACACAGAATTTGTACGGCATTCTTAAACAATTTTAAGATTCACTACACACACAACCCTCATGTGTGTATAGTATCCTAGAAACCCCACTCATATATAACTTGAGTGAGCTTTGGCTCATCGCCCAAATTACACATATCAAGGTAGACATCATATGTCAATCGCGCCAAATGCGACTCCTAGTCGTCAGGTAACATTTTATGTGACTTGACTATTTGCCCCAAAGTCGAAAGCTGTTTTGATGACCTTGTTAAGTGAACCAAATCTCACATGTGGGTAACTGTTACCCACTTGTTCACCTTATATAGAAGGAGTACTCTACTTTGGCAGACAATACTTCCAACGATATAAGTATTTTACAGTCATTAATTTGGAAGGGCATTACTTAATATTTTAATTGAGGGAATATTGAGTCATACATGACACAGATCCTAAACATGGCGCTAGTTCTCTTCGGAAAAGGGTATGAGGGAACCTAGCCGTTCTAATCAACACATCAGGCTTCAATTAATATTTAAACATCATATGTAAAAACTAATATACAAACATTTGTAAATTAGAACAAGTCAAGTTAAGAACCCAAAAACGATTCATAATCATCTACAATCACTACTACAAAAATGATCAAAGAGAACGGTTGGTAACCGTTCTTATACGAAGTTTGGACCGTCCTGTGGCCAAGCGTTCTCTTTGATCTAAGAGAACGGATGAAATCAAGTCAACCCGGTCTCTTTGTAACAACAATCAGAGCGGTCGCCTTTTAGAACCGTTCTCCTTGATATATCAAAGAGAACGGTTGCATATAAGAACCAGTCTCTTTGATAAGGCAGTTCTATTTGTTAGAGTTTTAGATTTTTTGGCGCCTTACTTCTACCTTTTCAAAGAGAACAGTTGTGATCGTACTAACCGTTCTCTTTGATCATGTTATTTTTTTTTAAATATTTCTATTTTTATCGTAACCCTACACGATTGAATCGTATTGCTCATAAGAATTAAACCTATTACAATTCAGAAACTCCGGCAATTTTTACACAAGAAAAACCTTTCGATTTAATTTGAACCATTAGAACAAATTCTATTGAAACAAAATACAAAATCGTATAATGTTGTTAAGAGCCTACAAATATCGAAGATACGCTACCATGTACGAAACATAAATAAACATCCTTCAATCCTCATCACTTAGTCGCATCATAGTGCAAATAAATCGAACTTCAAAAAATTGTAATCATCATCTGCAGAAAAATGAAGCTTGCATTAGTTTCTATAGCAGGACTCTCGTGAATATTTGATACCGTGTACATAATTAAAATGGCAAGCATGATTTACTATTTTTTCGCCTTTAGTTACTCTTTAGCGGCTCCTCTTAAACACATAGAACACGCCAATATATGGCATATAATTATGATAAATATTTCATTAAAAACTCAATGTAGTAGCAGTTCTAAATTAGCCAAAATTATGATAAGCAAATCAAATAATTACAAGCTAATCATGAGAGTAAACATAGGATGAAAACCAATTACCTGATGACCCTCCTAACAAGAACTCTTGACAAGAATATACCAATGAAATCAAATCTAAACTCAACCCTTATCTTATTTTCTAACAAATTTTTAAGTAGGCTATAAAAAATCAGTTTTAAGACAATGAATGGTTTCTTAAGGATTAAAATTTCAGGGTTAAGAATCGTCAAGACATCATTACCAACAATCCTAATTATCAGTTCTAAAGTCAACGCATATCGTAATCAAAGACATAATTTTAGTGAGCTAGTGTAAGCAAAAGGAATGCAACCAAATACAGGTTAAGACCAAATGCATAAAGTAGATGTAAAAGGACATGGCAAAATGTAAAAACATAAATAATCAATCATAGGTTTCAATGTCAAAATTGCAAACTAGCCAAATGAATTTTCTCAGTTACTGCCTTATAGGTCGCCTCAACATGTACAAACAACTATTGAGAAAATATAACCCTTCGTAAAAGAGAAGACACATACTTGCACAAGAACCACAAATATAACCACCACCAACAAATCAGCATCACTATTAGCATCATTATATTACCTGGGTGAGCTTAAGCAAGGGACAATAGGCTTATTACTACCAACCAAAAGCTCACAAAACCAATTGCCAAATTGGGAAGACTTGCCATTGGGAAGTTCTTTTAATGCAACAACTTCGAGCTGGATAAAGATTCAATTCCATAGCTGATTCCCTGTGTGAAAACGTCGTCATCGATAAAACTCTCACTCCACAATGTTATATACTTGGCAAAATAGCAGCAAAATAAGTTCTACTAACTACTAAACACCTGCCTACATAAATCATAAAATTCCATCAATATTTCATATATTATATGACAACTAGCTCAGATTTAATGGCTATATAGCATAGACAATTTTAGCTTAAGGAATGATAAACGAAAGAAAGTATGAAGGTGCGTGACTAAAGAAATTATCATTTGAAAATAGAAAAAGAATATTATTATTGTGAGTTGAAAAGAGTAATTACCAAAAAAAAAAGATATGGTCGCAAGGTGTAGCAGTAGGGTGTTATAAGATCACTTAGGCGAGTGCCCTTGTTCTTTTGACCTGAAAATAGAAAACATAGATACAGAGAGGTAAAATAGAATAAACTAATTAAAAGAAACTCAATCAAATATGAACTTCTGATATAAATTGAGACCAAATATTACCAATTTCAGGAACAATACTGACATTTACCTGAGTATATTTGGACATTTGAGTATCCTTTTCAGTTTTCACTGCAATGGAGCATAATGAATAAAAAGGTAGAATGTCTAGCTCCCTTAGCTTTCTTATTCTTTGTCGGGAAACAAAAAGCTCTGCAGAGAGGAACTTCTTCGATGTCCAAACAACAAACCACCATGAAAAATATAGGAAAATTCACTTTGGCACATCATATTAGTAACACCTGATAAGTGGATTTATATTCTAGCTCAAAGAATTAATGAATTACTAGTAGGCGACAGGCATAGCAATACCTGAAAATAATTATGTGTTTAGGTTTACGGCCCTTGCTCATCATAAAGAAGTCCTTTAGCAGCTCACTGAAAAATAGAGAATTCTTTAAAAACATCGCAGTATAATCGAATATACCTGATTTGGGTATGATAAAGCTCCAACAAAAATAAAATGTAGACTATACAATGCGATGTACAGGCAATGATATCAATGCATTAACTAGTTACCTCATGCTACCATCGTCTTTTCCATTCTCCAATGGTTTGAACAATGAATCTATAATCTCAGTTCTTGGAGATTGAGTCCTAAGAGAGACTCTATATATTGAAATGAGTGGCCATGATAAAGAGCCAACAACCTGTTAATTTTAGAAAAGCAGGAAAAGAGGTGTGATCAGGACTAATTTTTGATAGTACACAAAGGTAGCCAAATTAAGGAAAGGTGAGTTTAGGATGATCATTGAGAGTGTGTCTCCAATTCGATGAACTTAGCAGAAGGCGCACGAGTACTCAACCAAAACCGTAAACAAATAATTGAAAAGATTACAATCGCCAACCACACTTCTCACAGATTATATGGAAATCAAACACAGGCTTTGATTGCCGAAAATCAAATTAGAAAAACTAGTATCCATAACACACAGACATATTAATCAAAACTCAAATCAAGGTAATGAGTATACTCGAATAAAGCAAAATGTTTCCCTAAACTATTTGCGCTTATTATTTTGTGAGGCACGCCAGATTTTGAGCCATCGAGGTAATGTTGTAGCATAATTCTATATACATACATACATACGCCGTACATACCGCTTTCGTATTTTCAGGAAATAGAGTTTTTCTTTTTTAACGGTTATCCTGCATCAAATCTAATGGAACAAAGTGGAACAAAAGATCAAAAACATGACTGTATTATGAAAGGATATTCAGCTCGCTGTCCCCTCATTTTCTAGATCAATACGGTGCTTTAATATAGAAAGTTCTCGGGCAATTGCCTGACGGGACAATACAAGACAATGAGTTAGAATATGGAATAAGCATATGATAAAGGGGCAAGTAGCAGATGCAGCTGGCCAACTATGACAGAATGATTCGTGAACATAACAATCATCGCTACTGGGCACTGGCCAAAGAATTGTGCAGAATATATATGACCAGATTAATGTATCCAAAAGAAACATCTATGATCTACCAATCCAATTTCCATTCTCAATTCTAAAAGATCTTGGAGCATGTGGTAACATAAAGTATGAACGAACAAGACTCCTATATATGAAAAAAAGTAACAGAGGGAGAAAAAAACGGCGAAAAGAAGATAAAAGTTCAACGTTCCTTACTCAGAGTTTTATAGCCAACGAAATAACATATCTAACATTTTCAACAACATTAAGCAACAACAACAAGACAATAGCCTGAAAGAAATCAAGCCCTCTCACCCCTAATCCTCCTAGCCAACTGAATAGCCTTAGGCATAATAGTAACCCTCTTAGCATGAATAAGACAAGTTTGAAGAGAATTAGGTAGTGTATAAAGTGAAAATAAAAGATGAGATGCAACATACAAAATGAGAGGCGATAATACGAGGAAACAAGGAGGCAAGCAGCTTTCCATGAACAATTGGGTGTTGAAATCCTGCAGTTCGAGCGCAATCAGCATCAAAATGGAGAGGATTGAAATCAAGGCTAACCTTGGAGTAATCGAGAAGATCGGGCATTGAGAAAACTGTAGTTTGCTTAAATGTGTCCCCCAATTTAAGGAATTTGGGGTTAATAATTGAGCAGAATTTGAAGGATTTCACAAGCCTTGATGGAAGTGTTGTATGAATGGCAACTGACGAGCGGCGATGAGAAAGAAGTTGTAAGAATGGCCACCGACGTGCGACGAGGGTGGTGGCGGTGGAAAGGGAGTGAGAGGAAAGGGAGGAAAGGACGAGTATGACATATGAGTTGGGATGAAGTGTAAATGGGGGTCTTTTAAGGATTTAATAGAGAACGGTCAAGGATTGGGACCGTGCTCTTTGTTGTATCAAGGAGAACGGTTTTGGATATATAACCGGTCTCTTTTATATATTAAGACGGCTGGTCAAACCTAACCGTTCTCTTTGTTAATGTACGAGAACGGTTTGAGGAAACAACCGTTCTCTATTGGAATCCTATATGCCCGCCAAACTAAAAATAACAAAGAGACCGGTTCCGCTATCAACCGTTCTTAAAGGAGTGTTCTCTTTACCTTAGATTGTAGTAGTGAATTCATAATTGTTTGTTTTTAAACATCTTATGCAAAAACATAATAACATGGGTAAATAATCGTATCATTCAAGGTATATATACAATAAATAATGATATAAACATAAATCAATACAACATTGTAACAATCAATAAATCAAATTGATTAAAACCCAAAACTAAATTATGAAAAATCAAAATCATAATTTTTAATCAAAAACGACTTGAAAGTCTATCAAGACCTCATAATTTGGCTTAAAAACGCCGACACTGCAATGCAGTCCTGTTTAGAATGCCGTTTACACTCGAAAAACAATATTGTAACATCAAAATCCAGCACTCGGAACTGATGAACAATAGCCGTGAACAGTACCCGTGCGTGAACAGTGTTTCGCGAATAATAATTTTTTTTCTCTACTCAAAATTTAAAAACTGATTAAACAATTTAATCACCTAATCAAATTAGGGTTTATTACATATCTAATTTAATTAGATCCAATCAAATTGGAAATTTTAAGACACTCTTAAAATAAGCATCTAACAACAAATTAGGGATTTGTTAAAATCAATTAAATTAGGATTCTTTTAATCGAATTAAAGGAATACATCATAATATCAAATATTACGATACAAGTCAACATCTATTATGATACAATCCTAAATTTGATGTTTAACAACATACAACAATTGCATTAATTAAACTAATTCAATTTAAAAGCTCTAATCTTGTAACTCTAGAACAAAAACATAGATACAACAATTATATCTAAAGGCGCAACCTTTTAATCTAATACTTAACAATACATGTTCGCTCTGATACCACTGAAGGGTTCTGTAACGATTTTCAACAGATTTGAATTACATAATTCCCAAGACCTCATGCATGTTAAGTATTAAGATTAAATAAAAGGGGTGATTAGCAAACTTACTTGGATGCGGAAGAATTCCAATAATATGCTAATAATAAGAAGTATAATAAAACCCAAATCGCAGATCCTTGAATAGTAATATAATCTGTGAGACCGTGTCACAATAACGCCCCAAGTGTTGCGCCTCTACCGGTATCCACACAATGTGAGTATGTATGTTAGTACAAATTTAAGGGCAATTTTCTTCCCTCTTTCTCCCTTGAGATTTTTGGCTTTTGAAAAACTAATCATTAAACATCTCCCCTTATATCTCTATATATAGGGAGTTCAAGGAGAATCCTAGACTATCTAGGATATGGAAAGTCTAATAGAATAATCTTTTATTATTCTTATTACCTTTATAATAATTAATCGATATTAATTATAATTGCCCAAAACTCATCTAGTGTGTGACCCTGTAGGACCGATTAATACTACCCAAATCCTAACTCATTTAGGACTCAGACTACAAGCGGCTCCTAGAAGAACATTGTAGCCACATAGAATTAATCGGTTATACAATATTCCGGACATATGGACACACTAAGTCTTTCACATTTCTCAAACAAAATTGCACTTTGCTCATCCTTATTATCTACACCACAAGTTTACATGCCTGCATCATATGGAGGGATCACAACTAATAAAAATCATCATTATAATATATAGGTATGTCACCCGTCATCCTATGATTCGTTATTCCCTTTGCAGAGTATCCTCATACATGACTAAATTGAACCTTGGGCAAAAGTTCACTCCCCCTCGATGCTTTCACAAATTCTCTCTCGCTAGAGCACTAGCTAACTGATCAGCCATGACATTCTTTTTGCTCACATATGAGCATCATATACATGTATCATAGGACAAATGTCCCTCCACTATTTCATGTTGGATTTACCAACAACAAATAAAATATATTGTACCAATAGGTACACCACTTCCACAATCAAGTGGTATAGAGAGCATACGCATTCAAAAGAGTTATTAACCCAATTCCCATCCTAAAATGAGATAATATTATTGCATGCTTTTTTTTCTCCATAGCTAACTTATTACATCGTCACCTATCAAAATGATAAACCACTGGTAGACATGGATTCTCCAGCTAAAAATACCAATCAGCTTTAGTATAACATTTTATACAAAGTAGCACCTCTCATGTCAAATAAATCGTATCATGAAGTAAATAAATAAAGTTTGTTGAAATACCAACTTCATAAAATATATATGCCAGACCATGTGATACACGCAATAAGTTTTTTCCAGTCCAATAGTACGTTCATGCACACCATAACAGGATACCATTAAATATTTAAATCGAGAATTATAATAATTTGCCTTGAAATTAAACTCGTTGAACATTGATATTTATCCAATGCATATTGGAGTTGAGCCAAAAATTTCTTATTTTAAATCTAATATAATTACATATCCAAACTTGATGGTGTCGCTCTCCATATCAATCATATAAAACTTCTTAAGATCAATCATATAAAGTTTTTTACATATATTTTTTTTCCTCCACGTATATCTTTATCCACAAAGTTTAACAATCAAGATTTACTAACATGATATAAAAGGGCAACATTTATGTATAAATAAAATAATCACAAATACATTACCAAAACGTTCATCATGTGAACCATAGTCCAATCGTCATAAGATTTATTTTATCGGCATTTAAACGCATAACTTTATATTGGTGTAACAATCAAGCTAATGAATACACACACTTTAACTTCAATGTTTTGGTAAATTTCTACCAATTTAGAGTTAAAGTGGTCTTAGTGCCTAATCAATATTATGATTTGTCGTTGACTGTGTTTTGTATGTATGTCTGAACTGTATGTAAACGAAAATAAAGGACACAAGCAATTTTGGTTACGCGGAAAACCCGATATGGAAAACAACCGCGGGGGGAGACGAAATCCCACCAATATTTTCACTATAATTCGGTGTAGAGTACAATATGGACGATATTGCTTTACTGCGGAAGCTAGGGTTCTTTTCTGTATTCTTGGATGATCTTTAGGTCTTACCTTTATGCCCCTTATATAGTGATGCTCTTCCTCCTAGGTTTCTTTGCTTTCTCATCAAGTATTCCTAATTTGGCACAAGATTGGACTTTCCTTATTCTGAATATGGTAAAAGGTAGGATTTCCTTATTTTACCCATGAATATGCGAGTGTCCAAGTCCGGGTCCACCTCTTCAATATACGTTGCTACTGCTATGCCTCCAGGTTACTCTGCCTCCTGTTCTGCTTCCCTGGTTTAGCCCATATCCAGAATTTGGCCTAACAGTTTGGCCCCAATTTTTTGCGAAAATCAACCCTAGGTATTTGCGCGGGAAATTGCAGTGTACCGTTGAATGACTTTCCGCATACTCTTTTCCAATTCACATTTTAAACCCCCCCCCCCCCCAACTACTTTCCCCTATTTAATCTCATCCGTCCCCCTTCTCTCTCTCTCATCAATCATTTCACCTCCTCAAAATCCTCAAAACCTCGATTTCCCAAACCCGTCTCCCGCTCTTCTTCTCGCCGTCAACGCCGCCTTTCCTTCTTGTCTTTCAGGTACTTGTACTTCTCTTCTTTCTTCATTTTACTATGGGAAAAACACGTTTCGTCACTTCCTCTTCCGCCACAATCGATCTCGTCGAGGATGA
Source organism: Silene latifolia (assembly GCF_048544455.1). Lineage (NCBI taxonomy): Eukaryota > Viridiplantae > Streptophyta > Magnoliopsida > Caryophyllales > Caryophyllaceae > Silene > Silene latifolia. The sequence goes on along the minus strand of NC_133537.1, from coordinate 91,126,154 downwards.
CGTCTTCCCTTCCCGGGGTATCCTCAAAAAACCGCACTTCTGTGACTCCACCTTGACCCAGGGCGACATCCCACGAATCAAAGCACTTTTAGGTCTGCGCAATGATGTGGAGATTCATATCCCTTGTCCTGGTCAGAAAGTTGACGCCTACTATGAAGGGTGGATCTGCTTGTATATGTACCCCTTTATCCTTGGTCTCAAATTTCCCTTTCCTTCCTTGATCCAAGAGTTTATTCGTTTGAACTCCCTTTCCATGGCTCAAATTACTCCATGCGCATGGAGAATTCTTATATCCACTGTCGCTCTTAACAACAGCCTGGCCGCTGACATCGGGCAATCAGATCTGGCCCATAGATTTGAGTGACGGTCACTTGGAAATGGCCAATACACTTTCAGGGCCGTTGAGAAGACTGAAAATTTCCTTCAGTCCGCGGCCAAAAGCAAAGACGACGGCTGGTACGAGGCTTCTTCTACATCAAGCTTGACTCTATTCCTCTGCGTGGGAACTCTCTCTTTGAGCATTGGATCCTGGCTAGGAGTAAGTATGCTTGCATGTCTTTTTACCTGATTTCTTCTGCTACTCACCTTTATTACCTCGTGATTTACTGCAGAACTCAAGAACCCTGAAAAGTCTAAGGACAAGGACACCTTCGTTGCCAAGCTTTTCTCCATCCCTGAAGAACAAAGGACGTTCCCTGCTCTGCTTTCTGGCCTTGACAACTCTGCCGCTGAGGAAACCATGTCTTCTGGTAAGCGCTTGTTTCTGTCTCTTGCTTGTCTCTGCAGCTATTTACTTTGAATACCCATATATGTGCTCTGGCGTTTTTGTAGGAAGCACCCGCCCTACTGCCTCTGAGATCCTGATGCGTCAGGCAAGGAAATGGATTGCTGAATCCACACCCTCACCTACTTCCTCTAAAAGGAGGTCTGCCGCTAGACCTACTCCTGAGCCTATTGAGGCCACTCCCATATCCCGTGCCCCTGGTTCTCCAACCCGTGTTGATGATCAACTGATCCATCTTCCTACTAGCTTTAAGGACGCAGAGCGTGTCAACTACTAGCCCTCATTGGAGCGGCTTTTGACACCAACCTGCACCTAGATGTTTGATGAGAGTGATCCCCAGGAGATGACTGACCTGGCTGCTGAACAATGCTTCCTTGTAAGTCTGCTTTCTGCTGCCTCTGTCTCTTGCTTCCATTATTTCAACTTTCTTTCTGACTGATAGCCTCCTTACATGTCCCAGGTGCTACAATAATCTCTATACCTTCGCAAGATGCTAAAAAGAGCCAAGACTGAAAGCCTGGCGTCTGTGGGGAAGAACAAGGAGCTCACGACCACCTGCGCTAAACTCAGGGAGCAGCTCCATGCAGCCAAGAGGGAGAAGGAGGTAACCAAGGACCAAATTGCCAGGACGCAGGAGGCTAATCGTGTTCTGACCACTAGGGTGACCAAGGTGGAGGCATGTGCTGAAGAGATGGCTGAACTGGATAGAAACGTGGGAGCCTATACCGCCTTCGAAGGGAGGATTGACTGCATCCGGGCTTACACTGAGGGGAGGCACACTTCCTGGAACCTAGAGGAGGAGCAGGCAGAATTTGCCCTGGCCTTCCCCAATGGTATGGACTTGAGCGCCTTGTTCCCTGCTGATGCTGAGGTTTCCAATCTTGAGCCTGAATTTCTTGCCATGTTCCCTGCTGATGCTGAGGTTTCCAATCTTGAGCCTGAATTTCTTGCCATGGATATCTCTGGATCTATCTCTGAGGCAAATGTTGTAGAGGAGATCATGGCAAAGACGGCTGGTGGTGATGCTGCTATGACTCGTGGAGATGATCAGGTACCTACGTCAGAGGAGAGGACAGAGCATGGGGAGCAGGGCAAAGGTCAGGGTGCTGCTGTTGAGAGGATTGACCTCTCTTAAAAGTTTTTAATCATATTTTCTGGGGACTTGGCCCTGTGTGGTGCAAGATTTGTAATTACACTTTTGAACTCCTTTTTTTTTATGTTTGCTGGTGCCTGCTGGTGTGCAGGCTTGAAACTATTGTGGCACCTGCTGTGGGCAGCTGGTGTCCTTATTTTGAATTGCCTTGGGCCTAGTTTTTAGGCCCCTTTTGCTATGTCTTATGATGTTCTTTCTGCGTCTGGGGCTTAGTTCCCACGTTTGATTGTCCAGGAGGCTGACCTGGTTCCAGGTACATAACCTCTGCCCCTGGTGGCAGATGCTTGATAAAATATTTTACCCATGACGTAAAGTATTTTATCAATAAGATAGCTAGTTAAAGCGTACCTCTCATTGTCCTTTCCGGTTAACAAGGAATGTTGTGTTCCTTGTGGTTCCAGCGTTTGTAGTTTCGTGCATGCACCTATGTATATGGCCCCGGGATTTTAGTACCCACATCGTAGCTACGGTTTTGTCTGGGATTAACGGTGAGGAACGGGTGGTCTTAGTATCGCCGTGCCCTGCTACCTCCCATACCGTATGCCCTCCATGTGGCTGACTTGGCAACGTCTCGTATCCCACATGGCAGGGGCTAGACCCTTAAAATTTAACCTGCCTGACAAGTAAGCAACATTAGTACTCATAGCCTTTCTTCCTAGAAGCGTAAAATTCCAAAGTAGTACAAATTACCTGGTGCTATCTCATGGTGTTCCAAGGCAATAGCTAGATCCAGGAAGCTACAGCCTGGACTACTTGGTTTAAAAACGACTCAATTTGTTTTAAAAAATGAAAAAATTAAAAATTACTAAAAGTAAAAACAAACCATAACCTAAAGCATATATAACCCCCACCCCTTTTTTTTGAATTTTTTTTTTTTGCTTCATGGACTGTTGAAAGGTCCTCTGTACACTAAGGTTTCAGCACTTTGTCAAGCAAAGTACTGTTTTAGATGGCGAATGTTCCAGGGTTTGTGCAAGATCTGACCCTGCATGGTCATCAACATGTATGCCCCATTCTTAACAATGCTTTCTACCTGATATGGTCCTTCCCATTTGTAAGCAAACTTGCATGCCTTTCGATTTTTGGTATTCTCAAATACCCTTCTGAGTACCAGGTCCCCTACCGCAAATGTCCTTAAATTGACATTTTTGTTATACGTTCTTGCTATAGATTGCTTGTATGATGCCATGCATATGTAAGCACTTTCCCTTAGCTCGTCAACTGTATCCAGGCTCCTAGCCATTTCGATTTGATTCTGCTCTAGTGTCTGACAGCCATACCTGTGTGTTGGCACCAAAACTTCTGACAGGATCACTGTTTCTGCCCCGAATACCAGGCTAAATGGCGTCTGTCCCGTTGCCACCTTTGGTGTCGTCCTGTTTGACCAGAGTACTAGTGGCAACTCGTCTGTCCACTTACCCCTAGCTCCTCCAGCCGCTTCCTGAGGTTCTCCACAATGATTTTATTGCTGGATTCTGCTTGGCCATTTCTTTGTGGGTAACGAGGAAAGACTTCCTTAGCGTTATGTTCCAACGTGAGTAAAACCCTTCAGTGTTATCAGATATGAGTTGGGATCCATTGTCGCATATGATTTCAGATGGTATCCCAAACCTGTTGATGATGTTATGCTTTATAAAAGAGATCACTTGAGCCTCTTTCACTTCTGTCATTGCTTCAGCTTCAATCCACTTTGAGAAATAGTCAGTCATGACAAGCATCAACACTCTGTTACCTGGAGCCCTGGGTAGCTTTCCCACTATGCCCATCCCCACATCATAAATGGCCACGGGGAGATGATCGGATGCATTGGTTCTGCTGGCTGATGAATTGATGGGGTTGCCTTCTGGCGCGAGTCACAACGCTTGGCGTGGTTTACAGCGTCTACACTCATAGTAGGCCAGAAATACCCCTGCCTTAATATTTTATTAGATAGACTTTGTCCACCTGCATGATTCCCACATTCTCCGCTATGTATATCCTGCAGCACTGTGCTAGCTTCCTCTTTATTTAGACATCTGAGATAGGGTCCTGCCAAAGATCTTCTAAAGAGCACGAATCTGGAGGCCCTCATTCTGAAACTTTGTGCTTCTTTCTTGACTTCTGGGAGTTTCCCATTTCTCAGCCACTCCACATAAGGTGTTCTCTAATCTGAAACCAACTGCTGGTTTCCATCTGAGACCAGGACTCCTGCTCTATTTATGTGTTGCACGTGCGCTGTCTCCCCTGGATGATTTTGCTCCAACTCCTTCTATATAGCTGGAGTTAGCACATGAGTAATTGGTATATTGAAGAGTTCCGCGGGCCGAAAGGTGGCTCCCAACGTGGCTAAAGCGTCTGCTTCCACGTTCTGATCCCTTGGCACCCGAGTAATCTTAAAAGACCAGAACTTCAACTTTTGCTCCGTGGCTACCTTCAAGTAGGTTGTCATCTTTGAATCACACGCCACGTATTCATTGTTCACATGATTTACTGTAAGCAATGAGTCGATGTAAACTCTTAGGTTCCACACCTTGAGCCCTTGCGCCATTTGCATCCCCAGTATAAGTGCGTCATACTCAGCTTCATTATTAGTTGCCTTGAATTCGCACCTGACTGCTTGTACCATCATATCCCCCTTTGGGGACCGGAGGACCAGGCCCACTCCAGCTTCTCGAGCGTTAGAGGCTCCATCTATGTACAGGGTCCAGGTTCCGCTTTCCTGCTCCCCTAGTAATGTTAACATTTCTTTTTCTGCCTCCACATGTGTAGTAGGACAGAAATCTGAAATAAAATATGCCAGTGCCTGGGACTTTATTGCCGTCCTAGGTTCAAATTGTAAATCATAGCCTCTTAGGTGTACTGACCACTTGCTCATTCTTCCAGATAGTTCAGGCTTTCTCATGATCGTTTGTAGTGGATAATTAGTCGTTATACGAATGGTGTGAGATTCAAAGTATGGGCGCAGTTTATATAAAGCAGTGACCAGAGCTAAGACTAACTTCTCGAAAGGTGTGTACCTGCTCTCTGCAGGAAGCAGAGACTTACTGGCATAGTATACTGGATGCTGCATCCCTTCTTGCTCCTTGACCAGAACAACGCTTACCGCTGCTTCTGTATCCGACAGGTAGCACTTGAGTTCTTTGAATGCTTTCTCGTGCTCCTCCGTCCACTCAAACTTCTGGCTCTTTCTCAATATATCATAGAACAGTTTGCACCTATCCGAGGCTCGTGAGATGAATTTACTTAAGGCTGCCACTTTTCCTGCTAGCCGCTGCATGTCCATCGGCCTCTGTGGTGATTCCAGCTGGAGGACTGCCTTGATCTTCTCCCTACTGGCTTCAATCCCCCTTTGAGTTACCATGTACACTAGAAACTTTCCAGAGGACACCCCAAGCGAGCACTTGGATGGATTAAGTTTCATCTTATATTCCCTTAATGTTTTAAAGGTATCTGCTAAGTGTTCCATATGCATACCAGCCCTCCTTGATTTCACCACCATATCATCTATATACACCTCCATAGTCTTCCCTATCTGTTGTTTGAACATCTTGTTTACCAAACGCTGGTAGGTGGAGCCAGCGTTTTTCAAGCCAAAGGGCATGACATTGTAGCAGTATATGCCTCATTCTGACATGAATGATGTCTTCTCTTGATCTTGCGGATGCATCTTAATCTGATTATAGCCACTCCAGGAGTATAAAAAGGTAAGCACATCATGGACAGCCGTGGCGTCCACCATTGCGTCGATATGTGGTAGTGGAAAATGATCTTTAGGACAAGCTTTATATTTAGATCTGTAAAATCAACATACATCCTCCATTTTCCATTCTTTTTAGGCACCACTACTAAATTAGAGAGCCAGTCAGGATAGCTGACCTCCCTGATTTTTCCTACCGCCAGGAGGCTGTCCACTTCCTTGTTGATAACCTCATTCCGTTCTGCCGCGAATTTCCTTCTCTTCTGCTGTACTGGGGTACAGCCTGGATTTACGCTTAACTTATGTGAGATGATGGATGGGTCTACACCGACCATATCATTGTGGGACCAGACAAAACAGACCATGTTTGTTTTAAGGAATTGAATTAGCTGATCTCGCAGTTCTCCAGTGCAGGTTGCCCCAATTAGCACTGCTCTGTCTGGGTGTGCCTTGTCCAGGTGGACCTGATCTAACTCTTCTGAGGGTGGCTCCTTGTACTCCTCCGAGGCTCCCCCGTCCTGTAATTGCTATGAGGGAAGCTTGGTTGTGGCTTTCAGGGCTTGCTTATAACAGCTTCTGGATTCCTCATGATCTTCTTTTACTTTGACTACACCCCATGGAGTTAGGAACTTGAGACACTGATGGTATGTCGAGGGGATCGCCTTCATTTGATGCAGCCACGGTCTCCCCAAGATGACATTGTAAGTGGCTGGGCCCTCGATGACTTGGTACCTCACTAATTTTTTCACCCCTTCGATATAAGTTGGAATGGTTATCTCACCTACCGAGTGTGTTGTTTCACCGCTAAATCCCACCAGTGGCATAGATTTCTTTATCAAGTTTTCTTTGTCGAAGCCTATTACTTTGAGAGTTTCAAACATGATGAGGTTTACAGAGCTCCCGGTGTCTACTAATACCTTTCGCATGGTGCAATTCCCAATAGATAATGTTATGGTGAGGGCGTCGTGGTGCTGTACTGCTTCGTTTCCTGTGTCAGCTTCGTCGAACGTAACTATAGGCAAGTCACTCTGGCTCACCCTGCATAACGTTTCTGGGTGGTCTCCCTTGCCTTCGGTAGCTCGCCTCTTGGCCGCAGAGTAGGTTAACCCTGACAACTCGGATCCACCTGTTATCACGTTAATGATTTTGGTGCAAATAGGTGGGGCAGAGGGGAGCACCTAATTTGCTGTCTCCCTCCTGTTCTGCTTGCCCCCACGTGGTAACAGGTGGTCCAGATTCCCCTTCTGTACCTGAAATTTTACCTTATTCCACAGCCTGAAAAAATATTATGTTCGATGTCCGATATCCTGGTGCCACTCACACCTCTTACTGCGATCTCGGTCGTCATTAGGCATGTCTTGCGTAGGTGGCTTAGGCCACCTTACCTGGTCACCCAACTCCTTCAATGCTTTTAACAAACCTTCCATTCCTGTGTTGAACCCATACTCAGCTAACTTGGGCGGATACTGTGAATCTTTCACTTGTTGAGATTTTTCCGCCACTTTGCTAATGTTGGGCCTGCTGTATCGTCTATCTCTCTCGTCCTTTTTCTCTGTTTAATCTTCCTGCTTGTTTTGTCGAAAGTTACCGTTCCTTTTCTAGACAGTATGTCTTCTTCCAGCCTCAATGCCGCTGTTGCACGCTGTTGAACTTCCTCAAACCTCTCACAGGGATACAATGTTAATTCTTTGTACAGATCCGAATCTTTATCCAAGCCTTGCCTGAAGGCATGAATGGTTGTGGATGTGTCACAACTCCGTATAGCTACCTTTTCTATGTTGAATCTTGTAACATAATCTTTAATTGAATCACCAATTTCTTGGACAATTCTATAAAGGTCATTTGGCTGCTTCGGGGTCCTTCGGCTGCTGCCAAATTGCTAGTTGAATACGTTGACCAGGTCAGGAAACGAGGATATAAACTTGTTGGGTAGACTAACAAACCATTGTAGCGCTGCTCCAGATAAGGTTGACCCGAATCCTTTACACATACACGCTTCTTTCGAGACCCCTACTGTTGTAGTCACCATCATTTTTTGCTTATACTAGCTAATGTGATCACAGGGATCTGTGGTCCCATCAAAAAGGGTCATTGTCGGGACACTGAACCCTTTTGGCAGAGCCACAGTAGCTATAGCGTCGGTAAAGGGTAAATCAGCGTAGCTGTCTGGCGTTGCCATTTCCATGGGTGGAGGCATCCCTCGGACTCTCCGGAGGAGGCTGCGTAGTTCCTGGTACTGCTGCTCTATATAGGGCTCTCTCCCCGTGAGTTGCTGGTGCACCTGTGGTTGCAGTTCTGTAGTTCCTGCGAGATTCTGTTGTCCGGCTGCCGGTGGTGCGTGCGTCTGCGGTGTTGCTGGACCCAAGCTGCTTGCCACGCATATTCTGATCTGTTCTGGACTGGTCCCACTGATGGCAAGGTTATACATATCAACTTGCTTTGTTGGCGTTCTCCTATACCCGCGCCAGAGAGACTGTCAGAACGCATGAAATTATTTGGGGGCAGAGTACCTGACATGGGTGTTGGTTCCTGGCGTGCTGGCTCGTCATCTGGCGTTAGTGCCCCCAATCCCACGGGGATCAGGCCTCTCTTCTGTTGCGGTGTGGTTTCCATATTCAGCCGTGTTACCACATCCTGTGGCAGCAGATGTGCCCGCCTCCTCTCTCTATCTCCCGCTGGCGCGTCCCTGAATCTGATATCCTGCATCCAGGCCGCTGGACTGGGAGCTTGTTGTCGTAGCTCGTCAATCTGGGCCCGGAAGAGATTGTTATCTGCTTCCATCTGTGATCTCATGCTCCAATTTTCACTTTGCATCGTTCTGATGGTCGTCGCCAGAGTATCCAGTCCGCTTATCATGATGCTGGTAGGGCTCGGTGGAGCCAGATCCTGGTGCCTGGATTGCCCTCCTTTCTCCAGTTGTCCCATTCTTTTTTTACCTGGGCTGACGCCCGGGTCTCTGACCTGCGCCCTTTCCGTGTGCTGTGGATTTATCACTGTCTGAGAGCTATGGCTTTTCTTGACAGCTGGCACTGGAACTGTTCCTAGCGTAGTCGCAGCGCTTGGTGGCTGCGTTGGGTTCGTGCGTGCTTCTGCCGTGGAAGGAGGTGGTGCTCGCGTTCCAGGAACGCCGTCCGTCTTGGTCGGATTTGCTTCTGGTTGTCCTGACATGCTTCTTGTTCTTCGTACACTGATTAACGGAGACGACCACTATGCCCTACGCTGGACGCCAAACTGTTTTGGTAAATTTCTACCAATTTAGGGTTAAAGTGGTCTTAGTGCCTAATCAATATTACGATTTGTCGTTGACTATGTTTTGTATGTGATGCGTGTCCTAAATATGACGTTTTACACCCTATTTCACACGCATTTCAGAGCTCAATTATGTAGTTTATGCTACTCTTTTCCCTATTTCCGTCTACTTTCGTGTTTTGTGTAATATTGCAGAAATGGGAAGAATGCAACAGAAAATGAGCCGAATCGGTCCCCGAGTACTAGGCATAGAACCTGACATGAAGTAAAGACTCGAGAAGCGAACTTGGTGCGCATAGCAAGGCCTGAAAGATATATTTGCGAGAGTTTCAGAAGCGGATTACCAACTGACTTGGTCTATAGACTGACCTACATGGTCTATAGACCGCCCAGAATCTTGAATGTTGATCATAGAGGAGGAAGCGATCAGATCGATCGACTGTGTCCATTGGTCGATCGACCACGTGAGCTGACGAAAAAGTTTTATTTCCAAATCAGAAGCTTCTGATATTCTCGACCTTTGGTCGATCGACTGATGCCAATTGTCGATCGACCGCCTGTGCAACCTGACGGGAATTAAAAGATTTTTAACCTAAGCCCATTAGTAATTAGGTTTTAAGAAGAGTTTTACGTAATACTTCTATATAACGTAACTTTTCCTGCTGCTTTAGGGGACATGACTCATTTACTAATTTCGTATTAGGGTTCAGATTTATCATTACCTAGTTTACAGTTTTCTTAAGTTTTTTTAATAAAATTCTTCTTTGCATCCGGATTTTTCGTCCTGCTTCCCTTATTTCTGGTATTTCTTGCTCTGAATTTTGTTCTTTCTTTATAGATTAGAATTGATTAGTTAGAATCCCTAAGCCCTAATTCCTTCTTTTATGCGGTTTTACTGTTTATTTAATTTAATTATGAATTCTGTTATTTGCATCTTTAGTTTCGTTATCAATATTAATTCCAGTATGAGTAGCTAAATCTCCCGCGCTAAGATGTGAGGGGATCCGTAGTGTAGATGGCGTAAGATAGGTAGACCTGAGTCGGGGTATGGTCGATCGACTGACCTTGTTGGTCGATCGATCAGATCTCTGTTGGTCGATCGACTACCTTCATCGGTCGATCGATGCGTCGTGTTAGATTAGCATCGTTTCAATGTTTTAATTACAATATTTGACAAAATCGAATGCATGCGACTAGTTAAATGCTTAGTATTTGACCGACCCAAAAGATCGAGAGATAGGGGAGGGAAAATAGATTAATAAATTGAGACGACTAAATTGCTAAGATCGAAAGATAAGTAATTTAGGCTTTAGGAATCACTATTCAGGGTGAGAGCTAGTTTTAGTGAGACTTAGGGATTAGTAGCATAGGCCGAAAGGAGCTACTACTTAACTCGGACCGAGAGGACCTGTTATTTGCCCATCTTACATGATTATTTCAGACTTACCTAGGTTTACCGCCATCGTAGCTACAGTGAACCGATCGTCTTAGCCTTCTTTTAATTATTGTTTACATTTCTTTCGTTATTTGCATTCTTATTTTATATTATTAGATTTAATCCAATCAAACCCCCCCCCCCCCCCCCCAGAAATTCATAGACTGAAAAAAAACAACTTAACTCCCTACTTCCCTGCGGATCGACCCTTACTACCGCTTGCTAGTTGTAGTCTGAAAATTATAAATATTATTTTTGATACTCACATCGACAGCTATCAAATTTTGGCGCCGTTGCCGGGGAGGCAGCGCTAGTTTTAGTTGTTCCTTTTTATTTTAGTCTATTCTCTAAGTTTAAGGGACTTCCGTTCCTTAAACTTTTCTCATATTCTACTTGTAGTTTCCTCTTATGCGCAGGTCACAGGGTGGTGAGTTACTACCGTTAAATCCTAAGATCGAGAAGACTTTGCGTGAGTTGAGACGATCATCTAGAGTATTGCCGACAGGGGAAGAGCTGAGTACTCTGTCCAGTTACTACGAGAACGAGTTATTTGAGGAGGATCCACCTTCATCTCCTATTTCTACCTCATCAACTGAGACCGTTACATCTCCAGATATGGCTGAAGAAGCTAGTATAGCGAGTCATTCCGAGCCAAAAGCTGAAAATCTCTATAAGGGATTTACTTTACCAGCTGGTACCACTAGAGGGTTTGAAGCAAAACCGTCCTATATCAATCTGGTTGAGAGAAACCAGTTTGGAGGAGGTGCAAATGAGGATGCTGCCAAGCATATGGAGATATTTGTTGACTATGTCTATTCCATCCCTCCACCTGAAGGCGTTACTCAGGACCAGATCAAGGAGACAATGTTCATCTATTCACTCTGAGATGCTACAAGGGAGTGGTATAGGGATCTGGATCGTGCTGTCTTAGGAATTACAAACTGGAATTCGTTGGCCTTGGATTTTTACAAGAAATACTATTCCACGGCCAAGACAAACGCACTTAGAGCTCAGATCACGAGTTTTAAGCAGGGAGCTAATGAAGATTTTTATGAAGCTTGGGTCCGATTCAAGAAGCTAATTCGCTCTATTCCACACCATGGGTTTAAGAAATGGTTTCTGTGCAACCAGTTCTATAATGGTCTTTATGATGATCGAGAGAGCTATCCTAGATCTTTGGAGCTAATGGGAGATTTCAAGAAAATAGCGGTGAGACAAAGGGGTGGAAAATCATCGATGACCTGGCCACCCAAAAAGCCGAGCATGGAAACTCTAGGGGAAATCAAAGGAGAGTGCTTGAATCTCCTTCCGTAGGCGCATTAGAGGCTCTTACGGCGAGATTTGACAAGTATGAGTTAGGAGGAGCCTCAAAGGGTGGTATTTATCGGGTAAATCTTTGTGTCGACGGTCCCTTTTCATGCAAGAGATGTGGAGGAGAAGGACACGTTGCGGATTTCTGTATCAGTCCCAATGAGGTTTGTGCTGCTTTTCAACATTATAGGCAGACCAACACCTACTTTGATCCTTCCAATGTGCATCCAAATTTGTGGTGGAGTAGCCAGAATGTCCAAAATCCGACTCCACCTCCGCAGCAGCAGAATTATGTGCCCCCTCATTAGCAGCAGTAACCATACCAGAAACCACTCTATGTACCTCAGCAGCAGCAGCAGTCTCAAAGTTCTGAGGCTTCTGAGCTCAAAAACATGTTTCAGAGCTTGACGGGAATGCTGCAGAAGGAATCTCAGGCTAGAGAGACTAGTACAAAGATGTTGGAAACTCAAATTGCCCAGTTAGCCAGTAAATTTGCTACTAGAGCTCCGGGGCAGTTACCGTCTGTAGATACCTCATTTCTGCACCTCCCCCAAACCACCCGGTGATGATTGGGCCGCATGTTTGGTACGCGGAACGATTTGTGACAGTTTGTAAGTTTATCGTCAAGTGATTGCTCAAACACTGATGTCTACCTCTTAGTTGTCATCTACGTGCCGATACGGTCGTTTTGACAGTAATTAGAGTACATTTGGAGTCCGGGCCTAAAACCGTCTTCATTTTCTGATAACCGCTAAATCCCGAGTCAGGATGTTCTGGAATGTTCCGGATATTTCTATTCCATATTTTTATAAATCTATCACAATATTTTATTCTTTGGTAAACAATTTTCCGTAATATTCATACAAAATATTAAGGAAAATAAGACTATCCCGTCATTCCATAAACCAAACACGGAAATCTTTCTTCCGCAGGAGGAAACCACTTGGGAACAGACGCAGCAGGTGCTGCGCCTCTTCCAAGAGACGCAGTGACTGCTGCGCCTCTTCCCAGGTCCTTTTCTGCATATTTTTTCGTATCTTTTTCATATCTTTTCGAGATTCACTTCCAAAGTCTCTCCGAAAACCCTATTCCTTCACGTGATTAGTATAAATAGGAGCATTCACTCCTCATATTTCTCATGCGAGTGTCCGCCCTTCTCTTCTCCCTTTGCATTCTAGACCACGTTCTTACTTTTTGGCGTCTACGTGCTTGAACATTCGACCACGTAAGCTCGGATCCTTCTGAGTACCAGCCTCGTTTTGCATGACCGACCAATTTGACCAACTCCACAATCAATCAACTTAACTAATCTTAATCGTTTTCCTCTTACGAGGGCACTTTCGTTACATTCGAGTCGAGCATCACTAATCGTAAACTTAGTTCATCTCGTTTCGTCAAACATGTAAGTCTGAGGGTGTAAATCTCTCTTTTATTTATTGTTATTTACTTTTTGTATCATTAATGTAAGGTTTATGTCGAAAATACTTGTTGAAACCAATTTCTAAAACCGTGTTTTAAAACCCTTTTTACGGATTAACAGAAGATAATCGTCGAGAAAGGATGCAGCAACCGCTGCGCCTCTTCGAAGGAGCACAGTGTCTGTTGGGCCTCTTCGTGAGGCTGCCGCAGTTCCTGCTTCCTTTCTTCTTCCTTCGTCCTCTGTAAATTCGTTTTCTTTTGTTTGTTTTCGTTTATTCTTCAATTCTTTGACGTACAATCACAATAATTTCACATGTATATTGTTTAAACATCATTAATACGTTTAATTAGTCATTAAATCCCGACTTAAATCTCTTGTAATCCAATACTTGCGGGTTTTCGTCATTAAAATCAATCCGGGTTGTAGAAATTCAATTTGTTCATATTGAGTTTCTGGAATTCGATCTTTGGTATATTCGTCATTAGTTCGTCATTAATTTGTCGTGTTCAACCTATTTAGTTCACCTATGCCACTAATCAATCTTTCATCCATGTAAATAATTCGTTCGTATTCGTCTCATCCATGTTTTATTGCTTTTATGACTCATTCGTATGTAATTAATCCATTAAATCACCTTCATCCGACTCTAATATCATAATCAATCCTTAAATTCACCAATTAATATTAACGATTTGCAGTTCCGGCTTCACAGCCAGAACTCACCCATGGAACAGACGCAACAACTGCTGCGCCTCTTTCAAAGGGCGCAGTCCTGCTGCGCCTGTTCCAGGTTGATTCCTGCCTCTGAACTTCCGTTCTGCCTTGACCTAGTTTAATTAGTTTACGTATAATCTACTATTAACCGTATTATCACCTACTGATTTGTTCGTTGAATCATTCTTTTATTCTTTTTCTTAAATTATCCATTTTAGGAGTATTTTCGACATAAATCGCTAAACCCGATGTAATTATTGTATTTTTTATTGTATTTATCATTGTATTTTGTATCATTTGTATGTTTTCACATATAATTGAGCTTAAATCCCAACTTCGACCCAATTGTTTGTTAAATTAATTGTTCACCGACTTAGTTAATCTTCACATGCTAGGATTAAAACTTGGATGTTGCATTGCATGCATATAATCGACAATATATCGAGTATGAATAACTTCCCTAATCATTAGTAGAGTCCTCTATCGAGGCGGGCGGGATTAGGTGTTCGACCAAAAGAGCTTCCTAATACGTACCCTCACCCCTTACTCCAGATCTCTGTGAACATCCGTGTTCATTGGCATCCACGAGAGTCATTCCAGACATAGTATGCTAAGGGTAACGAGTTCTTGGTGTTCATGTCACTACTTTGTGTCTTGACATGACACAAGGTATTCGAACGGTTCCAATTTCCTATAAAAATTGGTGGCGACTCCACAAATGCAAACGCTTGTTTCCCAAGCGCCCCCGTGGCCCCATGTCCACAGTTTGGCGACTCCGCTGGGGATAATACACTTACGTGTAGCCAAAAGGGTGAAACTTGAACAAGGTTAGGGAATAGTTTGTACAAGACAATTGTCGGTTTTCATAACTCGGTCTTCATAGATCGTTTCATTCGGCCTTCCTAGGCCCAACCCAACCCATTCGACAAATCGTCCCGTCTAAACGGTCCTAATTCTTATTTGGGCCTAAGGATGGATAGCGATTGACGTCATCCATACCATGATGCTTACTCTTGTTTGTATCAAGGACCTTCACTACTTGAGGAAATGGACTAGGAATCGGCCTTACTCTTGTTTGGTACGAGCCTTACCACAGACTTCGGGTTTGATTGTTCGGTATGGCGACCCACCCTTTAAACCAAAACCCTTTTAAATGCAATCAGCATCCCGTTATAATGCTTGTATAAATGTTTGTACCTTACGTGATCACCATTTCTAAACAAAACCATGACGATTTTTGTAAAATCAAAACCCCTTTTAAAGTGTAAATTTCGAAAAAGGCCCATCATTAGTGCAAAACCAAGTCGAAACTCTGTCCATTTGTCGAGTCAAATTTTGGGCCCAAGCCCATTTCAAAAACCTCACTTCGAGTCCACTCCTACAACTACACTATAGTTGACTAGGACACATATTTTCAAACTTGGTCATTTCTTCAAAAGCTCACTGACACAAGTCGCACACACCCACTTCACGAGTCAAAACTTTTCTTTCTTAGTAAGTGTGCTAGAATGGTCGATCGTGTTTTGATTCGTCGTCGATCTCTTATCCAGTTTCCAAGATGCCTGAAGCAAGCGACGCGAACTTCAATCAACTCCAAGATAGTAATGATCGAATCCTAGCCACGCTGGCTCTAATCCAAGTTACTCAAGACCAAGTGCATGATCGCCTTGAAGGAAATGTAGATCTATATACATACTAACATACTCATATATGTTAAAATTAATTTGTCATAAAATTAAAGGTGGAACTTATGCATGCAAACATTAATTAAAGAGATGGAAAAATCTATATCTCAACATGTGATTTTCGGATTTATGGGCACAAGTGAGTTCACCTACTCACTTGTTCTTGAGCTCTCCAATTGGAAGAACAAGGATTCAAGTGTAGAATCCCTCCCAAAAGCATATACCCAAGGAATACATCTTAATAACCAATATTATTTAGATCTAGTAATAATATTCGTTTTTGCTATAAAATTGATACAAAATAAATTGTAATTTTGCTCTTGAAATTTCGGTCAAGAGATGGAGTAATTTTGTGAGTTTTATTTCTCTAGAATTATCTTAAATTGTAGAGAGTTTTTGATGAATTTTCTTACACTAGAAAATTGGATGGGAAGAATGAATCATCATGTAAGAGAAAAGCTCTTCTCTCTTTGCTTGTGGAGTGGCCGAAAATTAGGCTTGGGTAGGATGCCCAATACCTTTTCTTTTTGCTCTTCTCAAAAGCTTAGGTTTTGCATGCCTACTAGTTAGCTTTTATCATTGTGTTTTATACTTAAACAATTAACACAATTTCCACTAACTCCCTCCAATTATTTCGGTACACTCACATAAAATGGATGAGTCCATTTTATTTGTGATTTTGTCAATATGTCACATGTGACACATTTCATGGAATCTTATTTATAAAATGTATTTTTAACCATTAAAAATCAACATATTAATAAAATATGTCACTTATAAAAATTATCATTGTAATTCATAATTACTTGTACCAAAAGTGTTTTCCGAATTATAAATTACAACATTCTCATTATTTATAATAATTTATTCATTCCGATTCAATTGTTTCTGTAAACAATAATTTCATCTAAGTAATAAAATAATTCGATTACTTATACCGTGTCTCATTTAATCATATTTACAATAAGATACGTAAATTATACTCACAAAATCATCCGTCAATTTTAAGCAATTTAATTAACTCGTATCGGTATACGATTAATTAAATAATCAATTAAGAGTATTTCCCTATAGGTATGACCTAAGGGGATCAACTGATCACCACCGTCGCACGACAATAATGTCAAACTCTAGTCACCAATCATTACCGATATGTGTGGACCAGTTGACAAATAAAAATATTACATCCCAAATGTATTCTTAAAATGAGATTTAATAATGATATTTAAATCATGTGATCGCACTATTGTTGAGGACACATTTCCCAACAATCTCCCACTTGTCCTCGACAAGTGTGCGTCACCAATTCTCTTGTCCTATTACTATCTCCCACTCAATGCAAGGTGTCTTTCAGGTCGTACTTGCAAGTGATCATATCGAGAGTGGTTTCCTCGATCTGGAGAATAACTGATTGACCGGATTTATCTATCATAGATACCTTCCGAGCGTGGCCACGCATTTCCAGTTCATTACTCCTCGAGTGGCCCTGAGATATTGTTATAACCCTGACAAGGGGGTGGACAATTCCTATCGCACTTATTCCCTTCGACTAGCCACAGCCATCATAACCCAAAATATGCCCATTTGACCCCATTTACGAAGGTCGTAGTAACACAAATCAAAGTTAATCTGAAACTGAGCCATCTTAGGTGAATAGTCTTTAGTCAAAAGAATCGACTCATTAGAATACTATAGCAGCTCTCGCCATGACCAGGCTATATAAATTTGCCAGAACTCCATAAGCGGTCATTAGGCCCGACAAAAAGTTCCTAACAGTCTGCCTATGTGATCGACTAGTCATCTCACATGACTCTATGGCATTTGAACTTGCCATCAATCACATCACACTCTAGTCACTTCGAGACGTCACCTCATACAAGTGACTATGGGCGAATACCATGCTAATCCGTGTTCACTTTAACGGGGTTCAATTGTCTCTACAACCCGTTTGGATGTAACAAGGTATAATAAAAGAGTTTTAAAGTAAAACTCGAACGACAAATGCGATTATCACATACGAATAGTCAATGCTTGATTACTATTTCATGTTCTACAATCTAATTTGATCTTGTATGTAGTTGTTTATTTCAATTCAGTTGAAATGGCATGACTCATCATGTTTAGCCTTTGAGAAGGCTTTGGTTAGTAGGTTTTATCAACTTCTTGTACCTTACTCAACCTTACTACATACTCGTTTTCCTTTGTAATGTATACATTTGCATTACAAAACTTTAAAGTACGTGTCGAGATCCAATCAAGACATAGGTCTTCTAGCCTAAGAATAGCTCCCACTGTTTTCATAGTGTGCGGGACTCATCCTTCTTGCACATCTCATGATTGCAAGTGTACTCAATTTCCGTTATAAATATCTCTCATTGTTCTTTATTACCTAGAACGATTCTAGAAAATCTACTTCTTAATTAACATAGCCATAATGGTATCTTAACCATCCTAATGTGTTTTGATTATGGTTTTGTCGGAAACCATGCGCAACCTCAATTATCAATTGTCACTTGTGTAACACCCTTACACAAAATTGCATCATAAACACTTTGCTTTACTTCCTTAATGCTTCTGCATGCACTTAAGGGTAATCTTTATAGCTTACTTGGTAAAGATCACTTAAATTCGATTTTGAAAACAATTCATCATACTCAAAGCATATGAAGTGTTACACATCATTTCTTTTTAATTGATTCGGCAGCGGAAGCAAATGAAATCAATCAAATATGTTCAATTTAATTGAACTAGTCATGAATCTTATCAACATAAGACTTCTTACTGACGCTAATATCATGTGGATTTATCTTCATAAATCCGGATATTCAAGATGTATTATAATACTCCAAAAGTCTTAAATCATTCTCAACGATCAATATGTCATCCACATATCGGACTAATTAAAAAATTCCGTAACTCCCACTAAACTCCATGTATCAACACAACTTCTCGACTTATCGAGAAATGTTTTATCACATGATCAAAATGTTGATTCCAACTCATTGATGTCCTACTTAAGATCCTCTCTTAAGTTTCACATTATCTTAGGATTGTAAGAATCCATAAAACTCATGACATGTATTGAATACATTCCTTCTATTGAAGAAGTGGGTTTTAGATTCACTTGCTGTATGCATATCCTCATAATGAAACACAATCCCTAAGAAGATCCAAATAGACTTAATCATTTCAATTAGTGCAAAAACCCTTTGCAACCAATCTTGCTTTGAAATATCTCTTTATTAGTGCAAAACCCTTTGTCACTAATCAAGCCCTTTTGATTCGGATTTTCATGACTCTAAGCCTTGTATTGACTTGTGACTTAAACACTCTTATGTAAGTCATATGTTCATTACTTTCTAGAAGTAATCAACTTGAATCAAACAATTTCTTTTGTAAGTTATAAGCTCTTTACTTTCTTAAAAGTAGCATGAATTCATCATTTTTGACAAGTGACGAATTTAACCTCCTAGGTTTTAAAGAAACAATATTTTACACAAAACGTCTCATGTAGCCAAGAAAGACCAGTTTCTTGCGACATAACATTCTTTGTGGCTCTTGAATAATTTTCTCCCACTCTGTCTTCTAGAAATAAACTTGTATTTTAGAAAGATAGCTTCACGAGCCACAAACCCGGTGTACTCGTGATAATTGAAAAAAGGGAAAAATGAGCATTTGTTTCTTGTGAAAACTTACAACCATGGTACTCTTACCATTTCATATCTCATATGATTCGATTTAGTGGAAAAATAATTTAGACAAAAATGATAAAATCCCCAAAAGGATCAAGTAACTCAAAGTAACTTGATTGAAGTCCAAACCATATCAAATAGCGTTTGATTTCTTATCCATCCACACATTATTTCATTATGCGTGCTAAGAGAGATTAACTTGTGATACTATATCACATTTCCTTTGGCTTATATCAAAGTCTTCACTTTGATAATCCCATCACGACTAAATCGTGATTCCATGAACTCTTGAACTTCTTCAATGATTTCTCTATTTACCTTATTAAGTGAACACACTAGCGTCAACTTAAATCGTTGGTAAAAGAGAATGATCAACCTATTATGGATCAATGATTTATAACCTCGATCTCCTTTTCAACCAAAAGGCACGAGACATCTTGCTTTGAATACAAGATACGCATATACCATTAACAATCTAATGGTTTCAAGAGTACTCGATAACTCTTTGCGTTCATTATTCCAAAATTTTAAGGTTTAATCTTGGGTTACCAATTTGAGTCTTGCATCATCTTCATGATATATTATTCTAGTTTGGTTTAGAATATAATCACCTTGATGATGGGCTAGCCATACATCAAATCATGGTGTATAGGGTCACAAAAGTGAAACCTCTTTTGTATCTATAACAAATTGTATTCTTATTTAGAGTTTATGTACTTAATAGTCACAATTAAGTACAACTCCAAACCCGAAAACTAGATTTAGTACACAATGACTCTATCTCTTGACTTTATTGTTGCTAGTCGTCATATTCTAATCATCCTATGTATCAAACATAATGATGAAAACCACCACCGGTTTCTAATATTGACGAAGTAATACTAGCAAAATTTATGTTTAATCAAATAAACATTTAACGAAGAAGGTCCCATTAGATGTCCCACAACTAACTTGTTGATTCTTCAATAATTTGGGTTGTTTCCTTTCTCGTGTCCAACATTTAAGACAATGGAAACTTATCGGTCGGGATTGATAGGTTTAGTATCGTCATTCTCAACAACTTTACCTTTAACATTACCTTGTATCAATTCCATTACAATCTTTACTTCTTGAACCTCGTCCTCATCTTAACGGTTTTAAGAGAATGCTCCCACTTATTTCAATGAGTCTTTGCTTTGAGAAGCAAAATTGAATTCACGAAGATCACTCTTCATTTGTTCGTTTTAGTCTTAAAACTTTCATTGAAGTGGTTGCGTTATTTTGGTCAATTACGAATTCGGACAAAACTAATTACCAAAACAATTTATCGCTTCAAGGTACTTAATTCATTTAAGTACATGAAAAACAATCCATTGTAAGTAGATGTGTTAGTCTAGAATCAAAAACCTGTTTGATAATGAATAACTTTAATCTATTCTCTTTACAAGAGATCCTTAGCAATGGTTCGTTTGAGGTTTTAGAAGCAAATTCAAATTTTGTCTTTAGTTACGATGTTTTAATGGAGATTTGTATCAAAATCGAAATGATATCGTATATGAATTGTGGTAAAGAAATAGAACAATAATAACGGAATAGTGGAAAATTTAACATTTATCGTTATAATAATACTTGTAAATAACAAGTAAAGCATTTGCATAGTGACCTCTACCCAACTATGATAAATGATTCCAAGACCCAAATTCATATTGACTTAGGCACGGTGGGGCCGATACATCCTTTATCAATATAACTCGGTGGATTAACGTTTAATCGATTCTACTTTTAGAACTCTTGGTCGATAATATTACATTAACATTTATCTTTAGCCCAAAACACATTCGACAAGGGCACGGTGGGGTCGATACATCCCTTATCAAAAACTTTTGTTGAGTTCAATCCAAATTTCGAATAAATGTGTCCATGATCCAAACCCACATTAACTTGGGCACGGTGTGGCCGATACATCCCTTATCAACATGAATTCGGTGGATAGACATTTATCACCCACTTCCCCTACGTAACAAGGTTTGTACCCGGTGGGGCCGAGCGCACTCCCTCGCGAAATAGGTTTTCATGGTTTCTACTATTTGGTAAGGCTATGTCTCAATTAATTGTTTTAGCGAGAGGTCATGTCAATTTATTATCTATCACGTTTTAAGTGAACTAAAGCGGTGAACTACGATAATTCTAATTGACACGGTCGAAAAATTCGATAAAATAAGGATGCATGTTTTAGTTATGGCGATTTGGCGATGCATGTGACATAAAATAAAATGCAAGCATAAAAATAAATAAATAAATCCTAGTATGGCCTTCCTAAAATAGAAAAACTATTTAACTATTACATATTCGGAAACCAACTCCATTGGTCCCTTGAACTTCGGTTGTGACACGCATCTCGAGGTAACACCGTCTTTATGTATCGCCATTCTGGAAGAAATCCGTCTTTGGGAACTCCGGAATGAATAAAATTACATAATATCCTATTATAAATTTGTAACTAAAATAAAATAAATCTATTAAATTACAAAACGGTGATACGAGATCACAATAAAATTACAACCGAATCGATATTCCCATACATTTCGGGGAAATACCAATTAAAATCTAAGGCCATACTAAGTAAAATTACATAATTCAAAATTACATAAATTAAAATTATGACAATCATAAAGAAAAATGCAGCATTATAATATGTATGAACATGCTCAATTTTATGCTAAATCGCCTTTAATTAGCCCATATCGTATATTACTCGGTTTTTACGGATTTGCGTGATTTCAACATTTTATAATCACAAAAATTACATAAATTCATATTTATGCATAAGTTAATTACCCTAACCTTTTAGGACTCAAAATTTAGTCTTCACTAATAATTTGACCATAATTAACCCATATTATATAAAATTGTTCATAAATGGACCAAAAATTACAAAAATAAGCTATAAACTTCAAATAAATCACAAAATTTTAAATAAATTCAAAATTTGAGATTTAAACTCATGAACATTCTGGAAAAATACCATGACACTCATAATGTTCAAAATCTTAGGTTAAAAATTTCGAAAATTTTCCGGAAAAACAATGTTGCGGTTTATCGGTTTTAACTAAAATAATCATAAAATCATGGAAAAATTATATTCATTAACTTTTCAATTTTAGATCTGAAAAAGATAATAAAATGCAACATTAGACGTTTTTCCCAAGTCATAGATTATGTTTTATTAATTTTACTTTAATAATGTCACTATTTATGCTATTTTTCTTCAAAAATCCATAAATCATGCAAAAGGACTTCTTTATAGCCAATTATTTTACACACATCTTGTAAAATTGCATGTGACCACATATTAAATTTCTATGACCAGATTCGAAATTTAACTCATATTAACCTATTTTTCACCTAAATCCGAATTTAATAATGAAAAATCCATTTTTCGAGCATAAAAGCTCATAAAATTATGAAAATTTCCAGATCATCTAAAAATAATATATGTGAAAACATATCCAAAAACCACTGGAAAATTCGAAGTTTAGCTAATTTTCGTCCAAAAATGACATTTTTACTCATAAAATCATATTTAAATGCCATTATTGTATAATATGAACAATAAAAATCCGTAAAATTAACCAAAATATCCTAAAACATTTTAGGACCAGAAATATTAATATGCATGAATTAATTTCGTGATATATCATAATAACACAAATTTTACAAGTTTTATATGTTATTCTTATAACTCGGAAAAACTTTTAACCGATTTGCATGCAAACAACCGTGGCTCTTGATACCGATTGAAGGAAATGTAGATCTATATACATACTAACATACTCATATATGTTAAAATTAATTTGTCATAAAATTAAAGGTGGAACTTATGCATGCAAACATTAATTAAAGAGATGGAAAAATCTATATCTCAACATGTGATTTTCGGATTTATGGGCACAAGTGAGTTCACCTACTCACTTGTTCTTGAGCTCTCCAATTGGAAGAACAAGGATTCAAGTGTAGAATCCCTCCCAAAAGCATATACCCAAGGAAGACATCTTAATAACCAATATTATTTAGATCTAGTAATAATATTCGTTTTTGCTATAAAATTGATACAAAATAAATTGTAATTTTGCTCTTGAAAATTTCGGTCAAGAGATGGAGTAATTTTGTGAGTTTTATTTCTCTAGAATTATCTTAAATTGTAGAGAGTTTTTGATGAATTTTCTTACACTAGAAAATTGGATGGGAAGAATGAATCATCATGTAAGAGAAAAGCTCTTCTCTCTTTGCTTGTGGAGTGGCCGAAAATTAGGCTTGGGTAGGATGCCCAATACCTTTTCTTTTTGCTCTTCTCAAAAGCTTAGGTTTTGCATGCCTACTAGTTAGCTTTTATCATTGTGTTTTATACTTAAACAATTAACACAATTTCCACTAACTCCCTCCAATTATTTGGTACACTCACATAAAATGGATGAGTCCATTTTATTTGTGATTTTGTCAATATGTCACATGTGACACATTTCATGGCATCTTATTTATAAAATGTATTTTTAACCATTAAAAATCAACATATTAATAAAATATGTCACTTATAAAAATTATCATTGTAATTCATAATTACTTGTACCAAAAGTGTTTTCCGAATTATAAATTACAACATTCTGTTATTTATAATAATTTATTCATTCCGATTCAATTGTTTCTGTAAACAATAATTTCATCTAAGTAATAAAATAATTCGATTACTTAGACCGTGTCTCATTTAATCATATTTACAATAAGATACGTAAATTATACTCACAAAATCATCCGTCAATTTTAAGCAATTTAATTAACTCGTATCGGTATACGATTAATTAAATAATCAATTAAGAGTATTTCCCTATAGGTATGACCTAAGGGGATCAACTGATCACCACCGTCGCACGACGAATGTCAAACTCTAGTCGACCAATCATTACCGATATGTGTGGACCAGTTGACAGTAAAAATATTACATCCCAAATGTATTCTTAAAATGAGATTTAATAATGATATTTAAATCATGTGATCGCACTATTGTTGAGGACACATTTCTCAACACGCCTTGACACCATCGAGGGCCGGATCTATACCGTAGAAACAAGGATTCCTCCTCGAGAAAGTGAAGTCGTTGATGACTTCGTGAACGACTTTAGGGACGACATCCCTCCCATGGGTGTGACTGCAGCTGAAAAACGATTATAATACTTAGAGGAGCAATTGATGTATCTCAAAGGGGATGACATTTATAGGGAGAATAATCGCAAGTATGAGGCCGTGAATTCCAAGTTGCCAACCAACTTCAACATGACGGATATCCCTAAATTCAAGGGGCATGAGAACCCTTTGAACCATATCCGTCCCTTCAAGGATTACATGTCTATCAAAGGCATCAAACCCGAGATGTTCTTAAGGATCTTTCCTTCATCTCTTGACACCATCCCAAAGCAATGGTTCTACTCTCTAGAACACAAGAAGATCGCTACTTGGGAAGATGCCGCGATCGAGTTTGCTAAGCAATATGCGGATAATGCTGAGATCCAAGTTAACATGCGCACTCTAGAGGTTCTTACCAAAATGACAAAGAAGGTTTCACCGACTTCCTAAGTAGGTGGAGGAAGACTAGTACCCAACTAGTTGAACGCCCGGATGAGGCTACCCTTGTGGAGAAATTTGTGGACAACTTAAAGCCCATCTATGCCAATCATTTGAGATACCAAAACATCAAAACTTTCAAGGACTTAACCGTACTAGGGACGAGAATTGA
Organism: Silene latifolia; assembly: GCF_048544455.1. Classification (NCBI taxonomy): domain Eukaryota; kingdom Viridiplantae; phylum Streptophyta; class Magnoliopsida; order Caryophyllales; family Caryophyllaceae; genus Silene; species Silene latifolia. The sequence goes on along the minus strand of NC_133537.1, from coordinate 91,101,268 downwards.
AGATGACATCCGTAAAGGGCTCTTGTCCAAAACGGTAGGTCGAGGATATCAAGGCTCAACAAGTCGTTCTTACGGTTCCACTAGCAAGACCGATGAAGTTAACCTCCTCGAGCCATCCAAGAAGAGTGCCCCACCAAGGAAATTTACAAATCTTGGGGACACATACTCCAATGCTCTAAAAAGGCTAATGAAACAAGGCAAACTCCAACCCATAGGACCTACGCCCGAACCTGAAAAGAAGTCCAAGTTCTGGGACGAGAACTCATACTGTGAATATCATAGGGGTAAGGGGCACGACACAGAAAAATGCTACAAATTGAAAAATGTGCTTCAAGACATGATAGAGGATGGTCGACTACCAATACCGCCGGGAGGTAAGCCCAGCAACACTCAGAATCCTCTTGGAATTCTAGTGATCACAAGTGAAGAATCTACCTTAGATTATTCACACCTCATTTCACCAGTCAAAGACAAGATCCACGCGATCGAGAATGAAGGGTTCTACTCTACCATTTCCTCTACCATCGCCGACTTCATCGCATGGGCAAGGAGTGTGGATAAGCAAGTTTGGGAATTGGAAAATGTGATGACAACTTTACATGACCCCAATGCGACACCCAAAGAACATGCGCCATTGATCTTTTCTCAAAGTGCCACTATGCGAGAAATAGTCGCCGTGGTTGATAAACTAGTCGACCAAATCACACAATTAGAGGACGAGATCATGAGAATGAGGGAACTAGCTACGATCAATGGAGTATGGGCCGATGATGATGAGGACGATTATCTCATTGAACACTCCCTAGTCAAGGAAATAGTCCAAAATGGTGAAGACCAAGATGTGGACCACCTAACTCGTTCGGGGCGTCCATATCAAAGTACTACTCGAAATGGTCCAACCAATGTTGTCACACCAAACGATAACGAAGATGACTCCACTGATCATTTCCTCAAGCAATTACAGAAGACAAAGGCCGATCTTTCAGTCTGGCAATTAGTAGCAAGCTCGTTCCCACATCGCCAAGCTTTACTGCAAGCTTTGGCCAAGCTAAGTGTAGCGTATAACTCCACACCCGACGATGTAGTCAACTTGGTCTTCCAAGAATCACCGAAGCTAAGTAATCCTATTACTTTCTCAGACGAAGATTTGCTTAAAGAAGAATGTGCCAATGACCTTGGTAGATGACGGCTCCGCGGTCAACGTCATACCCCTGAAAACGGCATACAAAATAGGCATGAAAGAGTCGGATTGGACCCCTACCAATCAAGGTGTTCGTGCATATGATGGTACACGACGAAAGGTCGTAGGACTCGTTAAAATAACCATAGCCACAAGGCCAATTGAGGGAAAGGTTAACTTCCAAATAGTGGACATCGAAGCTTCCTTCAACATACTTCTAGGAAGACCTTGGATTCACGCTTCCAAAGCAGTAACATCCACTCTTCAACAAAAGATCAAGATCCCATTAAATGACAAAGTGGTGACGATCACTTCGTCACCCATTAAGGCGATAATCGAAAAGAAGTCGAATAATCAAGTCCTTGCGGATCCAGTATATGAACTTGGGGGCTTTCAAAGCATAAGTGTCATAGAAAGTGAATTGGCACCCCTATACTACGATCCCTACTCCAACTTGGTGGTCAACCACATACTCAAATCCCAGGGATACTTCCCTGGAATGCCTTCGAACCTTATCCGAAGAAACACCTTCACACGCTACAAGGAAGGCAACTCAAAAGAATACCACTTGGACTAGGGTACAAACCCACTAAAGAGGAAGTTCTCGAGATGCTTGCTCAAGTTCAAAACCGTAAGTACGTAGGAGTCCAAATGCGACCCTATCTCCCTACCCTAAATGGATACTTTGTTAAGGAAGGAAGTCTAAAACTCTTTCACGGATTTCCCGAACCTTGGCATTATCTCGAAAGGAAGCTAGCCGGAATCGAGATCTTTCACGATTGCTACTTCATTCCTCCAGAAACGGTTCCTACCGTCAAAGCACGTCAAGCACCTTGCTTAGACGAACAAGCTGTTATTCGACTATTTGGAGAAGATCGATTTGTTAGAGCCGCGCAGGATGAGATCATTACTATGATACTTCAAGACGACCACTTCAACCCTACCGCTTTAATCAAAGAAACAAACGCGAATCAGCAGAAAGGATGGAGAAAGTCAATCAAGTGGACCAACAATCAAGGAAGACTCTTCAAGCTCGCCACTGGAGAAGGAGAGATGTTCAAAGGAGAACCAGAAGACGATAAATTCGAGTCAGAGTCGGAGTCGGAGTCAGAGTCAGAGTCTAGAGAGGTCACTAAGGAGTCTCCTCCCCGTCGTCATCCCCATTCCTTTGTTTCTCTAGCTTAGTCTCAAATAGTAACGATAGTTCGGAAATATCCCAACAACTGTCCCTTTACCACCGCTGACCACAGATCAGATGGCTTCTTTGTTTCAACTTTTCTCAAACTTTAATATGAATAAATCAGGTTCTGCTTACTCTTTGTGTTATCATTAGTGCAATTCTGTTTACGATGATACTGAGGATGACCCGAACCCAGACTCAATTTAGATACCTCCCTACATAGCCAAGGAAATACTACAAGAGGGGGAAGGGGGACCAGTAATAGAGCACACCGAACCCATCAATGTAGGAACCGAACTAGAACCCCAAGAACTTAGGATATGGACTACCATGAACCCCACCGAAAGGGCCAGTTTCATAAACGTCCTACACGAGTTCAAAGACGTTTTCGCTTGGTCCTACAAAGACATGCCAGGGATCGACAAGGATATCGCCGAACATAGAATCCCAATTAAGCCAGGTTTCAAGCCCGTAAAACAGAAGCTTCGTCGAATGAGGACAGAATGGGCTCTCAAGATTAAGGAAGAAGTCGATAAGCAATTCAAAGTTGGATTCATCAAAGTTTCCGAGTACTCTGACTGGGTAGCCAACATAGTACCTGTACCCAAAAAGGATGGGAGAATCCGTGTTTGTGTTGATTTTAGAGACTTAAACAAAGCAAGTCCTAAAGATGACTTTCATCTACCACATATCGACATATTGGTGGACAATACCGCAGCCCACACGTTACTATCCTTCATGGATGGGTACGCAGGCTATAACCAAATTAAAATAGCCATAGAAGACATGCATAAGACCGCCTTTATCACTCAATGAGGAACCTATTGCTATACGGTCATGCCGTTTGGGTTAATCAATGCCGTAGCTACATATCAACGCACCGCAACCACACTCCTACATGACATGATGCATAAAGAAGTTGAGGTATACGTAGACGACATGATTGTCAAGTCCAAGGATAGAGAAGGGCATATTGCGAACCTTCGCAAATTTTTCGCAAGGCTATAATAGTACAACATGAGGCTCAATCCTCAGAAGTGCGCATTCAGAGTAACATCTGGCAAACTTCTGGGATACGTCGTAAGCCAACGAGGTATAGAAATAGGCCCTTCCAAAATCAAGGCTCTGATCGAAATGCCACAACCTCAAACAGAAAAAGAAGTCAGAGGATTCCTGGGTAAAGTACAATACATAAGTCGATTCATATCGAAACTCACCATGATTTGTGAACCTATCTTCAAGAAGCTAAAGAAAACAGATCACACCATGTGGGATGATGACTGTCAGAAGGCATTTGACCGAATCAAGGAGATATTAGCTAAACCACCCGTGCTCATGCCACCTCAACGAGATCAACCTCTTGGTTTGTATCTCACAGTGACTGAAACAGCCATGGGCGCCATGCTAGCTCAAACCATAGGAAAAGAAGAAAGGGCTATCTACTACCTTAGTAAGAAGTTCTTGGAGTACGAGTGTAAGTACTCACAACTCGAAAAGACATGCCTCGCTCTTGTGTGGTCAACGAAGAAGCTACGCCATTACATGCTTAGCTACTCCGTCAAAATATACTCCAAAATGGATCCAGTCAAATACCTCTTCGAAAAACCCGTCCTCAACGGACGATTAGCAAGATGGACTTTGATGCTCTCAGAGTTCGATCTCAAGTACGTGCCCCGAAAGTTATAAAAGGCGCGCTCGCCGAATTCTTTGCAGAAAATCCCATAAATGATGCACAAACAATAGATACTTGGTCATTTCCAGACGAGGATATACTCCAAACCGATGTAGACTCCTGGGACCTTTACTTCGATGGAGCATCAAACTTAAGAGGATTTGGAATAGGAGTGTTGCTCATTTCTCCTGAAGGCGAGCATACACCAATCTCTGTCAAACTCGACTTCGAGGTGACAAATAATGTTGTAGAATACGAAGCTTGTCTCATTGGACTACAAGCGGCAGTAAGCTTAGGCATTAAAAACCTCCGAGTACATGGGGATTCATCCCTGATCATCAATCAAGTTACGGGATCTTGGAAAATCCGAAGCGAAAGCCTAGCACCTTATCAAGCCAGGATAGACCAAGTTGCCCAATTCTTTGATCACGTGACCTATCTACACCTACCTCGGGAAGAAAATCAATTTGCGGAGGCTCTTGCAAAACTCGCATCTTTGATTAATATGCCAGATGACATGGTGGAAATGCCTTTGTGTATCGAACAACGATCAGAGCCAGCTTATGTCCACCAAATCACTGACGAAGAGGAAGTCACACAAGAGCCTTGGTTTCAAGCAATCCTAAATTTCAAGCTCAACGGTACCTATCCACCGGATATGGACAAAAGGGGACAACGTGTTATACGTCTACTAGCTTCCCAATACGTTCTCATGCAAGGAGAACTATACAAAAGAACACCTCTTGGTGTAATCCTACGTTGCCTTGATCATTCACAGGCGCGTAAAGTAATGGAAGAAGTTCACGATGGAGAATGTGGTCCTCACATGAGTGGGCCCATGATGGCAAAGAAAATCACACGATTGGGGTACTATTGGACCACAATGGAATCCGATTGCATCAAATACGTAAGTCATTGTCACAACTGCCAAATCTTCGGGAATGTACAGCATGTCCCTCCTTCATTGTTGCTCTATACAATGACATCTCCTTGGCCATTTTCTGCCTGGGGAATTGATATAATTGGGAAGATAACCCCAGCTAGAACTGGAGGTCATTGTTTTATCCTAGTGACAATCGACTATTTCACCAAATGGGTAGAAGCGGCTTCCTACACTAGTCTCACGGCTAAAAACGTGGCAAAGTTCATACAGAACAACATCATCAGTCGATACGGTTGCCCACATGAGATCATTAGTGATAATGGATCACATTTCGAAGCCGAGACTGAGCATTTTCTCGCCAAGTACAAAATTAGGCATCACCACTCTTCGCCGTATAGACCACAGACTAATAGCGCGGTAGAGGCGGCAAACAAGAACTTTGTCACAATTCTCAAGAAAATGATTGACAACTATCGAGATTGGCCAAGCAAAATACCCTTTGCTTTATGGGGATATCGCACATCAGTTAGGACACCCACTGGGGCCACCCCTTTCTATTTGACCTATGGCATGGAAGCTGTACAACCAGTCGAGTTATAAATACCATCATTGCGTATCTTACTCGAAAGTCAAATCCCGGAAGCCGATTGGAAGAGGGATAGATATGAAGAACTCATCCTCCTGGATGAACGTAGGCTACGCGCATTACATAATGTCCAAACATATCAAGCACGTATCAAACGAGCCTTCAACAAAAGGGTCAAGCCAAGGAACATCAAGGAAGGAGACTTAGAACTCAAGTCGGTTAGAGCTCTTTTACCTGTCAATCCACGGGGAAAATTCAAACCTAATTGGGCCGGACCATTTCTAGTCAAGTCCATACTTCCAGGGGGTGCGGTTAGAATAACCGACCTAGATGGGAATGAATTTGCCAACTCGACAAACCTTGACCAACTAAAACGGTCCCTGGCCAAGCTGAAATAAGCTAATGTCACTCTGCTCTTGCATTTTGACAATTTGTCATCCTCATATCATCAAATAAACTAAATTTGCATCTTAAGAGTAAGTAAAAAGCTCATGCTTATCTTCTAAGTTCATTAAAAGCTCTTGCTTAGAACAATTATTCTTTTACATTTACTCGAACTACGCGCAAGGGTTTGATTTCATTTTTAAATGAATACGTAGGCAATCCTTCACGGGATACAACCCATTGATTTCAAAATGTAAATAGAAGGACATTTGCAATCGCATTTGGAATTCGACAAGAATAATGAATAGTAGATGACAACGGTTTCATAACCAATTAACCTCTTTTAATCATTTCTAATAATAATACGTTACATAATAATAATAATGCCAAGTAAAAATAAAAAAAATAGGCTAGGATTCTAAAAACCCCACCTTTTTATTACAATAATAATAATAATAATAATAAATAATAATAAAGACATGGGCTATTCCTCCATTATCCCTTTGCCCTTGTCATTTTTGTCATACTTCTTGTCACGACCTCGAGCCGGACGCTCTTGCGCCACTTCGGACCTGATCACCAACGGTCTTTCTCGAGGCCTAGCCTTACCATTATTGTCAACTACTTTGTCCACGACAGGAGAGGTCTTCGGTTTCTTCGAAGGACGAACAACTCGAAACCCGACTTCCTCCTCTCCCTCAGTCAGATGCTTCACTTTCTCCTTTTCCACTTCGCGCACCTTGTAGTCAACGGGCTCACGCTTCCTCAATCTCTCACGCTCCTCGGGAGTAGTAGCTTTCCCCCACCGCAGATAGGAGTCCGACACCCATAAGGCACTAACAGAAGAGTTAAAGAACCATACATTTCTTTGAGCCCATTTAATGGCCCACTCCCTTCGACTCTCAGTAGTAAGCGCCACGGCAGTCTGGGGGACAGTGTCAAGCTTCGGGTTCATCTGCTTCATTCCAACTTGTCTCATCAACCTCTCCGGGAAGATGCATACCATGAATTCCAAGCCAGGAATGCGCACAGATCGGGTAGGATCCAAGGAAGATACTCCAGTGACAAATTTGAGATGCCATCATGGTACAACCCATCTAATCAAAGGGCCATCATCACTCTTCGATTTGTTTTCCCGGTAATTGCGGGGCACCGAGTGAAGTCCACCATGTAAAGCCTAGTCCTCATTGCAATCGAGCGAGCATGATAAGAAGGAACATGAACTGGGGGCTCGATCAATCGAAGGCGCTCCATAAGCCAGACCTACCAAAAGCAGGTATTAAAAAAAAAAAAAAAAAAAAAAAAAAAAAAAAAAAAAAAAGGAACGAAAAAAAAACGAAACAAAAAAGAAAGAATGAAAAAGAAAAGTGTACTTTTACCTGCAAAATAATGGGACTTCCCAAATACGGTAGGTCGCGATTGGCTTTCCTATTATCCAAGCCCAATAGGATCTCTCCTAAGCATAAACAGGCTGGGCTCCTGAGCAGCTCCATTTGCTCAACTAGGCCCAGGAGATGGGGATCACCTCTCAAATCTTCATCAACATGCCCTTGAAGGACATATACATGCAACAAGCAAAACCCAAATGCCCTTCGCCTGGAAACATAAGAAACGGTGTGGTCGGCCTTGTTAATGAATCGGTCGATAAAGTCCAACATTCGCACTCCTTTCGAGGTCACTAGACGGTCCACCTCAATTCTAGACAATCCAACAAGTCTCTAAATTTGTTCTTATACCCTTGTGAAGTAGAAGGAATAGCAGGCAAGTGTTCTGGGTCCCAACCACCAATCGCAGCAATTTCTTCAAGAAATGGACAAATGTCACCTCCGGGGAACGCAAAAACATGATAATTCGGGTCCCAATAATCAAGACAAGCATCTAGGAATGGTTTGACAACCTTGATAAGCTTCAAACTCAACAAAGATCCAAGATTATAAGCACCCATATCGTGCTTCTCCATGTTGGAAAACTCGTTGGTCCACTCTTTTAGACGAATCTCCAAAGTATTCATGATGAGTGATTATATTGAGAATTTTATGTAATAAGACGAAGAATAGACGGAAGAATTGTGTGAATAAAACCTCCATCGACGTCTCTATTTATACTAAAATCTGTTTCCAAAAATCCGCCAGAATGGATACACTTGGGAACAGGCGCAGCATCTGCTGCGCCTCTTCAAAGGGACGCAGCTCCTGCTGCGCCTCTTCCTCAGCTTTGTTTCTGTGAATTTCCGCGTTGGATCTTTCCTAAATCCTTTAACGAATAATTTCTTATTCCTACGAGTTATTGTTTTGGTAAACACGTCAAAATTACCATAATTCGTGTTTTCTAAATTTCGCGGATGCGCATTTCGAGGCAATATCAGCATTTTCGTCATTTTAGCACACTTACATAGTTCTTTCTATTTCTTTTCTTTTTCGGGGAATCATTTCTCCAATTTAATGTAATTTATTTCAGACTTATATATTTCTTTTATTTATTTCTTTTCTGGCGAATCATTTCGCTCCCGTCCTATACTACATTTCTAACTTATATATATCTATTTTTCTTTTTTTTTAAGGGGTAACCCTCCCTACCGTCCGGTCATTTCCGGTAAATTTGTGAATTTTTCTACATTTTTAGCACTTTTGAGTCATTTGTTTTGCGCTAATTTAGGCCATATGTATATACAAATGCATGTTTTGCGTGATTTCTATGTAAATTTCGGCAGCATGACGGCGTAAACCGTCATCTACCAAACCTGTTCAAGGCTAACCTGCAGGTACAAGCAACCCAACCCAGCAGCAAAGGCACTCAGGCCATCATATATACAACCAAAAAATGTACAACAAACTGGGGGCTCGAGCCCCAAGCAAAATCCAAAATGTCCAAAAATGTAGGTCCTAAAATGTACAAATGTGCAAGATACAAACAACAACAAAACGAGGCTACTGCCGGTCGCCCTCTAACTCCGCAACTCTCGCCTCGAGAGCAGCAACCTCGGCGTCACGAACCTCGAGCTCCCCAACAAGCGAGCCGTCTCCTCCCGAGATCCAACTCTCGCTCCAAAACTCACTCCTCCCCTGCAAGCAACAAAATTGGCTCATGTCAATCATTTCAAGCAATTACAAGAAAAGTTGGAAAATCAAAATTAGGAAGAAAAGACATAAACGAAAGGTTCATACCTGACGACCTCGACCGCCGACAAGTGCCTCAATGGCAGTAGCTCTCAACCGGTTGGTCACCCTCCATAACGCTACAAACCGAGACGGCGCAACCTGCATTTTCAAAAAGAAGAAGTTCTTAATAAATGGGATAAATACAATCAAACGTGTTCTTACACAAGAAAACCATGCAAATTGGAGGCTCACCCTCCGAATCAGATGCTACCAGTCATCCAGGCCAGCATCCGCCACAGCTACGTCAAAGATACGCAGCTCGGAGATCGTCGTCCTCCCAGTCGCGTCAGTGTACTCGAGGGTCTCGGGGTACTCTGGGGGCTCGATGCCCGCCGCCTCGACCTCCTGCAAAGTCAAATGATTCCCATTAATCGATGATCTTTCATTGTATTCTCAAAATCAGCAAAAATAAAGAAGGATAAAGTACTTACCACAACCGGATAGTACGCCAACCTCCCGTAGAGGAATGCCGAGTAGTCCTCGCCAGGAATAAGGAGGGCGTCACCACCAACGCCAGCCAAGTCAGCCTCCCTCTCAGCCTCAGAAGGCTCCCTGAACATCGTCCTAGGAGGATCGATGGGAACCGTCAAGACATCCCGAGAGCACTGACGAGCCAAGCGCTCGCCCAAGTACTACACAGGACTCATCGACATCCTCAACAGCAGCCGGCTCGAGCTCCTATGTCGAAGGACCTCAGCCACAAAAGGAGGCGCGCCAGCGTACTCCGCCCAAGGCCTGGGCACCCACTGGGAAAAGATAAACAAGGAATCATTCTTATGATCGATTTAAAAAAGTAATGAAGAAGCAAAACAAATATAAGTGAGATGCTCACACTGTCTAGCTGAAGAGCGTTCACGTCCCGCCGGTAGACACCGTGAGAGGAGCGCTTGCTCCTCGTCCGACACATCACCCAATCCCTCACGACGGGATAGGCCTTCTCCAACGGCTCCGTCCTCTTGGGCGAGAGGCTCGGAAAGTAGGAGTACACCCATGCCTGTGAAGCAAGATAGTCAATAACGATCTTTCGTGATTCAATAAGGAAAAGAAATGATTATTAGTCTAAATGAAGGTTCATACCTCCAACAGTAGTCCAGGGCCGACAGCAGCAGGAGAAGTCCCCTTCTCCATCAACTCCGGACGAACCATGGCCCTCATGAAGCGGATGAGGACCGCAAAGCCTGCAGTGACCCAGTCCCAACGTCCTAGGGAGCTCAGGTCAGAAAGGAAGGGAAGAAGCTTCGTCGACAGCCTCTCTCCCTTGTCTTCAAGGTAGATCGAAGACAAGAACCACCAGAGCCACAAGCGGACTCTCTGCTCAGCTGTACAGGGAGGAGGAGCCATCTCTCTCCCGTCAATCACCACCCGCGCCGGGGTTTTCCCCGCAAAGTACTCACGGACGTAAGAACTCGGCACTAAACCAGGCACTGTAACAGCCTTCGGCGACAAGTTCCAGCCGATCAACCTCCTAGCCTCGGCCGAGTCCACCCTCATGGCAGTCTCCGGCCACTCCACCTCCTCGGTCCCACACGGCAGCCCAGAGATCATGCCGTAGTCCTCCAACGTGACTCCCACCTCACCAAAAGGCATGTGAAAAGTGGAAGTCGTGTCCCAGAATCGGTCCAAGAAAGCGCGGACCAGGCTAAGGTTAGCCCGTAGCTTCCTCTTTGCGATATCCCTCCAAGCTTGCACCAAGGCACCAAACGCTCCCCGCTCGATCATGGCGCGCTCCTCCGCCGACAGCCTCTCGTAGCACTCCATCGCCGTCGTGTAGCCCGAGAACGATCTGATGTTCCCGGCCTCCTATTGTGATTTGAAACAAAATCTATCTTTAGTTTGAATGAAATTGGAAGAGATATGAGCGAATGAAATGAAAGAATATGAGTGATGAGTAATGAATTCAAGATTACCAAGCTCTTCACCGTCCTATAGGACAGGTGACCCTCCGCAAAGACAAAAGCAATCGCTCTGTCCCGGTCTCGGCCACGCGGTGATCCCCTCACCGACGACCTCCTCGTCCCACGTTGGCCCGTCTCGGGGCCTCCTCCTCCTCGAAGAACCTCCTCCTCGAGGATCTCGTCTCAAGCAACCTCCCCGCCGCCCTAGCGCGCAAAAAAGCCTCCTCGAGAGCACGAGGAGCGTCAACAGCAGTGTCTATCTCCATGGGAGCTCTCCCAGAAGTAGAAGCCTCATCACCTGCAAAATTAAAGTAATTTTAGGTCACGTCAAGTGACGACGAGCCTTGATTAGAGGATTTTCGAGCTTTCGGAAGCCCTGAAACCGCTCTTTTCTCGCCATCTTTGGCCTTATTTCCACAAACCCGATAACTCATGTGGTAACTTGGGTCAAGTCAAGCCTAAGTTGAAGCCTAGTCATGGGTTCAAGTCGAAATTTCGGCAGCATTTCGTTAGAACGACGATTATGCCCTAGAAAAGTGTCCTGAAAAAGCCGTCACAAAGCAAAATTTCGAGATGGTAAGAAGTTTACCCATCATCCAAGGATTCCAAATATCAAGTTTCATCGCAAATGGGCAATCCTAAGGCCATTTTCGAAGCAATTTACGGTTTAGCTGTGAAACCGTCTCAATTTCACTCAAATGCTCAAAACTCAACGAAAATTCGAAACAAATACATGGTTATGATCCTTATACTACCTATTAGCCATTTACATGATCATTTTTGCAAGGCAAGATCATTTGGGGGAAAAGCCCTAAATTTTCGACATTTTAGGGTTGGGAACCCTAATTTTGTCGATCCAATTCGTCCTTTATAGAGAATTAATGCAAGAATGATATACATACCTCGATTAGTCATGGCGAATGCAAGCTTTTAGATCATATTTTGGCGGAAATGGTTAAGATTTGAGAGAGAAATTGAATTTGTATTTCGAACAAATGAAATGAGCCTCTGTTTATCGCGTTTTTACGCAGAAAAGACACACTAAGGAACAGACGCAGCAGGCGTTGTGCCTATTCCAAGAGACGCAGCTCTTGCTGCGCCTCTTCCTTAACTTCCCTCCATACGAGTTTTCAAAAATTCGTTATGAGTTCGTTATTTGTGGGCCCATCTTTGGTGCGCCTCTTCCCCGATGCCATTTTATCTTTTTTGGGTCCATTTGACGATAATTCTTCGTTCAGACCCGCATTTCTAAGCCAACTACAGACTATTATACATTATTTATCGCTCCCAAGACCTTGCTTGTCACAGCGAGCAGGTATTCCTCCACAGGTGTTTTGACACGCCTTCATTATATTCCCCCAGCGAGAGTAAGCAGATCGACAATCCCTCTCGAGACATGGAGATACATTCTTGATAAGGTTTCCCAACACGAGAGTTCACGACATACAATCGTCCTTCTCAAGTCCCTCCGAAGTTTGTTTGAAGACGACCCAAGCAGATTTCTCCCAGCAGCTCCCGCCTGTGTCCTGCTACTCACAACATTTCTTGTTTCCCCGCGGAGTTCGATAAAGATGTCGTTCTCCAGAAGTTCCCAAACCAGTAGAGTTCCTACACTCAAGCCTTAGTTACCCCTTAGTTTGAAATTGTAGGGCCCCACACCCTAGCACAAATCCTTATATATCTTTTAGGTCTTATCCTTTAGCTCCTACGCTTACCCTTAGCTCCTACGCTTACCCTTTAGCTCTTACGCTTACCTTTAGCTCCTATGCACCTCCAGAAACATCTCTCAAGAAGTTTCAGGTATGATCTCTTCTTATGGCTGGCGAGCCTCCTTACGTAGTCTAATGGACTTTAAACGACCCTCCTCGATAGTCGACAGACTCTAAAATGTTCCCGACGACAGGTCCTTGGTTCAGTCCCCTTGAACCGTCTCGCGTCGCCATAGTCGTCAGGTTGTAATCTTCGATTGACCTGATGGCTATACTTTGACTTTCGCCTTGTCCAAGCCTCAGTCAAAGTGGGGGCTCTGTAGATACCTCATTTCTGCACCTCCCGCAAACCACCCGGTGATGATTGGGCCGCATGTTTGGTACGCGGAACGATTTGTGACAGTTCATAAGTTTATCGTCAAGTGATTGCTCAAACACTGATGTCTACCTCTTAGTTGTCATCTACGCGCCGATACGGTCGTTTTGACAGTACTTAGAGTACATTTGGAGTCCGGGCCTAAAACCGTCTTCATTTTCTGATAACCGCTAAATCCCGAGTCAGAATGTTCTGGAAAGTTTCGGATATTTCTATTCCATATTTTTATAAATCTTTCACAATCTTTTATTCTTTGGTAAACAATTTCCCGTAATATTCATACAAAATATTAAGGAAAATAAAATTATCCCGTCATTCCATAAACCAAACATGGAAATCTTTCTTCCGCAGGAGGAAACCACTTGGGAACAGACGCAGCAGTCTGCGCCTCTTCCAAGAGACGCAGATGATCGCTAACGCCTCTTCCCAGGTCCGTTTCTGCGTATTTTTTCGTATCTTTTTCATATCTTTTCGAGATTCACTTCCAAAGTCTCTCCGAAAACCCTATTCCTTCACGTGATTAGTTTAAATAGGAGCCTTAGCTCCTCATATTTCTCACGCGAGTGTCCGCCCTTCTCTTCTCCCTTTGCATTCTAGACCACGTTCTTACTTTTTGGCGTCTACGTGCTTGAACATTCGACCACGTAAGCTCGGATCCTTCTGAGTACCAGCCTCGTTTTGCATGACCGACCAATTTGACCAACTCCACAATCAATCAACTTAACTAATCTTAATCGTTTTCCTCTTACGAGGGCACTTTCGTTACATTCGAGTCGAGCATCACTAATCGTAAACTTAGTTCATCTCGTTTCGTCAAAGATGTAAGTCTGAGGGTGTAAATCTCTCTTTTATTTATTGTTATTTACTTTTTGTATCATTAATGTAAGGTTTATGTCGAAAATACTTGTTGAAACCGATTTCTAAAACCGTGCTTTAAAACCCTTTTTATGGATTACCAGAAGATAATTGTCGAGAAAGGACGCAGCGACCGCTGCGCCTCTTCGAAGGAGCGCAGTGTCTGCTGCACCTCTTCGTGAGGCTGTCGCAGTTCCTGCTTCCTTTATTCTTCCTTCGTCCTCTGTAAATTCGTTTTCTTTCGTTTGTTTTCGTTTATTCTTCAATTCTTTGACGTACAATCACAATAATTTCACATGTATATTGTTTAAACATCATTAATATGTTTAGTTAGTCATTAAATCCCAACTTAAATCCCTTGTAATCCAATATTTGCGGGTTTTCGTCATTAAAATCAATCCGGGTTGTAGAAATTCGATTTGTTCATATTGAGTTTCTGGAATTCGATCTTTGGTATATTCATCATTAGTTCGTCATTAATTTGTCGTGTTCAACCTATTTAGTTCACCTATGCCACTAATCAATCTTTCATCCATGTAAATAATTCGTTCATATTCGTCTCATCCATGTTTTATTGCTTTTATGACTCATTCGTATGTAATTAATCCATTAAATCACCTTCATCCGAGTCTAATATCATAACCCATCCTTAAATTCACCAATTAATATTAATGATTTGCGATTTAAAACTTCACCCGAACTCACCCTTGAAACACGACAGCGAAGAATCGCGCGCCTCTTCCAAAGGGCGATCTCTTTGCGCTGTTCCAGGTTGATTTCTGCCTCTGAACTTCCGTTCTGCCTTGACCTAGTTTAATTAGTTTACGTATAATCTACTATTAACCGTATTATCACCTACTGATTTGTTCGTTGATTCATTCTTTTATTCTTTTTCTTAAATTATCCGTTTTAGGAGTATTTTCGACATAAATCGCTAAACCCGATGTTATTATAGTATTTTTATTGTATTTATCATTGTATTTTGTATCATTTGTATGTTTTCACATATAATTGAGCTTAAATCCCAACTTCGACCCAATTGTTTGTTAAATTAATTGTTCACCGACTTAATTAATCTTCACATGCTAGGATTAAAACTTGGATGTTGCATTGCATGCATATAATCGACTATATATCGAGTATGAATAACTTCCCTAATCATTAGTAGAGGCCGCTATCGAGGCGGGCGGGATTAGGTGTTCGATCAAAAGAGCTTCCTAATACGTACCCTCACCCCTTACTCCAGATCTCTATGAACATCCGTGTTCATTGGCATCCACGAGAGTAATTCCAGACATAGAATGCTAAGGGTAACGAGTTCCTGGTGTTCATGTCACTACTTTGTGTCTTGACATGACACGAGGTATTCGAACGGTTCCAATTTCCCATAAAAATTGGTGGCGACTCCACAAATACAAACGCTTGTTTCCCAAGCGCCACCGTGGCCCCATGTCCACACCATCACAGCAGGACCAGACGAAAGAGACCCTGAATGCAATCACACTAAGGAGCGGGTCTACCCTTGCTGGACCCGTTTCAATAGGGGATGAACCCGAGGGAGTTACGGTTGAAAAAGGTGGAAAAGCTGCTGGAAAAGGAAAGAAGAAAAAGACGAACAGCAGCGATAACGGTCGATCGACCGCCACACCCAGTCCTCAACGACACTTTCTGATATTTCTGTTCATTCTGGAAAAAAAGAGATCAGTCGATCGACCGACCCCACTGGTCGATCGACTGATGATGATGCTGATGTCGAACTGTTTCATCCTCCAATGCCAGATAACTTGAGGGATTTCTTGTTTCGGGGTAAGACGACTCCGAAATAATCGAGGCAAGATCCAAATGCTGATGGGTCAGTTCCGGTTCCAAAGTATGACCCTACGACGGTTAACGGTTCATTCCTGAGACGGTCTGAAGAAGGTTCGAGCTACAACAAAGACAAAGTAGTGGATTTTCAGCCTAAGTTCACTGATGCCGGTATCAGAGACCTAGAGGAGAGGGCTAAGTTGGTTCTTACAGCCCCTTATCCAGAGAGACTAGTGCCAACCAAAGATGAGGTAACATTCGGTAAATTCAAAGATTTAGTGCGTAGTCTTAATGTGCAAATACCTTTCTTAGAGCTAGTTAATCAAGTACCTACATATATGAAGTTTATGAAACAGCTGATAGCTAAGAAAAGGTCTTTGAATGCTGTTGAGTCTGTGCATTTAACTGAGGAGTCTAGTTCATATTTAACTCACACTCTTTTTGCGTCAGAAACCTGCATCGACCCAGGTAGTTTCTATGTCCCCTGTAATATTGGTACCTTCTCAATTGAGAAGGCATTATGTGATTTAGGGGCTAGTGTCAGTGTTATGCCTTTGAGTCTAGCTAAGAAATTGGGATTGACTAGATTTGCTATTACTGACATGACTGTGCAAATGGTTTACCGGTCTGAGATGCGACCGATAGGTGTTTTAGAGAATGTGCCCGTGCAAATTGGGAAGTTTTTTTTTTCTGTTGACTTTGTTGTTTTGGACATTCCTGAAGACATCAACACCCCAATTATTTTGGGAAGACCATTTCTGCACACTGTTGGTGCAGTAATTGATGTGAGGGAAAGAACTTTGACCTTTAAGGTAGGGAAGCACTCTATTATGTTTGGCCAGTCCCCTAGGAAGAAGGACCCTATGAGGCCAGTTACTTGTAATGTGATTTCTGAAAAGAAATCTTATTTTGTGCTTTCTGATATGCCTACTTTAGTACCTGTGCCTATTCCTGTTGTGACACCTCTGCCCCAGATTGGGAGCAAATTGGAGTTCAATTCTTCTATTTTGGATATTGCAGGAAATGGTTTGGGGAAGGAAGAGCCGTTCATTGCTCCAGCTGTGCAGGAGCCAATCGTTCAAAGAGGCGGTCTAGGATGTCTTAGCTATGGCACGGATGAGGAGCCAGATGAGGAGCCCAAGAAGGCGCCAGTTCGAGTTACAGTTTCAGACCTGGAGCTTGAGACTGATGAGGATGTCCAAGTGTGGGAAGATGCTTCTGATGTTGACTCGTCAGATAATGTGGTGGATTGGAGTGCTGAGAGGTTGAGAACCGTGGAGGGTACCTCGTGTAGCCAGAAGCCATGGTCGGAGATTTTCCGCATTTTCCGCGGATAAGCACTTTTTATTTCATAAGTTTTAAACACTTTTATTGCCTTTTTAAGACTATTTATTGCTTTGGTTTGCGCGAGACTTCGCTCTAGTATGGTTTGCATAAGATTTTATTTAGGCTTTAGACTTTATACTTGGGTTTAGCGCAATTTTGGGCGCTGTATTATGTGCATTTGCAGGTTGTTGGACCATATTGACTCACGCTATTTGAGTTAATTCGAAGAAAGCGTTGTCCTCGTCAGGTATGTCAGTTTATCGACTGGCCTGTGTGGTCGATCGACTGACCACTGCAGCTAAGGAGCTTCTGTTTCAGATGCCCTGGTCGATCGACTGGCCTGTGTGGTCGATCGACCGCTTTCTGCTGCTGTACCTGTTTTCGATCATTCTCCTGCTGTGTTTGGTCATTTTGTGGAGAATGAAAGGGAGTTTTAGGGAGTTTTCTCCTTAATTTCTTTCCTTTTCATTCATCTATCGCTTTCTTCAGCTTCATTCTTTGCACATAATTACCGCTTCAACTTTGTTTTCTCAGAAAATGCACGGTGTTTTTTGTCCTTTCTGGTACTTATGGTAGCACTGCTGGCTACTGAAACCTCCTAACTCACGCTGGTTTGGGAGGTTTCCCGCTGCGCTTAAAGTCTTGTGAGTTTTCGGATCCTTCCTTCATATCTTGTTTAGTTAGTTATCGCAAATTTCCATTTCCCTTGATTATTTTCTCATATGATTTTGCACAATGAGGGCATTGTGTGATTTGGTTTGGGGAAGGGTTTTGCATTGCATCCATTCTGTTTTGCATTCACGTTTACATTTTTGCCTTGCATTGTTGTTAATTTTCCTCTTATATACAGAAATTTCAAAAAATTTCAAAAAATTTCAAAAAATTCAAAAAAATGCACGTTTATTTTAGCATGTAGGTCGAGTCGGAACGATAGTATTTCAATGATGACATTGCATTTTCAGCTGATTACGCCCAAGTCGTGCTCATTGACATGTTATTAGTAGAATCACATATGCATATCTACGAGTTTTCGTTAATTTATTCGCTGAATCTTGAGACTTGACTTAGATTTATGGCAAACTACATCATTTTCTGAGTTTTAGAGCCTTTTAACTGGTGTCATTCATGACCAGTTTATTTAGGAATGTGAGTAGTACTCCTTATGAGACATGTTATATCAATATGCATAAATATGAACTTAATCTGCTTAATACCTGTATGCATTCGGTTTGTGGTTTGTTGACACATGTGGTAGAGGTTCCCTTTTATCCATTTTACCCATAAGCCCCACAAAAGCCAAATTTGCTTCTTTTGTCCCATAAGCTACATTCCATATTTAGCCTACCCTTGCTGAGCTAGTATTGGTAGTCGTTCGTGAATATTTTATTGCATTTTGGTTTTTATCTCGTGTTGAGAATATGTTGGTGAAATGTTGAAGGGAAAGAAAGGAAAAGTTGAAAAAACAGAGAAAAAAAAAAGAAAAAAAAACAGAAAAAAAAAAAGAAAACAGGAATTCGGAAATAAGAGGTCAGTCGATCGACCGTCCCACTTGGTCGATCGACTGCTTGCTGCAGTAGCGAAAGAAAGTTCGAAAAATCACATGGTTTTTATTATTATTAGATGGTGATTTTGTTCCCATGTTGCGATTAATATTATTTGGGGAATTAATATTTTATGGAGATTGTGAGAATTGTGCTAGCATAAGCACCGTTTTGATTTATTTTGAGTATGAAGTTGGGATGTTGTTATAATTTGGTTTTCAGTAATTACTATCTTGGCTATACCTCTGCTTTTCCAAATTCATTTTTCGCCCCTTCTTACCCATAGCCTCACATATCCAAATTTACCTCGGCATGTGTCATGGTCTTTTATGGTTGGAATGCATATGTACGGTTGTAGAGATCACTTTCATATTAGATTGCAGGAATGTTCTTATAGGTCGTAGTTAGGTTAGAGTCATTACAAAAATTACTTCTTTCTATCTTTTACATATATTCACCTGTGCTTATGTGTGATATGAGCGACCCGTGAGAGTCCATAATGATAAGTCTCTATAGTTGACGGTTCAGCAATTTTTAATGACTTTATAACTCGTTTGCATGATTCATATTACTAATTGATTGTTAGTTGTTGCATTAAACTGGTTTAGGCTTTATAGTTGCATTTCGCTCTGAGATTGAAATCGTTCCAATTAGGTTTTAAGATCGAGTCTAGTTCTTGCTTGGGGACAAGCAAGGGTTTGGTTTGGGGAAGTTTGATGAGTGTCTTAAATATGACGTTTTACACCCTATTTCACACGCATTTCAGAGCTCAATTATGTAGTTTATGCTACTATTTTCCCTATTTCCGTCTACTTTCGTGTTTTGTGTAATATTGCAGAAATGGGAAGAATGCAACGGAAAATGAGCCGAATCCGTCCCCGAGTACTAGGCGTAGAACCTGACGTGAAGTAAAGACTCGAGAAGCGAACTTGGTGCGCATAGCAAGGCCTGCAAGATAGATTTGCGAGAGTTTCAGAAGCGGATTACCAGCTGACTTGGTCTATAGACTGACCTACATGGTCTATAGATCGCGAGAATCTTTGAAACAGTTGACTGCAAAGAGAGCGATCGGTCGATCGTGTCCCTTGGTCGATCGACCACGTGAGCTGACGAACAAGTTTTATTTCCAAATTAGAAGCTTCTGATAATCTCGACCTTTGGTCGATCGACAGATGCCAATGGTCGATCGACCGCCTGTGCAACCTGACGGGAATTAAAAGATTTTTAACTTAAGCCCATTTGTAATTAGGTTTTAAGAAGAGTTTTACGTAATACTTCTATATAACGTAACTTTTCCTGCTGCTTTAGGGAACATGACTCATTTATTATGTTCGTATTAGGGTTCAGATTTTTCATTACCTAGTTTACAGTTTTCTTAAGTATTTTTAATAAAATTCTTCTTTGCATCCGGATTTGTTCGTCCTGCTTCCCTTATTTCTGGTATTTCTTGCTCTGAATTTTGTTCTTTCTTTATAGATTAGAATTGATTAGTTAGAATCCCTAAGCCCTAATTCCTTCTTTTACGCGGTTTTACTGTTTATTTAATTTAATTATGAATTCTGTTATTTGCATCTTTAGTTTCGTTATCACTATTAATTCCAGTATGAGTAGCTAAATCTCCTGCGCTAAGATGTGAGGGGATCCGTAGTGTAGATGGCGTAAGATAGGTAGACTGAAGTCGGGGTATGGTCGATCGACCGA
Source organism: Silene latifolia (assembly GCF_048544455.1). Lineage (NCBI taxonomy): Eukaryota > Viridiplantae > Streptophyta > Magnoliopsida > Caryophyllales > Caryophyllaceae > Silene > Silene latifolia. The sequence continues at coordinate 91,081,016 of NC_133537.1, read as the reverse complement.
CCTTGTTGGTCGATCGATCAGATCTGTTGGTCGATCGACTACCTTCATCGTCGATCGATCGATTGCGTCGTGTTAGATTAGCATCGTTTCAATGTTTTAATTGCAATATTTGACAAAATCGAATGCATGCGACTAGTTAAATGCTTAGTATTTGACCGACCCAAAAGATCGAGAGATAGGGGAGGGAAAATAAATTAATAAAATTGAGACGACTAAATTGCTAAGATCGAAAGATAAGTAATTTAGGCTTTACGAATCACTATTCAGGGCGAGAGCTAGTTTTAGTGAGACTTAGGGATTAGTAGCATAGGCCGAAAGGAGCTACTAGTTAACTCGGACCGAGAGGACCTGTTATTTGCCCATCTTACATGATTATTTCAGACTTACATCGGTTTACCGCCATCGTAGCTACAGTGAACCGATCTTCTTAGCCTTCTTTTAATTATTGTTTACATTTCTTTCGTTATTTGCATTCTTATTTTATATTATTAGATTTAATCCAATCCAACCCCCCCCCCTCCAGAAATTCATAGACTGAAATAAAACAACTTAACTCCCTACCTCTCTGCGGATCGACCCTTACTACCGCTTGCTAGTTGTAGTTTGGAAATTATAAATATTATTTTTGATACTCACATCGACAGGTATCAGTATGTATGTCTGAATTGTATGTAAACGAAAATAAAGGACACAAGATATTTTGGTTACGCGGAAAACCCGATATGGGAAACAACCGCGGGGGGAGACGGAATCCCACCAATATTTTCACTATAATTCGGTGTAGAGTACAATATGGACGATATTGCTTTATTGCGGAAGCTAGGGTTCTTTTCTGCATTCTTGGATGATCTTTAGGTCTTGTGTTTATGCCCCTTATATAGTGATGCTCTTCCTCCTAGGGTTCTTTGCTTTCTCATCAAGTATTCCTAATTTGGCACAAGATTGGACTTTCCTTATTCTGAATATGGTAATAGGTAAGATTTCCTTATTTTACCCATGAATATGATAGTGTCCAAGTCCGGGTCCACCTCTTCAATATACGCTGCTACTGTTTTGCCTCCTGTTCTGCTTCCCTCGCTCAGCCCATATCCAGAATTTGGGCCTAACATTCCATATAAAGTAGTACGAATAAGTTGGTCCAAATTTATTCACAAAAATAACGATAAAAAAAATGCTCTTAAAGAGAATTGTTCATAGTATATATTCATACATTAACTTACATTTTTTTTGCTGAAAAAACTAAAGTTCTACCAAAAATAATTAGACTCGTCATATATGAAACAATATCATTTATAATATGATAATGGTCATTCATGCAGCAAAGTATAATTATAAAAGCGAGGCTTATTTTTCCATATTGCATTTTTATGGCATACTCCGTATGTTATACTCTATATAGATGGTCATGTTTTCGTATATAAATTTCCACGATTAGTCAATAAGATCACAAGTATTATTGAATAATTAATCAACAATGAATTTATCACCCCATTTTCATGTAAACCTCTTAAAATAGTGAATAAAGATTTGATAGTCAAATTGTAAACCAAATAATATTATTACAATAAGAGTTGTTAATAAAATCACATTTTTTGTTGCCCACACCTTTTGTTTTAGACATCGTAATATTATTGACGTATAAATTACTCTGCAAATTCCTAAACACAAATGACAAGATACTTACAACAATTCTTCGGCTCAAAACATGCTCCCAATGTATTGAGCTTAGAACTTAATTACTTTTCAAACTAGAACAACTTCTTCTGTATATTTTTATCACGATTAATATAAAAGTAATCAAACATATAAAAGTTAAGCTAACTCTTTTTACAGATATTACGCTATGTCATTTCATTATAATTTTTATTGATCTCATATAATTTATTAAGCACGAAGCTACATGTTTTTCATCACCAATAAAATATTATATTTATCATTTATCTACAATATGCTTGTGGCAACCATTTATCTTATTTACTATTCCTACTAATAATCCATTTTAAAAAATTATGTACTCCTATAAGATACATTATACACCTCGATTGAAATTACACATATAGTTGCGTGGTGTCTCCATATAAATCATAGCAATATTCAAAAATTTAATATTATCATAAACCATGAACTTATTTATCAACACCCAGTTTTAACATATATATAGGATTGCAAGTAAGAATATTACAACAATAGTTTTACTCTTATTGATAACTTTGACTTAAACGATTGTTCAAAGTTAATTAATTGCGACAATAAACCAAAAATAGCACTTTTTTTTTCAAATTTAACGAATAAACATTATACTACATTCTTACTGATTAATATCCATAACCACCCCATTATTGTCTTAGCCGTTATTTTTCTTATTTATCTATACAACGTAGTTAAAAGGCTTTCTAAATCATTTAATTTTATTCCACTTGACATTTTCTCATTGGTTTAAGTTGAAGTATTGATTATTTGATTATTATTAAGTCATAATTGAATTATTAATTAACCTATCTTTCATTCAATTCTACCTACTTTGCTAAAAGATGTGCATATATATAAGATTATTTTTATCTTAATTTAATTTAATATGGCTTCAAATGAATTTATCAACTACAATTTGTTTCACCATTAGTTCGTTTTTGTCGTTTATGTGAACAGTGAACAGTGCAATTTTATTTGCTACAAAGATGATGACTCAAATTGTGGTAGATATTATTTATAATTTATAATCTATAAATAATATTAAAAGGCTAGTTATGAGCACCTTTTTAATCAACATGTCATTACAATAAGCCTTATTTATCCTAAATCTCACAAGCTCATTCAGTTTACTAAGATTCTACTATTGTAGCTATTCGTTTAGAGTCGTTCCAAATTCCATCTTTTCCTTTCAACATAATTTAGTATCCAATTTATTTATTCTTCCGTTAAATGACCTTTGATTGGCTTTTGATTTAATGCAACATTAAACACAATAGAATAAATATCAAGTTTATGTCACTAGAATTATATGTACAAACATCATATATATGAATTGGATGCATTTTTTCTCATATTGAACCTAGAAAATTATTTGATGAAATTGAAGGTATAATCCCTACAAATATCCCCATCTTTAGATTATATTATTTTTCATACATATTATTTATTTGAATTTGTTCATGTGATTTTTCTTTTCATAAGAGTTAATTTCATTTAAGTGGATTATTTTTATTGTTTGTAATCGTAGTTCACTTTTAGGAAATAAAAATACATGATTGTAGTCTTCAATAATGAAAACTTAGTACCTCAAAAAATTAACGGAAACTTGGAGTTAAAATTTACTGGTGATATTAATATTAGCTTAAAGTGTATTTGATTTATTGCTTTCTAAATCATTTAATTTATTCCACTTGGCATTTTCTCATTGGTTTTAGTTGAAGTATTGATTATTTAATTATTATTAAGTCATAAATGAATTATTAATTAACCCATCTTTCATTCAATTCTACCTACTTTGCTAAAAGATGTACATATATAAGATTATTTTTATCTTAATTTAATTTAATATGGCTTCAAATTAATTTATCAACTGCAATTTGTTTCACCATTAGTTCATTTTTGTCGTTTTTGTGAACAGTGAATAGTGCAATTTTATTTCCTATAAAGATGATGACTCAAATTGAGGTAGATATTATTTATAATCTATAATCTATAAATAATAAAAGCTAATTATGAGCACCTTTTTAATCCACATGTCATTACAATAAGCCTTATCTAACCTAAATCTCACAAGCTCATTCAGTTTACTAAGATTCTACTCTTGTAGCTATTAGTTTAAAGACACTCCAACTTCCATCTTTTCCTTTCAACATAATTTAGAATCCAATTTATTTATTCTTCCGTTAAATGACCTTTGAGTTGCTATTGATTTAATGCAACACTAGTTTAGATCCCGCGCAATGAATGCACGGTAATTATAGATTTACTAATATAGACCATGAGCAATAGATGCACGGTATTTATAAAGTTTTACTTTTTAGTGTATTATTATAAAATTTAAATTGACCATTCTTATTTTTCATGTTTTTCCTTAATGTATTTTGATTAGAGAAATAAATAAAAATTTAAATCGTAAGAAGTAATAAAATGAGTTTTTTTTTTGAATTTTTTTTGTTTTTTTACTGAGAAATTAATGATGTTAATTTACAAATATTTACTAATAACATATTTTTTAGCTGCAAATTTTTATCATAAAAAGTCAATGAATTTTAACAAATATTTACAAATACCATATTTTTTAGCCGCAACTTCTTATCATAAAAGGTCAATAAATTTTTATCAATAATTCTTTAAAAAAAGAATTTGCTTATCCTAAAAAACCCGAGATCAATTTGTGCAAAATGTGAAATATTAAATATTATAAATATTTAAATACAAAAGATTATATCCATTTATAACTTATCATGTATACACCTATAGTATATGCTAAAAATACCAAGCACTATTCTAGGACATATGTTTTAGGCGGGAAAAATTGGAGTTTCGCCTATTCATTTAGTAAATAGAGGATTAAGCCCAATAGAATAAATATCAAGTTTATGTCACTAGAATTATATGTACAAACATCATATATATGAAATGGATGCATTTTTTCTCATATTGAACCTAGAAAAATATTTCATGAAATTGAAGGTATGATCCCTACAAATATCCACTCTTTAGATTGTATTATTTTTCATACATATTATTTATTTGAATTTGTTCATGTGATTTTTCTTTTCATAAGAGTTAATTTCATTTAAGTGGATTATCTTTTTATTGTTTGTAATCTTAGTTCACTTTTAGTTGCTTTTGTGAAATAAAAATACATTGTTGTAGTCTTCAATAATGAAAACTTAGTACCTCAAAAAATTAACGGAAACTTGGAGTTAAAATTCGCTGGTGATATTAATATTAGCTTAAAGTGTATTTGATTTATTGCTTATACTATGTAGGTGGTATCTTACTCCATGATTATACGGATAACATACACATCGAAGATAAAGTAAAAGAGTAGTGACATGTGATCAGTGTGACTGCCAGACAAGACAAGTGGGGTGCTAAAAACTAAATGAGGCAAAAATACAAGCAAATTTTCATATTCGTGGTTCATTATGGTGAAGAAATGCATTTACAAAACTATATGTACATTGCAAGTTAGTAAATCAACAAACAAAATCGTATTAAACTATTGTTATCCAATTATTATACTATTAACATTGTAGCAACTTCGATTATAATTACCAACTGGATGGACAACGTAAAACAAGGAAACCATCTTTCATGTCATGATAACACTTTCACTATATTTTGGGAGAAAAGGCGTGTAATAAAGGTCAATTATAACACTAAATTAGTAGTTGTTAAGTACCAACACAAGACTAAAACTTGGGAGTCAAAAGGACAAATACTTGATTAACATGCTAGGAATTGAAAAAAAGCCTCTTGCTCTCGGTAGTGGTTAAGGGAGAAAGTGAAACAACCATGCTAACTTGAGATTAATTCTCGTTCCAACATTTATCTCAATGACGTAATGGTAAAACAAACAACCTTGATTGCCAAAAAGTTGAACAATTTTATTATCAAGAATTTAGTGTATAGTAATTATTACGTAGTTTTGTGTATAAACTTTTGCAAATATTAACGAGAAATCATGTTATCCTTCTCTTTTGAATTTTTTCAATCTTCTCATTTCACAAATTACAAATCAAATATGAGTACATAATACCTACTTTCTACTCCCCTCATATCAAATGAATTTCATACGTTTGATTAAAATCTTCTTCACATCCCCTATTTACTAAATAAATAGGCGAAATTCCAAATTTTCCCGTCTAAAACATGTTTCCTAGAATAGGGTTTTGTATTTTTAGCATATACTATAGGTATTTACACGACGGGTTATAAATGAGCATAATCTTTTAGAATTGAATTTTTCTAACATTCAATATTTCATATTCTGCATAATTTATCTCCGGTCTTTCTATGATAAGAAATTTTTTATTTTTTTCTTAACAACTCTATGACAAAAATTCATTGATTATTTATGATAAAAAGTTGCCGCTAAAAAAAAATAGTATAATCCCTCCATTTTCCTATTTTCACCCCATTTGCATTATTGCGGTCTCCAAGACGCCACTTTGACCGTATTTTTCGATGTCTATATGTTATTTTTTTTTCTTGAAATTTTTTTTCTTGAAAGATGTCTTGATATTAATTGTAAATGTTTTAGTTTTATAAATAAATAGTTTTTATTCTCCAACTTATTGACGGCCAAAGTTCGTAAACTTTGACCTCCAAAAAGCAAATGAGGTGAAAATAGGAAAATGGAGGGAGTAATAAATACTTATAAAGTAACGTCATTAATTTCTCGGTAAAAAAATTCAAAAAAAACACTCCTTTCATGACTTCTTACAATTTATTTTTTTATTTCTCAAATCGAAATACAATGATGAGAAACATGAAAAATAGATAAATTATCAATTTAAATTGCACAAATAATACACTGAAAAGTAAAACTCTATAAATACTGTGCATACATTGCACGGGGGTCTATACTAGTATATTAAATAAGCGTATAAAATTCATTTAAATGGATAAAGAGTATTATTTAAAGTTGGCAAATCATATTCTATGTAATTTAAAGTAGTATCATAGGAGAAACATGGGTGAAAATTTGAGTATCCATAGCATTTATAAATATAGCTACACATTCACACATGGGTAATGTGATGAAATAAGGGTTGTATATATACTTTTTTTGGGGATGTTTGGGCCAAATTCTGCGCATTGGGCCGGTAGGAAAGCAGGACCATTAGAGCTTGCATGATAGATTGGGCCGAATAAACCAATGGCCACAAGAAGCCCACAAGCTAAGAATAGTCAGGGAGATTTCAGGGAGATCTTAGGGAGATTAGGGAGAATAGGGTTCCGGGTAGCCAATCATGGGAAGAAGTCCAATAAGATCCGGACACGGCTTTAGTTACCAGGCAAGCAACCTAAACCCTATTAGGGTTTATGCCCTATATATAGACAAGGAGAAGGAGGAGAAAGATTCATTAAAGAGCCAACATACAAACATAACGCATTGTGCTAGGTAGATTATCGTACCACCTTTCTTGTAATCGTCCTCATACTTAAAGCTAGTGCAATCATTGGAAGGGTACCGTCCCTTCCCGCGGTCGTTTCCCACCTTGGGTTTTCCGCGTCACCAAATCTGTTGCGTTAATTCTTATTTGCATCTTTATCATTCGTATTCAGCATTCATACAAGCGATATAACTCATATACAACGAATAAGACCACTTTGACCTACTTTAATCTAATTCGGTAGAAAAATACCAAAATAGTTTGGCGCCCACCGTGGGGCATTGTGGTCGTCATCGTTAGTTACTCGATACAGAATGGACGGAGGCAAGCAAACATCATCAGCCGGGTCAAGAAGTAGTCAGCCGCTGATACCACCAAATCCCATTCCGAATCCAGCATCAACGGCTCAAACTCAGGCACCCGGACACACATCAAGAACCACACCCCAAGCAAAAGTCACCTTACCTCCCAGGACTCCTGCCGTGGCGACGCATTCCAAATCAGATAAGGGACCTGGAAGCTCGAATATCACCCCACTGCCAAGTCTAACACAAACCCTGCTTAGTGGCATGAAAAACTTGCAGAAAGTGATGGAAAGCATGCGGGAAGATTAAGACAAAGCAGAAGCTCAAGCAACGAGGAGAAACAGGGAGCTCTGGGCACAAATACACATCTTGAGACAGCAATCAACCACACCAGCAAGCACGGAGGGTGAGAACCAGGCCCCAATAGTGGAGCCCATGCAGGAGGCATCAGGCAACAGGAGCCAACCACGGCAGATTCCAGCCGAGCTGGTGACCATATTGGATTTAACGGCAGTATCAACAGGAGAAAAAATAGTCCCACAGGGACTAGGATACCTCACACCAGATAGCTGGCAGCCTGCCAACCGTACAGAGATAGTACAAGGTAACATCCCAGCTAGTAACTTTGTTATAACTAACCAGACACCTGGTGCAGGATCCGTAGGCAGTCCGGAAGTAAGCTGACACCGAGGGACGCTTGTGACGTCAGTCCCATTGGATAACTTGCCGCATCAGAATCCTAAGGAACTCTGGCCTGGAAGCAGCGTCCAGAATCAGCAGATGACAGACGGCCGCAGCTCAGACTCGGGAAGCCTGACGAACAAGCAGTATCTAGAGTTGAGGGAAATGTTGAGCAGGGTCCCATGGATGCCGCCTCCACTTGAAAAGGCAGCGCCTGACAGCTTTGCTGACTCACCATTCGTGGATGCAATATCAATTGTCGCCATGCCAAAGGGATTCAATAACCTAAATATGACTCTCTTTGACGATAGAACGGCCCCCTTTGATCACGTGAGCCAGTACAAATAAATAATGATGACAATAACATCCATTAGGCATGTAAAGGAAGTCTGCATGTGTAAGGGGTTCTGATCTACATTTTCGGGGCTAGCACTTCGATGGCTCGTAAGTCTACCTAACAGGTCGATATCCACATTGTCGATCTGGTAAATGCGTTCACTCAGCAGTTTGCAAGTAGTAGGAAGCCACAAAAGCACGCTGAAGATTTGTACCAGATCTTTCAAGGCACCAATGAGACCATTGCGGAATTCAACACCAGGTTCAATAACGAAAAGGTGGCAGTATGAGAGTGTGACGTGTCAACAGCGGTGGAAGCATTCAGAAGGGGCTTACACCACGAGTCGGCCCTATATAAGCAGCTGACTATGCACCCTTATCATAGCTTCGAGGCAGTGCAAGAGAAGGCAGCAGCTGCAATCAGACTGGAAGAAGACATGCTAGCTAGAGCCAGCGTACCGAGCACGCCAAGCGTATCCAGCACATCGGCCATAGAGAAGTCAAGCAGAAAGCAATCCACTGGAAAGAAGGAGAAGAGATACAGGCCATATGGTAGGGGAGTCAACAGAATCGACAATAAAGAGGAGAATCGGCAACTCCCTACGCTGGCAGATTATGGATTCACAACTGGCGTCGGAGGAATCCTGAAAGCACTTAGAGAAATGGGAGATGGAGTAAGGTGGCCCAGAACACCAGTAGAAGGACAATCATGGCGAAAAGACAATAAGAAAAAAGTGCGAGTTCCATCGTGACATCGGACATACTACGGAGGATTGCTACACTCTACGCAGGGAGATAAGACGCCTGTAGGAGCAAGGGGAGCTGAGCCACCTATTACCACGTGGGGGCAAGCAGCAGGATAAGGTGGGTTCTGCAAAACCCGCTGCACCACCCACGTGCACCAAAATAATAAACGTGATAACAGGCGGCTAAGATCTAAGCGGGCTGACATATTCCGCGGCTAAGAGACATGCTACTGAAACTAAGGGAGACAGACCGGAGACCTCCTGCAGAGTTTCCCACAGTGACCTGCCTGCTATCGCTTTCAATGAGGAATATATCCACGACAGCCAGGAACAACACAATGCACTTATCATAACATTATCAATGGCCAATTGCACGGTTAGGAAGGTTCTGGTAGATACTGGCAGCTCGGTCAATCTAATCATGCTAAAAACCATAAAAAATATGGGGTTCAGCGAGAAGGATTTGCATAAGAAAACCGTCCCGCTGGTAGGATTCAGTGGAGAAACATCGAACTCACTAGGGGAGATCGTGATCCCAACCTACGCAGGAGAAATCAATAAACAAGTAAGATACTTGGTGATAGATGGACCATCTACTTATAACGTTATCCTCGGAAGACCACGGTTGCACCTAATGAAGGCAGTCCCCTTAACGTATCATAAATGTGTGAAGTTCCCCACGCCCTGGGGAGTAGAAAAGATACGAGGAGATCAGGAGGAAGCCAGAGGCTGATATAAAAAGGCACTGAAGTGCACATCCAGTCCTCCAGCATAGCAATTACAGAAGCAGCACATCCAGGACGAGCACATTGAGCCCCTAGCCGAGGAGCTGGATCAAATCAACCTGGACAAGCTGCACCCAGAGAGAACGGTGTTAATAGGGGCAGGATGCACGGGTGACCTTAGGCAGCACCTAATTGATTTTTTGCAAACCAATATGGATTGTTTTGCATGGTACCATGATGACATGATAGGAATAGACCCATCTATCACAAGCTCAACGTAGACCCAAGATGCAAGCCCATCCAGCAGAGACGAAGGAAATTTGCAGCTAAAAGAAATAAAGTGATCAATCAAGAGGTGGACAGTCTGCTAGCAGCAAACAAAATAAGATAGGTAAAATATCCAGAAAGGTTATCGAATGTGGTAGTGGTGCCCAAGAAGAATGGAAAGTGGAGAGTATGCGGGAACTTCACCGAACTCAACAAAGCATGTCCAAAAGATCCCTTCCCGCTACCACAAATTGACGCAATGGTAGATGCCACCGCTGGACACGAGATGTTAACATTCTTAGATGCCTGGAGTGGTTATAACCAAATCAAAATGGATCCAGCAGATCAAGAGAAGACAGCATTCATGTCTGAAAGGGGGATATACTGCTACAACGTTATGCCCTTCGGCCTGGAGAATGTGGGGTCCACTTATCAGGGATTGGTTAACCGGATGTTCAAGGAACAAATAGGAAGAACCATGGAGGTATACATTGATGATATGGTAGTAAAGTCGGAGAAGGCCAAGGATCACATGCTGAAAGATCATAGGTCCTAATTAGACTCTCTAATTAAAAGTCAAATTATCTCATAATTTGTTATTAGGTGATCTATGTAACATGCATGTAATATAAAAGCATATTAATATAAAGATGGAGGAAATCGGATTTCCTTACATTGGGTTAATGGTTAAAATGAGCACAATCAAGATCTCCTATCTTGATTGATCTTGAGCTTAAATAAAGGATGATCCTCATTACCAAATCTTCAAAGAGAAGATCTCCAATCAATATGCACCCAATACCAATTACCCAATACCTTACAAATATTAACTAGATATTTGTAAAGATCTACCCTTGATAATATATAAAAATATTACTAACAATCGTAGTAAATATTGAGATTACTAACATTCATAGTAGATGATTTTATTATTTTAGAGAGATAAAATAATTTTCTTTTTCACACACAATATTCAAGTAAGTGGAAAAATGAACAAATGTGTGTGTATAAAGAGGAGGGAGGCCGGTTGAGTGTAGAGGGAGGAGGAGTGCTTTTTGCAATTTCTATGTCCAATGTAATTTGTTCATAGAATAGAACAAAGTTGATGAGAAGAATAAAAAGCATTAGTGTAATGATTATGTTTATAACCATCCACTTAAATTCTATTTACACGGTCCAATGTCCCATTTACGGGTCCATTTTGGTTCTTATATTTGTCGCACAAATACGTGTAATTTTAATTTAAACATCGTTTTATGTTTAAATGCTTCCCGATTAAATTTGTCCAAAACACTCCGTAAATATACATGTACAGCTACACATATTATTTACGTAATAATATTAATCACATTAATTAATTAGTACAGTTTTAGCGAATTAACAAATTAATTAACTAAAACCCGTCTCTTAAAATTTATTATTCAATTATCGCATAATTAAATAATAACTGCCGCGCCTCGAGTTCGCAACTCGAAATCTCTCTAAAAAGATCGACTAACCTTTTAGTCAATAAATCAAGGGACTAAATAAATTGTATCTCATACAATTAATTAGTTTTCAATTGAGGTTTGTTCCTATAGGTGTGACCGAAAGGGGTCAGTTGATTACCGCCGTCACACGACAATAACGTCAAACTCTAGTTAGCCAACCGTTATCGATTTACGTTAATCAATTGACGAGGATCATAAAATAAATATCATGATGATATTCCTTTAATGAGATTTATGATGTAAACGCACTATTGTGGAGGACACTCACACCAACAATCTCCCACTTGTCCGACACAAGGTGTGCGCTACCAATTCTCTTGCCCGTTTTAATCTCTCACTCAATGCAAGGTGTCTTTCAGGTCGCACTTGCACATGAACATATCGTGAGTGGTTTTCTCGATCGAGAGTGTGACTACAAGACCGTAAAAATCTACCATAGATTACTTCCGAGCGTGGCCACGCATTTATAGTCACAACTCCTCGAGTGGCCTTGAGATATAGTAACCCAACGTGGGTGGATAATTCCTGTATGCCCTATCTATCTTTGCTCAATATATATCACCATGACTCAGAAGATGCCCTTTGGCCTCCTTTCACAGCACGACCTAGGACAAAAACCAAAGTCACTCGAAAACTGCACTGACTTGGATAATAGTCTCTAGTCAAAAGAATCGACTCATAGGAACATATTAGAGATCCCTGCCACGACCAGGCGTCTAGAATAGAACTAAGGGACTCTCTAAATGGTCACTGCCTGGCAAAGTGTGACACACTCTGCCTATGTAATCGACTAGTTATCACATTTGACCTTATGGTGTTGAACCAACCATCAATCGACTTACAATCTAGTCACTCCGAGACGTCACCTCATTAAGTGACTAGGGACAAAATACAATGTTCATCTTATTCACTGGAATAGTGTTCAACATTATCTCCACAACTTATTCAGATAAACAAGGTATTATAAATTTAGTCACACTAAATGAAAGAATTCATAAATGAATGCTTAAACAATGAATGTGATTATCATATATATAAAAAGTGATACAATATCCAATTATTACATATCCATAATCTAAAGAAATTCCGGTACTCATCTCAATCCCATTGTGACGACATGACCATCATGCTTAGCCTTTGATAAAGGCTTGGTTAAAGGATCAACAACATTATCGTCTGTCCCAACCTTACAAATGTCTATTTCCTTCCTTTCCACATAATTTCTAATTACATGGTATTTCCTTTCAATGTGTCTAGATTTATTACTAGACTTTGGCTCTTTTGCTTGAAAAATAGCCCCACTGTTATCACAATATAGAGTTATTGGATCTTTGGTGGAATGGACTACTCCTAGTCCCTCCATGAATTGCCGAATCCAAACAGCTTCCTTTGCAGCCTCAGACGCTGCAAGGTACTCAGCCTCTATTGTAGAATCCGCGGTAACGCTTTGCTTGAAGCTCGAAGCTCTTCCTGCAAACAGCTCCCCCATTTAGCATAAATACATAGCCGGATTGGGATTTCTTATCATCCCGATCGGTTTGGAAACTTGCGACCGTGTAACCTCTTACACGCAACTCAGTTTCTCCTCTAAACACTAAGAACGAATCCTTAGTCCTTATCAAGTACTTAAGGATGTTCTTTACGGCTATCCAGTGACTCTCACCGGGCTTGGCTTGATAACAACTTGTCATGCTCAAGGCATACGCGATGTCGGGACGAGTGCAAATCATAGCATACATGATAGACCCAATAGTGGAAGCATAAGAAATGTTCTTCATGCGTTCAATCTCCTTAGGGGTAGAGGGAGACTGTGACTTGCTCATAGTGATCCCTTGGCCCATAGGTAGAAATCCTCTCTTAGAGTCTTTCATATTGAACCGGTCAAGAACTTTGTAAATATAAGCTTCTTGACTCAATGCTAGTATCCTCTTGGACCTATCTCTATAGATCCGGATACCCAAGATTCATTGTGCCTCTCCCAATTCCTTCATCTGGAAGTGATTCCCAAGCCACTCCTTAACGGAAGTGAGCGATGGAATATCATTCCCGATGAGTAATATGTCATCCACATATAGGACAAGGAAAGCAACCTTATTCGCACTAAACTTCATGTACAAACACTGTTCTTCAATACTTCTAGTGAAACCGTATTGTTTAATAACATTATCAAAGCAATGATTCCAACTCCGAAATGCTTGCTTAAGACTATAAATGGACTTCTTGAGCTTACACACCTTCTTAGGGTTAGATGTATCCACAAAACCTTTAGGTTGTATCATGTACACTTCCTCTTCTAGAATCCCATTCAAGAAGGTGGTTTTGACATCCATTTGCCAAATCTCATAATCATGAAATGAGGCAACCGCTAAGATTATCCTAATAGATCAAAGCGTAGCGACTGGAGCGAAGGTTTCGTCATAGTGTAGACCATGAACTTGGGTGAAACCTTTTCCACCAATCTAGCTTTGTAAACATCTATATGTTTATCCACGCCGAGCTTAATTTTATATATCCATTTACACTGAAGGGGTCGCACTCCCTCAGGTAAATCCACCAAGTCCCATACTTGGTTCTCGTACATGGAATCCATTTCCGACCGCATGGCTTCTAGCCAATGCGAGGAGTCGGGACTAGACATGGCCGATTTGTAGGTAGTGGGTTCGTCACTTTCCAAAAGTAACAAAACACCATCCTCTTCGATGTTACCAAGGTAGCGGTCAGGTGGCTTAGAAATCCTACCTGACTTTCTAGGAACGATTACCGTTTCAGAGGAGGAGGGAACATTATCCTCCACATTCTCCTCTACCTCATTCTCAGTTTGTGGCTCTCGAACTTCGTCAAGTTCAAATTTTCTACCATTCTATCTTCTAGAAATAAACTCTTTTTCTAGGAAGACAGCATCACGAGTCACAAACACTTTGTTCTCGTTTTTATTGTAGAAGTAATAGCCACGTGTTTCTTTTGGATAATCTACAAAAAGACATTTGTCAGATATGGGTGCAAGTTTATTGTCAGACTTGATCTTGACATAAGCTTCGCAACCCGAAATGCGCATGAATGACAAATGAGGGACTTTTCCTGTCCATATCTCATATGGAGTCTTATCGGCCGCTTTAGTCGGGCTTCGATTTAGTGAAAATATTGCAGACAAGAGGGCAAAACCCCAAAATGAATCAGGAAGCTCGGTTAGACTCATCATAGACCGAACCATATCTAATAAAGTTCGGTTCTCCTTTCGGCCACTCCATTTAATTGTGGTGTGCCAGGAGTAGTCCATTGTGATACTACATCACAATCTTTTAGGTGTGAATCAAATTCAGAATTTAGGTATTCGCCACCACGATCGGATCGTAGGGTCTTAATCCTTTTATCCAATTGGTTCTCTACTTCATTCTGAAACTCTTTGAACTTGTCAAAAGCTTCACTTTTGTTCTTCATCAAGTAGATATACCCATATCTACTTAAATCATCAGTAAAAGTAATGAAGTAGTGAAAACCTCCTCTAGCGGTGATGGTTAATGGTCCATACACATCCGTATGTATGAGAGCCAAAACCTCACTTTCTCGTGTCCCTTTTCCCGCAAAAGGTGCACGAGTCATCTTGCCTAAAAGGCAAGACTCGCATATACCATAAGATTTGAAATCAAATGGTTTAAGCACTTTTGATCAAGCAAGCCTCTTAATGCATATTTCGTTTATGTGACCTAAACGACAATGCCAAAGGTAGCATTCATTTGGATCACCCGTTTTGAGCTTTTTGGTTTCCACATGATAAACGTCGTTAACATCATTTAAAACATAAATTCCTCCAATTGAAATGGCCTTGCCATAA
The DNA here is from genome assembly GCF_048544455.1 of Silene latifolia. NCBI lineage: Eukaryota > Viridiplantae > Streptophyta > Magnoliopsida > Caryophyllales > Caryophyllaceae > Silene > Silene latifolia. Next base: position 91,065,537 of record NC_133537.1, on the reverse strand, counting down.
ACCAAATCATTCAACGAGAAAGTACAACTATTGTTCTTAATCATAAAACAAAAGCCTTCCGTGTCTAACGCGGAAATGGAGATGATGTTCTTGGTTAAAGTTGGTACAAAATAATACTTATTTAAAAACAACTCTAAACCACTATCTAAAGTGAGCACATAGGTCCCCACGGAAACTGCCGCTACTCTAGCTCCATTCCCTATGCGGAGATCCACATCACCTTTTGCTAGAGCTTGCAGGTCCCTTAAACCCTGCAAATGATTACAAAGGTGAGAGCCACATCCGGTATCTAATACCCAAGTGGAAGTGCAAGCATAATTAGTGTCTATCACATAGAGAGAGGAAATCATACCAATAGGCATCACACGCCCTTCCTTGAGGTCCTCTAAGTATTTGGGGCAACTCCTCCTATAATGCCGCTTCCCATTACAATGGAAATATTCGGCCTCAGAAAGTTTGACATTCTTTGCCTTAGGTTTGCCATTCTCAATGTCTTTCCCCTTTCCCTTGTCTTGTTTCTTTGACGATTTCTTGAATTGGGACTTTTCTTTCCCCTTTCCCTTCCTAACTCCAAGGGACATGTTCTTTAACTTCATAGTGAGAACATCCCCTTTCTCACTCCCACTAGCTTTCATATCCCTCTCCGCTTGGGTGAGAAGTGCATGAATTTCATGATAACTCTTATCCATCCTATTCATGTTATAGTTTACCCTAAAGTGGGCAAACTTTGTACGAAGTGAGTGGAGGATACGATCCACCACAAGAGTTTTAGGAATGTTACACCCTAGACGCTCTAGGATGTCAACATATTCGACCATTTTTAGTACATGGGGACCAACCTTTTGGCCCCTCTCAAGCTTTGCTTCAAAAAAGCGTGACACCGCTTCGTATTGGCGGACTTTGGGTGTTTGTGAAAACATAGTAGTCATACGAGTGAATATCTCGTACGCATTCAAAGAAATGCATGAAAGCTTGAGACTTGGGGACATCGACCATATCAAGACACTTTTGATATCATTGGACATCCTTATATAGTCATCATAGGCCGTCTGCACTGCCGAAGACGCCCTTGGACCAGGCTCGATGGGAGGGGCATTAGTCAAGTAAGCGAGTACGTTGTCGGACAACGCGGCGCTTTTGATGTTGGATTCCCATTCAAGAAAGTTTCTACCCTCATCTTTTAAGGTACATTTGTCCATTAAGGACCTTAGCCATGAATCTTTGCCTAGTGGAGTAGTCGATGGAGTTGATGAAGTTGCCATTGCGAATTAAAATGATACAACAAACAAGGAAATATTAACATTCATTGTTTTAAATTTACTTGTGAAACATTTTTAACAAGTTTTATCATTTATATAATGATCTCCCACTAAATTATATAAATGATTCCAAGATCCGTTCTTAAACAAAAATGAGCATCGCATGGGCGAAACATCCCATAATCGTGTAAATTCGGTAAGTCAACGTTTGACTAATTCTACCTCTAGAACTTTCGGTTGACGGATTTCCTTAAATCCATCTACTAGCCCCGGAACACAAGACCGTCTTAATATCCCGTTGAGTCCAAAAAAGTTTGGCGCGTGATAACCTTTTATCACCCTACTTACCCGAGGTAAAAAGAGAACACCCCGCTTGGGCGAGCGTGGCTCTAATGAACAAGGGATTCATAGGTGTTACTAATTGGTAAGGCTAATCTCAATTTTAGTAATGTGAGAGATCTTGTCAATTTAGTCATAATTTCACTATAAGTGAACTAAGTCGGCGAATGTAAATGACGTGAATTGACAATTGCAAAAATTAAATGCATGTGATTGGCGATTTTGGCATGCGCGGAAAAATAAAAGCAAACAAGCATATGAATAATCCTAGTATGACCTCCTAGTTAAAAATAACTAGACTATTACATATCAGAAATCAACTCCTTGGTCCCTTGCCTATTCATAGGAACATCTTCCAAAACTGGCTCCTTCTTGTGTGATTTGGAACGCCTTTCCAAAAATAGACTCCGTCTCGATGTAAACTCCGTCTTTTGGAAATGCCGGTAAAAATAACTATTATAATCAAATTACATAGCTATTCCTATTATAAATTAATTAATAAAAATAAATAAAAAATATTAATTATTTACAAACCGGCGATACAAGATCGTATTTAAATTACAAACAAATCACTATTCCCATACATTTCGGGAAATAACGATAAAAAAATAACTAGGCTATACTAGGTACAACAAAATAAATACTTTAAATAAATGACATTTATTCATTGAACATACATAAATATGCTTAAAAATGCTGTAAAATGATGCCAAAATCGCCCTATCGCACAATCGTTGGTATCTTGCTCGGTTTTGTGGATTTAATCGATTTTTAACTTGTTAAAAATCAATAATTAACACTTAAATCTCCTTTAAGTCCAAAATAATTGTCCAAACTGTTTTGTACCTCAAAAATTAGTCCTCACTAATTTGATGATGAATAATTAGTTTGATTTGGTGTTATTTGCTAATTTAATCGGTAAAATCATATCTTTTAAGTAATAAATCCAAAATAATTGAAAATATTACCAAAAATTGAAACTAAAAATTTTGAGTATTTTGGAACACTCCCAAGAACACCAAAAGGTCAAAAAAGTGCCCCAACAATTTCGGAAAAATTTTATGAAGAAAAAGATCGATATTTATCGGTTTTTAACCATTAAAACCAATAAACATCAAAACAAGGTGAAATTACAGTTTAAATTTCACTTTTAACTTTTAAAACATATTTTTGAATGTACATAAATTTATCAAGGGTAGAAACATTCGTTTCAAATTAATGATTAAAATAATTCCCTTTTATCGACTTTTATCTCATAAAATCAATAAACATGCAAAACTTCAAACCAACCTTCGAAATTTTACATACAATCTGTAGAAAATATATACTCCCTCCATACCACACCAATGATAACATTGACTTTTTTACACTTGTCGAGACACGTTTTGCAACGTAAATATCTTTTGTTACGCATTATTAAAAATTATAAAAATTTGATATTCTTATAGCATTCATGACGATAAATCAAACAAGATCTCACATGACTATATTTTGTGTTATAGATTAAGAATAATATCGAAGATTCCCTACGACCATAAATAGTGGCAAAACGGTCAATGTTACCATTGGTCTGGTATGGAGGGAGTATGAAATAATATAAAAACTTCATGACCCGAATCAACCTTTAACCTTTTTTAACACCATTTTTTATTTTTCCAAATTATCTCATAATTTGTTAAATATGCTAAAAATTAACATGCAAATTACAAGCCTTAGCTCTTGATACCACTTGAAAGATCTTAGATCCTAATTAGACTCTCTAATTAAAAGTCAAATTATCTTATAATTTGTTATTAGGTGATCTATGTAACATGCATGTAATATAAAAGCATATTAATATAAAGATGGAGGAAATCGGATTTCCTTACATTGGGTTAATGGTAAAAATGGGCACAATCAAGATCTCATATCTTGATTGATTGATGTGACTCATTTTAGAGCATATTTAGTCCCCAAATTAGCCTTGTTCCTATGCTTTTTAGTGCATAATTGGGTCATTTACTATCTTTAGTCTTTCGTTTTGCATATTATTTTGAGGTTTTGTTTCCATGGTAGGAGAGGAGTGCAAACCTTGCATTTTCATGGCAAAATGGAGCGAAATTGATCGAATCTAATGACCAAGCATCAAAGTGAAGACAAGACTAAAAGGCCTATGTAAATAATGTAGTAAATGGGCAATGATGAGAAGATCCTTGCATCCCCAACAAGATCCTTGAGGATTGTTGGAAGAAGAAAAGAAGAAAAGAAGAAAAAGCTTGATGAGCTACTATCCGGGCGTCTTGGCCACGGGACGAGCGTCCTGGCTGGCTACAATCCGAGCGTCTCGTAGCCAGTCCACTCGTCCTAGCTCTCTACAATTCGAGCGTCTCATGCCTCAGGCCGCTCAGATTCCTTCCCAGTGCAAGCCGTCTCCTTCTCAGTCCACTCGAGATGCGCATATTCCTTGAAGACTAGCGAAGCGGAGATGAGCATCTCCTTCGAGAGAAGCACTTCCTCAACTTTTCTTAAGGGTCTTAATCGTCATTTAAGCCCTTAGAACCCTAATTTATGTACCTAATCCTTAGTATAAATATCCCATTGTACTAATTAGATTATCATGTTCCTCTTATGCAATCTTAATCTCATTCTAATCTTGTAATCAACTTTTAATTAAGCATTAATACAAATCTCATTTCCTTAATTTCTCTATTGTTCATCATTTATTTTGGGGAATTGAAGATTATTTGGGGTTTATTTGGATGATTGACAACCTTCCAATCATTCAGCAAGTACGTTTATTATTCTTTGCTTATTATTTTGGAATCATCATTAGGTATAATTCTCTTAATCCCTTTTTAATTATTGTTAATCATCTTCATTTATTCATCATGTTTTGTCTTCCTAGTATGATTGACAACCTTGTTAGCATGTTAAACTTGATAATGAGTGAGTAGTCCTCTTAACTAGGGTTAATGAGGAATTAGGGGAAACCAACATGAGGGATGATTCATGCTTAATCTAATATGTTCACATAATTTATTTGCTTGCTTGTTGTGATCTCAACTTATGCACATGTTATGTTTGATTAAATGCGAGCCTATGAATCCTTGCATTTTTCACCCATCACTTACCTTTTCAATGAGACTTGTAAGACATAAACCAACTCGAGTCTCATTAGACCATGCATATAGTTGAGTAGGGAGGATTAAGTCGACTTGTAGGTGTTGTACAATCTAATCGATTCGGCTCCGGGACCCAAACCTTCCTAGGATTGTAAGATATAAATCAACTCGATCCTATCACAACATTAATTGCTTGCTTATGATTTGAGAATATGTTTGTATGATCAATTCCCATGAATCCCCTATGAACCCATGACACCCTAGTGCTTTTAATCAATTGCTTACATCTCATTTTAATCATCTTGCTTGTTTATTTACATTGTTATTTAGTTTAGTGATCTTCTTATCTGAACCCAAATTGTGACACCCTTAGACACCACTACTTGCAATCGAAAATCCTACATCAATACCCGTCCCTTTGGATCCGACCTTTACTTACCTCTTTACTAATAGTAGACTAGTTTGTGAAGTTATAGATATTGTTTTGGTCTAGGTACTCCTAACGACAAGTAACCAAAAACGATAGTCCGACCATTGATCTTGAGTTTAAATAAAGGATGATCCTCCTTACCAAATAGTCAAAGAGAAGATCTCCAATCAATATGCACCCAAGAACAATTACCCAATACCTTACAAATATTAACTAGATATTTGTAAAGATCTACCCTTGGTAATATGTAAAAATATTACTAATACTCTTAGTAAATATTTAGATTACTAACATTCTTAGTAGATGATTTTTATTATTTTAGAGAGATAAAATAATTTTCTTTTTCACACACAATATTCAAGTAAGTGGAAAAATGAACAAATGTGTGTGTATCAATATGCACACAAGTAACCGAAAACGATAGTCCGACCAAAAATGGCGCCGTTGCCGGGGACGCTGTTAACTTGATTTGATTTTCTTTGATTGTTCTTAGTTGTGTCTTTCTTTGCCTTGGGGAAGTAAAACTCCTCAAGGTTTGTTCTAATTGTTTTCAAGTTGTTTGATATTTTGCATGTCTGGAAGATCACAAGGTAACTTGTTACCCATTGATCACGAAATTGAAAGAACTTTGACAACCAATAGAAGACTTGCTAAAAATACTTTGAGAGGTATTGGTGAGATTGTGGATATTCAACCAAACAATATTGAGTTCATCAACCCTTTTGTAAGAGAAGGAGAGGAGAACCCAACACAAAACCCACCACAAAATCAACACACAATGCCTAAATTTTCATCACATTCCGTACCAACCGAGGAGAACCTACCAAATGGTACTCCCACACCACAACATTTGACCGGTAATTTCATTGCAAAATCCGCATTTATCCAATTAGTCGAAAGAAGCCAATTTGGGGGGATGCCTAGTGAAGACCCTAATTCTCATATGGAGACTTTTTGTGACTATTGTGATGCGATTTCACAAACCGGAGTGACTCAAGACTAAATTCGATGGGTCTTATTTCCTTTTTCTTTGATTGGTACCGCGAAACAATGGTTAAAGCGCCTTGATAAGGCTACTCTTGGTATTGACTCTTGGAAGAAATTGGCTCTTGCTTTCTACAAAAAGTTCTACCCTCCGGAAAAGACTAACATGCTAAGAGCCCAAATCACGGGGTTTAAACAAAGGGACGAAGAATCTTTGTATGAAACTTGGGAACGATTCAAAGGAACTTATCGCTCATGTCCTCATCATGGACTTAGCGAGTGGTTCTTGGTACAATAATTTTGGAATGGTCTTTATGAAGACTCCCGAAACATTCTCAACATGGGATCAAATTGTATGTTCACCAAAGTTGACGATAATCAAACATGGAAAAAGATTGAGGAAATGGCGGTCCATAACTTACAATATAGTAGACCTCGGAAGGCTACTAGAGGAGGAAAGCATGAAGTGGACTCTATTACTCAATTGGATGCTCAACTTAGTGCTCATTTTGATACCATTAACTTGAAGTTTGAGAAGGTTATGGCTAAACTTGAAGAAGCCTCCAAATCACCTAAGACACATGGTAATGCCATGGTGGCATCTTCATCAATTCCAAGTGGAATATGTGAGAATTGTGGAACTTTGGGACATGGCCAAAGTGAATGTAGGGGAATAAGTGAGCAAGTGAATGCTTTTCAAGCATACAAGAGTGGTACCCCTTATTCCAACTATTACAATGAAAACACCAAATTCCATCCAAATTTCTCATACAAAAGCCAAAATGTTCAAAACCCTCAACCAACATACACCCCACCTCCAATGAGAAACCAAAATTAAAGACCCTTTTACAACCAAAACCAAGGTTACCAAAATCAAACTCCATACACTCAATCAAATGACCAAGGTTTTGATGTTAAAAAAGCGGTCCTCAAAATGCAAAAGAACCAACAAGAGTTTTTCACTCAAATGCAAAAGGATAGCCAAGCAAAAGACATCGCCATTAATAACATACTAGCTCACAAAACGATGTTGGAGACCCAAATGTCTCAATTAGCATCTTCAAGTTCACAAAGACAAAAGGGGCAATTACCACCTAAAGGTAATCCCCCAATACAAGAATCGGTGAGTGCCATCCATTTGAAGTGTGGTACAAGATATGAAGGGCCGAAGAGGCCCGTTGATGAAGATGTTGTGAATGCTAGTGGCAAGGAAAGAGTTGTTGAAAACTCTAAAGAAGAAGAACCCACCATTCAAGAAGTTTCGAAGAAGGATGAAGAAAAGGCGAAAGAAAAGGAGCCTATTGTGATTAGACTTCCATTCCCGAGTCGTCAAGCTAAGCCTAAGTTTGATGACCAACTTAGAAAATTCATGGAGATTGTGAAGAATTTAGAAGTCTCGATTCCATTCACGGAATTGATCAATCATGTTTCGGCCTATGCAAAGTATAAGAAAGATATCCTTACAAAGAAGAAATCAATCCGGAAGCTTGAGACTATTGCTTTCACTAAGGTGAGTAGTGTTATTCTTCAAGGAAGTCCACCTCCAAAGCTCAAGGATCCGAGAGATTTCTCCATTCCATGCACTATTGGTGACACTACAATCAACAAAGATTTATGTGACCTTGGGGCAAGTGTTAGTGTCATGCCATATTCGGTAAGCAAGAGGCTAGGAATGGGAGAACTGAAATGCACCAACATCACGCTTCAAATGGCGGATAGATCAACAAAGACACCTTTAGGGGTATGGGAAGATGTTCCCGTAAGAATTGGCAAATTCTTCATCCTGCTGGATTTTGTTATTGTTGACATGGAAGAAGACTCCAACATTCCTATTATTTTAGGAACACCATTCTTGCACACGATGGGAGCGGTGATCGATGTAAAACATGGAGAGCTCACCCTTAAAGTGGGAGATGAAACCATCACTTTCAATCTTGACAAGACTATGAGAGCTCCACGATTACATGAGCTATGTTTTATGGTTGATGACTATAGCCGGAAAGATGATAGGAAGAAGTTGGCATTTCAATAGAAGAAGAAAGTGGATGATGCTCCATCAAAAGAGCAAGGAAATTGCAATAATGAGAGCTTGAAAAGCTCACCCATGACAAGTGAATAAGAAGGCCTCATTGGCAAAGAAAAGAAAGAAGAAGAGTTGTCTTCATCAACTCAAGACATTTTTAGTGATCAAGTGGACGAAGTATGCGGTCTTTGGGATGATGAGTTTGAAGGGATATTCAATCCCCATATCGGTAATGCTATGGCCCAATACCATCATGGATAACAACAAGTGCAAAGGTCTATTGAAGATCTTTATCATGACAATGAACAAGTTTTCGACTACTTCTTCAAGGTGTTGAGTAACATCAACAACACCTTGAACATGCCCCCTTGACATGTCATTATTGGATGAGAGTTTGGTGGAGTCCTCCCTAAACCACCACTTGTAAATATTCTAACTCCCTAACTTGCATTTTAATTATCGTATTGCATTTTTGTCATTTTCGGATTTGCATTTCTATGCCTTGATCAAGATTTTCATCATTTTGAGAGAAGTGAGGGAGGGACTTATGAGTTTATTGATGTGTAGTGTTTTTCCTTAGTGTTGGGATAGCAATTGCCTAGGCTATCCGTGCCTTTGTAGTGCCCCCACAATGAAGAACACAAGAAATGAAGAATGAAATGACACGGGTTACGAAGCACCCACGAATGGACCTGAATCCGTGTGGAAGAGGCAGAATCCGAGCGGCCGAGGCGAATCCGCTCGTCTTGAAATGAACCCGAGCGTCCAGTGCATAAGACGCTCGTCTTGTGAAGCTGCAGAATTAATTTTTGGGTCTGACTGAAAATCCGAGCATCCCAGCAAAGAATCCGCTCGTCTCAGCCAGGAATGGTTGTCCCAGAGGAAAAGACGCTCGTCTTTACACTGCCAATTTTTGGGATTTCTCCCTGGAAAGGAATCCGAGCGTCTCAAGCAGAAGGCTCTCGTCCCAGCCCAATAATCCGCTCGTTTTACCTTCGAGACGCTCGTCCCCAGGCGTTTTTTCTGAAGCCAGAAACTGAAGAATCCGAGCGTCCCGAGGCTGAATCCGCTCATCTCCCTCTGCTTTTCAAAATCTAACGGGTGTTTAAACCCCTCCTTCCCAATTCATTTTCATTATTTCAAACACAAACACTACCCAAAACCCCAAAACCCTCATCCTCTCCATCAACAAAAATTAAATTTCTCAACCAAAATCAACCAAATCAAATCCAAACTTCCTCAAAACAAAATTAAATCACTCCTTTAGCAACAACAAGTGATTAAAACACCAAAATCTTCAAGTTTTGAGTCGATTTTTGGGATACAAGGCAACATTCATCTATCCTAAATCGATTTGGGTATTACTAGAAATTGAAGATTTCAAGCTTTCTTTGGTGTTACTAAGCAAAAGAGTATGGCAAGAACAAAAGGAGGAAGCAAGGCACCCCAAAAGAAGAACCTTTCTAAGAGACAACAAGCTCTTTTAGACAAGCAAGCATCAAAGGCATTGGTAGTTCATAATGCAAGGTTGGAGATTCAAGAACAAAATCCTCCTATGGAAGCTACTACTTCTACTACTCCGGTCATTGAACAATTAGCCGATTATCCGGAGGTAATTTTCACTTCCGACTCCTATAGGAAGAAACTTAGTCTCTTTGCTAAGAAAACCATCATGACTACCAAGTTCATTTGTCAAGATACATTGTCAAAATTGGGTGTTCTTGAACAAACAAAGACCTTTTTCGAGTCTATGGGATTGAGTAAATTGTTTGAAATGCAAGAATTGACCTACTCCTCCCTCACCTTAGAGTTTTTGAGCTCTTTGAAAGTCACAAAGGTGGAGACCCGAACCACTATTGAGTTTCGTCTTGAGAATGTGGATAGATGCTTATCTTATGACGAAATTGGTAATATATTTGGCCTTAGTGATAACCCGACTTTTACAAAGAAGCCTACCAAGTATGACCCCGCTCCTCTATGGAAGGCCATTTCCGGAAAGAAATTCACATCTTATCATGATTGTCGTGCTCTCTTAGTCCATCATCCGGGCATAAGAGTATGGCATAAGGTTGTTGGGAATACCTTGATAGCTAGGAAAGGCACAAATCATCTTACCGAACTTGATTTTGTTCTTCTTGAGTCGGCTTTGAACATTGGGAGAAAGTTCACAAAGCCATACAATGCTTTACGACTTTTAATTGATACATGGCTTAATGTTGATTGTGGCAAAGAAGGCACAGCCTTTATTGTCAATAGAGGATTCGTGACTTATTTGGCTAAGCACTTTAACCGGGATTTCAACAAGAATGACACTTATACACCGGTATAGGGGGGGGCCCTATCATTGATCTAGCCACCATGATTCTAAAGTTCAAATGGGTCAAGAATGATACTCTTGATAACAAATTTGGGTGGTTGACAAATAAAGCTAAATCCTTCACATTGCCTAGCAAGATTTGCCGCTTGAATGTTCATAGACCGAATTACCTTCTCCCACTCTCCGAAGAATCCGAATACATCATTCAACACCAAGGGGAAGAAGTTGCCGAGCCCTCTTCCTCCATTATCACCCCACCTTATCCATTTGTCTACCACGAGTTCAACCCCGAAAATGCCAAGGCGGGAAATGATTACTTGACTCTATTGATGAGGGAAATGCATAAACAAGCCTATAATGATAGAGTTGATGCTTACAAAGCACAATATCTGCCTCTTCTACATCTTGCTAGGCAAGGATTTCTCGAACCATCTTGTCCTTTGTCTAGTTGGGCGGATAAGGAGGTATTCTTTCCTAGCACTTCTAGAGGTGGTAGACCGGGTGAAGAGGAGATGGTTGTTGATGAGAGTGATGAGCAAGAAGGTAAACATGAAGAAGTTCAAGAAGAAGAGGAAAGTGAGGGTGAACAAGAAAGTGAAAGCGAGAGTGGAAATGACTCCACATCCATGGAGGTTGATGATGCCTCAAGTGAGGAAGTTGATGATAATGATGATGATGACACGATGGGTGAGGATTGGACAACCCTTGGAGGATCCTACATGCTTACACCTCCTTTATGGTTTGTCTACTTCTCTTGTTTTTATTTTATCTTGATCATTTTGTGGAGTCCTAGCAACATTGGAGGACTAACACCTTGGTTCCATTAAGGTGTTCATTTTTATTGTTCCCACTTTCAAAATCCAAAATGACAAATTTTAGTTTCATACATTGCATTTTTTATGCATGAACTCCCCCAATTTTTGAGATTAGAAATAGTGTCTATTTTGGTTTGAGGAAATTTATGCATATGCATTGGGAGCTAATCTAAATTATGCTCTCCATCATAACAAAAACCATGCATCATATAGCATAGCTTAGTTTGCATTCACTCTTGTTTATATATCATATAGCTTGCATTTAGTTTAGAAATCATGCATTTTCATGTAATTGCATAATTTCCTATCGTATTGGCCATTGAGGACAATGCCCATACTAGTGTGGGGATGGGAAATTCTAACTTGACCTTTTTAAAACAAAAATGATAAAAATCAAAAATTTTGAAAAATACAAAAATATGTCCTTTAATTTCATTAAAACAAAATACAAAAAAATTCAAAAATTCAAAAAACCAAAAACATGTTCATCTCCTTTGTAGTGTAGTCTTGTATATATAGTTTTGTATATATTGTGTTTGTTCATCCTTTTCACATTTACCGACTACGCCACATCCGAGACATGAGGATATTGAAGACCGCATGGTATGATCTTTCCAATCTCCTTTTTCCTCTTTATGTTAATGACTATGTGGCTTTATTTTGATTGATGCGGTAAAAACAATGTGAAATTAGGATTGCATTTAGTTTATTTGGCATACTAGTTGGTAGAAGCATATGCATTAGGTTGTATAAATGTTAGTTGCATCATGGCATATAGTTGCATTTAGGAAAAATTTCGTGAAACCGTGTATTTGGGAAGCTTGACAAGTGTATATAAGGCCCTTGTAGATACTTTTCTTCTTAAGACTTTGCTTGTTAGAATACTTGTAAAACACCCTAGGATGTGTCATGCTAGTATCCTTTGACCCATGGATTAAGGCCTAGTCAAGAGTACCTTGTGGTGTGATAACTCCTTGGCTACCGTTTATTCCGAGGCGACCCTTGAAACCGCAACCATCATCCATGTTCTACCACATTTTGTCAACAAAAGGGAATGGGCACAAAAATTGTTCAAATTTGAGTTCAAGAAATGAAATGAAAAGAAAAAGTTTGCAATTGCATCAAAAGAAAAGAGGAGCAAAAATAGACTTCTAAAGCTTCAAAAATAAGCATCCTCACTACAAATGGGGTGACTTTAAAAATGTTCAAAATAAATTCAAAGAAAAGTTTAAAATTGTCAAGTATTGAAATGCCAAATATCAAAGCAATGGCAAAAAGAAAATGTTTTCAAATGACAAATGCCACAAATTGGGGGGGGGGGGGACCAAAAGCAAACTCCCATATGAAACTCAAATACTATTGATCCCTTTTCCATCATATCCACTTTTGTGCATGGTAGAGAGGGGACGACCCTTCTTCTTGTTTAGGCAAGAAGGGGAATTCCGCGATCCTCCAGTGTTTCTAACACCATAGGGAGTCTACTCTTGACGAAAACATTTAACGATTGAGGACAAAGGTACCCTAGATTGACACAACTTAGAGGTGATTTATTGGTATCCTTCTAGGCTTAGTAGTTTGAAGAAACCGTATCTATAATGGAATGTGTACCCTTAGATTGCTTCCCCTTTAGATAATTTCCGCCACTTAGATGACGAAAGTGGCTATTCTTTTGTAGATGCATCCATTACTTGATTTTACGTGCTTTAATGATTGGATGTGTCACCATTTTGGCAAGACCCACCTTGCCTTGCAAGAAGGCATCCTACCTCATGGTTGTCTTGTTGTGAGTTGAAGAGGCGGAGTGAGACCCGCTAATTCTCTCATATCGGCTATATTAGTAGGATATTTTAAATAAGGGTCCTAGTTTTGTCACCTTTTTACTCGGGACGAGCAAAGCTTTGGTTTGGGGATACTTGATGTGATTCATTTTAGAGCATATTTAGTCCCCGAATTAGCCTTGTTCCTATGCTTTTTAGTGCATAATTGGGTCATTTAATATCTTTAGTCTTTTGTTTGGCATATTCTTTTGAGGTTTTATTTCCTTGGTAGGAGAGGAGTGCAAACCTTGCATTTTCATGGCAAAATGGAGCTAAATTGATCGAATCTAATGACCAAGCATCAAAGTGAAGACAAGACTAGAAGGCCTATGTAAATAATGTAGTAGATGGGCAATGATGAGAAGATCCTTGCATCCCCAACAAGATCCTTGAGGATTGTTGGAAGAAGAAAAGAAGAAAAGAAGAAGAAGCTTGCTGAGCTACTATCCGTGCGTCTTAGCCACGGGACGAGCGTCCTGGCTGGCTACAATCCAAGCGTCCCGTAGCCAGTCCGCTCATCCTAGCCCTCTACAATCCGAGCGTCTCATGCCTCAGGCCGCTCGGATTCCTTCCCAGTGCAAGCCGTCTCCTCCTCAGTCCACTCGGGATGCGCATATTCCTTGAAGACTAGCGAAGCGGAGATGAGCATCTCCTTCGAGAGGAGCACTTCCTCAACTTTTCTTAAGGGTCTTAATCGTCATTTAAGCCCTTAGTAACTCTAATTTATGTACCTAATCCTTAGTATAAATACCCCATTGTACTAATTAGATTATCATGTTCTTCTTATGCAATCTTAATCTCATTCTAATCTTATAATCAACTTTTAATTAAGCATTATACAAATCTCATTTCCTTAATTTCTCTATTGTTCATCATTTATTTTGGGGAATTGAAGATTATTTGGGGTTTATTTGGAGGATTGACAACCTTCCAATCATTCATCAAGTACTTCTATTATTCATTGCTTATTATTTTGGAATCATCATTAGGTATAATTCTCTTAATCCCTTTTTAATTATTGTTAATCATCTTCATTTATTCATCATGTTTTGTCTTGCTATTATGATTGACAACCTTGTTAGCATGTTAAACTTGATAATGAGTGAGTAGTCCTCTTAACTAGGGTTAATGGGGAATTAGGGAAACCAACATGGGGGATGATTCATGCTTAATCTAATATGTTCACATAATTTATTTGCTTGCTTGTTGTGATCTCAACTTATGCACATGCTATGTTTGATGAAATGCGAGCCTATGAATCCTTACATTTTTTACCTATCACTTACCTTTTCAATGAGACTTGTAAGACATAAACCAACTCGAGTCTCATTAGACCATGCATATAGTTGAGTAGGGAGGATTAAGTCGACTTGTAGGTGTTGTACAATCTAATCGATTCGGCTCCGGGACCCAAACCTTCCTAGGATTGTAAGATATAAATCAACTCGATCCTATCACAACAATAATTGCTTTCTTATGATTTGAGAATATGTTTGTATGATCAATTCCCATGAATCCCCTATGAACCCATAACACCCTAGTGCTTTTAATCAATTGCTTACATCTCATTTTAATCATCTTGCTTGTTTATTTAAATTGTTATTTAGTTTAGTGATCTTCTTATCTCAACCCAATTTGTGACACCCTTAGACACCACTACTTGCAATCGAAAATCCTACATCAATACCCGTCCCTTGGGATCCGACCTTTACTTACCTCTTTACTAATAGTAGAGTAGTTTGTGAAGTTATAAATATTGTTTTGGTCTAGGTACTCCTAACGACAATTAACCGAAAACGATAGTCCGACCATTGATCTTGAGTTTAAATAAAGGACGATCCTCCTTACCAAATCGTCAAAGAGAAGATCTCCAACCAATATGCACCCAAGAACAATTACCCAATACCTTACAAATATTAACTAGATATTTGTAAAGATCTACCCTTGGTAATATGTAAAAATATTACTAACACTCTTAGTAAATATTTAGATTACTAACATTCTTAGTAGATGATTTTTATTATTTTAGAGAGATAAAATAATTTTCTTTTTCACACACAATATTCAAGTAAGTGGAAAAATGAACAAATGTGTGTGTATAAAGAGGAGGGAGGCCGGTTGAGTGTAGAGGAAGGAGGAGTGCTTTTTGCAATTTTTATGTCCAATGTAATTTGTTCATAGAATAAAACAAAGTTGATGGGAAGAACAAAAAGCATGAGTGTATTGATTATGTTTATAACCATCCACTTACACTCTATTGACACGGTCCAATGTCCCATTTACGGGTCCATTTTGTTTCTTATATTTGTCGCACAAATACGTGTAATTTTACTTTAAACATCGTTTTATGTTTAAATGCTTCCCGATTAAATTTGTCCAAAACACTCCGTAAATATACATGTAAAGCTACACATAATTTTTACGTACTAATATTAATCACATTAATTAATTAGTACAGTTTTAGTGAATTAACAATTAATTAACTAAAACCCGTCTCCTAAAATTTATTATTCAATTATCGCATAATTAAATTATAACTGCCGCGCCTCGAGTTCGCAACTCGAAATCTCTCTAAAAAGATCGACTAACCTTTTAGTCAATAAATCAAGGGACTAAATAAATTGTATCTCATACAATTAATTAGTTGTCAATTGGGGTTTGTTCCTTTAGGTGTGACCGAAAGGGGTCAATTGATCACCGCCGTCACACGACAATAACGTCAAACTCTAGTTAGCCAACCGTTATCGATTTACGTTAATCAACTGACGAGGATCATAAAAAAAATATCCTGATGATATTCCTATAATGAGGTTTATGATGTAAACGCACTATTGTGAAGGACACTCACTCCAACACATGCGACATCTGGCAGGAACCTTCAGCACACTCAGAGAATACAAAATGAAGTTGAACCCTTCCAAATGCACCTTTGGAGTTTCATCCGGAAAATTCTTGGGCTACATTGTAACTCAAAGGGGAATAGAAGCCAGCACGGAGAAGATTAAGGCAGTGTTACAACTAGAGTCACCAGAAAAGCCAAAGGATGTGCAACGGCTAGCAGGCAAGGTAGCAGCCTTGAGCAGGTTCATCTCGAGATCCTCAAACAAATGCAGGCTGTTCTACAACATATTGAGAAAGAGTTAGAGATTCGAGTGGACCGTAGAGCATGAGCAAGCATTCAGGGAGATAAAACACTAACTCAGCACCCCGCCATTACTATCAAAACCAGAACTGGGAGAACCACTGTTCCTTTATCTAGCCGTCACAGAGATATCAGTAAGCGCGGTCCTAGTCAGGGAGCAGGATAAGGAGAAAAGGTCGGTCTACTACGTAAGCAAGTCTCTGCTGCCAGTAGAGACCAGGTACACATCTCTCAAAAAACTGGTACTTGAATCTTACAAACTGCGCCCTTACTTTGAGTCCCACACCATACATGTTGTGACTAACTACCTGCTAAAATATATAATGAGAAAGCCTGAGTTGTCAGGCAGAATGTCGAAATGGTCCATACACCTCAGTGGGTATGACATTATGTATGACCCAAGAACGGCGATAAAGTCACAAGCACTAGCAGATTTCGTATCAGATTTCAGCCCAGCTATCCAAAACCTGACAGACAAAGAAATCCTAGACCTCAAAGGGGATAAGGAAGCATAAGTCTGGCAGATGCATATTGACGGTGCCTCCAATCAAAGGGGGGCAGGGGTAGGCCTGGTCTCGCAATCTCCACACGGGGATCTGGTAGCGCAAGCGATTCGTTGTGAATTTAAGGCAACTAACAATGAAACAGTGTACGAAGCCTTGATACTTGGGATGTAGCTAGCTTTGGTGTTGGGAGTCAGAAACCTGGGGGTATATAGCGATTCCTTACTTATAGTCAACCAAGTGAATGATGAATATGTAGCCATGGATTCAAAGATGATAGCCTACCTGAAAGTAGCAAAGAAGCTTAAGCAGAAATTCAGAGATTGCAAGCTCAAACAGGTCCCCAAAGACCAGAATGTGGAGGCTGACGCCCTAGCAACCCTGGGGGCAACCTTCAAGCCAACAGAGCTAGCTAGTATCCCCATCGCTCATGTAATGGAGCGATCAATGCAAAAGGTAGAGGAACTAGACAAAGGAGAGGTAGAAGACCAGCAGGATGGAGCAACAGTTCTGTCAAGCACAGACGACCATTCAGCTGGCTCGGATTGGCGTATGCCTTACCTAGATTGGCTGAAGCACGGCAAGCTGCCAGATGACAAAAAGGAGGTAAGGGGTTTTTAAATGAAAGCCTCCAGATTCACGTTGATTGACAATGTGCTTTTTAGAAAGTCACTGGCAGGACCCTACTTACAGTGCCTCGATAAACAAGAAGCACAAACTGTATTGCATGCCCTCCACAGTGGCGAATACGGAAACCATGCAGGGGGCAGGAGTCTGTCAAATAAAGCCCTCAGACAAGGCTACTTCTAGCCTACAATGTGGGCAGACTCAGTAGAATATGCTCGGAAATGTGATGCCTTCCAGCAGTCAGCGCCAATGATCCACCAGCCAGCAGAACCTTTGCATCCCATCATTTCCCCTTGGCCATTCATGACATGGAGAATGGACATCGTGGGCCCTCTGCCTAGAGCCCCAGGAAACAGACTGTGGATGATAGCAATGACATACTATTTTTCAAAGTGAATAGAGGCAGAAGCATTCACGGAGGTAAAAGATAAGCAAGTCATTTCTTTTATTAAACGTAATATCATCTGCAGGTTTGGTATCCCATCAGAAATCATATGTGATAACGGATCACAATTCGTGTCAAATGACGCGGAAGGATACTGTGCCAGATGGAACATCTCTCTAAAAAAGTCAGCACCCAGGACTCCAAAGTCCAATGGGCAAGCTGAATCTAGCAATAAGATTATCATGGACAATTTAAGAAGGAGATTGGAGGAGTTAGGAGGAAAGTGGGCAGATGAGTTGCCACTGGTACTATGGTTAGACAGAACTACACCAAAGATAGCAACAGTCCAAACACCTTTCAGCCTGGTGTTTGGCGCAGAAGCAGTAATTCCATCAGAAGTTCAAGTTCCAACCCACAGGTATAGATGTATGACAGAGGAACTGAATAGTGTTGAAATGATCAGGAGCCTGGACACGATAGATGAGTTGCGAGCAAGCGCAAAGATACGTCTAGCTGCCTACAAGTAGTCAGTCGCCAAAAGCTACAGCACGAACGTAAAAAACTGGCTCCTAGAGGTAGGAGCCCTGGTTCTCCGCGAGGTGTTCCAAAACACCAGGAATCGCAAAGCAGGCAAATTCGCCTATAAATGGGAAGGGCCATACCAGGTTGAAGGCGTTGTTGGCCATGGGGCGTACAGATTGATGACCATGGATGGTCACATAATACACCTACCATGGAACATACTTCACCTGAAGAGGTATCACTTTTGAGAACAAATAGAATTTAATGTACAGAGTTTGTATTCAAAAACCCTAAAAAAAACTAAAAAAAAATGGTAGTAGGCATACTACCAACTTTTATTTCACTTCTTTCTTGTTTGTTTACATTTCTTCGAACTTTAAAACTGTTATTGGAGCTGTGTGGTCTGTAGCTTCCTGGGACCACGGTTGCTCTGGAACCCCATGAGATAGCGCCAGGTACTTCACATTGCTCTGATAGATTTTCTCTATTTTGGGCTCCTTTGAAAATACCACTCTGCACTCTAACCTCTATGGTACGTTGAAAGTGTTGTCAGCAGGACTGTCAACTGTGAACGCGGGGTGACAAGGGACACCAAACTCCAACCTGCCTAACCTAATTCTCCAGTAGGAGCACCCTCACCAGGCGGCTTGTGGAACATACGAAGAGGAGTGCCGACAGCTCAAAGCTCACGCAGCTAGCCCGGATACCACCCCCAAAAGTAGCTATCGACACTAAGTACTCGGCATAGTCAAGGCCCCACCATGCATGCACAAACATACGGAGCGTAGGGATCTCTGAGCTACCAGGATCCTGCAACGTTCCATTGGTCCTAGAATGACGATAAACTTGCCTAAGGTACGCCCCTATTGGCTCTAAACGTGATGAACACACCTTGCATCATGAACAAGGTTAAGTAGTCAGAATGCGGCATACGTCTAAATCAGCCCCCTGGGCTGACACGACAGCTAGCTAACGTCTAAAACAGCCTTCTCAGGCTGACACGACAAGCCTAAATCAACCTCTTAAGTTGACACGGCCACCTCCATTCAGAACGCGACATATGTCTAAATCAGCTCGCTGGGCTGACACGACAGCTAGCTAAGTCTAAATCAGCCTTCTCAGGCTGACACGACAGGCCTAAATCCAACTTTTAGGTTGACACGGCTACTACCAACTTAAATCAGCCATTGGGATGACACAACGGCTCCCAGAGCTAAGTCTGACCACCTAATATGTGACTAAATCTATAAAATCAGTAAATTAGTCACGACATGAGTAAAAAACTTGCCAAAACTGTTGGGTTCAAAAACCCCTATTAGACTCATCTAATCATTTTATAAATAACTTATAATTTACATTTGTGTGGATCTAGTTACATACATAACAAATGAACAAAATATAAGGAGAAAATCATTTTCTTACATACAATATGGTTTGAAATTAGGGCACAAAACAAGGACACCTTCCTTATTTGTTCTTGAGCTTAAATGAATGGATGATCCTCCAATCTCAAATATAGAGATACTCCTTACAAATTTCACCCAAGACTTTCCCTTAAAATAATATATTAATTAACTAGTTTAATATATTAGTAGCCCTTAAATGTGTTCTAATAATAATATATATTACTACTCTAGTAATCTTGTATTATTATATTAGAATTTAGATGAACAACTTATGTGAGATCTAAAACTATTTTAGAGAAATAAAGAGAAGCATCTTAGAGAGAATAGGAGGAAAATACATGAAGGAAAATAATAGAGAACAATTTCTCTATATGAAAGAGGGGGAGCCGGTTTTGGGGGTTATAGAAGGCCAATGCATGGCCTTCACCCTTTTGCTTTTTCTCTTTTCTAAATACATAGGTATGCAAGGCTATTATTTAGGTTATGATGGTGTTTTTTTTTATCAATTAAATAAAATATCCACTATCCTATAATCCCCTCTATTTCGGTCTACATATAAAATGAACTTCCATTTTATTTTGTCAATTTGTCATTTGTCACACAATGTCACATGTAGCATGTAACATGTTATTAATTAATTTAATGCATATTCATCAAATAAATATCATTATATATATATATATATATATATATATATATATATAGATATATATAGAGCAGTTCTTATAAGGCCCTCATATATAATGAGTCCCTAAGTCCTTATATGGACCATTGGATGAGGGGAATGGAAGGATAGGATTGCATCTCATTGGATGGCTACAAATTAATCTCATCTAATTACCTCCTTTAATCATTCTAACTCCTTCAACATTCAGGCTCTCCTAATCTCTCCTCTCATTATCCCACCCTCCTACTCTCTCACTATATCCCATTTTCTCTAAAATTCCCAACAAAATAATAAACCCAAAAAAAACCAATTTCTCTCTAAAAATCCCAACAAAATAAAAAACCAAAAAAAACAAAACCTTTCTCTCCTCCTCACCCACTCACCAACCCAGCCACCCCACCACATCTCCTAACCCGGCTCACCAACCCAACCACCTCTCCCTCTCCTTCTCGGTGACCACGAGGCCACCACCTACGCCCACCACCAGCCACAACCTTCACCAGCCGTCCTCGTCCAGATCGAACCGCACAACGACAACCACAACCGCACAACGACAACCACAACCACAAACCCGACCTACACAACCCGATCAACAACCCAACTCACCCCAAAAAGATCGACTACACCACCACACGCCACCATCCCCTCATGCCGACACCACCCACAACCGTCACACAACCCACCCCCACGCTGACCCACGACCATCACGACAACCAACACGCCAACAACAAACCCACCCCCTCTGCGGCCTCCACGACAGCTCTGCCGCCTTCCTCCTCCTCTCCCCTCTGTCGCGGCAGCCTCCTCTTCTTCTCCTCAGTTCTTGTTTTTTTTGTTCACTTTTCAGATTTACTTTTTTTTGTTTGTTTTGTTTTTTTGTTTTCCTGTGATTTGGTTACTTTTTTGTTTGTTTTGATTTTTATTGTTTAAATTTCAGATTTGTAGTTTTTGGTTTTTATTTGTTTGGTTTATTTTTTTATTTTTTTGTTATTTGGTTTTTGTTGACTTAGTGGTTAGATTTTTATTATTGTTATTCAAGTTTTTTTATTTGTTTGATTTTATGTTATTTGTATATTTTAGATATGTTTTTGGTTTTGTTCTTTGTTTTTTGTTTTGTTTTTGTTCTTTGTTCTTTGTTTTTATTTTTTATTTTTTTATTTGGTTGTTATTGTTATTTGATTTTTTGGACTAAAGTTATACATCTTGTCTATTAAAGTTATACACTGCGTGCATTAGAGTTATACACACGATATTTAAATTTGGTTTTTTTTATTGTTATTTGGTTTATTTCAGATTTCTGGTTGGGTTGGGTTGTTGGTTTTTTGGTTTTATTATTGTTATTTGGTTTTTTGTTTTTGTTATTATGAGTTTTTTTGGTTTTTGTTATTATTTAATTTTTTTTCAGATTTAATATTTGTTGATTAATTACCATTTTTCATATTTATTTGGTTTTTATAAAAGTTATACTATTACGACTAAAGTTATACACTTAAAACATTAAAGTTATACACTGGGTGCATTAAAGTTATACATCTTGTCTATTAAAGTTAAACAATTTTGGACTAAAGTTATACAATTTTGGACTGAAGTTGTACTCTTATGGAATAAAGTTATACAATTTTGGACTAAAATTACACAAATTTGGACTGAAGTTATACAAATAAGGACTAAAGTTATACAAATAAGGACTAAAGTTATACAATTTTGGACTAAAGTTATACAAATTTGGACTACAATTATACAAAAAATGATTGAAGTTATACAAATAAGGACAAAAGTTATACATATGAATGACTAAAGTTATACAAATATGGACTAAAGTTACACAAAAATGGACAAAAGTTATACAAAAATGGACTAAAGTCATACAAAAATGGGCTAAAGTTATACAAAAAATTGGACTAAAGTTATACAAAAATGAACCAAAGTTATACAAAAATGAACCAAAGTTATACAAAAATAGACCAGAGTTATACAAAAATGCACCAAAGTTATACAAAAAATGGACTAAAGTTATACAAAAAATTGGACTAAAGTTATACAAAAATTGGACTAAAGTTATACAAAAATGAACCAAAGTTATACAAAAATGAACCAAAGTTATACAAAAATGGACTAAAGTTAGTCCATTTTTGTATAACTTTGGTTCATTTTTGTATAACTTTGGTTCATTTTTGTATAACTTTGGTCCAATTTTTTGTATAACTTTGGTGCATTTTTGTATAACTCTGGTCTTTTTTTGTATAACTTTGGTTCATGTTTGTATAACTTTGGTTCATGTTTGTATAACTTTAGTCCATTTTTGTATAACTTTGGTTCATTTTTGTATAACTTTGGTCCATTTTTGTATAACTTTAGTCCTTATTTGTATAACTTTAGCCCATATTTGTATAACTTTAATCTATATTTGTATAACTTTAGTCTATTTCTGTATAACTTTGGTTCATTTTTGTATAACTTTGGTTCATTTTTGTATAACTTTGGTTCATTTTTGTATAACTTTAGTCCAATTTTTGTATAACTTTGGTTCATTTTGAGAAAATGAATAAAAAAGAGATTTAAAACCCGAAATCTTAAAAAAAAGTATAACAAGAAGAGATTTGAGAAAATGAATAAAAAAGGAGAAGTAACAAAATAAAAGAAAATAAAAGACAACAACAAAAAATGAATGGAAAAAACAACTCAAAACATGAAAATAAACACCAAACGAGAAAAAAAAAAAAAAAAAAAAAAAAAAAAAAAAAAAAAAAAAAAAAAAGGTGGCGGCGGTGCGGTGGCGGCGGTGTGGTGGCGGCGGTGGTGGGTGGTGAGTTGGTGTCGGGTGGGATAGTGGTGGGTGGTGGTGAATGAGGAAGAGAAGAATGAATGATTTATTTGGGTTTTTTGATTTAATTGGATTTTTTGGGTTTTTTGATTTAATTGGATTTTTTGGGTTTTATTTATTTATTTGGGTTTTGGGTTTTTTATTTATTTGGATTTTTTGGGTTTTTATTTTTTGGGGTTTTAGAGAGAAGATGAGTTGTGTGATATGTGAGAGAAGTGGATGAGAGGAAAAGAAGTTATAGTGAATTAGTGATTAATTAGAAGGATTAGTGAAGGAGGAGAGAATGACTGATATTAGTCCATAAACACACTTTTGGAGGTTGATCTTGGCCATCCATCTCCCTCCATCCAATGGCTCACAATAGGACTTATGGACTTAATATATCTAAGGACCTTAGTTGATCTCTTCTCTTCTCTCTCTCTCTCTCTCTCTATATATATATATATATATATATATATATATATATATATATATATATATATATATATATATATATATATATATATATATATATATATATATTAATTAAATTACATATAACAAATTGTCTAGTAATTCATAATTACATGGTATAAAATGGGACATGTTAATATAATTCACAACATTTTGTAATTATAATTAACCATTCATTCATATCTCAATTGCTTCATAAACAATAATGAATTTTAGTAATAAAATCTTTTAATTACTAAAATAAATCGTATTTAATCAAATTACAATAAGATGTAAATATTCTCACTCACAAATGAATTGTTCAAATTTAAGGAATTGATTAACTTGCATCGATATACAATTAATTAACTAGTCTATTAATGGAATTGTCCTATAGGTGTGACCTTAAGGGATCAACTGATCACCACCTTCAAACGACAGTAATGTCAGACTCTAGTTAGCTAATCATTACTGATTAATGTTGATCAGTTGACTATATAATTGAATCATCCCTTACGTATTCTTATATTGAGATTTAAACATGTGATCGCTGTATTGTCGAGGACACATACTCCAACAATCTCCCACTTGTCCGAGACAAGTGTGCGTCACCAATTCTCTTGTCCTATTACATCATCTCGCACTCAATACAAGGTGTCTTGCAGGTCGTACTTGCATTTGATCATATCTTGAGTGGTTTCCTCGATCTGGAGAGTAACTGTCTGACCGGAATTATCTACCGTAGATACCTTCCGAGCGTGGCCACGCATTTCCAGTTCACTACTCCTCGAGTGTCCCTGAGATTTAAGATAACCCTGACAAGGGGATGGATAATTCCTATCGCACTATTCCCTTTGAATAGCCACAGCTCAGCATGACCCAAAACATGCCCATTTGACCTCAGTTACGAAAATCGTAGAACATAAATCAAAGTCACTCAGAAACTGTGCCACCTTGGGCGAACAATCTCTAGTCAAAGAATCGACTCAAAAGAATACTATAGTAGCTCTCGCCATGACCAGGCTTTATAAAAATTATCAGAACTCTATAAGCGGTCACTGCTCGACAGAGTGTCCCATACAGTCCGCCTATGTGATCGACTAGTCATCTCTTATGACTCTATGGCACTTGAACTTGCCATCAATCGCATCACACTCTAGCCACTTCGAGACACCATCTCATACAAGCAACTAGGGGCCAATACTATGTTAATTCAGTTCACTTTAATAGGGTTCAACGTTGTCCTTACAACCTATTTGGATATAACAAAGTAATAAAAGAGTTTTTAATAAAACTCAAACGATGAATGCATTATCACATATGTAAAATTGATACCATATCAATTACTACATAATCTATAATCCATACATAATGTTGTATATAACTATACATCTCAACTCAATTGAAATGGCATGACTTATCATGCTTAGCCTATGAAAAAAGCCTTGGTTAGCAAGTTTTAGCAATACTTTGCACTTTTTCTAACCTTACTATATACTATTTCCCATTCTTGTGAATAATCTAATATTACAAGAACTTTTTTGAGTACGTGTCTAGATCCAATCTGGACATAGGCTCTCTTGCCTTTGAATAACTCCCACTGTCCTCACAGTATGTAGGGATAAGACCTTCAGTTATTGGAACGAACTACCATAATTTCTCCAATTCATAAAACCAAATTCTAATATCATCCCTTCCTTCTTGGATATGTCATTATTGCAAGTGTACTCAATTTCTGTTGTGTGTATCTCATTGTTCAACTGCCTAGGATGTTTCTAGCAGATATCCTCCTTAAATAATATAGCCAAGATGGTTCTGGTCGGACTCACTTGGAGCTTAATTTTCGGTTACTTGTCGTTAGGAGCACCTAGACCAAAACAATATTTATAACTTCACAAACAATTCTACTATTAGTAAAGAGGTAAGTAAAGGTCGGATCCCAAGGGATGGGTATTGATGTAGGATTTTCGATTGCAAGTAGCGGTGTCTAGGGGCGTCACAATTTGGGTTGAGATAAGAAGATCACTAAACTAAATAGCAATAAAAGTAAACAAGCAAGATTATTAAAATGAGATGTAAACAATTGATTAAAAGCACTAGGGTGTCATGGGGTCATAGGGAATTCATGGGAATTGATCATATAAACATATTCTCAAATTATAAGCAAGCAATTATTGTTGTGATGGATCGAGTTGATTTATATCTTACAATCCTAGGAAGGTTTGGGTCCCGGAGCCGAATCGATTAGATTGTACAACACCTACAAGTCGACTTAATCCTCCCTACTCAACTATATGCATGGTCTAATGAGACTCGAGTTGGTTTATGTCTTACAAGTCTCATTGAAAAGGTAAGTGATAGGTAAAAAATGCAAGGATTCATAGGCTCGCATTTCATCAAACATAACATGTGCATAAGTTGAGATCACAACAAGCAAGCAAATAAACTATGAAAACATATTAAATTAAGCATGAATCATCCCCCATGTTGGTTTCCCCTAATTACCCATTAACCCTAGTTAAGGAAACTACTTACTCATTATCAATTTTAACATGTTAACAAGGTTGTCAATCATATTAACAAAGCAAAACATGATGAATAAATGGAGATGATTAACAATAATTAAAAAGGGATTAAGAGAATTATACCTACTAATGATTCCGAAATAAAGCTAAGAATAATAGAAGTATTTGATGAATGATTGGAAGGTTGTCAATCTCCCAACAATAACCCAAATAATTTTCAATTACCCAAAATAAAAGATGAACAAAAGAGAAATTAAGGAAATGAGATTTGTATTAATATTTGATTAGAAGTTGATTACAAGATTAAGAAGAGATTAGAATGATATAAACTACACTAAGGATTGATAAGAAGAACATGATTAATCTAATTAGACTAATGGGTATTTATAGTGGGGATTAGGTACACAAATTAGGGTTTACTAAGGGCTTAAATGACGATTAAGTCCTTGAGGAATCACTCCTCTCAGAAAAGATGCGAGTCTCCTTTTTGCCGGTCTTTCACAAATATGCGCATCTTTCATGGAGAGAAGACGAGGACGTATGGCCCTGTAAGACAATCCGAGCGTCCAAGGGGTCGGGACGGGCGGATTCTGGGGTGGCTGGACGAGCGTCTTGATGGCTGGACGAGCTGATTAGGGTGTGGTTGGACGGGCGTCCCTATGGCAAAGACGCTCGGATCTTTGGAGTCCTGGACGGGCGTCTTGCTATGCTGGATGAGCGGATCTCGTAACAGCTTTTCTTTTCTTCCTCTCTTCTTCCAATAATCCTCCGGGATTTAGTTGGGGATGCAAGGATTTCTTCATCATTGCCCATCTACTATAATATGTACAAAGGTCTTCTAGTCTTGCCTTCTCTTTGATGCTTGGTCATTAGATTCGATCAATTTAGCTCTATTTTGCCATGAAAATGCAAGGTTTGCACTCCTCTCCTACCAAGGAAACAAAACCTCAAACAATATGCAAAACAAAGGACTAAAGATAGTAAATGACCCAAATATGCACTAAAAAGCATAGGAACGAGGCTAATTCGGGGACTAAATGTGCTCAAATAATAGTCACATCAAATATCCCCAAACCGAACCTTTGCTCGTCCCGAGTAAAGAGGTGACAAAACTAGGACCCTTATTTGAACTATCCTACTAATATAGCCGACATGAGACAATTAGCGGGTCTCACTCCGCCCCTTCAACTCACAACAAGACAACCATGAGGTAGGATGCCTTCTTGCAAGGCAAAGTGGGTCTTGCCAAAATGGCGACACATCCAAACATTAAAGCACAAAAAATCAAGTAATGGATGCATCTACAAAAGAATAGCAACTTTCCTCATCTAAGTGGCGGAAATTATCTACAAGGGAAGCAATTCAAGGGTACACACTCCTTCATAGATGCAATTTCTTCAAACTACTAAGCCTAGAAGGATACCAATAAATCACCTTCAAGTTGTGTCAAGCTAGGCTACCTTTGTCCTCAATCGTTAAATGTTTTTGTCAAGAATAGACTCCCTATGGTGTTAGAAATAATGGAGGATCGCGGAATTCCCCCTCTTGCCTAGACAAGAAGAAGGGTCGTCCCCTCTCTACTATGCACAAAAGTGGATACGATGGATAAAGGGATCGATAGAATTTGAGTTTCATTTGGGAGTTTGCTTTTGTAGTTGTCCCCCCCCCCCCCAATTTCTTGTGGCATATAACATTTGAGAACACTTTCTTTTTGCCATTTCTTTTGATTTTTGGCATTTCAATACTTGACAACTTTCAACTTTTGCATTTTCTTTTGAACATTTTCAAAGTCACCCCAATTAGTAACGAGGGTGCCTTATATTTGAAGCATAGGAGTTTTCATTTTTGTTACTCCTCTTTTCTTTTGATGCAATTGCAAACTTTTTCTTTTCTTTTCTTTTCTTGAACTCAAATTTTTGAACAATTTCTTTTTGTGCCCATTCCCTTTTTTATGACAAAAATATGGTAGAACATGGATGAATGATGGTTGCATGGTTTCAAGGGTCACCTTGGAATAAACGGTAGCCAAGGAATTATCACACCACAAGGTACTCTTGACTAGGCCTTAATCCATGGGTCAAAGGATACTAGCATGACACATCCTAGGGTGTTTTACAAGTATTCTAACAAGCAAAGTCTTAAGAAGAAAATGTATCTACTAGGGCCTTATATACACTTGTCAAGCTTCCCAAATAGACGGTTTCACAAAATTTTTCTAACATGCAACTATATGCCATGATGCAACTAACATTTATACATCCTAATGCATATGCTTCTACCAACTAGTATGCCAAATAATCTAAATGCAATCCTAAATTCACATTGTTTTTTCCGCATCAATCAAAATAAAACCACATAGTCATTAACATAAAGAGGAAAAAGGAGATTGGAAAGATCATACCATGCGGTCTTCAATATCCTCATGTCTCGGATGTGGCGTAGTCAATCAATGTGAACAAGGATGAACAAACACAATATATACAATAATATATACAAGACTACACTACAAAGGAAATGAACATGTTTTTGGAATTTTTTCAATTTTTCAATTTTTTTGGATTTTTTAAAATTTTTGATTTTTTTGGATTTTGAATAAAAGTCAAGTTAGAATTTCCCATCCCCACACTAGTATGCGCATTGTCCTCAATGGCCAATACGATAGGAAATTATGCAAGCATGATGCATGATTTCTAAACTAAATGCAAACTATACTAAGCTACACTACATGATGCATGGTTTTTTGTTATGGCGGAGATCATAATTTAAATTAGCTCCCGATGCATATGCATGGACTTCCCCAAACCAAAATAGACACTATTTCTAACGTCTTGAATTTTGGGGTAGTTCATGCACATGGAATGCAATGCATGAAACTACAAATTGTCATTTTTGATTTTACAAGTTGGGAACAATGAAAAGAACACCTTAATGAAGCCAAGCTGTTAGTCCTCCATGTTGCTAGGACTCCACAAACAAATGATCAAAATAAAGAAACAAAAGAAGTAGACAAACCATAAGAGGGGTGAAAGAGTGTAGGAGCCTCCAAGGTTTGCTAATCCTCCATCATATCATCATTATCATCATCTTCCTCCATAGATGTGGAATCATCTCCACTCCCACTTTCACTTCTTTGCTCTTCCTCACTTTCTTCTTCCTCTTCTTGAGCTTCTTCTTCTTCAACATTCTCTTGAACCTCTTCTTCTTCAGCTTCTTCATCAACAATCTCCTCTCCACCCGGTCTTCCACCACTAGAGGTGCTAGGAAAGAAAACTTCCCTATCCGCCCAACTAGGCAAAGGATATGATGGATCAAGAAGTCCTTGCCTAGCTAGATATAGGAGGAGCAGATATTGGGCCTTGTAAGAATCCACTCTATTATTGTAAGCTTGCTTGTGCATTTCCCTCATGAGGAGAGTCATGTAATCATTTCCTACCTCGACATCCTTGGGTTTGAACTCGTGATACTCAAATGGGTAGGGTGGTGTGACAATGGAGGAGGAGGGCTCGTCAATCTCGCCTCTTTGTTGTTGAATAATATACTCGGTCTCCTCGGAGAGTGGAAGAAGTTAGTTTGGTTGGTGAACACTCAATCGGCAAATCTTTGAAGGCAAGGTGAAGGATCTAGCTTCATTGGTTAACCACCCATATTTGGTGTTAAGAGGATCATGCTTGACCCACTTAAACTTGTGAATCATGGTGTCCATGTCAATGAGATGGCCTCCTTTAACTTCCACATAAGTGTTGTATTTGTTGAAATTTGGGTTAAAGTGCTTGGCCAAATGGGTAACTAGTCCTCCATTTACAATAAAAGTGGTGCCTTCTTTACCACAATCGACATTAAGCCATCGTTCAACCAAAAGCCTTAGAGCATTATATGGCTTAGTATATTCCCTTCCTATGTTCAAGGCCGACTCAAGAAGAACACAATTGAGCTTGGTAAGATGATTAGTGCCATTTCTTGCTATCAAAGTATTCCCAATGACCTTATGCCACACTCTAATGTCCGGATGGAGGATTAATAGAGCACGACAATCATGAAAGCGCACGAATTTCTTTCCGGAAATTGCCTCCCAAAGAGGAGCGGGGTCATACTTGTCGGGGATCTTTGTATATTTCGGGGTATCGCTAAGGCCTAAAATCTTACTCAATTCGCCATAAGTGATGCATCTATCAACATTTGAAAGATGAAACTCAATGTGGGTTCTAGTCTCCACCCTTGTGACTTTCAAGGAACTCAAAAATTCCAAGGTGAGGGAGGGGTATGTCAATTTTTTCATGTTAAACAATTTACCCAATCCCATAGCCTCAAAGAAGGTTTTGGTTTGTTCAAGAACACCCAACTTTGTCAAGGCATCTTCACAAATAAATTTTGTAGGCATAATGGTCTTCTTAGCAAAGAGAACAAATTTATCCCTATGAGAGTCGGAAGTGAAAATTACCTCCGGATAATTGGATAATTGCTCAATGACCGGAGTTGTTGATGTTGTAGCTTCCATAGGGGGACCTTGTTGAACCTCCAACCTTGCCTCATGGGCTACCAATGCCTTTGACAATTGTTTTGCATGAAGAGTTTGTTGCCTTTTTGAAAGTGTCTTCTTTGGGGGTGCCTTGTTACCTCCTTTAGTTCTTGCCATTCTTGATTACACCAAAGAAAGATTAAAATCTCCAATTTTTAGTTATGCCCAAATCGATTTAAGATGAAAGAATGTTGCTTTGTATCTTAAAAATCGACTCAAAAGTTGAAGATTTTGGTGTTTAAATCAATTGTTGTTGTAGAAGGAGTGATTAATTTTTGTTGTGAGGAAGTTTGGATTTGATTTTGTTGAATTTGGTTGAGGAAATTTGGTGTTGTTGATGTAGAGGATGAGGGGTTTTTTGGGGTATTTTGGGTTTTGGGTAGTGTTTGAATGTAGAAGAAATGAAAATGAATGAGAGATAAGGGTTTAAGAGAACCGCTATATTTGAAATAGCAGAAGGGGACGAGCGGACCAAGGACTGGGACGCTCGGATTCTTCGCGTTTTGCCTCAGGAAATGACGCCACAGGACGAGCGTCTTTCAGCAAAGACGAGCGGATTTTTCATTTTGGGACGATCGTCTTCCTGGACGGACACTCGGATTCTGTTACAGGGTGATTTTTTAAATATCAACAGCAGAAAGACGAGCGTCTTCTCGGTAAGACGAGCGTCCTGAACCAGACGAGCGGATTCTCAATTGAGACGCTCGGATTCTGTGACAGACCATTTTTTTGAATTCTGCAGCTCTGCCAGATGTGCGGATTGTATCTTGGACGCTCGGATTCCTTGACGACGAGCGGATTCCCTTTTTGGCCGCTCGGATTCTTCCTTATCCACACGGATTTAGGTCCATCCGTGGGTACTGCATAACCCGTAACATTTTCATTCTTTAATTCTCGTGTTCTTCATTGTGGGGGCACTATAAAGGCATGAATAGCCTAGGCAATTGCTATCCCCACACGAAGTCAAAGCACTACACATTAATAAAATCATAAGTCCCTCCCTCACTTCTCTCAAAAATGATGAATATCTTGATCAAGGCACAGAAATATAAGTCCAAAAATGAAGAAAATGCAATGTAAAAATTGAAATGCAAGTTAGGGAGTTAGAATATTTACAAATTGTGGTTTAGGGAGGACTCTACCAAACTCTCATCCAATGTGAGATGTTAAGGGGGCATGTTCAAGGTGTTGTTGATGTTACTCAACACCTTGAAGAAGTAGTTAAAAGCTTGTTCATTATCATGATAAAGGTCCTCAATGGATTTTTGCACATGTTGTTCTTCGTGATGGTATTGGTTCATAGCATTACCAATGTAGGGATTGAATATCCCTTCGAACTGATCATCCCAAAGACCGCAAACTTCGTCTACTTGATCATTAAAAATTTCTTGAGTTGATAGGGACAACTCTCCTTCTTTCTTATATTGGCCAATGAGGCCATCCTCTTCACTTGTCATCGGTGAGCTTTTCAAGCTCTCTTTGTTGCTATTTCCTTGCTCTTTTTATGGTGCATCATCAACTTTCTTTTTCCATTGGAAATCCGAATTCTTCCTATCATCCTTCCGGCTATAGTGATCAACCATAAAGCATGGGTCATGCAAACGGGGAGCTCTCATGGTCTTGTCAAGATTGAAAGTTATGGTCTCGTCTCCCACTTCTAGAGTAAGCTCTCCGTGCTTCACATCTATCACCGCACCCACGGTGTGCAAGAAAGGTCTACCGAGGATGATCGGAATATTGGAGTCTTCTTTCATTCCAACAATGACAAAGTCCATCTGGATGAAGAATTTGCCGATTCTCACGGGAACATCTTCCCATATCCCTAACGGTGTCTTCGTCGATCTATGGGCCATTTGGAGTGTGATGTTGGTACATTTAAGCTCTCCCATCCCTAGCCTTTTACTAACCGAATACGGCATAACACTCACGCTTGCTCCTAGGTCACACAAAGCCTTGTGTATCGTGGTGTCGCCAATGGTACACGGTATTGAGAAGCTTCCCGGGTCTTTAAGTTTTGGAGGTGAACTTCCTTGAAGGATTGCACTACTCACCTTAGTGAAGGCGATAGTTTCAAGCTTCCGGATCGACTTCTTTTTCGTAAGGATGTCCTTCATGTACTTTGCATAAGCCGGCATGTGATTGATTAATTCCGTAAAAGGAATCGAGACTTCCAAATTATTCACAATTTCCATGAATTTTCCAAGTTGGTCATCAAACTTAGGCTTAGCTTGACGACTGGGGAATGGAATTCTAATCACAATGGGCTCCTTCTCCTTGGCCTTTTCTTGACTTTTCTTTGAAACTTCTTCTTTTGTTGGTTCATCTTCCTTAGAGTTTTGCACAACTTCTTCTTTGTCACTAGCTTCCACAACTTTATCCTCAACTTGCTTCTTTGGTCCTTCATATCTCGTACCACTCCTCAAGTGAATGACACTAACCGTTTCATGTCTTGGGGGATTACCTTGGGGTGGTAGTTGCCCCTTTTGTCTTTGAGAGTTTGAGGATGCTAGTTGGGTCAATTGAGTTTCCAACATTTTCGTGTGGGCTAGGATGTTGTTGATGGTGATGTCCTTTGCTTGGCTATCTTTTTGCATTTGAGTGAAAAATTCTTGTTGATTCTTTTGCATTTGGAGGACCGCTTTTTGAACATCAAAACCTTGGTCATTTTGTTGATTGTATGGGGTTTGATTTTGGTAACCTTGGTTTTGGTTGAAAAAGGGTCTTTGATTTTGGTTTCTCATGGGATGTGGGGTGTATGTTTGTTGAGGGTTTTGAACATTTTGGCTTTTGTATGAGAGATTTGGGTGGAATTTGGTGTTTTCATTGTAATAATTGGAATAAGGGGTGCCACTCTTATATGCTTGAAAAGCATTCACTTGTTCATTTGTTCCCCTACATTCACTTTGGTCATGTCCCAAAGTTCCACAATTCTCACATATCCCACTTGGGATTGATGAAGATGCTACCATGGCATTAACATGAGGCTTTGGTGATATTGAGGCTTCTTCAAGTTTAGCCATAGCCTTCTCAAACTTCAAGTTAATTGTGTCAATATGAGCACTAAGTTGAGCACCCAATTGAGTAATAGAGTCCACTTCATGCTTTCCTCCTCTTGTAGCCTTGCGAGGTCTACTATATTGTGAATTATGGACCGCCATTTCCTCAATCTTGTTCCAAGTTTGATTATCGTCAACTTCGGTGAACATACCATTTGATCCCATGTTGAGAATGTTTCTTGAGTCTTCATAAAGACCATTCCAAAATTGTTGTACCAAGAACCACTCGCTAAGTCCATGATGAGGACATGAGCGACAAATTCCTTTGAACCGCTCACAAGCTTCATACAAAGATTCTTCATCCCTTTGCTTAAAACCCGTAATTTGTGCTCTTAGCATGTTAGTCTTTTCCGGAAGGTAGAATTTTTTGTAGAAAGCTAAAGCCAACTTCTTCCAAGAGTCAATTCCAACAATAGCCTTATCAAGGCTCTTCAATCATTGTTTTGCGGTGCCGATTAGAGAAAAAGGAAATAAGACCCATCGAATTTGGTCTTGAGTCACACCGGTTTGTGAAATCGCATCACAATAGTCACAAAAAATTTCCATGTGAGAGTGAGGGTCTTCACTAGGCATCCCCCCAAATTGGCTTCTTTTGACTAATTGGATAAATGCGGATTTAGCAATGAAATTTCCGGTTAAGTGTTGTGGTGTGGGAGTACCATTCGGTAGGTTCTCCTCGGTTGATACGGAATGTGATGAGAATTTAGGCATTATGGGTCGATTTTGTGTTGGATTTTGTGTTGGGTTCTCCTCACCTTCTCTTGCAAAATGGTTGATGAACTCAATAGTGTTTGGTTGAATATCTACAACCTCACCAATACCTCTCAAAGTACCTCTAGCAAGTCTTCTATTGGTTGTCAAAGTCCTTTCAATTTCGTGATCAATGGGTAACAAGTTACCTTGTGATCTTCTAGACATGCAAAATATCAAACAACTTGAAAACAATTAGAATAAACCTTGAGGAGTTTTACTTCCCCAAGGCAAAGAAAGACACAACTAATAACAACCTAAGAAAATCAAATCAAGTTAACACCGTCTCCGGCAACGGCGCCATTTTTGGTCGGACTCACTTGAAGCTTAATTTTCGGTTACTTGTCGTTAGGAGCACCTAGACCAAAACAATATTTATAACTTCACAAACAACTCTACTATTAGTAAAGAGGTAAGTAAAGGTCGGATCCCAAGGGACGGGTATTGATGTAGGATTTTCGATTGCAAGTAGCGGTGTCTAGGGGTGTCACAATTTGGGTTGAGATAATAAGATCACTAAACTAAATAGCAATAAAAGTAAACAAGCAAGATGATTAAAATGAGATGTAAACAATTGATTAAAAGCACTAGGGTGTCATGGGGTCATTGGGGATTCATGGGAATTGATCATACAAACATATTCTCAAATTATAAGCAAGCAATTATTGTTGTGATGGATCGAGTTGGTTTATATCTTACAATCCTAGGAAGGTTTGGGTCCCGGAGCCGAATCGATTAGATTGTACAACACCTACAAGTCAACTTAATCCTCCCTACTCAACTATATGCATGGTCTAATGAGACTCGAGTTGGTTTATGTCTTACAAGTTTTATTGAAAAGGTAAGTGATGGGTAAAAAATGAAAGGATTCATATGCTCGCATTTCATCAAACATAACATGTGCATAAGTTGAGATCACAATAAGCAAGCAAATAAACTATGAAAACATATTAAATTAAGCATGAATCATCCCCCATGTTGGTTTCCCCTAATTACCCATTAACCCTAGTTAAGGAAACTACTCACTCATTATCAAGTTTAACATGTTAACAAGGTTGTCAATCATATTAACAAAGCAAAACATGATGAATAAATAAAGATGATTAACAATAATTAAAAAGGGATTAAGAGAATTATACCTACTAATGATTCCAAAATAAAGCTAAGAATAATAGAAGTACTTGATGAATGATTGGAAGGTTGTCAATCTCCCAACAATAACCCAAATAATCTTCAATTACCCAAAATAAAAGATGAACAAAAGAGAAATTAAGGAAATGAGATTTGTATTAATATTTGATTAGAAGTTGATTACAAGATTAAGAAGAGATTAGAATGATATAAACTACACTAAGGATTGATAAGAAGAACATGATTAATCTAATTAGACTAATGAGGTATTTATAATGGGGATTAGGTACACAAATTAGGGTTTACTAAGGGCTTAAATGACGATTAAGTCCTTGAGGAATTGCTCCTCTCAGAAAAGATGCGAGTCTCCTTTTTGCCGGTCTTTCACAAATATGCGCATCTTTCATGGAGGGAAGAAGAGGACGTATGGGCCTGTAAGACAATCCGAGCGTCCAAGGGGTCGGGACGTGCCGATTCTGGGGTGGCTGGACGAGCGTCTTAATGGCTGGACGAGCGGATTGGGGCGTGGTTGGACGGGCGTCCCTATGACAAAGACGCTCGGATCTTTGGAGTCCTGGACGGGCGTCTTGCTGTGCTGGACGAGCGGATCTCGTCACAGCTTTTCTTTTCTTCTTTTCTTCCTCTCTTCTTCCAATAATCCTCCGGGATTTAGTCGGGGATGCAAGGATTTCTTCATCATTGCCCATCTACTATAATATGTACAAAGGTCTTCTAGTCTTACCTTCTCTTTGATGCTTGGTCATTAGATTCGATCAATTTAGCTCTATTTTCCCATGAAAATCCAAGGTTTTCACTCCTCTCCTACCAAGGAAACAAAACCTCAAAGAATATTGAAAACAAAGGACTAAAGATAGTAAATGACCCAAATATGCACTAAAAAGCATAAGAACGAGGCTAATTCGGGGACTAAATGTGCTCAAATAATGGTCACATCAGGTTCTCTAACCATTTTTATGTGTTTAGAATATGGTTTTTGTGTAACTCCTTGCACATAAATCCATCTTAATTCTAAATGCTTAGCTTCATATCTTTAGTACTTCCTGAGTACTAACTAATGAACTATGTGGCTATATAGAGACTTCTCTCAAAGATTCAATTTGTAACTTTTCGTCATACTCCAAGTATACGAAATTTAAGAATGCTGATACATCTTAGCGTAATGAATTAATCCCGCAGCGGAAGCATGTGGATTCAATTTCTACATGTTCAATACTTTTTAACTTGTCAAGATTCTTATTAACATAAGAATATTCATTCAACGCTAATATCCTCTTAGAACTATGCATTATTAGAGATGTATTATTCTTCTCCTAAGTCTTCCATCATTCAAAATGCTCAATATGTCCCTTACACATAAGACTAGTAACACCATATTACTCCCACTAAACTCCATGTATAAACAGAACTACTCAACAATTCGAGAAAAGTTTATCACATGATTAATACATACAATTCAACTCCTTAACTTCTACTTAAAACTTTTTCTTAAGTTTTCATCCTACGTTAGGATAGTTGCGATTTTCAAAAACTCATGCTAGATGATTTTAAAATCCAACTGTCAAATTATATCCGAATTCAATGAGGCGTTGTTGTTGTGTGCAAAACCCTTTGCCACCAACCAACCAAGCTAAATAAACATTTTCATGTTTATGCTCATTTCGGACTTTTGCGGAGTTGAAACTAGATAAAGCATCTTAATAAGTTGCAGGTTTGTTACTTTCA
This sequence comes from Silene latifolia, assembly GCF_048544455.1. NCBI lineage: Eukaryota > Viridiplantae > Streptophyta > Magnoliopsida > Caryophyllales > Caryophyllaceae > Silene > Silene latifolia. The sequence continues at coordinate 91,028,223 of NC_133537.1, read as the reverse complement.
AAAATAACATGACTCCTGTCCACTTTACATTTCGAAGAAATAATTACTGATTTTGACCAAGAAGGAACATCTTCCTACGTCTTATTTTCAGTTTGTGGCTCTTGAACATTTTCTCCCACTCTGTCTTTAAGAAATAATCCTCTTTTCTTAGTAGGCAGCATCACGAGCCACAAACTCTTCGTTCTCGTGATATTGTAGGAAAAATGAGCACATGTTTGCTATCGAAACAAGCTACAATTAAGGTACCATGCCTAACCATATCTCATATGAAAAGTAGATGATTGCTTTAATCATGTTTTATATTAGTATAAAATTTTTAAATGCCAGACAAATTTTATAATAGAAACTACCACCAACTACAATGTAAACATTTAATCATATCGTAATGAAAGTGAACTTGCGATACTATATCACACTCTTTTTGGTGCAGATAAAAGTCATCACTTTATAGTTTCCCATTTTAACAAAGTACTAATACTTTGGTTTTATAATCTGTATGTTTTGATACCTTTTAAACATTTATTGAACTTATTCAAAGAATTTCTCTTCTTACCTCATTAAGTAGATACCTAATATCTACCTAGTTTGTTGGTAAAAGAGATGAAGAAGTAATAACCTTTTCTGATTGAAAATTGTATTCGACCATACACTTCAAAGTATAAATAGGGCGACTATCTTGCTCTATTCATAATCTACTTCCAGGAAAAAGTCATGAATTAACATGCTTTGAACACAAGATACGCATACCCCAAAAGATTCCCAATCAAATGGTTTGGGAGACTAGTCAAAACTAGTTTTTATATTTGATTTTCAATCGAGAATTGAGAAAGGATTGGGGTCACAAACTTGAGTCTTGTATATATGGCATTTTATTTCTAGTTTGAATATAATTACCTTGATTTGTATGGTCTCACCATAAACTTAATCATGGTATGTTAGGGCACAACGCTTTGCATAATAGTGAAACCCTTTTGTTTTTATACAAAACTTAAATTATATTCTTATTTAGAGTTAGTGTACATCATAACAATTATTGAGGTACATTTCTAAATACAAAACTAAAATGAGTACAATACAACATTCATATGTTCATGGATGAAATGGCAACTACCCTAGTTCCATTCATGCAAATTTCTGAACTTATTCTTGTTAGTCGTCACACGATAATACCAAAAAATATGATAAAAACATAAATTTGTATCAAATACTCATGATGTGGTATTTGGTAATAATGTAATGTAAATGTCATAGATATTCAAGAAGGAATATGTTGGAGTCACACAACCAACTTCTTTGATCTTTACTTATTTGGGGTTTGTCTCTATTTTAGTGTCTAACACCTTCTCTTTCGAGCCTAGTTCTATCCTTAACAATTAAGATAGGAACTTTACTTCATATTGCTCCCACTCACTTCAAGAATTTCTACTTGATGAAGACTTATCTTCATATAAATTCCTAGTTAATCCTTCACAAGGATGAACTCTATTGTGGTATTTGGTCAATCATAATTTCTAACAAATTAATTTACCAATTTAACATTGTCATGTTCTTAACAACTTAAGTGCTTGATGACAAGTGTTTAGGTTGAGCAATAAGACTTTTGAACAATGGATGCATAGAAGATATTATCAAAACATATTTTGACTAATCATTACCTCTAGTCATATTTCTTCACTAGAAATCATACATAGGTATGTTAGGAATTTAAGATGCTAATCTCATATGACATAGGACAACTCCTATGGAGTTCTATGGAATAGAATGATTCCTATGGAACTGGTCCACAACCTATGATACAGTTCATTTTTAGAAAGAGATTCTTTGTCGTAAGCAATAGTTGTTTTGTCGGAGATATGTGTAACAATTGAATGATATCGCATATGAGTAGGAGTAATGAATTAGAACAACATTAAAAACAACGAAATAGTAGGAAAATTAAACATTCATCGTTATATCTAAAATATTTTAGCATATTTTAGCATTTATATAATGACCTCCACCCAATTATATAAATGATTCTGAGATCCAAAATTCATAGTAACTTGGATGTGAGCCAACAGGCTCTCTACACCTTTACTAATATAACTTGGTGGGTTAACCCTCTTAACCGATTCTACAATTAGAACTCTCGGTCGATGAATTTACGTTAAGTTCATCTTTAGCCCGAACATATTGCGGCTACGGTCGCAAATACCTTCGTTGAGATCAACCAAATTTTCGAAGTGTAATAACTATTTATTACCCAACATACCCAACATCAATTGAAAGCACCCCAGTATAATGTTTCAATACTGTATTGTACCTATATGAAATTGGGATTCATGAGTTCCGACTATTTGGTAAGGCTAAGTCTCAATCTTTTAAAATGTGTGAGGTCGAGTCAGTTTATTATCTATCAAATTTAAGTGAACTAAATTTTTGAACTAATGATAATTATAATTGACACGGTCGATTACTCGATATGATATGCATGTGTTGTTTATGGCGATTTGGCAATGCATGCAACATATAAAAAATAAATGCAAAGCAATAAATAAATTTCCTAGTATGGCCTTCCTAAAATAGAAAATCAAATAATCTATTACAAATTCGGAAACCAACTCCATTGGTCCCTTGAACTTCAAGTTGTACGCTTCCCAAGGTAACACCGTCTTGATCGGAACGCCTTTCCGCATGGCACCGTCTTGAAGGAACTCCGGAATTACAAATAATAATAAAATACATAGCTATTCCTATTATATATTTGTAATATGAAAAATAGTAAAAATAAAAGTGATACGAGATGACATTAAAATACAACCGAATCAGTATTCCCTTACATTGCGGGTAATACCGATTAAAACTAAGGCCATACTAAGATAAAATTACATAATTCAAAATTACATAAATAAAATTATGACATTCATCAATAAAAAGAAGCATTAATATATGTGTCTAACATGCCAAATTAATATGCCAAATCGCCCTTCTTAAACCTTATATCGTATATGAGCCGGTTTTATGGAAATGCGTGATAATAACTTATTAAAATCACAAATCAATACTTAAATCAAATTTAAGCCCAAGTTAATTATGCTAACCTTCTTAGGTTTCGAAAATTAGCCTTTACTCAATTTTTGATAATAATTCAACTTGATATAATTTTTATGCTCATTTTTGACCCTAAAATCATAACTTTTATGAAATAAATCCAAATTAAATTATAATAATTTCAAAATATGAATTTTAAATTTTTGAACATTCTGTAATATATCCATGACACTCATAATGTCAAAAATCATGGTTAAAATTTTCGAATTTATTTCGAGAAAAATGTAGTTGCGATTTATCGGTTTTATCAAATAAAACATCTAAAGCATTTAAAAATTAATCTAATCAATTTTTCTACTTTAGATCTGATAAGTGGGACATAAATGCAACCTAAAATAATTTTCTCATGCCATGTAATTTGTTTTAGCTATTTTTGCTAAAATAGTCACTATTTATGTTATTTTCACACTAAAAATTCTTAAATCATGCAAAATGAATCCCGTTCATATTAAATTTTACACACAGTGAGTAAAATGTGCATGTGACAATATATTAAAATTTCATGGCATGTTTCGAAGCTTAACTATTTTTAACCATTTTACCTCCATTTAATCCATTTTTATCTCATAAAAATCATAAATAATGCAATATTAATCACATTAATACAAAATTTTACATACAATACATAAAATATGCATGTGAGGTCATACTAAAAAATCATGGCCAGTAGTGATGTTTAACTATTTTTAGTAAATAAAAGTTCATTTTCTTTAATAAAATGTAATTATTTCACTAAAAATCATTAAAATAAGCAATAATCATCCATAAATCATCAATATGACCTAAATATATTTTAGAACCAGAATATATTACATGCAAAAAATTTCGTGACTTTATCCTTATAAATCACAAATTATCTAGTTTTAATTAAGTTACATTTAACTCGGAAAAACCAAACCGATTATGCATGCAACACCAAAGCTCTTGATGCCAATTGTTGGGTTCAAAAACCCCTATTAGATTCATCTAATCATTTTATAAATTACTTATAATTTACATTAGTGTGGATCTAGTTACATGCATAACAAATGAACAAAATATAAGGAGAAAATCATTTTCTTACATACAATATGGTTCGAAATTAGGGCACAAACAAGGACACCTTCCTTATTTGTTCTTGAGCTTAAATGAATAGATGATCCTCCAAACTCAAATATAGAGATACTCCTTACAAATTCCACCCAAGACTTTCCCTTAAACTAATATATTAATTAACTAGCTTAATATATTAGTAGCCCTTAAATGTGTTCTAATAATAATATATATTACTACTCTAGTAATCTTGTATTGTTATATTAGAATTTAGATGAACAACTTATGTGAGATCTAAAACTATTTTAGAGAAATAAAGAGAAGCATCTTAGAGAGAATAAGAGGAAAATACATGAATGAAAATAATAGAGAACAATTTCTCTATATGAAAGAGGGGGAGCCGGTTTTGGGGGTTATAGAAGGACAATGCATGGCCTTCACCCTTTTGCTTTTTCTCTTTTCTAAATACATACATAGGTATGCAAGGCTATTATTTAGGTTATGATGGTGTTTTATTTATAAATTAAATAAAACATCCACTATCCTATAAACCCCTCTATGTTTCGGTCCACATATAAAATGGACTTTCATTTTATTTTGTCAATTTGTCGTTTGTCACACAATATGTCACATGTAGCATGTAACATGTTATTAATTAATTTAATGCATATATATATATATATATATATATATATATATATATATATATATATATATATATATATAGGCGGGATCTCGTGAGTTGGGTTCTTACGGTGAGTTGTGAGTTGGGAAAATCTCAGTCAATAGATCAAAGGAAATCAAGGGCTGAGATAAAATTAAAAATCAAACACAACCCACGGACAAATTAAAAACAAACAATACTCCCTGTCAAAACCCATTGAAAAATCATCTTCAACCCCCCTCTCTCTCTCTCTCCATAAATTACCATCATCGAATTCTACACTTCAATATCTTATCAACAGCATTCTTTTTTATTAAATATAAAATCAAATCAATATGAATTCCAAATATAACAAATTTGATTTGGACTTAGGCATCAGATCAAACAAGCGTTCATCGAAATCTCCAAATCAAAGCAAAAACAATTCAAATAGTAATTCTAATTCGTATTCGTATTCGAGCTCGCTACCTTGGTGGTTTAATTGGTGGTTAACGAATTGATGGTGGGTAACTATGGTGGCTTTGTGTCGATTCCAATTATAACTAAGCTGTGTTGGTTTGGATTGTTTGGAATAAATTGAGCTTTTGCGATTCCAGACGGCCGTTCAAGCAAGCGACTTTAGAATCACAAATGGACAGAGGAGATCGAAATTGTGGTCCCTCGATTTGTGGTGTGTTTCGGTTGACGCCATGTCGATGGAGCGATGGTGCGTGGGGCTAGGGCGAATGGTGAAGGAGGTGTGGCGAAGGGTGGTTGTCGAAATAACATCATTTAGGAGTCATAAAGGAAATTCGTAATTTTGTAGCTCTCAGAATTGAAAATATTTTCGTTGATTTGTAACCTTGTGGTTCGTTGGTGGTCTCGAGTTGGAACAGTGCGAGTGAAGGGTGGAGTTAGCTCTTGTGTTGGTGCACGAGTCGGTGGCGGAGTTGTCTTGGTGGTGCGTTATGCCGACGAAGTGAAGGTGGTGGTTTGTATGGAATTGTGGGGCTCCGAATTAACGTGGCGTTGGGGCTGACGAAGTGAATGTCGGATGTTCTTATTGGTGAAGCTTGAACCGGGTTTGGGTTTCGATTACGGATCTTTGAACAAAGACGGTGATTAGCGTGAGTCGGGTTCGAACCGAATACGAGTTGATGGGGACGACTGATTTAGTTGTTTATTCGGGCTTGGAATGTACGATGTTTATGAGTGAATTGGTGATGCTGTTATGGTTGGTCGTGGTGTTTGATGGGGTCATCCGGAGTATACATAATATCAAACTAAGGTGAGAAATATGCAAATAGGGAAAAAGTTTGGATCTTTTCATTTTTTAGACTAATATTGTTGCACATAAACAAAAAATGATTTCTTGTTCTAAGAAAATGACAACAGACGTATAATTCTCACCAAACTCGATGAGCTAAAAATACGGAGTGAGTTGGTGATCTTTGTTATGGTTGATGAATGCGACCTGAAATTGGCCACATTGAAACAATTCGTCGGTCTTTTGGAGGAAAAGGTTGTCGGCGTCGAGCATGAACACCCTATCATACTCCACAAGGTTCCAAGCATATAGTTATTAATGGTTACACCGGAGTAACAACACAATAACAGCACAATAACACGTGGTAAAAAAAGAGAAAAAATAAATCAAAGTAGTAAAAAAAATTAAAGTGACACCGGAATAATATCACAATAACAATAGAATAACAGCACAATAACACGCGGTAAAAAAAAGTAAAAAAATCAAAGTAGGAGAAAAAATCAAAGTAGTAAAAAAATCAAAGTGATACCGGAATAACATCACAATAACAATGAGAATAACAAAGAGAATAACAAAGACAATAACACGTGGTAAAAAAAAAAAAAAAAAAAATCAAAGTCGTAAAAAAAATCAAAGTGGCACCGGAATAACATCACAATAACACCAGAATAACAGCACAATAACATGCGGTAAAAAAAGAGTAAAAAAATCAAAGTAGTAAAAAAATCAAAGTAATAAAAAAATCAAAGTGACACCGGAATAACATCACAATAACAATGAAATAACGATAGAATAACAAAGACAATAACACGTGGTAAAAAAAGGAAAAAAAAATGAAAGTCGTAAAAAAAAAAACGATTGGCAACTAAATAACATCACAATAACACCGAATAATAAAGACAATAACATGCGGTAAAAAAAGAGTAAAAAAATCAAAGTAGTAAAAAAGCAAAGTAATAAAAAAATCAAAGTGACACCTTTTAATAACATCACAATAACAAAAATAACAAACGAGAATAACAACACAATAACGCGTGATAAAAAAAAATCAAAGTCGTAAAAAAATCAAAGTAATAATGAAATAACGGCATAACAATAACAATAAGACACAATAACATGTGGTAAAAAAGAGAAAAAAATCAAAGTCGTAAAAAATCAAAAGTAAAAAAGCACAATAACAATGACATAATAACACGAGGTAAAAAAATTAAGAGTAAAAAAATTCAAGTAAAAAAATCACACAAAAAAAAAAAAAAAAGGTAACATAATGAGAAAATTAGAGAAAAACATAAGAGAAAAAAAAATCAAAATTGTAAAAAAAAGCATAATAACACGGGGTAGAAAAAAGGATATAAAAAAATTAAAGTAAAAAATAAAAGAGTAGCACTAGAAAAAAAAAAAGTAAGTAAATGACAATGATTTTATATGACAAGTAAGATTAGATCTTGACCACCCATCTCTAATATAATCTAGTGGCTGAGATTCCCCCAACTCACAACTCACCATAAGAACCAAAAACACCAAATCCAATCTCTCTCTCTCTCTCTCTCTCTATATATATATATATATATATATATATATATATATATATATATATATAGTGGCGGGATCTCGTGAGTTTGGTTCTTATGGTGAGTTGTGAGTTTGTGAATCTCACTCATTAGATAAAAAGGAATGGATGACTGAGATTGAAGCTAATATTAACAAAACCATAGTACCACACGAAAGGAAAGCCTGACAACTTGAATATCAAAATAATCCCCCAAAAAAAAACTCTTAGAAATACGATTAATAGCTAGAAATCAGCAATTCATCTTCACCGATCAAATTTATCACTAAAATCACTGTAAAAATCAATGTTTTTTTTCCTAAATTTATGAATAATTGATCAATTTCCAGTTAATTTGAACAATTGATATGCGAATTATTGCGAATTTGTTGCAGAACAATTCAAATCAAGATTGTAATTATACGATTTGAAGTATAGCAGAATTACTGAGTAAAATTCCTCATTTTCCTTGTTTTTGAGAAGGTGAGAAGGAGAAAGTGATGGCATAATCGTCATCAAATTAGAAAGTTGTGTATGCAGGTTGGATAGTTAAGATTTGGAGAAGGAAAATCGGTCGATCTTATATTCATAAGTGATATTTTGTTCTTCGGCCTCATCTTCTTGCTTATGATAAGCGTAAACCTCATTACCTCAAGATAATCAGGTTATTTTGTTGTTTCTGTTGTTATTTTTGTTGTTGTTGATGATGATGAATGTAAACCCGGAACCAGGACGAGGTGACTGGCCTGAGCTCGAACCCATTGATAAGGTTATTCATGGTGCTTGTTGTCGATGTGGGAGCAAGTGAGCGGGCTGGTTTTTGCAAGAAGTGCTGCTCGTATCCGGGTAAAGATCTTTGGTCTGCTCAGGTACGAATCTGACCGGAATTAAGGTGAATTGCTGGCAGTGCGAGATGCCGGTGGTGTAGGCAATTCAAGGCTGCTGATGGGCGAATTGAACCATGTTAGCTTCTGACATTGTATGGTCTATTGTTTGTTACGAATGAATGTTAAGCTGGTGAATAACTCTTCTTGGTTAGAAGAACGCGAGAAGTATGTTATAGGAGTACTACTTACTGATTGATTTGCCAATTGAGAAGTCATTTACTCATGAGTTTTGTCATTATGCAGAAAAATCAAAGGACAATCACTGTCATCAATGATCTCAGAAACTGCACCAGAATGCTGCACAGTCTATGTTGTTTCCAAGGGAAAGTTAGAGGCCTTACGTCCATCAGAAGGCGAGAAACATAGGAGTTCTATTGAATATGATAGTAGTGCAGTCGACTCGACCAACAGTTCATCAAGATACACAACAAGCACTTTAGGTAATGTGCTTATATAACGAAACATTATATCAGGTGTACACTAGCCATCTCTGAGTTTGGAAGCAGCAAATAATTAACTAAATGTAAGGTGGGCCCCGCCCCAGCTTACCTTTCGCCATTAATGGCGGATTTGGAGGTGATAAAAATCTGATTTAATGTAAGTGTAGTAGTGTCAATGGAGAGATGTGAGGAGGTGTTGGTGGATTGTGTTGAAGTTTCTGTAAAAGAGGAGAGAAGAGAGTGAGGGAACAAGCGAGAAAGGGGAGTTTTCTTTTTCAACGATTTTAATGTAGTTTTGTTGGGTTGATTATCTATCATGTGCGATTTTGGCCCATAAGGAATACAAATAGAGATGGATTAAGAGTAATGCAACCGAGATTCTCTTCGTCCCTTCGATCTCACCCCTTCAAAGTAAGGTTACCACTGTCGTTGATCGCCCTGAGTTTCTAGGACACCGTAATAATACCAGAATAACAGCACAATAACATGTGGTAAAAAAAGTAAAAATCAAAGTAGTAAAAAAAATCAAAGTGACACCGGAATAACATCACAATAATACCAGAATAACAGCACAATAACATGCGGTAAAAAAAAAGAATAAAAATTCAAAGTATTAAAAAAATCAAAGTGACACCGGAATAACATCATAATAACAGCAGAATAACAGTAAAATAACAGCACAATAACGCGTGGTAAAAAAAGAAAAAAACCAAAGTTATAGCAGAATAACATCACAATAACGGCGGAATAACAATAACACGTGGTAAAAAAAAAGAGAAAAAAATCAAAGTAGTAAAAAAAATCAAAATAGTAAAAAAATCAAAGTGACACCGGAATAACATCACAATAATGAGAATAACGAGAATAACAAAGACAATAACACGTGGTAAAAAAAAGAAAAAAAAAATCAAAGTCGTAAAAAAAATCAAAGTGACAGCAGAATAACATCAAAATAACAGCGGAATAACAATAACACGTGGTAAAAAAAAAGAGAGAAAAAAAAATCAAAGTAGTAAAAAAAAATCAAAGTGACACCGGAATAACATCACAATAACGAATAACAGTAGAATAACAGCACAATAACACGTGGTAAAAAAAGAAAAAAATTCAAAGTCGTAAAAAAAGTCAAAGTGACAGCAGAATAACATTACAATAACAGCGGAATAACAGCACAATAACATGCGGTAAAAATAAGAGTAAAAAATCAAAGTAGTAAAAAGAATCAAAATAGTAAAAAAAATCAAAGTGACACCGGAATAACATCACAATAACAGCAGAATAACAGTAGAATAACAGTACAATAACACGTGGTAAAAAAAAAGAAAAAAATCAAAGTCGTAAAAAAAGTCAAAGTGACAGCAGAATAACATCACAATAACAGCGGAATAACAAAAACATCACAATAACATGTGGTAAAAAAAAAAGAGAAAAAAAAATCAAAGTCGTAAAAAAAATCAAAGTAAAAAAAGCATAATAACACTAGGTAAAAAAAATAAGAGTAAAAAAAATTTCAAGTAAAAAAAAATCTGGTACAAAAAGAAAAAAAAAGGTAACATAATGAGAAAACTAGAGAAAAACATAAGAGAAAAAAAAATCAAAGTTGTAAAAAAAAAGCATAATAACACGAGACAAAAAAAATAAGAGTAAAAAAAATTTCAAGTAAAAAAAAATCTGGTACAAAAAGAAAAAGAAAAAAAAGGTAACATAATGAGAAAATTAGAGAAAAACATAGGAGAAAAAAAAAAGCAAAGTTGTAAAAAAAAGCATAATAACACGAGGTAAAAAAAAAGGAGATAAAAAAATTAAAGTAAAAAAAAAAAGTAGCACTAGAAAAAAGAGAAAATAATGACAGTGGTTTTATATGACATGTTAGATTAGATCTTGGCCATTCATCTCTAATATAATCTAGTGGTTGAGATTTCATCAAAGCACAAACTCACAACTCACCATAAGAAACCAAACTCACAAGATCCTATCTCTCTCTCTCTCTATATATATATATATATATATATATATATATATATATATATATATATATATATATATATATATATATATATATATATATATATATATATTAATTAAATTACATATAACAAATTGTCTAGTATTTCACAATTACATGGTATAAAATGAGACATGTTAATATAATTTACAACATTTTGTAATTATTGTTTGGGCTAAAAATAGCGTAATAAAGAAAGCCCACATGGTGAAATAAAGATTATAAATGAGGAGGAAGGGAGCCCGCGGTCTGCAAAAGGGAGATGGGCTTGAGAAGGATCAAGAGCCCACCGTGGAAGGTGCCCGCGTAAAGGAAAGGAGTGTTAGGGAGAAGTCAGGGAGAATTTAGGGAGATTAGGGAGAATTGGTAAAAGATTTCGGGTTTGGAAAGAAGTCTTTATGGAAATAATATTCCCTTTCCATATTCGAGGTAGGACATATCTAGGGTTCTTACCCTATAAATAGCCAAGGAAGGAAATCAAGAACGGCATTCATTCATCCATATATTCATTCAAGATTATATTCAAGACAACCACATCACGGCATATCACTCACAAATATACACCGTCCGAGATCTTGCAGGCCTGATACCTAACGCCAGCAAGATTTGCATAAACGTTATCATTGTAATCATCCTCCTATTCATATAGTGCAATACTTGGCGAGTGCATCCCCCTCCCGCGTTGTTCCCACCTTGGGTTTTCCGGGTCACCAAAATCTTACGTGTCAATTTACATTACGCACTTTATTTCCCGTTTACTTATTGACATACAAATCATCATACAATCGACCAACGAATATAGACTACATTGACCCTAAATCGACTTAGGTAAAAAAGACCTAAACAATTTGGCGCCCACCGTGGGGCATTGTGGTCGTCAATCGTTGATATTCTGAATATACAATGGAAAAGCAAGTATCCGAAGCCATGTCGGGAGCGAGCGACCATCGCCACCACCATCGTCTACCCAAAGTTCAACATCGACGGTGGCCACGCAGCTCCGGACATACCCCAAGAATCATACCGACAACAAAATCCTCTCTACCTCTCAGGGACCCTGTTGTCTCGGCCCGGACCAGATCGAGACAAAAGGAACATCAAGCTCGGGCGTCACTCCGCCGCCCGGTCCCCACGCAGATTCTGCTCGCCGGCGTGGAAAATCTTCAGAAAGCTATGGAAAACATGAGAGAAGATCAAAGGAGAGCGAGATCTTGAGGTAAGAAGGAGAGACAGAGAGCTCACGGCACAAATTGATCTCCTGAAGCGCGATCCAAAGACTCCGCGAACGGGACGAGGGGAAGGAAGATTTCCTTTGGTAGATCGACACAAGAGGCGGCAGGCAGCGAAAGCGGATATCTGGCTGAAATAATTACAAGATTGGATTTGGCTACGACACCGTCAGATGGAAGGATAACCCCACGAGGGTTAGGATACCTCACACCAAGATAGCTGGGAGCCGGCCAGTGCGTAGGGAATACAAACGGGGGGCCCCCCGGTCGGCGGCCTGCGGCAATCGATCGGACACCATAGCGAGGATCCGAGTCAAACCAAGCAAGTGAACCGCGCGGCGAGGGGACAATCGTTGCCACAACCCCCCAGCGGCCCGAACTTATCGAGTCTTCAAGAACCCGGATCGGGAGGAACTATGCGAGACAAATGATAGGCGGACCCCAGTTCACCAATATAACTAATCAAAGTACTTGAACTAAAGGAGATGCTGAGCAGGGTTCCAGGGCTACCACCCCCACTCGAGAAAGCAGCTCTAGACAGTTATGCCGACTCACCATTCGTGGACACCATATCCATCACAGCCATGCCAAAGGGGTTCACAAACCCAAATATGCCTCTCTTCGACGGCACAGACACCCCTTTGATCATATCGGCCAAGTATAAACGAGAAAATGATGACGGTAACGGCCGTAGGACAAGTTAAGGAAGCTGCGTGTGCAAAGGATTCGGGTCCACCCTAACAGGACCCGACACTTGATGGTTTGTAAGCACATGAAACAGTCGATATCTACATTTTTGAATTGGTAAACGCATTTACTCAACGGTTCATGGCAAACGAGAAAGCCACGAAGCATGCGGGGGACCCATGTACGAAATCGTCCGGGGGCGAGGAGAGAGCATCGGAGAATACAATACCGGTTTTAACAATGAGAAGGTAGCGATGCGAGAGTGTGATATCTCAACAAAGGTAGAAGCCTTCAGAGAGGCCTCCACCACGACTCGACCTATACAAGCATCCGACTATGCATCCTTGCCATAGTTTGAAGTAGTGCGGAGAGAAGGCAGTGCCGCGATCGACCGGAGGAAGATATCCTAGCGAGCCGGCTTACGAGCACGCCAAGTATTTCTAGTACTTCTTGTAGTGGAGAAATCGGAAGAAAGCAAACCACCAACAAGAAGGACGAGAGATACGGGCCATATGGGAGGGGAGTCAACGAGAATCGAGGAAAACCAGCTACTCCCCACCCTGGCGAATATGGATTCACCACAGTATCGGAGGAATCTTGAAGGCACTTAGAGAGATGGGAGATGGAGTCAGGTGGCCTAACCCACCAGTAGGAGAACAAGCTTGGAGAAAGGATAGCAAGAACAAGTGCGAATTTCACCGTGATATTGGGCACAACACCGAGGATTGCTATACATTGAGAAGAGAGATCAAGCGCTGTACAAACAAGGAAAGGCCGAGCCACCTGTTACCACGTGGGGGCAAGCGGCGGGGATAAGGTAGGTTCCGCCAAGCCCGACCCACCCACATGCACTAAAATTATAAACATGATAACAAAGCGCTCGGACTTAAGCGGCCGACATACTCAAAGGCAGCTAAGAGGCATGCCACCGAGACCAAAGGAGACAGACCGGCTAATTCTTGCGAATATCTCACGGTGATCGCGTGATCGGCTTTGATGAACGAGATACATACGATGAACGAGAGCACCATGATGCACTTATTATCACCTTGTCAATGGCCAATTGCACAAAGAAGAAAGGTCTTGGTAGATACAAGAAGCTCGGTCAACTTAATCATCTTTGAAAACCATAGAGAACATGGGATTCAAATGAGAAGGATTTACAGAAGAAGACTATTCCGCTAGTAGGCTTCAATGGAGAAACAACCACTAAGCTAGGTGAGATAATCATCCCTACCTATGTGGGAGGAGTCAACAAGCAAGTCCGGTACCTGGTTATAGATGGCCCCTCTACTTACAACGTCATCCTAGGAAGACCATGGCTGCACCGGATGAAAGCGATCCCTTCAACATATCACCAGTGCATAAAGTTCCCCACCCCATGGGGAGTAGAAACGATAAGAGGAGATCGGGAGGAAGCTAGAGGTCTGCTACAAGAAGGCACTCAAGTGCACCGCCACCCTCCCGTATAGCAATTACTGAAGCGACCTATCCGGGACGAATACATCAAGCCCCAAAGAGAAGAGCTGGATCAGTTAACACGGACAAGCTGCACCCGAGAGAGAACCGTGCTCATTGGAGCGGGATGTACAGAAGCTTACGACGGCTGACTAGTCAAGTTCTTACAAGATAACATGGATTGCTTTGCATGGTCACATGATGATATGATAGGCATAGATCCATCCATCATAACACACAAGCTTAGCGTGGACCCAAAGTGTAAACCCATCCAATGAGAGAAGGAGAAAGTTTGCGGCAGAGAGAAATAAGGTAATCAACCAGGAAGTAGACACCTTTCGGCGTGAAAAGAAGATAAGAGAAGTGAAATACCCAGAATGGCTGTCTAATGTAGTTGTGGTGCCTAAAAAAAATGGGAAGTGGAGAGTATGTGTGGACTTCACCGATCTCAACAAAGCATGTCCTAAAGATCCATTCCCTTGCCTCATATTGATGCAATGGTAGATGCAAATAGTGGACACGAGATGCTAACATTTACGGGACGCATGGAGTGGATACAATCGGATCAAGATGGATCCTGCAGATCGGAGAAGACAGACATTTATGTCCGAGAGAGGAATATATTGCTACAATGTCATGCCATTCGGCCTAAAGAACGCAGGCTCCACATATCAAAGGCTGGTTAACCGCATGTTCAAAGAGCAAATAGGAAAAACCATGGAGGTGTACATTGATGACATGGTGGTAAAATCGAAAAAAGCCAAAGATCATATGCGGCATCGGCGAAACATCCAAAGACCCGCAGGAATACAAGATGAAACTAAACCCATCTAAATGCACCTTCGGGGTATCTTCTGGCAAGTTCTTGGGCTATATTGTGACTCAAAGAGGAATAGAAGCCAAGATCGAGCAGATCAAAGTCATCTTCACAATGAATCACCCGAGAAGCCTAAAGATATTCAGAGATTAGCTGGAAAGGTAGCGACCACTGAACAGTTCATTTCAAGATCTTGAGACAAATGCGAGGCTATTTTACGACGTACTAAGGAAAAGCCGGAAGTTCGAATGGACCGGCTGAACACGAACAAGCCTTTAGAGACACTGAAGCACTATCTCAAAGGCACCCACCACTAACTGTCAAAACCAAAGCCAGGTGAACCATTATTCCTATACACGGCATCACAAGAAATGTAGATGAGTGTTGTCTGGTCGAGAGCAAGAAAAGAAGCGAAGCTTGATATACTACGTAAGCAAGTCTCTGCTGCCGCGGAGAGACCAGTACACATCCCTTGAAAAGTTAGTACTAGCATTGGTAGTAGCATCTCACAAACCGCGTCCCTATTTTGAGTCACACATCATACATGTTGTGACAAAATACCCGCTAAAAGCTATCATGAGGAAGCTGAATCGTCGGGAAGAATGTCTAAATGGTCGAGTACACCTCGGTGGATACGACATCAATACGACCCTAGAACAAAGCAATCAAATCACAAGCACTGGCCGACTTCGTGTCGACTTGATCCAACCATTCGAAATGCGCGATATCTGAGATCCTCACTTTAGAAGGAAGTAAACGGACGAAGTCCGCGGATGCATATCGACGGAGCCTCCAACCAAAGGGGCGGTGTAAGATTAATTCTGCGATCACCACGGGGAGATCGATAGCACAAGTCTGTAAGATGTGAATTCAAGGCAACCAACAATGAAACGGAATACGAAGCCTTGATATTGGGAATGAAGCTAGCTCGGAGTTAGGGGTCGACACTGCTCATATCCAGTGACTCTTTGTTAATAGTCAACCACGTGATGATGAGTTTATAGCCAGATATTCGAAGATGATAGCATACCTAAAAGTAGCAAAGGAATTAAAACAAAAATTCGAAGCTTACAAGCTTAAACGAGTCCCCGAGATCATAACGTGGAAGCAGACGCCCTAGCAACCACAGGGGCAACATTCAAGCCAACAGAGTCATCATCCCGGATTCCAATAGCACATATCTTTGGAACCTTCTATCCGAGAAGGTAGACGAAATAGATAGGGGTGAATGGAGGATCCGCAAGGCGAAAAGGAAGTCAGCGATTCTGAGAGGAAGGTGAGAGCTCTCGGTCAAGAGGGCGATGCGACGAGCGGCACGATCCAAAATAGACGATCGCGCACACCTTACCTAGATCGCTGCGCCATAACAAGCTACCAGATGATAAGAAGGAAGTAAGAGCTTTTAGAATAAAGGCCTCCAGATTCATACTTATTGATGATATATTATTCACAAAGTCGCTAGCAGGCCCCTACCTACGGTGCCTGGACAAGGAAGAAGCACAGACTGTGTTACATGCTCTCCACAGTGGCGAATGTGGAAACCATGCAAGGGCGAGAAGTCGGCAAATAAAGCCCTCGAGGCAGGGGATACTATTGGCCTACAATGAAGCGAATCGGCCAGTATGCACGAAAATGTGACGCCTTTGCCGCTCGACCAATGATTCACCAACCAGCAGAGCCCCCGCACCCTATTATTTCTCCCTAGCCATTCATGACATGGGGCATGGACATAGTAGGCCCCCTACCACGAGCCACAGAAAACAGAACCTGGATGCTAGCAATGACAGATTACTTCTCAAAGTGGATAAAGGCAGAAGCATTCACAGAAGTAAAGGACAAACAGGTCATCTCATTCATAAAACGAAACATCATCTGCAGATTTGGTATCCAATCAGAAATTATATGTGACAATGGCTCACAATTCATCTCAAACGATCTGACCGAAGGATCTTGTGCAGTGGAACATCACCTTAAAAAAGTCAGCACCCATGACTCCAAAGTCCAAGTGACAAGCTGAATCCAGCAATAAAATCATTATGGACAATCTGAGAAGAAGGTTACAGGAGTTAGGAGGAAAGTGGGCAGATGAATTGTCACTAGTATTGTGGTCAGACAGAACGACGCCAAAGATAGCAACAGGTCAAACACCCTTCAGCCTGGTGTTTGGCGCGGAAGCAGTCATTCCATCAGAAGTTCTAGTTCCCACCCACAGGTATGAAAATATGACGAGGGAACTGAACAGTGCAGAGATGACCAGAAGCCTGGACACAATTGACGAGCTGCGAGCAAGCGCAAAAATCCGTCTGGCTGCCTACAAACGATCGGTGGCAGGGAGTTATAACAAGAACGTAAAAATCGGGGCTCCTGGAGGTAGGAGACCTGTTCTCAGAGGTGTTCGAACACCAAGAATCGAAAAGCAAGCAAATTCGCCTACAAATGGGAAGGACCATACCAGGTAGAAGGAGTTGTTGGCCATGGTGCATCTGATGATGACTATGGACGGTCAAATCATACAACGCCCATGGAACATACTTCACCTGAAGAGATATTACTTTTAATAATAAGTAGACTCTAGTTTTCAGAATAATGTACTATGAGAAGCCAAATCATTTTTAAAGATAAAATAAAAATTCGGTAGTAGGCATACTACCAGTTTCTCTCTTATTTCTGGTGTCTTTAGTTGTTTTTAAAATTTTAAACTACTATTGGATGGTGTGGTCTGGCAGCGTCCTGGGACCATAATTGCTCTGGTACCCCATGAGATAACGACAGGTACATCGCATCATTCTGATAGATTTTCCTATTTCCAGGCTTCTCTAAGTACATCACTTTGAATTCTGGTATCTATGGTACTTTGAAAGGATGTCTAGCAGGACAATCAACTGCCAACGCGGGCTGACAAGGCACATGGCATTCCAACATGCCTAACCTATTTTCTCCACAAGGACCACCCTCACCAGGCGGACTGTGGAACATACGAAAGGGAGCCTGGGTGATACTGAATACGCTTATCCGGCTACCCCGATACCACCCCACTGGACGTAGCTCGCACTAATCGCACTTAATCGGGGCCCCGACATGCATGCAAAAACGAACATGGAACGTAGGGATATTTGCGCTACTGAATCTGCGCAGCGTCTCCATCCGCGTCCTAGAATGACGATAAACTTGCCTCAATGACGCCCTGCTGCATAAAACGAGACGAACACACCTTGCGTCATGAACAAGGTTAAGTAGTCCACAAATCTGCGATACGCCTAAATCGACCAGCCCACCGACACGACGACTAGCTTGGTCTGGATCGATCTTTTCAGGTGACCAGGGGTCAAATCGAGGCCCTGGTTGACACGGCCACTCCTCCTTACATTGCGGCATACGCCTAAATCGGCCATCATCGACACGGCGCTAGGCCGAGTCATAACGTTATCCTTTTCAGGGTGACAGGACTCGCCTAAATCAGTCAAACAGACTGACACGACATAAACTTCCTAAAAACAGGGAGAATAAACAAACAAACACACGACATATAAGCTAAAACCTTGCCAAACTATGACAAGGGGCATTTCAATATATGGCCAAAATACGGCCCCAAGTTTAACCGCCACCCTGGCGGAGCAAACACAAGAACAAGTTTAAAAAACTTACAAAGTCTGCCACCTCTGGGCCAGACTGCCAAAACGTTTATCGAAACATAAAAATTTAATTATCGGTCACATTAATGACCTCCACCTCTGGCATCTCCTCTGCCTGCTAACCTCTCGTTTCAGGTACCGCATCAGTCTGAGCATCCTCAGCCGCCATAGCTCCCTTAGCTCCGTCAGTAGCATCCTGGGACATTCCAGCCTCACCCCCAGCAGCCTGCTCAGCCATTGTAGGAGAATTCACCTCACCAACTTCAGGCATCAGCACGCTCAAATCAGGTTGGGTGGGGTAGAGCATCTGCAGCTGCTTCTCCTCTTCCTCTATAGCCTGCTGGGTGGGAGCCTCCTCAAGGGCAGCATGCATCCCGCTGATCTTTCCCCGCCAGGTGGCATAGGCGACAACGTTAGTGGCCAGGGAGATCAGCTCAGTGATCTTCTCCTCAGACTGCTTCAGAGAGTCAGAAAAAGTGCTGCACACCGCCTGGGTTCGAGCCAACTGATCAGCCCCCTCCTTCAACTTCTTCTTGGTGACAGCAAGCTCAGTCTTCAGCTCCACCACACGTTCCTTCAGATCAACCCGCTAGCTGTGCGGATCCGTAACAGATCTCCTTGACTCCCGATTCTTGCACTTTGTAGCACGGTGGTCGTCCGCACTATGTTGATCATCTTCCTATTATAGAGTCGACCGTAGGGTGCAGGGGCGAGAAAAATCAAAAGTCGGCAAAAAGAAATCGGGAGGCGAGAATCCGAGGTAAACGAGACAGACGGCGAGATAGAAAGTGAAGGATATTTACCATGAAGGCGTTATGCACGTCGTTTTCAGCCATCTCCTCTGGAGTGAACTCCGAAAACGTTTCCTCAACTGGAGGAAAGAGCAGCTGATCAATCTCCGGCCAATAGGGCACCTTGTCCACGTTCCCAAAGCCCTTTGGGAAGTGAGCAATGATGCCTCCACTAGATGAAGCCCGCGGACTGGCGGGAGGAGTAGGCGGATGGCGAGATAACGGATTAACCTCCAGGGGCACGCGAGCAGCAGAACTGGAAATTGTGGGAGGAGTCTGAAAAGAGGCAGCAGGAGCACTCCTCTTGGAGGCAGAGGCCACATCAGGGCTAGCAGAAGGTCTCTTTCTTTTAGCACTTTGGAGGATGAGTTCCAGTTGACCGACTTTTGAACCTGCAAGCATACACAGTCTCAGACGGCAGAATGCATAAAACATCAGTAGCAACAGCATGCAAACGAAAGTGGTTGCAGAAACCTTACCAGAAGACATACTGTGGGCTGATTGGGGAGGATTGGAGGAGGAAGCAGGTGTAAAACCAGGAAGCAGGTCTGGAAACTTTCTCTCGGACTCAAAAATACTTTTGAAACGACTTGCTGTCGCAAGCGGGATCTTGGCGCCGATACGGGTAAGGTCGCGGGGGCTCGCACGAAGACGATGAAGTAAGCTAGTAAGCGGCGAGATAAAACAAATCGGGTAACAGAAAGCTACTTACTCGAGGTCGAACCCATTTCTCGAAAATATAATCGGCGGAGAGCTGGATGGAGTCCTTCCTCACATAGAAGAAGTCCTCGAACCATTTCTCATCGCGAGATTTTGACACATGTTTGAAGGGAGCCTCTCCACGGCCCCGGAAGGAGAATTGACCCACGCCCGGGGACCGATGTTGTACATATAGGCGGATCGCCCGAGTGACAGCTTTGCCAGTGCTCTGACCAGCGGCGGAAGAGTAGAGAAGAACTCTCCAAATGGCGGCAGAGATTTGTGCCATGGCGAAATTGTTGGTAAAAATGAAATCTTGGACGAGTTTAGGGAAAGGGAAACGGAGGCCATATCTAAACGGGTACAAGTAGAAGCAAACCCACCCCGGACGGAGGGCGTAAGCTTTCTGTCCCGGTTCATGGATGGCGATCTCAACCCCATCACCGAGACCAAGCAAGTTCTTGATCGTCGGAATGTCGGCCGGAGTTAGGACGGAGTCACAATCGTGTGGGTGTTTGAAAAGTCCCCGAGAAGGGAAAGTAGGGTCGAGATTACGGTCGGAGGGTGTTGAGGTTGACGTGGATTGTCGGGTTTTGCCCATGGTGGAAGAGAAAATGAAGATTAAAAAAGGAAGGGAAGATGGATTACCTGATGATGAAGACGGGAAAGGGAACAGTGAAGCCGATGAAGATTAAAGGGGAAGAAGATTGAGGGTTTAAGAGAAGAGAGTTTTTGAAATGATTTGGAGTGATTAATGAGAGTGGAAGAGAGACGTTGGGGTTATAAAGAGGAGAGAGGGAGTTGGGTGCGGAGAAAGAGGAGAAAGGCGGCTTGCATGGGAAGGAGTAAAAAGGCGGCGTAGGGTTTTAAACATTTGGTTACGTAAATTCCTTGTTCGATACTAGAAAGCGTACTTCACAAGAAATTTGGGGCAAACTGTTTGGGCTAAAAATAGCGTAATAAAGAAAGCCCACTTGGTGAAATAAAGATTATAAATGAGGAGGAAAGGAGCCCGCGGTCTGCAAAAGGGAGATGGGCTTGAGAAGGATCAAGAGCCCACCGTGGAAGGTGCCCGCGTTAAGGAAAGGAGTGTTAGGGAGAAGTCAGGGAGAATTTAGGGAGATTAGGGAGAATTGGTAAAAGAGTTCGGGTTTGGAAAGAAGTCTTTATGGAAATAATATTCCCTTTCCATATTCGAGGTAGGACATATCTAGGGTTCTTACCCTATAAATAGCCAAGGAAGGAAATCAAGAACGGCATTCATTCATCCATATAATCATTCAAGATTATATTCAAGACAACCACATCACGGCATATCATTCACAAATATACACCGTCCGAGATCTTGCAGGCATGATACCTAACGCTAGCAAGATTAGCATAAATGTTATCATTGTAATCATCCTCCTATTCATATAGTGCAATACTTGGCAGGGTACCGTCCCTCCCGCGGTTGTTCCCACATTGGGTTTTCCGCGTCACCAAAATCTTACGTGTCAATTTACATTACGCACTTTATTTCCCGTATACTTATTGACATACAAATCATCATACAATCGACCAACGAATATAGACTACATTGACCCTAAATCGACTTAGGTAAAAAAGACCTAAACAATTATAATTAACCATTCATTCATATCTCAATTGTTTCATAAACAATAATGAATTTTAGTAATAAAATATTTTAATTACTAAAATAAATCTTATTTAATCAAATTAAAATAATATATAAATATTCTCACTCACAAATGAATTGTTCAAATTTAAGGAATTGATTAACTTGTATCGATATACAATTAATCAACTAGTCTATTAAGGGAATTGTCTTATAGGTGTGACCTTAAGGGATCAACTGATCACCACCGTCAAACGACGGTAATGTCAAACTCTAGTTAGTCAATCATTACTGATTAATGTTGATCAGTTGACTATATAATTAAATCATCTCTTACATATTCTTATAATGAGATTTAAACATGTGATCGCAGTATTGTCAAGGACACATACTCCAACAAAAAATTTGTAAGGATCATTTCAAAATATTACCAGACATGCCACCAAGGCAAGCATGGCCCAAAGTTCAAAAAATGCCATCACGGCGAAACCACAAAACAAAAGTGTTTTAAAAATCCTTACAAGTCTACGCCATCACAGAGCCAGACCACTAGTTTTAACTAGAGGCCAGGTCAATGACCTCTCTCTCAGATACCTCTCCTGCATTTTCTTGCTGACTCCCCATTTCAGGTACGGGACCAGGCTGCACCTTCTCATCGCCAGCAGCCTCTTGGACCTCCACAGCAACAGCAGCTTCCTGGAAGGAGCCAGCCTCCTCAGCAACAGCCTTCTCCATCATTGCGGAAGAGTTCACCTCGCTAACCTTAGGCATCAGCACACTCAAGTCAGGTTGAATGGGGTAGAGGGTCTCCAGCTGTCTCTCCTCCTCCGCTGTGGATTTAAGAGTAGGTGTCTCAGTCAGCGCAGCACGCATCCCACTAATCTTACCTCGCCAGGTAGCATAAGCGACAATATTAGTGGCAAGGGAGATCGGCTCGAGGATCTTTTTATCAGAGCGCTTGAGGGCATCAGAGATAGTATTGCACACTTCTTGAGTGCGTGCCAGCTGATCAGCTTCCTGCTTCAGCCTCTTCTTGGCTCCAGCCAGCTTAGTCTTTAGCCCCGCTACGCGCTCCCTCAGATCAAGATGTTGCTGCTCCAAGTCGACGATGGTTCTAGAGAGCTCTTGATCTTGGCATGCGTGGCCCGACTAGTGGTCTGGACCACTTTCATCATCTTCCTATTGTAGAGGGCTGACTGAAAGGCATGTTGGCAAGAAAGAAGAGTTAGCAAATTCAGCGACAAAGGGTTCAGTACAGGCAAGGCAACAGAAGAGGGATATGTACCATAAAAGCGTTGTGCACATCGTTCTCGGCCATCTCCTCGGGGGAGAACTCCTTGAACGCCTCCACCAGTGAAGGAAAGAGGAGCGGGTCCATCTCCGGCCAATAGGGCACCTGATCTATATTCCCAAAACCTTTTGGAAAATGGGCAATAATGCCGCCACCAGCAGCAGCAGCAGGGCTCGCTGGAGGAGTAGGAGGATGGCGTGACAGAGGGCTGACCTCCAGAGGCTCAAAAGCAGGACGAGCAGTGCTAGAACAAGTTGGAGAGATTGAAAGGAGGCGGCAGGGGCACTTCTCTTGGAAGCAGAAGGCATGTCAGGGCTCCCGGCAGCTCTCTTCCTTCTGGCACTCTGGAGGATAGCTTCCAAGGGATCAATTTTGGCACCTGCAGTCAGCAAGATGTCAAACGTCAGGGGTCACCGGGTGAGAACAGAAATAAATTAATATAAGGAGACCTACCGGAAGACATGTTAAGCGATGACTGCTGAGGATTGGAAGAAGAGACAGGTGAGAAACCAGGAAGCAGGTCAGGAAACTTTCTATCAGAAAGGGGAATGCAGAATAGGTTGTTACGGTCAGATGCGGAATCCCCCAGACGAATCAGGTTGTGTGGGCCTGCACAAAAATCGGAAGTAAGCTAGTGAGCGCATGAAGGTCAAAGAGGTGTCAGGGAAACTACTTACTCGAAGTTATGACCCAATCTTAAATGATATAGTCGGCAGGCGGCTGAATAGAGTCTTTCCTTAAGTAAAAGAACTCCTCACACCACTTTTCGTCTTTCGACTTTGACACGTGCCTGAAAGGAGTCTCACCACGGCCACAGAAAGAGAATTGGCCTCTTCCCAATGATCGGATCTCAAACATATGAGCCAATTCATCAAGACCAATGGTGCTGCTCGTAATTTGGCTGGCTGACAACGAATAAAGAAGAACCCTCCATATATTGGCAGCGATTTGGGCCATGTCAAAACAATTGGTCCGGAGGAAGTCTTGCATCAACTTAGGAAAAGGGAAGCAGAGGCCGTATTTGAAAGGGTAAAGGTAGAGGCAAACCCATCCCTCACGAGACGCGTCCGCCTTCTGGCCGGGGTTTGGAATGGCAATGTCCACCCCGTCACCTAACCCTATTAGTTCCTTAATTATGGAGATGTCCGCAACCGTTAAAGAAGAGTCGCAGTTGTGGGGCTGAGTGAAAAGATTGTGAGATGGAAAAATGGCGTCTGGGGTCAAGTCGGTCGGAGTGGAAGACGAGGGGGCGTGACGAGCTTTACCCATGGTTAAAGGAAAAATAAAGAAAAAGAAGACTGAGCAAAAGGGGGAGAGTACCTAACGAAGTGAAGCTCCGGTAAAAATGACGGAAGTCCGGTGGGTGAGCAGAGGGAAGAGGAAGGGTTTAAGAGAGAGTGAGGGTTTTAAATTTTTGAAGTTAATGGGTAAGTAGGTGGGGCGGTGGAGATTATAAAGGAAGGGGGAATAAAGAGGGTCCGAGAAATAAGGAGAAGAGTAGGGGCAATGATGAGTGTTTGGGAAGCTGTGTAGAAGACGGCGCGGGATTTAACTGGTAAATCCTTACTCGTCATCTAAGGCGTGTCTCGCAAGGAATTAGGGGCCAACTGTTTGGGCCAAATTCTGCGCATTGGGCCAGTAGGAAGCAGGACCATTAGAGCTTGCATGATAGATTGGGCCGAATAAACCAATGGCCACAAGAAGCCCGCAAGCTAAGAATAGTCAGGGAGATCTCAGGGAGATTAGGGAGAATAGGGTTTCGGGTAGCCAATCATGGGAAGAAGTCCAATACGATTCGGACACGGCTTTACTTACCAGGCAAGCAACCTAAACCCTATTAGGGTTTCGGCCCTATATATAGACAAGGAGAAGGAGGAGAAAGATTCATTGAAGAGCCGACATACAAACATAACGCATTGTGCTAGCTAGATTATCGTACCACCTTTCTTGTAATCGCCCTCATACTTAAAGCTAGTGCAATCATTGGAAGGGTACCGTCCCTTCCCGCGGTCATTTCCCACATTGGGTTTTCCGCGTCACCAAATCTCTTGTGTTAATTCTTATTTGCATCTTTATCATTCGTATTCAGCATTTATACAAACGATATAACTCATATACAACGAATAAGACCACTTTGACCTAATTTAATCTAATTCGGTATAAAAATACCAAAACAGGGGATTTGACTCATTTAAGGTCATCATACCATATTTTTCTAATTCATATCTTACAAAAGAAATGTATAGTTGTATGATGAGAAGATTATCTCTAAAATCAATATGAGAAACGAAGCATGTACTCATTAGTTAGGCGTTGACCTTGGTCATTGATCAACGATTAGTGCATGAACTTCAATTCATGTTTTCGATGTAGTTATTTAAGTCAAATGAGAATGATTAATGGGACCGAGTAATTGGCGGAGAGACCCAAAAATAGAACCCACTAGGAAACCAACAAGAAAAACATAAATAAAAGTTCATAGTCATACCGATCCGTATCAATTATTTGTGGCACATATAGCTCATGAATTAAAAGTTATACATACAAAATTATACAAAACAAATATAAAGAGAAGATCAAAACATATAGAATACCTAATATAAATTCAAGATAACGAATGTAAAGTAGTAATCATATAAGTATGTCAGTATAATGAATTTGAGACATGAAGACTAAATGTTTTGGTATATGTTTGGGCCAAATTCTGCATATTGGCCTAGTGGAAAAATAAGTCCAACAAGACTTATTTAGCAAATTGGGCCGAGCAATTTAGTGGCTACAAGAGGCCAGCGAACAGAAGAAGCCAGGGAGATCTCATGAAGATTTTAGGGAGATCAGGGAGAATAGAACACAAGGTAGCGTTTATGGAAAGAAGCACGGTAGGACCAAGATTCCTTGCCATACAAGGAATAGGACTCGGCTAGGGTTTCCATCCTATAAATAGCCAAAAGATGGAAAAGAAAGATTATTCAAGAACTACCATACAAACCCAAGACACATTGTGCTAGCTGCATTACTGTGCCACCTCCTTTGTACTCATTCTCATATTAAAGGCTAGTGCAATCATTGGAAGGGTACCGTCCCTTCCCGCGGTCGTTTCCCACATTGGGTTTTTTCGCGTCACCAAATATCTTGTGTCAATCTTTATTTACATCTTTAATTTCCATACTTAGCATTAACATAAAGGATACTGTAATACTACGTATTTATGAGTCTCTGGGTACTCTATCGAGTAGGCCTTACTCTGTCGACTAAGGGTGAGTTGCAGTTTAAAATAGTTTCTGACCTGTTGGGTACTCGATCGAGTAACGTGGATACTCGATCGAGTAAGGGGGCACTCGATCGAGTGCCTTAGCTACTCGATCGAGTAGCCGGTTTACGGGGGATGATTTCTCGGGTTTTGTTAATAATGCGATTAGAGTATATATTACTTCCGTCATTGTTCTTTAAACACTTTTTAAAACCTAATCACTGTGAGAAGAGAAATCAAACTACGTCATTCTCTTTAGTCGCATTGTTGGCAAATCCCGGAGCTTGGAAGGTCGGATTTTACCTTTCTTTATACCGTTGTGATCCTTGCGTCGAGGGTAAGACCTATATACCGTTTTTATAGCATTCCATTAAAGTTGGTTAAACCCTAATTTGGGATTTGGGGGTTTTGTTGTTTTGTATGATTGGTAGTGATTATATGTATGTATGTTAGGAGGAGGATTCGTAGAGGAGCGTTTTGATATCGGTGAGATCGTCGATTGTGTTGTGCTTTCGGTAGGGTTTCCCTACTCGGTATTAATTACATAATGTGTGGTGATTGTGCTGTAGTTAGTGATTGTTGATTGATTCAGACGGTTGTTGAGGTTGTATTGTGATTGCTGATTGTTTGTCTCTGGTTCTCGAGATGCGTTCTCGGCTGAGTGGAGTCACTTGCGGGAGTGGCTTCACGCCCTAGTTTCGCCCTTCGTGGAACCCGCCACGGAAGGGGATGTACACATTAATGGGACAGGGTTATCGCTCAGTATGATGAGCGGGGATTTGGTGGGCACGGCTGCGGTCCCCCACTGGCAGGGCTGGTCCAGTGGACAGTCGGTGACGGATATTGATTGGTGTGGGTGATTGTGTGTGACTCTTGAGCTGTGTTGTTTACTCGTCTCTTTTTTATTATATAAATTGTGTGATTAATCTTGACCCGGTTAATGTTTTAAAAATTGTGGTGATCCATTCGGGGATGGTGAGCGATTATTGAGCGGTATGAGTCGATTCTTTGGGATAGGCTGGGATGTGCCACGATCGATGATCGAAGTCTTCAGCCGTAGCTAGTAGTTTAATAAACATTTCGATTAGGCGATTAGACAGTTGGTTTAAGACATGTATTCGTATTTTGGTTTGGTTTTTGGATTGTAACCTTTCACTAAAGTATTTCTATTTAAACGTTGTTTCATTATTGTTTATTTGACTATCATTGCCTCGGGTAACCGAGATGGTAGCATCCTTATACCTGGGTGGTCCTGGTAAGGCACTTGGAGTATGGGGGTGTTACAAAATGGTATCAGAGCGACGATCCTGAAACTTGTAACCAATGAACCTAATGAATATAGGGAGTCAATTAAAATGAACCCGGGGTAAAGGTTGTAGGAGCTAATGCAAAGGCTTGGGAGACGTCCTAAAGTCGCGAAATTGCCCTACAATTTTGAACCGGTCACATGGGGGTGTATGTCAAGGTCGTATGTGTTGTTTGTTAGCCTGTGTGTGGATGTGATGAAGTGTGTTTTAATTGTTGGATGTTTGGAGTAGGAGGTTGAGTTTGTGAATGAAAGGTTGATGAAGTATATAGAACTGTTGTTTGAACATGAAGCATGTTGGATGTTTACTATGTGGCGTTTGATAACATGATATAATCGTTTTGTTAATCATATGAAAAGCTTGGTAAAAATGCATGCTTAGCTATTTTATATGTTGAGTTGTAAAGTTGCATAGAATATGTTGGGATATGATATAGCATGCGGGTAGCATTTTCGAGTTAGCATGACTCGATCGAGTGGGTCTGACTCGATCGAGTGGGTATTTGACGATTTTGCAACCAGAATCGAGTTTTTGGGCACTCGATCGAGTACCTCGGGCACTCGATCGAGTAGGGGGTCACTCGATCGAGTAGCCTGGCTACTCGGTCGAGTATGTTAGAGATCAGAAGGTCTGTTTGGGGTCTGATGTCGAGGCACTCGATCGAGTATGATGGGCACTCGATCGAGTAGCCTCTTACTCGATCGAGTAGGTTTAGGCACTCGATCGAGTGCGTTCTGGGCAGTCCGCTTTCGTGTTTTGAGGTTTTAGTGCGTATGTTTATGTCTACCCTTTCTTATATAGTTTCAAGATGCCGCCCAAGAGAAACGCTTACTATGCGAGAGCTGAGACCATGAACATAGATGATGTCGTTAAGATGTTGGAGCATCAAGATGCTCTTACTGAGGCCTTAAAGAAAGTGGGAAAGGAAAAGGAGGTTGATCACTCTAAGATCAGTCTCTACATAGCGAGGTTCAACCCAAAAGAGTACACGGGAACCGGGAACCAAACCTTCTTGACAACGGCATCATGAGATGGAGAACATACTAGACACAGTTCACTTTGTCACGATGAGATGAGATTAGAACAAGCTGCGTTCTACCTGAGGGAAGCAGCTGGCAAGTGGTGGGATACGGTGAAGGTGGGTGCTAGGGAGATGTATGTGAACCAGGGCTTACCTGCTATACCTTGGGAAGAGTTTCGGAGGGCTATGAGGAAGGAGTTTGTACCGGAGCATGTGAGGAGTAAGCTGAGGGAGGAGTTTGATGGGTTTAAGATGACATCGATATGTCGATTCTTTGGGTACTACAAGCGGTTTAATGAGAAGTCTAGGTATGCTGAGGATATCGGTTTGAGTGAGGAGAACCTGGCGTTGAGGTTTGAGAGAGGGTTGACACCCAAGATTATGGATAAGTTACCCGTGGGAGTACTTACTGATGTTAAGGAAGCTTATGAGAGGGCTGGGAGAGCTGAGAGGTTGGTGGAGATGGCTCAGGAGAGAGTGAGTGAGAAAAGAAAGGCGGAGAGTGAGGGTGGTGGCCAATCTAGTCATAAGAAAGGCAACCACACCCAAGCTAGAGGGTTTTCTTCTGGGTCAGGGTTCAGTGCTGGAGCTTCCTTTGGGCGTGGCCGTGTGAGTGGTAGTGGTAGTTGGGGGATGACCTGCTATGGCTATGGCAGTGTAGGCCACAAGAGACATGAGTGCACGAGTATGCCTTGAGCTTTTCAGGGATCGGCTCGGGGGAGCTATTCTCAGGGACCTGCACAGAGTTATGCGAGCAATAGACCGTCTGGGTTATGGTCTAACCGGGGAAGTCAGAGCTATCAGGATGGAGGTAATCGCAATGGCGGTAATTCTTATCAAAAACCAGCTACGAACAACAACAACAATCGGGGGTCGGTGCTAAGCCGACCACATCACCCGATCTTGTCCGGGAGGTGGACGAAAGACTAGTGGAAAGCTGTTCATGAATGGACAAGAAAGCAGCTGAGGAGGATGCACATGTTATCACTGGTACTTTTCTTGTTAACGGTATTCATACCTTTGTTTTGTTTGATTCGGGGGCGTCTCAGTCGTTTGTATCTTCGAGTCATGTTAAACGGTTGGATTTCAGGGTATATGAGTCTGTAAGTGAGAAAGTTTTTATACCTTCGGGTGAGTCTGTATCATGTGGGAGGTTGTTTAGAGATGTGTCTATGATAGTTGGGCAAGTTGATCTACCTGTAGACTTGCTAGAGTTTCCTTTTGACGGTTTTGAGATGATAGTTGGGATGGATTGGTTGGGAAAGTATAAAGCTAAGATAGACTGTCATCAAAAGAAAGTGTCTTTGAGAGGGCCTAGGGGTGTTAGTGTGTCTTATCGTGGGTTTCTAGTCAAACCCAAAGTTAAGTTGATTGCAGCTGTCACCTTGAAGTCTTATCTGAGGAAGGGATGTCCTTTGATCTTGTGCCATGTGAGAGATGACCGGATAGAGAGTCCGACAGTTGATCAGATACCAGTGGTGGGAGAGTTCGCAGATGTTTTTCCAGAGGAGATTCCGGGGTTGCCACCGAAGAGGGAGATAGATTTCACGGTTGAGTTGAAACCGGGGACGGAGCCAATCTCTAAAGCACCGTACCGGATGGGTCCTAAAGAGATGGAGGAGCTCAGGAAACAGTTAGATTATCTGATAGAGAAGAGATACATTAGACCTAGTGTATCGCCGTGGGGAGCACCAGTTCTTTTCGTGAAGAAGAAAGATGGGAGTTTGAGGTTGTGCATAGATTACAGAGAGCTGAACCGAGTGACAGTGAAGAACAAGTATCCTTTGCTAAGGATAGATGACCTGTTTGATCAGTTGAGTGGTGCATCAGTCTTTTCTAAGATTGATTTGAGGTCGGGGTACCATCAGGTGAAGATTAAAGAGGTGGACATACCGAAGACAGCTTTCACGTCGAGGTATGGCCATTATGAGTACGTGGTGATGCCGTTTGGGTTATCTAATGCACCGGCTGTGTTTATGGACTTGATGAACAGAATCTTCAGACAGTTTTAGACAAGTTTGTGGTGGTGTTTATCGATGACATCTTAGTCTACTCTAAGACTAAGGAGGAACATGAGGAGCATCTGAGGATTGTGTTGCAGACTTTGAGGGAGCATGAGTTATATGCTAAGCTGTCCAAGTGTGAGTTCTGGTTAGAGAAAGTTGCTTTTAAGGGCATGTGATCTCTAAGGAGGGAGTAGGCTGTGGATCCAGCGAAGATTGAGCGATGACAAAGTGGGAAGCACCAAAGAATGTTCTTGAGATCGGGAGTTTCTTGGGTTTAGCTGGATACTACCGACGGTTCGTGAAAGATTTCTCCAAGATAGCTAGACCTATGACAGACTTTGATGAGGAAAGAGAAACAGTTTATTTGGGATGAGAGTTGTGAAAAGACGTTCCAAACATTAAAGGAGCGTTTGACCACGCTCCTATCTTAGCATTGCTGAAGGATCGAGAACTTTGAGGTTTATACAGATGCCTCAAAGAATGGGTTGGGATGTGTGTTGATGCAGAACGGTAAGGTGATTGCCTATGCTTCTAGGCAATTGAAGCCGTATGAGGAGAAGTATCCTACACATGATCTAGAGTTGGGTGCAGTGGTGTTTGCTCTCAAGATATGGAGACATTACCTTTATGAGGCGACCTTTAAGGTATTTTTGGATCACAAGAGTCTCAAGTACATCTTCACTCAAAAGGAGTTGAACATGAGACAGAGGAGGTGGATGGAGCTGATTGGCGATTATGACATGGATATCATCTACCATGAAGGGAAAGCCAATGTTGTTGCAGATGCTTTAAGTAGGAAGAGTGTACATTCCCTGTGTACAGCTCTATCTTTGATGAGGTTGAGAGATGAGGTGGGGAAGTTTGGGATACATATGATGCAGAGAGGGGATGCTGTGGGAGATTTGACAGTGCAGCCTGATCTTTATGATGATATTCGAGGTAAACGGGCTTTGGATCCTAAGATGGTTGAGTGGAGAGCTGGAGCATAGAAAGGGACAGTGTCCCGATTCTCTATTCATACAGATGGTAGTTTGAGGTTCGATGGTAGGTGGTGTGTCCCTAATGATGAGGAGCTGAAAAAGACAATCATGACAGAGGCACATTGTACACCGTATTCAGTACATCCAGGTGATGACAAGCTATACAAGGATTTTAAGAACACGTTTTGGTGGCCTGGGATAAAGAAAGAAACAGCTGAGTTTGTGGCCCGTTGTTTGACATGTCAGAGAGTTAAAGGGGAACAGCGACGACCACAAGGTAAGATTCAGTCTTTAGAGGTACCTGAGTGGAAGTGGGAATCCATTTCTATGGATTTTATCGTGGGTTTGCCAAAGAGTCAATAGGGTAACAACATGATATGGGTGATAGTGGATCGACTGACCAATCAGCTCACTTTGTACCAATGAAGGATATATGGACTAAAGCACAATTAGCTTTGGCTTATCGAAAGAATGTGCTAAAGTTATATGGAGTCCCTAAGGACATAGTGTCTGACAGAGATGCGAGATTTATCTCAGGGTTTTGGGAAGAGTTGCAGGAATCTTTGGGAACAACTTTGAAGATGAGTACAGCTTTTCATCCTGCCCGCGACAGACAGTCGGTGAGAGAAACAATCAAAACTCTTGAGGATATGTTACGAGCTTGTGTGATGGACTTTGGTGGTAGCTGGGAACAGAGGTTGGATTTGATAGAGTTTTCTTAAAACAACAGCTATCACACTAGTATTGGCATGGCACCGTTTGAGGCTTTATATGGGAGGAGATGTAGGAGTCCGATTTGTTGGGACGACAAAGATCTTTGAGGCAGTGGTTCTAGGACCAGAGATGGTACATGAGATGGTTGAACAGATAAAGATGATCAGGGAACGGATGAGAGCAGCTCAGGATAGGCAAAAGAGTTATACAGATCTACATCGCCACGATATAGAGTTTCAGGTTGGGGACAAGGTTCTTCTGAAAGTGTCTCCTATGCGTGGGGTTATGAGATTTGGGAACAAAGGCAAGCTGAGTCAGAAGTTCATCAGGCCTTATGAGATCTTAGAGCGAGTTGGGGAGGTTGCATATCGTCTGGCCTTACCAACTGCGTTAGAGAGAGTGCATAATGTGTTTCATGTATCGCAGCTGCGGAAGTATGTGAGTGACCCGTCACATGTGTTAGAGGCAGAGAGCTTAGAACTAGATGAGTCCTTATCATATCTTGAGGTACCTAAGCAGATTCTTGACTGGAAGGTTAGGAAGACTAGGAGTGGTGAGACAGTTTTGCTTAAGATCCTTTGCTCTAACCACGAGACTGAGGAAGCTACATGGGAGGTAGAGGATGCCATGAGAGAGTGTTACCCTTTCCTTTTTTATCAGGTATGTATGGTTACGGGGACGTAACCTTGTTTCTTTTAGGGGGGTAGGAGATGATCGCAAAGAGTTTTAAGAGTTTTTATACTCTTTTTGTGTTATGTCGGTATAGTTGTTCTCGTTGAGTCGGGTTGAGTTTGGGTTAGTAACATGTTTTGTGTTGAGTTTATTTTGGTTGTTGAGTAGGGAGTGTTGTAGTGTGAGTCTTTGTTTTGTTGTGGTTTGAACTTCGGGGACGAAGTTCTTTTTAAGGAGGGAAGACTGTAATACTACGTATTTAAGAGTCTCTGGGTACTCTATCGAGTAGGCCTTACTCTTTCGAGTAAGGGTGAGTTGATGTTTAAAATAGTTTCTGACCTGTTGGGTACTCGATCGAGTAACGTGGATACTCGATCGAGTAAGGGGGCACTCGATCGAGTGCCTTAGCTACTCGATCGAGTAGCCGGGTTACGGGGGATGATTTCTCGGGTTTTGTTAATAATGCGATTAGAGTATATATTACTTCCGTCATTGTTCTTTAAACACTTTTTAAAACCTAATCACTGTGAGAAGAGAAATCAAACTACGTCATTCGCTTTAATCGCATTGTTGGCAAATCCCGGAGCTTGGAAGGTCGGATTTTACCTTTCTTTATACCGTTGTGATCCTTGCATCGAGGGTAAGACCTATATACCGTTTTTATAGCATTCCATTAAAGTTGGTTAAACCCTAATTTGGGATTTGGGGGTTTTGTTGTTTTGTATGATTGGTAGTGATTATATGTTTGTATGTTAGGAGGAGGATTCGTAGAGGAAGCGTTTTGATATCACCGTGTGAGATCGTCGATTCTCACATTGTGCTTTCCGGTAGGGTTTCCCTACTCGGTATTAATTACATAATGTGTGGTGATTGTGCTGTAGTTAGTGATTGTTGATTGATTCAGACGGTTGTTGATGTTGTATTGTGATTGCTGATTGTTTGTCTCTGGTTCTCGAGATGCGTTCTCGGCTGAGTGGAGTCACTTGCGGGAGTGGCTTCACGCCCTAGTTTCGCCCGTCGTGGAACCCGCCATGGAAGGGGATGTGCACATTAATGGGACAGGGTTATCACTCGGTATGATGAGCGGGGATTTGGTGGGTACGGCGGTCCCCCATCGGCGGGCTAGTCCAAAGTGGACGATCGGTGACGGAGATTGATTGGTGTGGGTGATTGTGTGTGACTCTTGAGCTCTGTTGTTTCTTCAGTCTTGTTGATTATATAAATTGTGTGATTAGTCTGACCCGGTTAATGTTTTAAAAGCGTGGTGATCCATTCGGGGATGGTGAGCGAGATATTGAGCAGTATGAGTCGAGTTCTTGGGATAGGCTGGATGTGCCACGATCGATGATAGAAGTCTTCCGTGTAGCTAGTAGTTTAATAAACATTTCAGTTAGCTGATTAGACAGTTGGTTTGAGACATGTATTCGTATTTTGGTTTGGTTTTTGGATTGTAACCTTTCACTAAAGTATTTCTATTTAACCGTTGTTTCATTATTGTTTATTTGACTATCATTGCCTCGGGTAACCGAGATGGTAACATCCTTATACCTGGGTGGTCCTGGTAAGGCACTTGGAGTATGGGGGTGTAACGGATACAATCAACATACAACGAATAAGACCGCATTGACCTTACTTAACCTAATTCAGTAGAAAAATACCAAAACAGTTTGGCGCCCACCGTGGGGCATTGTGGTCGTCATCATTAGTTACTTAGATACATAATGGACAAACAAACATCATCGGCCGGGTCAGGAAGCAGTCAGCCGATGATACTACCAAATCCTATCCAGAATCCAGCATCATTGGCTTCAACTCAAGCACCCGAGCACACCTCAAAAGCCACACCCGTGGCAAAAGTAACCTTACCCCCCAGGACTCTTGCTGTGGCGGCACACTCCAAATCAGACAAAGGACCTGGAAGCTTGAATCTCACTCCACCACCAAGTCCAACACAAGCCTTGCTTAGTGGCATGGAAAATCTGCAGAAGATGATGGAAAGCATGCGGGAGGATCAAAGGAAGGCAGAAGCTGAGGCGAAAAGGAGGAATAGGGAACTTTGGGCGCAGATCGACGTCCCGAAGCAGCAATCCAGCACACCAGCAAGCACGGACGTGAGGTCCAGGCTCTAGTAGTGGATCTCGCCCAGGGAGCATCAGGAAGCAGGAGTCGACCTCGGCAGATTCCAGCCGAGTTAGTGACAAGATTATATCTGACAGCAGTACCAACGGGAGAAAGGATAGTCCCACAGGGACTAGGATACCTCACAACGGATAGTCGGCAGCCTACCAGCTACACGAAAATACAACCACGATCCGCTGGTAGTCCGCAAGTAAGCTGGCACCAGGGAACACTCGTGACATCGGTCCCATTAGGTAGCACGCCGCGTCAGAATCCTTTGGAGTTCGGACCTGGGAGCAGCATCTAGAACCAGCAGACAACAGACAGACATAGCCCAGACTCAGGAAGTTTAACCAACAAGCAGTATCTGGAGCTAAG
Source organism: Silene latifolia (assembly GCF_048544455.1). NCBI lineage: Eukaryota > Viridiplantae > Streptophyta > Magnoliopsida > Caryophyllales > Caryophyllaceae > Silene > Silene latifolia. The sequence continues at coordinate 90,992,642 of NC_133537.1, read as the reverse complement.
GGAGATGTTGAGCAGGGTCCCAGAAATACCACCTCCACTTGAGAAGGCAGCACCCGACAGTTATGCTGACTCACCATTCGTAGATGCAATATCTATTGTCGCCATGCCAAAGGGATTCGCAAACCCAAACATGACTCTCTTCGATGGCACAACAGATCCCTTTGATCATGTGAGCCAGTACAAACAAAAGATGATGGCAGTGACGGCCGTTGGACATGTAAAAGAAGCCTGTATGTGTAAGGGGTTCGCTTTCACACTGTCGGGACCAGCACTCCGTTGGCTCGTAAGTCTACCTAACAGGTCGATATCCACGTTTGCCGATTTGGTGAATTCATTTACTCAGCAATTCGCAAGCAGCCGGAAGCCACAAAGGCATGCTGGCGACTTATACCGGATTGTTCAAGGTGCCAACGAGACCATTGGGGAATACAACACTAGATTCAATAATGAAAAGGTGGCAGTACGGAAGTGCGATGTGTCAACGACAGTGGAAGCTTTTGGAAGGGTATTACACCATGAGTCAGACCTATACAAGCAGCTGACGATGCACCCTTGTCATAGCTTCAAAGTGGTGCAAGAAAAGGCAGCAGCTGCAATCAGACTGGAAGAAGACATCCTAGCTAGAGCCAGCATACCAAGTATGCCAAGCGTATCCAGCACGTCGGCCATTTTCGAAGTCAAGTAGAAAACAGTCCACTGGAAAGAAGGAGGAGAGATATAGGCCATATGGTAGGGGAGTCAACAGAATCGACAACAGAGACGAGAATCAGCAACTCCCCACACTGGCAGAATATGGATTCACAACTGGCGTCGGCGGAATCCTAAAAGCACTCATGGAGATGGGAGACGGGGTAAGGTGGCCTAGGCCACCAGTAGAAGGACAATCATGGCGTAAAGACAGTAAGAAAAAATGTGAGTTCCATCGTGACATTGGGCATAACACGGAACATTGCTACACTCTACGCAAGGAGATTAGGCGCATATACGAGCAGGAGGAACTGAGCCACATATTACCACATGGTTGAAAGCAGCAAAATAAGGTGGACTCCGCAAAGCCCGCAGCACCACCTACATGCACCAAGATAATAAACGTGATAACAGGCGGCTCAGACTTAACCGGATTGACATATTCGGCAGCCAAGAGGAGTCCTACTGAAACTAAGGGAGACAGACCAGACTTCCTGTAGGGTTTCCCACAGCGACCTGCCTGGTGTCGCCTTTGACGAAGAGGATATACATGACAGTCAGGAACATCATGATGCACTTATCATAACGTTGTCAATGGCCAATTGCACGGTTAGAAAGGTCCTGGTAGATACTGGTAGCTCAGTCAACCAAATCATGCTGAAAACCATAGAAAACATGGGGTTCAGCGAGAAAGACTTGCAGAAGAAGACCACCGCTGGTGGGGTTCATTGGAGAAACAGCAAACTCATTGGGAGAAATCATGATCCCAACATATGCAAGCGGAATCAACAAGCAAGTGAGATACTAGGTCATCGATGGACCATCTACCTACAATGTTATTCGTGGAAAACCATGGTTGCATCTGATGAAGGCAGTCACTTCAACATATCATCAATGTGTGAAGTTCCCCACACCCTGGGGAGTAGAAACAATACGAGGAGACCAGGAGGAAGCCAGGGGCTACTACAAGAAGGCATTAAAGTGCACAGCCAACCCCCCAGCATAGCAATCACAGAAGCAGCATATCCAGGAAAAGTACATCGAGCCCCCAGCTGAGGAGCTAGATCAAATCAACCTGGACAAGCTGCACCTAGAAAAAACTGTGCTAATAGGGGCAGGATGCACAGAAGATCTCAGACAGTGCATAATCATGTTTTTACAAGCCAATATAGACTGCTTCGCGTGTTCCCACGAAGACATGATAGGAATAGATCCATCTATCATAACGCACAAACTCAGCGTAGACCCAGGATGCAAGCCCATCCAGCAGAGACGAAGAAAATTCGCAGCTGAAAGGAATAAGGTGATCAACCATGAAGTGGATAGCCTGCTAGCATCAAACAAGATAAGAGAGGTAAAATATCCAGAATGGCAATCAAACGTGGTAGTAGTACCCAAGAAGAATGGAAAATGGAGAGTATGTGTGGACTTCACCGATCTCAACAAAGCATGTCCAAAGGACCCTTCCCACATCCACACATTGATGCAATGGTGGATGCGACAGCTGGACATGAAATGTTAACAATCTTGGATGCCTGGAGTGGTTACAATCAAATCAAAATGGATCCAGCAGATTAGGAGAAACAACATTCATGTCTAAGAGGGGGTTATACTGCTGCAATATCATGCCCTTCGGCCTGAAAAACACGAGGTCCACGTATCAGAGGCTGGTCAACCGGATGTTCAAAGAGAAAATAGGAAAAACTATGGAGCTATATATTGACAATATGGTGGTAAAGTCAAAGAGTGCCAATGATCACATGTAGCATCTGGCATAAACATTCAACACTCTCGGGGAATACAAAATGAAGGTGAACCCTTCCAAGTGCACCTTTGGAGTCTCATCCGGAAAATTCTGAGGTTACATCGTAACTCAAAGAGGAATATAGGCTAGCACAGAGCAGATTAAGGCAGTATTGCAGTTAGAGTCACCAGAGAAGCCAAAAGATGTGCAAAGGCTAGCAGGCAAGGTGGCAGCTTTGAACAGGTTCATCTCGAAATCCTCAGACAAATGCAGACTATTCTACGATATATTGAGGAAGAGCCAGAAATTCGAGTGGACCGCATACCATAAGCAGGCATTCAGGGAGCTGAAACACTACCTCAGCACCCCGCCGCTATTATCAAAACCAGAACAGGGAGAACCACTGTTCCTTTATCTAGTTGTCACAGAGGTAGCAGTAAGCGCGGTCCTAGTCAGAGAGGAGAACAAAGAGTAAAAGCCAGTGTACTATGTAAGCATGTCTCTGCTGCCAGAAGAGACCAGGTACACATCTCTTGAGAAATTGGTACTAGCACTTGTAATTGCGTCTTACAAACTGCGCCCTTACTTTGAGTCCCACACCATACATGTTGTGACCAATTACCCACTAAAATCTATAATGAGAAAGCCTGAGCTGTCAGGCAGAATGTCAAAATGGTTCATGCACCTTAGTGGGTACGACATCAGGTATGATCCAAGAATGGCGGTAAAGTCGCAGGCATTGGCAGATTTCGTGTCAGATTTCAGCCCAGCTATCCAAAACCTAGCAGACAAAGAAATCCTAACCCTCAAAGGAAACAAGGAGATAGAAGTCTGGCAAATGCACATTGATGGAGCCTATAACCAAAGGGGAGAAGGTGTAGGACTGATCTTGCGATCTCCACATGGAGATCTAATAGCACAAGCAGTGCGTTGTGAATTTAACGCAACTAACAATGAAACAGAGTATGAAGCCTTAATACTAGGAATGCGGCGAGCTCTAGAGTTAGGAGTCAAAAACCTGCAGGTATTCAGTGACTCCTTACTTATAGTTAACCATATGAATGATGAGTATGTAGCCAGGGATTCAAAGATGATAGCCTACCTAAAAGTGGAAAAGGAGCTTAAACGGAAATTAAGAGATTGCAAGCTCAAGCAGGTTCCCAGAGACCAGAATGTGGAGGCTGATGCCCTAGCAACCCTAGGGGCAACCTTCAAGCCAGTGGAGCTGGCTAACATCCCCATCGCACATGTATTGGAGCCGTCAATCCAAAAATTAGAAGAAGCAGATAAAGCAGAACTGGAAGATCAGCAGGATGCGGCAACAGTTCTCTCAAACACAGATGGCCAGTCAGGCGACCAGTTAGATGATCAGGCAGATGACTGAGACTGGCGAACGCCTTACCTGGATTGGTTGAGGCACGGCAAGCTGCCAGATGACAAGAAGGAGGTAAGGGGCTTCAAAATGAAAGCCTTCAGATTCATACTAATTGACAATGTGCGTTTTAGAAAGTCACTGGCAGGACCCTACTTGCGATGCCTGGATAAACAAGAAGTACAGACTGTATTGCATGCCCTCCACAGCGGTGAATGTGGAAACCATGCAGGGGAAGGAGTCTATCAAACAAAGCCCTCAGTCAAGGCTACTTCTGGCCCACAGTAAGGGCAGACTCGGCAGAATATGCCCGGAAATGTGACGCCTGTCAGCGGCCAGCGCCAATGATCCACCAGCCAGCAGAACCTTTGCATCCTATCATTTCCCCTGGCCATTCATGACATGGGGAATGGACATCATGGGCCCTCTGCCTAGAGCCCCAGGGAACAGACTATGGATGCTAGCAATGACAGACTATTTTTCAAAATGGATAGAAGCAGAAGCATTCCCGGAGGTAAAAGACAAACAGGTCATCTCTTTTATCAAACGTAATATCATCTGCAGGTTTGGTATCTCGTTAGAAATTATATGTGACAATGGATAATAAATCATCTCAAACGACGTGGAAGGATACTGTGCCATATGGAACATCACTCTGAAAAGGTCAGCACCCAGGACTCCAGAATCCAACGGGCAAGCTGAATCTAGCAATAAGATCATCATGGATAACTTGAGAAGGAGATTGGAGGAAAGTGGACAGATGAGTTGCCACTAGTGCTTTGGTCAGACAGAACTACACCAAAGACTGCAACAGGCCAGACACCCTTCAGCCAGGTGTTTGGCACGGAAGCAGTAATTCCATCAGAAGTTCTAGTTCCAACCCACAGGTATGGATGTATGACAGAGGAACTGAACAATGCAGAGATAATTAGGAGCCTGGATACGATAGATGAGCTGCGAGCAAGTGCAAAGATACGTCTGGCTGCCTACAAACAATCAGTCGCCAAAAGCTACAACAAAAACGTAAAAGTCAAGCTCCTGGAGGTAGGAGACCTGGTTCTCCGCGAGGTGTTCCAAAACACCAAGATTCGCAAGGCAGGCAAATTCGCCTATAAATGGGAAGGACCATACCAGATTGAAGGTGTTGTTGGCCATAGGGCGTACAGATTGATGACCATGAATGGTCAAATCATACACAAACCATGGAATATACTTCACCTTAAGAGGTATCACTTTTGATAACAAGTAGAATTTAGTGTACAGAGTTTTGTATTCAAAAAAAAAAACGGTCGTAGGCATACTACTAATTTTGTTCCATTTCCTTTATTACGTTTCTTTGAACTTTAAAACCACTATTAGAGCTGTGTGGTCTGTAGCTTCCTGGGACCACAATTGCTCTGGCACCCCATGAGATAGCGCCAGGTACTTCATATCGCTCTGGTGGATTTTCAGTTTTTAGGCCTCTTTGAAAATACTACTCTGCACTCTAACATCTATGGTACGTTGAAAGTGTTGCTAGCAAGACTGTCAACTGCAAACGCGGGGTGACAAGGCACATGGCACTCCAGCATGCCTAACGTAATTCTTTAATAGGAGCAGTCTCATCAGGCGGCTTGTGGATCATACGAAAGGGAGCCTGGCTGACAGCTTAAAGCTCACCCAGCTACCCTGGATACCACCCCAAAATGTAGCTCTCAATACCGTGTACTCGATGCAATCAGGGCCCCATCATGCATGCACAAACATACGGAGCGGAGAGATCTTTGAGCTACCAGAATCCTACAACGTTCCATTGGTCCTAGAATGACGATAAACTTGCCTAAGGTACGCCCCTGTTGGCTTTAAACGCGATGAACACACCTTGCGTCATGAACAAGGTTAAGTAGTCATAATGCGGCATATGCCTAAATCAGTCATTGGACTGACACGACAGCTAGATGAGTCTAAATCAGCCTTCACAGGCTGACACGACTGGTATAAATCAGCCTCATAGGTTGACACGGCCACTTCCACCCAGAATGCGGCATATGCCTAAATCAATCATTGGACGGACATGGCATCTAGCTGAGTCTAAATCAGCCTTCTCAGGCTGACACGAATGGTCTAAATTAACCTCCTAGGTTGACACGACCGCTACCAACTAAAACCAGCCAGTAGGCTGACAGGACAGCTCCCTAAGCTAAGAACATAAAATCAACAAGTTACAATATGAATAAAACTTGCCAAAACTAGGCAAGGAACATTTCAAAATACGGCCAAACATGCCCCTAAGGCAGGCATGGCCTTGAGTTCAGACAACCGCCACCACGGCGGGAAACACAAAGCAAAAATGTCTAAAAATTCTTACAAATCTGCGCCACACAGGGCCAGACTACCAGTCAAAAAAAATATAGAGACTTAAAAGGAAAAACTTTTATATAGAGGCTAGGTCAATGACCTCCCTCTCAGGCACCTCTCCTGCCTTCTCTTGCTGACCCTCCATTTCAGGTACAGGACCAGCTTGTACGCACTCAGTGCCAGCAGCCTCTTGAACCTTCGCAGCAACAACGACCTCCTGAAGAGAGCCAGCTTGCTCAGCAGCCGTCTGCTCCATCAACGCAGGGGATTTCACCTCGCCAACCTCATGCATTGACACGCTCAAATCAGGCTGAACAGGGTAGAGGGTCTCCAACTGCCTCTCTTCTTCCTCTATGGACTGCAGGGTTGGAGGCTCAGCAAGCGCAGCACGCATCCTGCTGATCTTGCCCCGCCAAGTAGCATAAGCAACAATGTTGGTATCGAGGGAGATCAGCTCACTGATCTTTTCGTCAGAGCTCTTAAGGGCATCAGAAAAGGTGATGCACACCTCTTGAGTGTGTGCCAACTGGTCAGCTTCCTCCTTCAACTTCTTCTTGGCTCCACTCAGCTCACCCTTCAGCTCCGCCACACGCTCCCTCAGGCCAGAGCGCTGCTGCTCCAAGTCAGCAATGGTCCCAGACAGCTCCTGATTCTTAGCATTGGTAGCCCGATTAGTGGTTTGCACCACATTGATCATCCCCCTTATACTAAAAGAATAAGAAAACTGAAAATTTGCCCGCCTAAATGCTTTTAGCTAGAAATTGGGCCTAACTTTGTCTAGATATGTATTGGACCTAATATATGGCCTTTATGTGTCATAGTATATTATCAAACACCGCAACTTTTATAGTTGGGCCAAATGTATTTTATTCATTATTATCCCATTAGTCAATATATATATATATATATATATATATATATATATATATATATATATATATATATATTAATATATATATCTTAAATGTCGTAAATATTATATTTAAAACGTATGTAGATTTTACACATATTATTAAAATCAATGTGTGCTTTCCCCTTTTTTATTCTTTAATTTTTTTTATTCCCTTAAATTGTTAATCCGTATATTGTAACAAAAATTACAAAAATAGTTATATGCTTCAAATGCGTAAAAATAAGCATAAGTTTTTGTAATTAAACTAACAATTTTTTTTTAATCATAAACTTATTCCGAGTTAAATGTAAGATTCGCTCTATTTTAGTTCTTAGTATTTTTGTACATTAACAATTGTAAATAATTAAAAATGAAATTCAATGTTTATTTATATATTATTATTAGCTCTAATTGTTAAGTTCTTTACACATGACAATCTAAAATACCGTGCATTCGCACGGGCTCTACACTAGTCTTCCTATTATAAAGGGCTGACTGGAAAGCCTGTTAGCAAAAAAAAAGAGTTAGCAGATGTGGCATGGAAAGATCCAGAATAGGCAGCAGAAGAGGAGTACGCACCATAAAAGCATTATGCACGTCATTCTCCGCCATCTCCTCGGGAGAGAACTCCGTAAACACTTTTACCAGAAAAGGGAAAAGGATCTGGTCGATCTCAGGCTAGTATGGCACCTTGTCTATATTCCCAAAGCCATCGGGAAAGTGGGCAATGATACTGCCACTAACAGTGGCAGCAGGACTCGCTGGAGGGGTAGGAGGATGACGGGACAGAGGGCTGACCTCCAGGGGCTCAGGATGAACTATGCTGGAATGGGTAGGAGGAGATTGAAAGGAAGTAGCAGGGGTACTTCTCTTGGAAGCAGATGGCACATCAGGACTCTCAGCAGCTCTCTTTCTCTTAGCACTCTGAAGAATAGCCTCTAGAGGATCAACTTTGGCATATGCAATCAGCAAGACGTCAGGCGTCAAAGGTGTCAAATGAAACAGTTAGCACGTCAGTGTAAGGTGGCATACCAGAAGACATGTTGTGAGCTGATTGTTGGGGATTGGAAAAGGAGGCAGGCGAGAAGCCATGTAGCAGATCAGGAAACTTCCTGTCGGAGGGAAAGATACAAAACAGCTTGTTGCGGGTAGATGCCGGGTCACCCAGACGAGTCAGGTTGCGGGGCCTGCACAGAAAGAAAAAGTAAGCCGGTGATCATGGGAAAGAACAGAAAAGGCGCCTGGAGAGCTACTTACTCGAGGTTATAACCCAATCTTCGAAAATATAATCGGCAGGTGGCTGAATGGAGGCCTTCCTCAGATAGAAAAATTCCTTGAACCATTTTTCGTCCCTCGACTTTGACACATGCCTAAAAGGAGTCTCACCGTGGCCGCAGAAGGAAAACTGGCCCCTCCCTAGAGACCGGATCTCATACATGTGAGCCAGCTCACCAAGGCAGATGGTGCTGCTCGTATTATGGCTGGCCGACAAAGAATAGAGGAGAACCCTCCAAATATTGGCAGCAATTTGGGCCATGGCAAAGTTGTTGGTTCGAAAGAAGTCTTGCACACACTTAGGGAAGGGGAATCGAAGACCTTATCTGAAGGGGTAAAGGTACAGACAAACCCACCCCGCACGGATGGCATTCGCCTTTTGGTCGGGCTCAGGGATGGCAATGTCAACCCCGTCACCAAGCACCAGCATTTCTTTGATTACAGGGATGTCAGCGGCGGTCAGGGAAGAGTCGCAATTGTGAGGATGAACAAAGAGATTGCGGGACGGAAAGGTGGGGTCTGGGTTTAGGTCGGCCGGAGTAGAGGTTGAGGCGGTGTGTCGAGTTTTGCTCATGGTTAAAGGTGGAGGGAAAGGAAACTAAAAGAGAGAAGGGAGTACCTGATGAAGTGAAGCTCCGGTGGGAATGGCGGAAGTCCGGCGAGGAAACGGAGAGAAGAGGAAGGGTTTTAGAGAGAGTAAGGGTTTTAAATTTTGAAGTTAATGGGAGAGGTAGGTGAAGTGGTTGGGTTTATAATGGAAGAGGGAGAGATAGGGTCCGGGAAACAAGGAGAAAGAGTAGGGGCAATGATGAGTGTTTGGGAAGTTATGCAAAAGACGGCGCGGGTTTTAAAGTTGGTAATTCCTTACTCGACGCTTCGAGACGTGTCTTACAAGAAATTAGGGGCAAACTATTTGGACCAAATTCTGCATATTGGCCTAGTGGAAAAATAAGTCCAACAAGACTTATTTAGCAAATTGGGCCGAGCAATTTAGTGGTAACAAGAGGCCCGCGAACAGAAGAAGCATGGGAGATCTCAGGGAGATTTTAGGGAGATCAGGGAGAATAGAACACAAGGCTGTGTTTATGGAAAGAAGCATGGTAGGACCAAGATTCCTTGCCATATAAGGAATAGGACTCGGCTAGGGTTTTCATCCTATAAATAGCCAAGAAGATGGAAAAGAAAGATTATTCAAGAACTACCATACAAACACAACACATTGTGCTAGCTGCATTACCGTGCCACCTCCTTTGTACTCATTCTCATATTAAAGGCTAGTGCAATCATTGGAAGGGTACCGTCCCTTTCCGCGGTCGTTTCCCACATTGGGTTTTCCGCGTCACCAAATCTCTTGTGTCAATCTTTATTTACATCTTTAATTTCCATACTTAGCATTAACATAAACGATACAGTCAACATACAACGAATAAGACCGCATTGACCTTACTTAACCTAATTCGGTTGAAAAATACCAAAATAGTATATTTCTACCAAATAGGGTTAAAGTGACGTACTCTTTTTAGCCTCGTATCGGGGGGGGGGGGGTTAAATTATATGTGAATTGTGACGGAATATGTATTTAATTAAGACAGAGTAACGATGTAAATAAAGTAAAGGACGAAATAAGGAAATAATGACACAAGAGATTTTGGTGACGCGGAAAACCCGATCTCGGAAACAACCGCGGGGGGAGTCGGTATCCCGCCAATAATCCACTATATGATAATCCGGGTACAAGTAAAGTATACAACGGCTTGAATCTGATGACGAATAATTAATTCCAAGAATGTACAAAACTGAAAATATGCAATTCGGGAGACAGTGGATAGTCGGCGGATTAATACGTGGGACTTTGGCTGTAGTAGTTTTCTTGGGGTAAGATGGTGATAATGATTACCTCTAAAGATGGAGGTAATGATTAGATGGTGTTGGGCATGTCCATGATGAATGGTGAGGTAATTTGTTTTATACGTGGGTAATCTTGTGTACAGGAGAAAAGTTTGGTAGTATACGCCGTCTTCCGCGTGAGTGAATCCATTCTCTTGGTTTCTTATATTTATAGTGAATAAACCCTAGTAAGTTTATTAGGGTTTCCTACTTAATTGCCTGTTCCTCAAGATAGAGTTTAATAATTTCATGGGTCATACCCATCATTAGTATTCTACCCCTATTCCTCTTCTTTCGGTCCATGGGCCTGACTCCCCCATGTACGTCATAGGTCCACTTGCTCATTAAATACCCTCTTGTCTTGTGCCATGTAGCCCAGGCCAAATAGTGTAATTTTGGCCCAAACATTTTGCCCCCAATTTCGCTTCTCAACGAAGCTCAGGAGGGAAATTGACTCTTCAAGTTCTGCCTATTATTGTCATCCTACTACTGGTGAACTACTGCTATCCTTCTACATTAAGTTATTATTCTGCTGAAAGGAGCTGCAGCCAACTGTTTGGGCCAAATTCAGCACATTGGGACAACAGAAGATAGGTCTGCCAGGGCTTGTATGATGAATTGGGCCGAGCAAACTAATGGCCACGAGGAGCCCATGTACTAAAATTAGTCAGGGAGATTTTAGGGAGATTTCAGGGAGATCAGGGAGAATAGGGTTCCAGACAGCAAATCATGGAAAGAAACCCAATCAGATCCGGACGCAGCTTACTTACACGGCAAGCAACCTAAACCCTATTAGGGTTTAGGCCCTATATATAGACAAGGAGGAGGAGAAGAAGGATTCATTCAGAAACATATACATAGGCATCACGCATTGTGCTAGCTAGATTATCGTGCCATCACCTTTGTACTCATTCTTATATTAAAAGCTAGTGCAATCATTGGAAGGGTAACATCCCTTCCCGCGGTCATTTCCCACATTGGGTTTTCCGCGTCACCAAATCTCTCGTGTCAATCTTCGCTTACATCTTTATTTTCCATACTCAGCATTCATACAAACGATATAATTCCTAAACAACGAATAAGACCACTTTGACCTAGTTTAACCTAATTCGGTATAAAATTACCAAAACAGTTTAGCGCTCACCGTGGAGCATTGTGGTCGTCATCGTTAATTAATCGATACAAGATGGACCGAGGCAAACAAACATCATCAGCCGGGTCAGGAAGTAGTCAGCTGCTGATACCACCAAATCCCATTCAAAATCCAGCATCAACGGCGCAAACTCAGGCACCCGGACACACGTCAAGAACCACACCCATGGCAAAAGTCACCTTACCTCCCAGGACTCCTGCCATGGGGATGCATTCTAAATCGGATAAGGGACCTAGAAGCTCGAATCTCACCCCACCGCCAAGTCCAACACAAACCCTGCTTAGTGGCATGCAAAAACTCACAGAAAGTGATGGAAAGCATGCGGGAAGATCAAAAGAAAGTAGAAGCTCAAGCAACAAGGAGAAACAGGGAGCTCTGGGCACAGATAGACATCCTAAGACAGTAATCAAGCACACCATCAAGCACAGAGGGTGAGAACCAGGCCCCAATAGTGGAGCTCATGCAGGGGGCATCAGGCAGCAGGAGCCAACCACGACAGATTGGATCTAATAGCAGTATCAACAAGAGAAAGGATAGTCCCACGGGGACTATGATACCTCACACTAGATAGCTGGCAGCCTGCTAGTCACACAGAGATAGTACCAGGTAACATCCCAGCTAATAACTTCGTTATAGCTAACCAGACACCTGGTGCAGGATCCGTAGGCAGTCTGCAAGTAAGCTGGCATCAGGGGACGCTTATGACGACGGCCCCATTAGATAACACGCCACATCAGAACCCTGTGGAACTCAAGTCTGGAAGCAGCGTTCAGAATCAGCAGATGACAGAAGGCCGCAACTCAGACTCGAGAAGCTTAACGAACAAGCAGTATCTAGAGTTGGGGGAGATGTTGTGCAGGGTCCCGGGGATGCCGCCTCCACTTGAAAAGGCAGCGCCTGACAGCTACGTGGACTCATCATTCGTGGATGCAATATCAATTGTCACCATGCCAAAGGGATTCAACAACCCAAACATGACTCTCTTTGACGGCATAACGGTCCCCTTTGACCACGTGAGCCAGTACAAACAAAAACTGATGACAGTAACAGCCATTGGGCATGTGAAGGAGGCCTGCATGTGTAAGGGGTTCGGGTCCACATTGTCAGGGCCAGCGCTCCGATGGCTCGTAAGTCTACCTACCAGATCGAGATCCATATTTACCGATCTGGTAAATGCGTTCACTCAACAATTTGTAAGCAGCTGAAAGCCACAAAAGCACGCTGGTGACTTGTACTAGATCGTTCAAGGCGCCAACGAGACCATTGGGGAATTCAACACCTGGTTCAATAACGAAAAAGTGGCAGTACGGGAGTGTGACGTGTCAACAGTAGTGGAAGCATTCAGAAGGGGCTTACACCACGAGTCAGACCTATATAGGCAGCTGACTGTGCACCCTTGTCATAGCTTTGAAGCGTTGCAAGAAAAGGCAGATGTTGCAATCAGACTGGAAGAAGATATGCTAGCTAGAGCCAGCATACCAAGCACGCCAAACGTATCCAGCACGTCGGCCATAGAGAAGTAAAGCAGAAAGAAATCCACTAGAAAGAAGGAGGAGAGATATAGGACATATGGTAGGGAGTCAACAGAATCGGCAACAGAGAGGAGAATCAGCACCTCCCTACACTGGCAGAATATGGATTCACAACTGTCGTCGGAGGATTCCTGAAAGCACTCAAAGAAATGGGAGATGGAGTAAGGTGGCCTAGGCCACCAGTAGAAGGCCAGTCATGGCGAAAAGACAGTAAGAAAAAGTGTGAGTTCCATCGTGACATCGGACTAACATATTTGGCGGCCAAGAGACGTGCTACTGAAATTAAGGGGGACAAACCAGAGACCTCCTGCAGAGTTTCCCACAGCGACTTGTCTGCTGTCGCCTTCGATGAGGAAGATATACACGACAGCCAGGAACACCATGATGCACTTATCATAACACTGTCAATGGCCAATTGCACGGTTAGAAAGGTTCTGGTAGATACTGGTAGCTCGGTCAATCTAATCATGCTGAAAACCATAGAGAACATGGGTTCAGCGAGAAGGACTTGCAGAAAAAGACTATCCCGCTGGTAGGGTTCAGTGGAGAAATAACTAACTCACTGGGAGAGATCATGATTCCAACCTATGCAGGAGGAATCAATAAACAAGTGAGATACTTGGTCATAGATGGACCATCTACCTACAATGTTATCCTCGGAAGACCATGGCTGTATCTAATGAAGGGAGTCCCCTCAACGTATCATCAATGTGCGAAGTTTCCCACGCCATGGGGAGTAGAAAAAATACGAGGAGATCAGGAGAAGCCAGAGGCTGCTAACAAAAGGCATTGAAGTGCACAACCAGTCCTCCAGCATAACAATTACAGAAGCAGCATGTCCAGGACGAGTACAATGAGCCCCAGCCGAGGAGCTGGGTCAAATCAACCTGGACAACTTGCACCCAAAAAGAACTGTGCTAATAGGGGCAGGATGCACGGGTGACCTCAGACAACACCTAATTGATTTTTTGCAGGCCAATATGGATTGTTTCGCATGGTCCCATGATGACATGATAGGAATAGACCCATCTATCATAACACATAAGCTCAGCGTGGACCCAGGATACAAGCCCATCCAGCAGAGACGGAGGAAATTTGCAGCTGAAAAAAATAAAGTAATCAATCAAGAGGTAGACAGCCTGCTAGCGGCAAACAAAATAAGAGAAGTAAAATATCCAGAATGGCTATCGAATGTGGTAGTGGTGCCCAAGAAGAATGGAAAGTGGATGGTATGCGTGGAAAGATACCTTCCCGCTACCACACATTGACGCAATGGTAGATGCGATAGCTGGACAGGAGATGTTAACAATCTTGGACGCCTGGAGTGGTTACAACCAAATCAAAATGGATCAAGTAGATCAAGAGAAGACAGCATTCATGTCTGAAAGGGGGATATACTGCTACAACGTTATGCCCTTCGGCCCGAAGAATACTGGGTCCACGTATCACAGACTGGTCAACCGGATGTTCGAGGAACAAATAGGAAGAATCATGGAGATATACATTGACGATATGGTAGTAAAGTCAGAGAAGTCGAAGGATCACATGCGGCATCTGGCAGGAACCTTTAGCACGCTCAGAGAATACAAAATGAAGCTAAACCCTTCCAAATGTACCATTGGAGTTTCATCAGGAAAATTCTTGGGCTACATTGTAACTCAAAGGGGAATAGAAGCCAGGACGGAGCAAATTAAGGCAGTGTTACAGCTAGAGTCACTAGAAAAACCAAACGATATGCAACGCCTAACAGGCAAGGTAGCAGCCTTGAGCAGGTTCATCTCGAGATCCTCAGACAAATGCAGACTGTTCTACGACATATTGAGGAAGAGCCAGAGATTCGAGTAGACCGCAGAGCATGAGCAAGCATTTAGGGAGCTGAAGCACTACCTCAACACCTCGCCATTACTATCAAAGCCAGAACCGGGAGAACCACTGTTCATTTATCTAGCTGTCAAAGAGGTAGCAGTAAGCGCGGTCCTAGTCAGGGAGTAGTACAAGGAGCACTTGTAAGCTGCGCCCTTACTTTGAATCCCACACCATACATGTCGTGACTAACTACCCGATAAAATCTATAATGAGAAAGCCTGAGTTGTCAGGCAGAATATCGAAATGGTCCGTACACCTCAGTGGATATGACATTAGGTATTACCCAAGAATGGCGATAAAGTCACAGGCACTAGCGGATTTCGTATCAGATTTCAGCCCAGCTATCCAAAAATTGGCAGACAAAGAAATCTTAACCCTCAAAGGGGATAAGGAAGCAGAAGTCTGGCAGATGCATATTGACGGTGCCTCCAATCAAAGGGGAGCAGGGGTAGGCCTGGTCTTGTGATCTCCACACGGGGATCTGATAGCACAAGCGGTTCGTTGTGAATTTAAAGCAACTAACAATGAAACAGAGTACGAAGCCTTGATACTAGGGATGCAGCTAGCTTTGGAGTTGGGAGTAAAAAACCTACAGGTATATAGAGATTCCTGGCTTATAGTCAACCATGTGAATGATGAATATGTAGTCAGGGACACGAATGTGGAGGTTGACGCCCTAGCAACCCTGAGGGCAACCTTCAAGGAGAGCTGGCTAGCATCCCTATCGCGCATGTATTGGAACCATCGATCCAAAAGGTAGAGGAAGTAGACAAAGGAGAGCTAGAAGACCAGCAAGATAGAGCAACATTTCTATCAAGCACAGATGACCAGTCAGCTAACCCGGATTGGCGTATGCCTTACCTAGATTAGCTTAGGCACGGCAAGCTGCTTGATGACAAAAAGGAGGTAAGGGGGTTTATAGTGAAAGCCTCCAGATTCACGTTGATTAACAATGTGCTTTTTAGAAAGTCACTAGCAGGATCCTACTTACGGTGCCTGAATAAACAAGAAGCGCAGACTGTATTGCATGCCCTGCACAATGGCGAATGTGGAAACCATGCAGGGGGTAGGAGTCTGTCAAACAAAGCCCTTAGACAAGGCTACTTCTGGCCTACAATGAGGAAAGACTCAGCAGAATACGCTCGGAAATGTGACGCCTGCCAGCGGTCAGCGCCAATGATCCACCAGCCAACAGAACCTTTTCATTCCATCATTTCCCCTTGTCCATTCATGACATGGGGAATGGACATCGTGGGCCCTCTGCTTAGAGCCCCAAGATACAGACTGTGGATGCTAGCAATGACAAACTATTTTTCAAAATGGATAGAGGCAGAAGCAATCACAGAGGTAAAAGATAAGCAAGTCATTTCTTTTATCAAACGTAATATCATCTGCAGGTTTCGTATCCCATCAGAAATTATATGTGACAACGGATCACAATTCGTGTCAAATGACGCGGAAGGATACTGTGCCAGATAGAACATCTCTCTAACAAAGTCAGCACCCAGGACTCCAAAGTCCAATGGGCAAGCTGAATCTAGCAATAAGATCATCATGGACAACTTAAGAAGGAGATTCGAGGAGTTAGGAGGAAAGTGGGCAGATGAGCTGTCACTGGTACTATGGTCAGACAGAACTACATCAAAGATGGCGACAGCCAAACACCCTTCAGCCTGGTGTTTGGCGCAGAAGCAGTAATTCCATCAGAAGTTCTATTTCCAACTCACAGGTATAGATGTATAACAGGGCAACTGAACAGTGCATAGATGATCAGAAGCTTGGACACGATAGATGAGCTACGAGCAAGTGCAAAGATACGTCTGGCTACCTTCAAACAGTCAGTCGCCAAAAGCTATAACAAAAACGTAAAAATCAGGCTCCAAGAGGTAGGAGACCTGGCTCTCCGCGAGGTGTTCCAAAACACCAGGAATCGCAAAGCAGGCAAATTCGCCAATAAATGGGAAGGACCATACCAAGTTGAAGGCGTTGTTGGCCATGGGGCGTACAGATTGATGACCACGGATGGTCACATAATACATAAACCATGGAACATACTTCACCTGAAGAGGTATCACTTTTGATAACAAGTAGAATTTAGTGTACAGAGTTTGTATCAAGAAAACCCTAAAAAAACGGTAGTAGGCATACTACCAACTTTTATTTTCACTCCTTTTTATTTGTTTACATTTATTTAAACTTAAAACTAAAAACTACTATAGGAGTTGTGTGGTCTGTAGCGTCCTGGGACCACGATTGCTCTGGAACCCCATGAGATAGCGTCAGGTACTTCACATTATTCTAATAGATTTTCTCTATTTTGGGCTCTTTTTAAAATACCACTCTGCACACTAATATCTATGGTACGTTGAAAGTGTTGTCGGCAGGACTGTCAACTGTGAACGCGGGGTGACAAGGCACATGGCACTCCAACATGCCTAACCTAATTCTCCAATAGGAGCACTCTCACCAGAGGGCTTGTGGAACATACGAAGGGGAGCTGAGCCGACAGCTAAAGGCTCACGCAGCTACCCCGGATACAACCCCCAACAGTAGCTATCAACACTGTGTACTCAGCATAGTCAGGGCCCCAGCATGCATGCACAAACATTTGGAGCGCATGGATCTCTGAGCTATCAGGATCCTACAATGTTCCATTGGTCCTAGAATGACGAGAAACTTGCCTAAGGTACGCCTCTGTTGGCTTTAAACGTGATGAACACACCTTGCATCATGAACAAGGTTAAGTAGTCAAAATGCGGCATATGTCTAAATCAGTCATTGGACTGACAGGACAGCTAGCGAAGTCTAAATAACCCTTCTCAAGTTGACACGACAGGTCTAAATCAACCTCTCAGGTTGATACGACCACCTCTAATCAGAATGCGGCATGCGTCTAAATCAGTCATTGGACTGACACGGCAGCTAGCTAAGTCTAAATCAGCCTTCTCAGGCTGACACGACAGGTCTAAATCAACCTCCTAGGTTGAAACGGCCACTACCAACTTAAATCAGCCATTGGGCTGACACAACGGCTACCTGAGCTAAGTCTGACCACGTGATATGTGACTAAATCTGTAAAATCAACAAATAAGTCACGACATAAGTAAAAAAACTTGCCAAAACTGGGCAAGGATCATTTTAAAATATGGCCAAACATGCCACCAATGCAAGCATGGCTTAGAGTCTAAAAAACGCCACCAAGGCGGAAACCACAAAACAAAAGTGTTTTAAAAGTACTTACAAGTCTGCGTCATCACAAGGCCAGACAACCAATCACAAAAACTTAAAATATATTTAGTTAGAGGCCAGGTCAATGATCTCTCTCTCAGGCACCTCTCCTGCATTTTCCTACTGACTCCCCATTTCAGGTACAGGACCAGGCTGCTCTTTCTCATCGCCAGTAGCCTCTTGGACCTCCATAGCAACAGCAGCCTCCTGGAAAGAACCAGCTTCCTCAGCAGCAGTCTGCTCCATCAACGCGGGGGAGTTCACCTCGCAAACCTCGGGCATCAGCACACTCAATTTAGGTTGAACAAGGTATAGGGTCTCCAGCTGCCTCTCTTCCTCCTCAATGGATTGCAGGGTAGGCTCTCAGCCAGCGCAGCACGCATTCCACTAATCTTGCCCCGCCAGGTAGCATAAGCAACAATATTGGTGGAAAGGGAGATCAACTCGCTGATCTTTTCGTCAGAGCGCTTGAGGGCATCAGAGAAAGTAATGCACACTTCTTGAGTGCGTGCCAGCTGGTCAGCTTCCTCCTTCAACTTCTTCTTGGCTCCAGTCAGCTCAGCCATTAGCCCCACTACGCGCTCCCTCAGATCAAGACGCTGCTGCTCCAAGTCGGTGATGGTTCCAAAGAGCTCTTGATTCTTGGCATGCATAGCCTAGCTAGTGGTCTGGACCACGTTGATAATCTTTCTGTTGTAGAGGGCTGACTGAAAGGCATGTCAACAAGAACGGAGAGTTAGCAAATTCAGCATGAAAGGGTCTAGAACAGGCAGCAGAAGAGGGATACGTACCATAAAAGCATTATGCACATCATTCTCGGCCATCTCCTCGGGGGAAAACTCCTTAAACGCCTCCACCAGTGAAGAAAAAAGGAGTTGGTCCATCTCCGGCCAATAGGGTACATGATCTATGTTCCCAAAACCTTTAGGAAAATGGGTGATAATGCCGCCACTAGCAGCAGCAGCAGGGCTCGCTGGAGGGGTAGGGGGATGACGTGACAGAGGGCTGACCTCCAAAGGCTCAGAAGCAGGACGAGCAGTACTGGAACAGGTATGAGGAGATTGAAATGAGGCGGCATGGGCACTTCTCTTGGAAGCATAAGGCACATCAGGGCTCCCGGCAGCTCTCTTCCTCTTGGCACTCTGGAGAATAGCTTCCAAGGGATCAATTTTGGCATCTACAATCAGCAAGACGTCAGGTGTCAGGGGGCATCAAATGAGCGAAATATATCGATGTAAGAAAGGCGTACCAGAAGACTAGCTGTGTGATGATTGTTGTGTTGGGGCTGGTGTCCTTTACAGTTAGTGCAAGGACTTATAAATCTCTAAAAGGATCAAAGGGTATACTTTTGTATTATAATCAGTTGATCCACGTTTATCAATAACGGTTGGCTTGCTAGATAAGTTTGACGTTATTGTCATACAGATGGCGGTGATCAACTGGTCCCTAAAAGTCACACCTATAGGATACGTTTGAGAGATGTGACGGTATGAAAATACAGTCATGTTGATGCCAGAATTGACTAAGCAGTTAGTCTGGGTTATTTGACTAGTAGTTAGTCAAAATGCGATGTTGAGATATTTTACTTAAATACGGATTAAATAAAATGGGCTAAGGCGAATTAAGCGATTAATTAAGTAAATTAAATATAAACGATTATATTTAATTAATGTATATTGAATTAATTATACAATATCGTCTGTGTCGGACATGTATTAATATTTCAGCTAATCCGTGTTATTAGTTGATATTTTAATAGCCGATAACCGATGACGATTTATAATAAAACCGTGTCATATACATTTAGCATTTTACGAGCCGGACCACGAGTTAAAATTAAGAGGAAGTGGAAGCCCACTTCCCCATGTAAGTGAAGGAAATGTAGATTCATATACATATTTAACATACTCATATATGTCTAATTAATTTGTCATAAAATTAAAACAGATTTTATGCATGCAAACATTAATAAAAGAGAAGAGAAATAATGTCCTTACATTGTATATTTCGGCTATTAGGGCACAAGAGAGATCTCCTTTCTCTTCTTGTTCTTGAGCTTTTCCAATGGAAGAACAAAGATCTAAGTGTAAGATCTCTCCCTATGTATTATACCCAAGGCTTCCTCTTAATCAAATTAATATTACAAGTACTAGTGTGATATTAATTTTGTAGAAAAATTGAACCAAAAATATTTGGTTTTGAGCTCTCAAAACCGGTTGAGAGAATAGGAGAGGAAGAGTGATTATTTTGTCACACTAAAATAATTTTTGATAAGAATGAAAAATGAATGAATATTTTCACACACTAATCCATATAGTGCATAATAGAAAAATAAGAAAAGAACCCTTGTTCTTTTCTATGTGAAACCGGGTAGGGTGAGGAGAGATGGCCAATGCATGGTCTTTGTGGTCTTACACAAAAACACTAGGTGTGCATGCCTAAATTAGAGAAGCAATGATGAATTCCACTAATCCAAATTAACACAATATGTTAATTAAGCCTCATTATTTCGGTCCATAATGTAATATGGATTTCATATTATTTTTGTCAAATGTCAATATGTCACATGTCATATGTAACATAAATTGTTTATGTATTTTTAATATATTAAAAATCAACGTATTAATTAAAATACGTCATATACAAAATTGACCTAGTAATTCATAATTACTTGTACCAAAATATTTTGCCCTTTTATAAATCGCATTTATAATAATTCATTCAAGTCCAATCGTTTCTTTAAACAATAATTTCATCCGAGTAATGATACAATTCAATTACTCAGACCGTATCTCATTTAATCACATTTCAATTTGATACGTAAATTTTACTTCCAAAATTGTCCGTCAATTTTTCAAATAATTTAATCAACTCGTAACATTATACGATTAATTAAATGATCAATTAAGAGAATTGCCCTATAGGTATGACCTAGGGGTCAACTGATCACCACCGTCACACGACAGGTAATGTCAAACTCTAGTCGACCAATCATTACCGATATATGTTGACCGATTGTGATAACAGAACAATATTACTTCCCAATTGTATTCTTAAAATGAGATTTAGTAATGATATTTAAATCATGTGATCGCACTATTGTTGAGGACACATTTCCCAACAATCTCCCACTTGTCCTCGACAAGTGTGCGTCACCAATTCTCTTGTCCTATTACTATCTCCCACTCAATGCAAGGTGTCTTTCAGGTCGTACTTGCAAGTGATCATATCTAGAGTGGTTTCCTCGATCCGGAGAATAACTGATTGACCGGATTTATCCACTCGGATACCTTCCGAGCGTGGCCACGCATTTCCAGTTCATTGCTCCTCGAGTGGCCCCGAGATATTGTTATAACCACGACAAGGGGTGGACAATTCCTATCGCACTCATTCCCTTCGACTAGCCACAACCATCATGACCCAAAATATGCCCATTTGACCCCATTTACGAAGGTCGTAGTAACACAAATCAAAGTTAATCTGAAAATGTGCCATCTTAGGTGAATAGTCTTTAGTCAAAAGAATCGACTCATTAGAATACTATAGCGGCTCTCGCCACGACCAGGCTATATAAATTTGCCGGAACTCTATAAGCGGTCATAAGGCCCGACAAAATGTTCCTAACATCTGCCTATGTGATCGACTAGTCATCTCACATGACTGTATGGCACTTGAACTTGCCATCAATCGCCTCACACTCTAGTCACTTCGAGACGTCACCTCATATAAGTAACTATGGGCAAAACAATGTTAATCCATGTTCACTTTAACGGGGTTCAATTGTCTCTACAACCCGTTTGGATGTAACAAAGTATAAATTAAGGATAAAAGACAAATGCGATTATGAACATGAACAAAAACAACACTTTTATTTCATTTCAAAATCTAACAAAAATTTGGTACACGTTTAAGTCCCATGGACGCAACATGCCCATCATGCTTAGCTGCGATAAAGGCTTGGTGAGCGGATCGGCTATGTTGTCATCCGTCCCAACCTTACAAATCGCAATTTCCTTTCTTTCAATGAAATCTCTTATTACATGATACTTTCTAAGTACATGTCTAGATCTATTACTAGACTTTGGCTCCTTAGCTTGGAAGATCGTCCCACTATTATCACAATAGAGAGTGATGGGATCATCGGCGGTAGGTACTACTTTTAGACCTTCCGTGAATTGCTTGATCCACATAGCTTCCTTGGCGCTTCTCGATCTTGCTATGTACTCACCTCCGTTGTTGAATCCGCGATTCTGACTTCCTTGAAGCTTCTCCACTACGGCACCACCGTTGAGCATAAACACGAAACCAGCTTGTGATTTCATGTCATCTCTATCTGTTTGAAAACTTGAGTCCGTGTATCCTGTAACACGCAACTCAGTGTCTCCTCCAAACACAAGGATAAAGTCCTTAGTTCTTCTCAAGTACTTAAGGATGTTCTTGACAGCAATCCAGTGACTCTCACCTGGATTTCCTTGATATCTACTCGTCATACTCAAGGCATACGAGACATCAGGACGTGTGCATATCATGGCATACATGATTGATCCAACAGCGGAAGCGTAAGGGATCAACTTCATGCGTTCAACATCATGGGGTTCGGAGGGACATTGAGTCTGGCTCAATATCGTTCCGGTTACCATAGGTACCAAACCCCTTTTGGATTTGTCCATGCTGAATCGTCGAAGAATCTTATCAACATAAGATTCTTGACTTAGTGCCAATATCCTCTTGGGTCTATCTCTATAGATCCGGATACCTAATATGCGTTGTGCCTCTCCTAAATCCTTCATTTGGAAGTGGTTACCTAACCACTTCTTAACCAAAGACAACATTGGAATATCATTTCCAATGAGTAGTATGTCATCGACATACAAGATTAGGAACACAACATTGCTCCCACTGAATTTCATGTATAAACATGGTTCCTCAACATTTCGAGTGAAACCATTTTCTTTTATAACATGATTGAATCGATGATTCCAACTTCTAGATGCTTGCTTAAGACCATAAATGGATCTCTTAAGCTTGCACACTTTGTTAGGATTTTTAGAATCAACAAAACCTTCGGGTTGTATCATGTACACCTGCTCTTCTAAATGCCCATTTAGAAAAGCGGTTTTGACATCCATTTGCCAAATTTCATAATCATGAAATGCGGCCATCGCTAACAAAATCCGTATGGATCTTAGCATGGCTACGGGGGCGAAGGTCTCATCATAATGGAGACCTTGGACTTGGGTAAATCCTTTTGCTACTAGCCTAGCTTTGTAGACATCGTCATGTCCTTCTATGCCATTTTTGACCTTGAATATCCATTTGCATTGGAGGGGTCTTGCCCCTTTAGGCAAATCTACCAAGTCCCAAACTTGGTTTTCAAGCATAGAATCCATTTCGGACTTCATGGCTTCAAGCCATAAGGTGGAATTAGGACTAGAGATTGCGGCCTTGTAGGTGGCGGGCTCGTCACTTTCCATAAGCAACACATCGAGCGTTCCATCTTCTTCGATAAGTCCCACATATCGATCGGGATGGCGAATAACTCGGCCCGTCCTTCTTAGTGGAGGAGGTACAACCGCGTTAGACGACGAAGGAACATCTTCTTGCGTCTCTACCTCGGTTTGTGGCTCTTGAACTTCGTCAAGTTCAAAATTTCTCCCACTCTGTCTCTTAGAAATAAATTGACTTTCTAAGAAGACAGCCTCACAAGACACAAACACTTTGTTTTCTTGAGGTTTGTAGAAGTAGTAACCTCGAGAGGTCAAGGGATAACCTACAAAGATGCATTTTTCGGATCTTGGGGCAAGCTTATTGTCGGGTTTAGCCTTGACGTAAGCATCACATCCCCAAATTTTCATATAGGATAGATTAGGAACTCTTCCTTTCCATGTCTCAAATGGAGTCTTTTCGGTGGCCTTAGTAGGACTATTATTTAAAGATAGAATTGCGTTTGGATTGCAAATCCCCAAAACGAGTTCGGTAACTCGGTTTGACTCATCATGGATCGAACCATATCAAGTAGGGTTCGATTCCTCCTTCGCAACACCATTTAGTTGTGGTGTTCCGGGTGGAGAAAGTTGTGATATAATGCCACAACCTTTCAAGTGTGAATCAAATTCAAGACTAAGGTATTCACCACCACGATCGGATCGTAGTGCCTTAATCCTTTTGTTCAATTGGTTCTCTACTTCGTTTTGGAATTCCTTGAATTTCTCAAATGCTTCACTCTTGTGTTTCATTAAATAGATATACCCATATCTACTTAAGTCATCGGTGAAGGTTATAAAGTAGTCATAATTACCACGAGCGGTGATACTCATTGGTCCGCATACATCGGTGTGTATGAGTCCTAATAGCTCACTAGCTCGTGTCCCTTTACCGCTAAAAGGATTACGAGTCATTTTGCCAAGTAGGCAATATTCGCATGTACCAAATGATTGATAATCAAATGGTGTAATCACATTAGTAGAAATTAATCTTTTGATGCGATTCTCGTTTATGTGACCTAATCGACAATGCCAAATGAACGCTTCACTTGGGTCACTTGTTTTGAGTTTCTTTGATTGTATGTTATAAATATCATTTGTTGGATTTGAGGTCTCTAAAATGTAAATGCCATTAATGGAAGTAGCTTGGCCAATAACCAAATCATTCCTAGAAATAGAGCAACGATTGTTCTTAATGACAAAACAAAAACCGTCCATGTCTAGCATGGCGATTGAAATAATGTTTTTAGAGAGCGTAGGAACATAAAAACAATTATGCAAATACAACTCAAAACCGTTTGGCAAAGCTAGAACATAAGTTCCTTTGGATTCGGCCGCTACCCGAGCTCCATTTCCAAGTCGAAGATCCACATCTCCCTTGCTAAGCCTCTCCACATCTCTTAAACCCCGTAAATGATTACAAAGGTGAGAACCACAACCGGTATCTAGTACCCATGTCGTAGTGGAAGTATAATTTATATCAATAACATAAATTTCTTTAGGAATTGTACCTTTTGGAGTAATGAGTCCTTCCCTTATATTTCGCAAATACATAGGGCAATTCCTAAGCCAATGTCCCATGCCATAGCAATAATGGCACTCATCATTAACTTGCTTGAAGTTTTTGATTTTCTTTCCTTTCTTCTTGAACCTCTTGCCCTTTGAAGCAAGAACTTGATTGCTAGAGCTCCCACTAGCTTTGGCATCCTTATCTTCCAGAGATAAAGACCCTATAGATCGTATGAGGTAGTCTTCCTGAGACGGACTCACACGAGGTCTAGTAGTAGTGGGTGGTTTAGAAGTGGTGATGAAATTAAGGTTTCCATCCGAACCTATCCCGAAATGAAGTTCTCTAGTTGTATCGAAATTATTGTTGGAGCATACGTCGTCAAGAACATGGTGATATGACTCAATGGTTATCGGTGCGGTAGCATTTGAGGGATTCATTGTAATGCACTACAAATATGGAGGAAAGGAAATATTAACATTTGTTTTTTTTTTAAATCATACTTGCAATTATAACAAGATATGAACATTTATATAGTGACCTCTACCCAACTATAATAAATGATTCCAAGACCCAAATTCATATCAACTTAGGCACGGGGTAGCCGATGAAACCCTCATCAATATAACTCGGTGGATTAACTTTTAATCGATTCTACTTTTAGAACTCTTGGTCGATAAAATTACTCTAATATTTATCTATAGCCCAAAACACATCAACAAGGGCACGGGGTAGCCGATGAAACCCTTATCAATTACTTTTGTTGAGTTCAATCCAAATTTCGAATAAATGTGTCCATTATCCAAACCCATATCAATTTAGGCACGGGGTAGCCGATGAAACCCTCATCAATATGAATTCGGTGGATTAGACATTTATCACCCACTTCCCCTACGTAACAAGGTTTGTACCCCGGGGTAGCCGAGTGCACTCCCTCGCGAAATAGGTTTTCATGGTTTCTACTATTTGGTAAGGCTATGTCTCAATTAGTTGTTTTAGCGAGAGGTCATGTCAATTTATTATCTATCACGTTTTAAGTGAACTAAAGCGGTGAACTACGATAATTCGAATTGACACGGTCGATAAACTCGATAAAATAACAATGCATGTTTAGTTATGGCGATTTAGCGATGCATGCGACATAAAATAAAATGCAAGCATAAAAGTAAATGAATCCTAGTATGGCCTTTCCTAAAATAGAAAAACTATTAATCTATTACATATTCGGAAACCAACTCCATTGGTCCCTTGAACTTCGGTTGTGGCACACATCTCGAGGTAACACCGTCTTTATGTATCGCCATTCTTGAAGAAATCCGTCTTTTGGAACTCCTAATGAATAAAATTACATAATAAATTACATAATTTCCTATTATACATTTGTAACTAAAATAAAATAAATCTATTAAATTACAAAACGGTGATACGAGATCACAATAAAAATTACAACCGAATCGATATTCCCATACATTTCGGGAAATACCAATTAAAAATCTAAGGCCATACTAAGTAAATTACATAATTCAAAATTACATAAATTAAAATTATGACAATCATAAAGAAAAAATGCAGCATTATAATATGTATGAACATGCTCAATTTTTATGCTAAATCGCCTTTAATTAGCCAATATCGTATATTACTCGGTTTTTACGGATTTGCGTGATTTCAACATTTTATAATCACAAAAATACATAAACTCATATTTATGCATGAGTTAATTAACCTAACCTCTTAGGACTCAAAATATAGTCTTCACTAATTATTTTGACCATAATTAACTTTTATCTACAAAATTGTTCATAAATGGACCAAAATTACAAAAATAAGCTATTAAACTTCAAATAAATCCAAAAATTTCAAATAAATTCAAAATTTGAAATTTAAATTCATGAACATTCTGGAAAAATTCCATGACACTCATAATGTTCAAAATCTTAGGTTAAAAATTTCGAAAATTTTCCGTAAAAACAATGTTGCGGTTTATCGATATTTAATAAAATAATCATAAAAACATGGAAAAATTATTTTCATTAACTTTTCAATTTTAGATCTGAAAAATACAATAAAATGCAACATTAGACGTTTTTCCTAAGTCATAGAATATATTTTATTAATTTTCACTAATAATGTCACTATTTATGTCATTTTTCTTCAAAAATTCATAAATCATGCTAAAAGACTTCTTTATAGCCAATTATTTTACACACATCTTGTAAAATTGCATGTGACAACATATAAATTTTCTATGACCAGATTCGAAATTTAACTCATATTAACCTATTTTTCTCTTAAATCCATATTTAATAATGAAAAATTCATTTTTCGAGCATAACAAGTGCAAAAATTATGAAAAATTACAGGTTATCTCAAAATAATATGTGTGACAACATATCCAAAAACCAACTTAAAATTCGAAGTATAGCTAATTTTCGACCAAAAATGACATTTTTACTCATAAAATCACATTTAAATGCCATTATAGTAAATTATGAACAATAAAAATCCGAAAAATTAACCAAAATACCCTAAAACACTTTAGGACCAGAAATATTAACATGCATGTAATTATTTCGTGATATATCATAATAACACAAATTTTACAAGTTTTATTTTGTTATTCATATAACTCGGAAAAACTTTTAACCAATTTGCATGCAAACAACCGTGGCTCTTGATACCGATTGAAGGAAATGTAGATTCATATACATATTTAACATACTCATATATGTCTAATTAATTTGTCATAAAATTAAAACGGATTTTATGCATGCAAACATTAATAAAAGAGAAGAGAAATAATGTCCTTACATTGTATATTTCGGCTATT
Organism: Silene latifolia; assembly: GCF_048544455.1. Classification (NCBI taxonomy): domain Eukaryota; kingdom Viridiplantae; phylum Streptophyta; class Magnoliopsida; order Caryophyllales; family Caryophyllaceae; genus Silene; species Silene latifolia. Next base: position 90,964,849 of record NC_133537.1, on the reverse strand, counting down.
AGGGCACAAGAGAGATCTCCTTTCTCTTCTTGTTCTTGAGCTTTTCCAATGGAAGAACAAAGATCTAAGTGTAAGATCTCTCCCTATGTATTATACCCAAGGCTTCCTCTTAATCAAATTAATATTACAAGTACTAGTGTGATATTAATTTTGTAGAAAAATTGAACCAAAAATATTTGGTTTTGAGCTCTCAAAACCGGTTGAGAGAATAGGAGAGGAAGAGTGATTATTTTGTCACACTAAAATAATTTTTGATAAGAATGAAAAATGAATGAATATTTTCACACACTAATCCATATAGTGCATAATAGAAAAATAAGAAAAGAACCCTTGTTCTTTTCTATGTGAAACCGGGTAGGGTGAGGAGAGATGGCCAATGCATGGTCTTTGTGGTCTTACACAAAAACACTAGGTGTGCATGCCTAAATTAGAGAAGCAATGATGAATTCCACTAATCCAAATTAACACAATATGTTAATTAAGCCTCATTATTTCGGTCCATAATGTAATATGGATTTCATATTATTTTTGTCAAATGTCAATATGTCACATGTCATATGTAACATAAATTGTTTATGTATTTTTAATATATTAAAAATCAACGTATTAATTAAAATACGTCATATACAAAATTGACCTAGTAATTCATAATTACTTGTACCAAAATATTTTGCCCTTTTATAAATCGCATTTATAATAATTCATTCAAGTCCAATCGTTTCTTTAAACAATAATTTCATCCGAGTAATGATACAATTCAATTACTCAGACCGTATCTCATTTAATCACATTTCAATTTGATACGTAAATTTTACTTCCAAAATTGTCCGTCAATTTTTCAAATAATTTAATTAACTCGTAACATTATACGATTAATTAAATGATCAATTAAGAGAATTGCCCTATAGGTATGACCTAGGGGTCAATCGATCACCACCGTCACACGACAAGAATGTCAAACTCTAGTCGACCAATCATTACCGATATATGTTGACCAGTTGACAGTAACAATATTACTTCCCAATTGTATTCTTAAAATGAGATTTAGTAATGATATTTAAATCATGTGATCGCACTATTGTTGAGGACACATTTCCCAACAGTAAGCTCTCGGTTGGCCGAGTGAAGGGACAAAAAGGAGAGCTTCTCCTCCCTTCTAACCTAATTCATTTTGAAACAAAAATTAGGGTTTTGAGAGACATTTTTTCTCTCAAAATTCAGATCTCACATCTAAAGAAAACTCACATCAAGTTCTCTCAATATTGCAAGGCAATTAGAGAACACATTTCTAGCACAAGGGCATATTCTCAGACGATCTTGGGTGCAACAATTAGGAGGAGGTCTACTTTGATCTCTCATTGCCGAATTGCACTAGGACCGAAGGTTAATTCTTGTGCTTTATCGTTTTTCATTGTTTTTCGTTTATGACAATTAATTGCATATTAAATTTACGTTATAGTCCTATAACTTAAGGGTTTTATACGGATATTACCCTACAAGTGGTATCAGAGCGAGGCCACGTAAATTTTTCTATGTGATTTTCATCAAACGAATTTTGAATCGATGAATTTTTGCTTAAAAATTCGTGCGGCAGCCAATTTTTTCCTCTCGGCAGATTTTTTTTCATGTTGCGTTTTTTTTTCTGTCTTGGGAACCGTGTCAAGTTTACACGGTGGTGGTTGTTGTTTGTCTTGTTTTCGATTTGATCTTTGCATATTGTTTTGTAATCGATATTCATTGCAATATGTTAAAGATCTATCAAATTGTTTGTATAAAATTTCGTGCGGCACAAAATTTTTGTCTCGGCCATTTTTTTTTGGAAAACCGTGCGGCCTTCTTGGCCTGTTTTCTGTTTTTTTTGCCTTGATTTGCGTGCCACACGTTTTTGCTAGATCAGACGATCTTTTGTTTTCCTTTTTGTTCTTTGCATATTGTAATTTTAATCGATAATTATTGCAATATGTTAAAGATGTATCAATTGTAGTTTCAATTCTATACGGATTAGATTAAATTGCAATTGGGTTTTAACAAATCGTTTTGTTTTGTTATTTGATGCTCACGTTTTTGAGCCGAGAAATTTTTTTTGTTGTTCTTTTGTTGCTCTCGGCATTTCAGCAGAAAAAAAAAAAAAATTTTTTATCTTTATCTTATTCACGTGACTGAAGAAAAAAATAATTTGTTTTGTTTTTTTTTTCGGCCAATTTTGCATAATACGGATTTATGCATTCGCTTGATAGTGAAACGGTTCACCCACGTACAATTTAGTTACTTTAAAACGATTTAAAGTAACGGATTATCACGGATTAAAATTAACTTGACTAAAGCGGTTTTGTCACATAATTTTAATTGCTAAAAGGTGGTTTGGATAAATTTAACATAATTACGGAATTATGTCACGAATAAATTTAATTTAGTTGATGCATTTTATTTATCGTTATTTTGATTGTTTTGAATGCTTTTCATTACGTATTTATTTATTTTGCAATCAGTTGTAACTTAGTGTGGCCTTAGTAGAACGTGTTACCGTAATGATGGAACACGGTCTTGGTTGTATTTTGAGATCTCGTATCTCCATTTTTATTTTTATTTTAATTACGGTTTTTATTTAGAATGTAAATAGGTTTATATTTTGTAAATTTTAATTGTAATTTTGAGAAGACTAAAGATGGAGATCGGATGCTCACTCCCGCTGCATGGACAAAGATGGAACATCAAGACAAGCTTCTCGGGTCCAACGGTGGATTCCAAAGTTGTATTATGTTCTTTTTACTAGGATAGGCCACACTAGGAATTTTTATTTACGTATTGCATTCATTTATTTATTTTATCGTAACGATAGATTGCATCATATTCCGCCTAAAACCAAACCACCTAATAATTGCATGAAAACTGACTCATATAGAGGTCACACGTTAGTTTTCTATGACATTTATATGTCACACGATTTAAAGCCATCATCTAAATTAATTCATTCACGCAGTTGCTAGTTATTCGTTCACTTAAAATGAATCTAAACTTAGTTGATGGGATCTTCCTCGTATAAACCAAAATTGAGAATGGTCTTTATAGGTCAAACTCCAATGAGTCCCTTCTTCGTCGGTAGGCATAATATGACCCTTTCTACGTCGGGTAAGTTGGAACCGATTGACCTATTTTATCTCAACACTATGGTCACTCGTACGATCCTGTGATTATGGTGGACTATAGATAGGATTTACGGAAATCTATCGACCAAGAGTTTTTACGGAAAAACTAGCTAAACAGTTGGCTTATCAATTTACAGAAATTGAGTCTTGGGATCACTTGTATTATTCTTGAGGGAGATCAATTATGCAAGTGCATTGAGTCTACACGATTAAAATGAATTTTTAATAGACTTAAATCACCTCGATGAGTTGCTTATTTCGTTTTTGTTTTTCTTTCTTTTTCAAATGTGTAGAACACGTATTTTAAATCGCTAATAACATAATGGTGGCATCCTCGATGACCCAATGCCAAGTGCCACATTGGACCGTGAGTCCCGGCTTCGGATCTTCATGAATCAGATGAATCGGTCTACTAGACTGAAGAATGATGGATCAAACTTCGCGGAATGGGAGGCGGCATTACGGAATGCCGCCACCGCCGACGGGAAGCTCAAGTATCTGACCCAGAGCCCCTCCCGCCAGCCCCGGGCCCCACGGCTCGAGTTAACGAGGTCTCCACGTATAGCGACTTCGTCATGGAAGCGGGTGCGATTAAAAACGTACTCATTTTTGCAATGGAATCCAATTTGCAGAAACGCTTCATAGCCCAAGGTGCAAACAAGATTTTCACCACGCTCACTAAGGAATTCTCGAAAGCACCGAGAATCGTGACCTATGAGCATACCACTCGCTTCTTTGATGCGAGACTCCAGAAGGGCCAACCGGTTAGCCCACATATTCTCAGCATGATTGAGAATGTCGAGAGACTGGAGGCGCTTGATTGTAAAATCAGCGAGAACATTGTGATTGACCGCATGCTTCATTCACTCTACGATGGTTTTGCGCTCTTTAGAGCGAATTACTATATGAATGATTTGAAGAAAAGTCCCCATGAACTGCACTCCCTTCACGTACAGACCGAGAAGGATATGAAGTTCAGTGGGAGCTTGAAACAGGATGTTCTCGTTGTGTCAAACAAGGGCAAGGGTAAGGGCAAAGCTCAAGCAAACCTAGCGGTAGGTAAACCGTTCAAGAAGTCAGGGACAGGGAAGAGTGGACCTGGTGAGTCGAGCACCTCATCAGGCGCGACAAAGAGCAAGAATGAAAACATGGAATGCCATCATTGCCACAAGACTGGGCATTGGAGGCGTACATGTCCTGTTTATCATGAGGACTTAAAGGCAGGTCGTGTTAAACCTGTTGGTATGTCTTCATCCTCTTCTACTTTTATTCATATGATTGAGATTAACCACGCAAGTTACGGAACTTAGGTACTAGATACTGGTTGTGGTTCTCATCTGTGTAATCATGTGCGGGGCTCAAAACATCGAACCCCTCGTAAAGGGTGAGGTGGACCTGCGTGTTGGGAATGGAGCACGAGTGGCTGCCGTCTCAAGGGGAACATACGTGATCCAGCTTCCTAGCGGATTTGAGTTATTTTTATATAACTGCTATTATGTACCCAGTCTTTCGAAAAACATTATTTCAGTTTCTGCACTTGACAAACTTGGTTTTTCATTTGTAATAGAGAATAATTCTTGCATTTTCTCATTACACAATATGATTTATGGCAAGGCAGTCTCCATGAACGGAATTTATGTTTTAGATCAGACCACCGAAATATTACACGTAATGAATAAAAAGTTAAAGGTTGGTGACAAAGATCAAACGTATCTATGGCACTGCCGTATGGGACACATTAATGAGAAACGCGTAAAACAAATTCATAAAGAATGGAGCTATCTCGGCCTTTGATTTTCAATCATTTGGCACGTGTGAATCATGTCTCATCGGTAAGATGACTCGAATTTCCTTCAAAGGTGTTGGAATGCGCGCTGCTGACCTATTAGGACTCATACATACGGATGTATGTGGGCCTATGTCAATCACCGCACGAGAAGGCTATAGGTATTTCATCACTTTCACGGATGATTTAAGTAGATATGGCTATGTCTACTTAATGAAACACAAAAGTGAATCCTTTGAGAAATTCAAGGAATACCCGAGAATAGGGTACAGAACCTCTTCGAGAAAGATTAAAACACTGCGCTCAGACCGTGGTGGCGAGTATCTTTCTCACGAGTTTGATCAACACCTTAAGGACTGTGGGATTGCCCTACAGTTAACTCCACCTGGAACACCTCAATTGAATGGTGTGTCCGAACGGAGAAATCGAACACTACTTGATATGGTTCGATCCATGATGAGTCACACCGTGTTGCCTGACTCATTATGGGGTTATGCTCTTCTCGTCACCGCTTGCTCTAATACTTAACCGAAGTCCGTCTAAAGCTGTTGACAAGACTCCATATGAACTATGGAAGGGAACGGTCCCCAACCTGTCCTTTATACGGGTTTGGGGCTGCGAGGCTTATGTCAAGTGGAGACACGAGGATAAGCTCGGCCCGCGATCGGTCAAGACATACTTTATAGGTTATCCTAAAGGAACATATGGTCATTACTTTTATTCGCCAACCGAACAACGTGTTTTTGTTGCAGATAGTGCGACATTCTTAGAGAAGGAATTTCTCGAGAATGCAAAGAGTGATAGAATCTTCGACCTGTCGGAGATTCCAGAACCAAATACCGAGCAACTATTGGAGGAACCAATTCCTTCAATCCCGGCTGCGGTGAATATTCCTGAGGAACCTAGGAGGTCGGGAAGAGTCTCTATTCCTCCGGGACGATACATAGGTATGGTCGAGGAACATGACATAGATGACATTCTACTCTTAACGAGTAGTGAACCCGCAACCTATAAAGGTGCCATGACCAGTTCTGACTCAAAGCTATGGCTTGAGGCCATGCAATCCGAGATGGACTCCATGTATGAGAACAACGTATGGGATCTTGTTGACTTACCTGCTAAGGTTCGTCCCCTTCAATGCAAATGGCTTTACAAGATAAAGCATTCTGTGGAAGGTCAACAAGATATCTATAAAGCACGACTAGTTGCTAAAGGTTTCACCCAAGTGCCAGGTTTGCACTACGATGAAATTTTTGCACCCGTAGTCATGCTGCGTTCCATTCGGATTATCTTAGCGATCGCCGCTTTTCATGACTATGAAATTTGGCAAATGGATGTGAAAACCGCCTTCTTAAACGGTTTTTGGAGGAAGAGTTGTACATGGTACAACCCGAAGGTTTCATCGATCCTAAACATCCTAAGAAAGTATGCAAGCTTAAGCGTTCCATTTATGGACTTAAGCAAGCATCTCGGAGTTGGAATCATCGCTTCGACCAAGTGATTAAAGAAAATGGATTTACTCGATCGGTCGAGGAACCATGTCTTTATATCAAGTCGAGTGGGAGCAAGATTGTCTTCCTAATATTGTATGTCGATGACATACTCCGATTAGGAATGACATACCTCTCTTAACTTCCGGTGAAAGTATGGTTGAATAAGCATTTCCGGATGAAAGATCTAGGTGAGGCACAAAGAATGCAGGCATCCGTATCTATCGAGATAGATCACGACGGATGTTATCTCTCGATCAGAGTCTTACATAGACAAGATCCTAGAGAGATTCAGCATGACTAACTCCAAAAAGGGGTTTCTTCCTATGGCTCCGGGGTGCACTTGAGCAAATCTCGGGCACCGAGACACCGGAAGAGAAAGAGCGCATGACACGGATTCCTTATGCCTCGGCTATAGGATCAATCATGTATGCCATGATATGCACACGTCCGGACGTGGCATATGCATTGAGTATGACAAGTCGATTCCAACAGCATCCAGGTGAATCACATTGGATGGCTGTCAAGAACATTCTCAAGTACCTACGGAGGACTAAAGATTGGGCATTGACTTATGGAGGCGAACAAAAGCTATGCGCAACCGGTTACGCAGATGCTAGCTTCCAAACGGATCGAGATGACTCCAAATCTCGATCTGGATTCGTTTTTACTCTTAATGGCGCTGATCAGTGGAAGAGTTCCAAACAAAGTGTTACAAACGATTCTACGACCGAGTCCGAGTACTATGCCGCGTCGAAGGCTGCAAAGGAAGCGATATGGATGCGTCAATTCTTACAAGGACTATTCGTAGTGCCTAGTTCGAATGACCCGATCACCATCTATTGCGACAATAGAGGTGCCATCTTCCAAGCTAAGGAGCCAAAGTCTAGCAACAAGTCTAGACATGTACAACGGAAAGCTCATCTAATCCGAGATTACGTGGAGCAAAAGGAAGTAGTGATAGAAAAGATTGCTACAGATGATAACATAGCAGATCCTCTCACTAAACCATTACGACAAGATAAGCATGAAGGGCACGTTAATTCCATGGGAATTAAACGTGTTCCTAAGTTGTAGTACTCTTTTATGGATTAGATTCATTCTCTTTTGTACTCTATACGACATCATCGTTTTGATATTTATATATTTTGTTTTTCATGTGGTTTTGTACGACAATTTTGAACACCACAAAGTGAACTGAACAAACATTATATTTTTGGTCCTTGATTGCCCACGTGAGCTGATAACTCAAGGTAATTATTTTGTGACGTTGGTTGATGGTGGGTTCAACGAGCCATAAGTCAAAAGGTTGACTGACCAATCACAGAGGCGATTTATACGGATATTTCGTAGGACACAATTGTGACATCGACGTGGAGTCCTAAATGTTTCATAACATTCGGTGCCCGGTCGTGGATAGGACCTCCATGGTGATCCTAAGAGTCGATTTTTTTGACTATCGACTGTCTCTTGAGACTAAGACAGATTTTGGGTGACTTTGGTTTCTTTCTCACGGTCATCCGTAACAGGGGGCCAAGTAGATTTTTTCTGGGTCATTTCATGTTGTGCTTAGATCGGAAGGAGTCGAGTTGAAGAAAATATTCAGCCTTTATCAGGTACTCGATATTTCTCAGGGCCACTCGAGGAGCTGTAACTGAAATTCATGGCCATGCTCGAATACGAATTCGTTTTATCAGTTGAGTTACTCTCTAGTCGGGGAAACCACTCTAGATACAGATCGATTGTAAAATACGACCTTTGCGGATCCGGATCTGCAAATTGTTTTACATTGAGTGGGAGAAATTTTAAATGAATATGAGAATCGGTTATCGCACATACACTTGTACGGACAAGTGGGAGTTTGTTGAGCCGTGTCCTCCGTTAGTGCGGATAACGTCATTGCACATACACTTGTACGGACAAGTGGGAGCTTGTTAGGGGCTGGTGTCCTTTACGATTAGTACAAGGACTTATAAATCTCTAAAAGGATCAAAGGGTATACTTTTGTATCATAATCGGTTGATCCACGTTTATCAATAACGGTTGGCTTGCTAGATAAGTTTGACGTTATTGTCATACGGATGGCGGTGATCAACTGGTCCCTAAAAGTCACACCTATAGGATACGTTTGAGAGATGTGACGGTATGAAAATACAATCATGTTGATGCCAAATTGACTAAGCGGTTAGTCGGGTTATTTGACTAGTAGTTAGTCAAAATGCGATGTTGAGATATTTTATTTAAATACGGATTAAATAAAATGGGCTAAGGCGAATTAAGCGATTAATTAAGTAAATTAAATATAAACGATTATATTTAATTAATGTATATTGAATTAATTATACAATATCGTCTCGTCGGGACATGTATTAATATTTCAACTAATCCGTGTTATTAGTTGATATTTTAATAGCCGATAACCGATGACGATTTATAATAAAACCGTGTCATATACATTTAGCATTTTACGAGCCGGACCACGAGTTAAAATTAAGAGGAAGTGGAAGCCCACTTCCCCATGTAAGCTCTCGGTTGGCCGAGTGAAGGGACAAAAAGGAGAGCTTCTCCTCCCTTCTAACCTAATTCATTTTGAAACAAAAATTAGGGTTTTGAGAGACATTTTTTCTCTCAAAATTCAGATCTCACATCTAAAGAAAACTCACATCAAGTTCTCTCAATATTGCAAGGCAATTAGAGAACACATTTCTAGCACAAGGGCATATTCTCAGACGATCTTGGGTGCAACAATTAGGAGGAGGTCTACTTTGATCTCTCATTGCCGAATTGCACTAGGACCGAAGGTTAATTCTTGTGCTTTATCGTTTTTCATTGTTTTTCGTTTATGACAATTAATTGCATATTAAATTTACGTTATAGTCCTATAATTTAAGGGTTTTATACGGATATTACCCTACATGTTGAGGGTTGGAAAAGGAGACAGGTGAAAAACCAGGAAGTAGATCAGGAAACTTTCTGTCAGAAATCGGAATGCAGAACAGCTTGTTGCGGGCAGACACAGAATCCCACAGGTGGATCAGGTTGTGTGGGCTTGTATAGAAATAAGAAGTAAGCTAGTGAGCATGTGAAGGTCAAAAGGTGTCAGGGAAGCTACTTACTCAAAGTTATGACCCAATCCTTCAAGATGTAGTCGGTAGGTGGCTGAATGGAGTATTTCTTCAAATAAAAGAACTCCTCAAACCACTTCTCGTCTTTCAACTTGGACACGTGCCTGAAAGAAGCCTCCCCACGGCCGCGAAAAGAAAATTGGCCTCTTCCCAATGATCAGATCTCAAACATATGAGCCAACTCACCGAGACCGATGGTGCTGCCCGTGATTTGGCTGGCTGACAAGAAGTAAAGAAGGACCCTCCATATATTGGCGGCAATTTGGGCTATGGCAAAACCATTGGTCCGAAGGAAGTCTTGCATCAATTTAGGAAAGGGGAAACGGGGGCCGTATTTGAAAGGATAAAGATAAAGGCAGACCCATCCCTAACGAGACGCGTCCGCCTTCTAGCCGGTGTTTGGAATGACAATGTCCACCCGATCACCTAATCCCAATAGTTCCTTGATTGCAGGAATGTACGCAACCATCAAGGAAGAGTCGCAGTTGTGGGGATGGGTGAAAATATTACGAGATGGAAAAACGGGGTCTGGGGTCAAGTCGGCCGGAGTGGAAGACGAGGGGGTGTGACGAGCTTTACCCATGGTTGAAGGAAAAAGAAAGAAAAAGAAGACTGAGGAGAGGGGGGAGAGTACCTGACGAAATGAAGTGAAGCTCCGGTAAAAATGGCGGAAGTCCGGTGGGTGAGCAAAGAAATGAGGAAGGGTTTAGGAGAGAGTGAGGTTTTTAAATTTTTTGAAGTTAATAGGGTAAGTAGGTGGGGTGGTTGAGATTATAAAGGAATGGGGAGTAAAAAGGACCGGGAAATGAGGGAAGGGGTAGGGGCAATGATGAGTGCTTGGGAAGTTGTGTAAAAGACGGCGCGGGATTCAACTAGTAATTCCTTACTCGACATCTCAAGGCGTGTCTCACAAGGAATTAGGGGAAAACTGTTTGGGCCATATTCTGTGCATTGGGCCAATAGAAGATAGGTCTGCCATGGCTTGTATAATGAATTGGGCTAAGCAAACTAATGGCCACGGGGAGCCCATGCGCTAAAAGTAGTCAGGGAGATTTTAGGGATATTTCAGGGAGATCAGGGAGAATAGGGTTCCAGACAGCAAATCATGGAAAGAAACCCAATCAGATCCGGACGCAGCTTACTTACGCGGCAAGCAACCTAAACCCTATTAGGGTTTAGGCCCTATATATAGACAAGGAGGAGGAGAAGGAGGATTTATTCAGAAACATATACACAGGCATCACGCATTGTGCTAGCTAGGTTATCGTGCCATCACCTTTGTACTCATTCTCATATTAAAAGCTAGTGCAATCATTGGAAGGGTACTGTCCCTTCCCGCGGTCGTTTCCCACATTGGGTTTTCCGCGTCACCAAATCTCTCGTGTCAATCTTAGTTTACATCTTTATTTTCCATACTCAGCATTCATACAAATGATATAATTCCAAAACAACGAATAAGACCACTTTGACCTAGTTTAACCTAATTCGGTAGAAAATTACCAAAACACCAACCTTCCGTGACAGACCACTGAAACTCTGTCAGAACAGACTGTTGAAGCTCTGATGGAGCAGACTGCTGGAAATCTGTTGGAGCAAGCTGTTGGCTGCTTGCTGGATTTGACTTCTGCTAGATATATTTGAGATAAGTTTGCATCCCTATTTTATACCCAGAATTCTGGTACCCTGACCTGCTCGATTCTACTAAATCACTCTATTATCCTTGCAGACTAATTTCTGGCTCTCCTTGGTTCTGCCGATCGGGAAGTAGATGTAAGCTGATGTCTTGCTGATGTAGACCCGTGGATTCCTGTTAGCAAACTTTTCCGCAAGCGGACTCCAGGCGTATTTCTGCTGGAGGATGCTCGGAACAACTGGTGGACGCTAGGAACCCGATGGCTGACGTTGGGGTCCTGACGGCTGGTGCTTGGAACCAGGCGGCTAGCTCTAGGGACCAAACGGCTGGCTCTGGGACCTGACAGTTGGCGCCTGGGAACCAGACGACTGATTCTGGGACCAGACAGCTGGCGTTGGGAACCAGACGGCTGGCTCTGGGAACCAGACTGTTGGCGTTGGGAGCACTTCCCACCTGTCCTTACCATTCTGTTAACTGGTCACCAAGGGTGAATCTGGTGGTTGGAACATTCGGCACAAGTTTTTTGTGGTCTTGTTATATAGGTGATACCAGCAAAATGTTAGTAATGCAATGCATGTGCATGCATGGACCCTCTAATGTATGATGCAGACTACAAGATGATTTGATATGTTATAGACTATCATATGTCGTGAATGCAATGTTAATCATGACTATATGCTCTGTCTCTGTCTTTTCGTTGTCCTTTTCTGGCTAACAGGGGCTGTTGCGTCCCCTGTGGCTCCAGCGTTGTACTGCGTGCATGCACCTATGTATATGGCCCTGGGATCTTAATGCCCACAGCGTAGCTATGCTTTTATCCGGGATTAACGCTGAGATACAAGTGGTCTTTGTATCGTCGTGCCCTGCCATCTCCCGTTCATACGCCCTCCATGTGGATGACTTTGTCGAGTCTGGTTACCCCACATGGCAGGGATTGGGCCCTCAATACGTACGATATCTGACTGGACACTGATATCAGAACACAGAGCTTTTCTTCCATGAAGCATAAAAAATAACCAAATAGTACAAATCACGTGGTGCTATCTCATGGTGTTCCAGGGCAACAACTGGATCCAGGAAGCCACAGCGCGTACCACTTGGGTTTTTTAGAAAATATCTTGTTTTAAATAAAGAGGAATAAATACCCAAAAAACATAAAAACAAAGTTCGAAACTAAAAACGGAATCAATAAAACAAAAGATATTAAGTAAAAAAGTTTTTGCTTCATGGACTGTTATTCTTCTGCACACTAAGTCTTAACACCATGTTAGATAAAGTACTGCTAGGGATTATACAAGATTTGACCTTGCATGGTCATCAATCTGTACGCCCTATTACTGATGACGCTTTCGACCTGTCATGGTCCTTCCCACTTGTAAGCAAATTTTTCAGCCTTGTGATTTTTGGTATTTTCAAATACCCTTCTTAGCACTAAGTCCCCTAATACGAGGGTCTTGATTTTGACGTTTTTATCATATGTCCTTGCTACTGATTGCTTGTACGATGCCATGCGTATGTAAGCACTTTTTCTTAGTTCATCTATTGTGGCTCTTTCTTTTTGCTATCGTTTCAGGTTCTCAACAATGAGTTTGTTGTTTGACCAAGCTTGCTCGATGGACTATTGGGTTCTGGCTACCACGTGGGGGATGTAGTCTCTGCCCCCTGCATGACTATTGTTTTGGTAAATTTCTACCAATTTAGGGTTAAAGTGGTCTTAGTGCCTAATCAATATTATGACTCGTTGATGATTGTGTTTTGTGTGTTATGATGAATTGAACCTAAACGTAAATAAAGGACACAAGCAATTTTGGTTACGCGGAAAACCCGATGTGGGAAACAACCGCGGGAGGACACGGAATCCCACCAATAATTTCACTATAATTCGGTGAAAAGTACAATGTGGGACGGTATTGCTATATCTTCGAGGCTAGGGTTCTCTTACGTACTTTTTAGATGATCTTTAGGTCTTGTGTCGATGCCCCTTTTATAGTGAAGCTCTCCCATCCAGGGTTCCCTGCTTTTTCGCCAAGTCTTCCTAATTTGACATAAAATTGGACTTTCCTTATTCTAAATATGGTAAAGACTAGGATTTCCTTATTTTACTCATGAATACGCGAGCATCCCAGTCCGGGCCCAAGTCTTCAATGCGTATCACTCTACCTATGCCTCTTGATTATTCTACCTCCTGATCTGCATCCCTGGCTCAACCCGTATCCAGAATTTGGGCCTAACAGTTTGCCCCCAATTTTTCGCGAAAATCACTTCTTGATAATTGAGCGGGAAATTGTAATGTACCGTTGAATGACTTTCCACATACTATTTTCCAATCTACATTTTGAATCTCCCAACTACTCTCCCTATTTATTCTCACCCGTCCCCTGTTACTCTCTTTCCTCATTTATTCCAACTCCTCAAAACCCTCAAAATCTTGATTCTCCCAAATCGTCTCCCTGCCTTTTTCTCGCCGTCAACGCCGCCTATCCTTTTCGTCCCCCAGGTACTTTCACTTCCTCCTTTTCTTCAATTTATTATGGCAAAAACTCGTTTTGCCGCTTCTTCGTCCGCCACCATTGACCTCGTCGAAGACGACGTCTTTCCTTCCCGGGGTATCCTAAAAAAACCGCACTTCTGTGACTCCACCCTGACTCAGGGTGACATCCCACGAATCAGAGCTCTTTTAGGTCTGGGCGATGATGTGGAGATTCACATCCCTTGTCCTGGTCAGAAAGCCGAAGCCTCCCGTCAGGGGTGGATCTGCTTGTATATGTACCCCTTCACCCTTAGTCTCAGATTTCCCTTTCCTTCCTTGATCCAAGAGTTTATTTGTTTGAAATCTCTCCCCATGGCTCAAATTGCTACATACGCATGGAGAATTCTTCTATCCACCGTCGCTCTTAACAACAGCCTAGATGCTGACATCGGGCTATCAGATTTGGCCTATAGATTTGAGTGCCGGTCACTTGGAAATGGCCAATACACTTTCAGGGCCGTGGAGAAGACTGAAAATTTCCTTCAGTCAGTGGCCAAAGGCAAAGACGACGCTTGTTATGAGGGTTTCTTCTACATCAAGCTTGACTCTATTCCTCTGCGTGCCAACTACCTCTTCGAGCACTGGATCCTGGCTAGGAGTAAGTATGCTTGCATGTCTTTTTACCTGATATCTTCTGGTACTCACCTTTCTTACCTCGTGATTTATTGCGGAACTCAAGAACCCTGAAAAATCTGAGGATGAAGATACCTCTGTTGCCAAGCTTTTCTCCATCCCCGAAGAGCAAAGGACGTTCCCTGTGCTACTCTCCGGCCTTGACAATTCTACCGCTGAAGAAACTATGTCTTCTGGTAAACATCCATTTCTGACTTCTTGCTTGTTTCACAGCTATCTACCCTGAATACTCATATCTGTCCTCTGGTGCCTTTGCAGGAAGCACCAGCCCAATTGCCTCTGAGATCCTGATGCGTCAGGCCAGGAAGAGGATGGCTGAGTCCACCCCCTCAACTGCTTCCTCGAAAAGGAGGTCTGCTACTAGACCCACTCCTGAGCCTATTGAGGTCACTCCCATATCTCGTGCCCCTGGTTCTCCAGCTCGCGCTGATAACCAGTTAATTCGTCTTCATGCTGGCTTTAGGGACGCAGAACATGTCAACTACTGGCCCTCATTGGAGCGGCTCTTGACACCTACCTGCTCCCAGATGTTTGATGAGACTGACCCCCAGGAGATGACTGGCCTGGCTGCTGAACAATGCTTCCTTGTAAGTCTGCTTTCTGCTACCTCTATCTTTTGCTTCTATTACTTTTACTTTAACTTTCTTTCTGACTGATAGCCTCCTCACGTGTCCCAGGCTCTACAATCGTCTCTTTACCTCCGCAAGATGCTGAAAAGAGCCAAGACTGAATGCTTGGCGTATGTGGGAAAGAACAAGGATCTCACGGCCACCTGTGCTAAACTGAGGGAGCAGCTCCATGCGGCCAAGAGGGAGAAGGAGGTAGCCAAGGACCATCTTTCTAGGACGCAGGAGGTCGTGCCTTCCCCAATGGTATGGATTTGAGTGCCTTGTTCCCTGCTGATGCTGAGGTTGCCAATCCTTAGCCTGAATTTCTTGCCATGGATATCTTTGGAACTATCTCTGAGGCAAATGCTGTAGAGGAGATCCTGGCACGGATGGCTGGTGGTGATGCTGCTATGACTCCTGGAGCTGATCAGGTACCTGCGTCAGAGGAGCAGACAGAGCATGGGGAGCAGGGCAAAGGTCAGGGTATTGATGTTGAGAGGATTGACCTCTCTTAAAAATTATTAATCATATTTTCTGGGGACTTGGCCATGTGTGGTGCAAGTTTTGTAATTATACTCTTGAACTCCATTTTTTTATGTTTGCTTGTGCCTGCTGATGTGCAGGCTTGAAACTATTTTGGCGCGTGATATGGGTAGCAGGTGGCCTTATTTTTAATTACCTTTGGGCCTAGTTTTTAGGCCCATTTTGCTATGTCTTATGATGTGCTTTCTGCGTCTGGGGCTTAAGTTCCCACTTTTGATTTTCCAGGAGGCTGACCTGGTTCCAGGTACACAACCTCTGCCCCTGGTGGCAGATGCTTGATAAAATATTTTACCCATGACGTAGAATATTTAACCAATAGGGATAGCTAGTTAAAGCGTACCTCTCATTGTTCTTTTCCGGTTAACAAGGAATGTTGCATTCCTTGTGGTTCCAGCGTTTGTAGTTTCATGCATACACCTATGTATATGGCCCCGGGATTTTAGTACCCACATCGTAGCTACGGTTTTATCTGGGATTAAAGGTGAGGTACAGGTGGTCTTAGTATCACCGTGCCCTACTACCTCCCATACCGTATGCCCTCCATGTGTCTGACTTAGCAACGTCTCGTAGCCCACATGGCAGGGGCTAGACCCTTAAAGCTTACCTTGCCTGACAAGTAACCAACGTTAATACTCAAAGCCTTTCTTCCTAGAAGCGTAAAATTCCAAAGTAGTACAAATTACCTGGTGCTATCTCATGGTGTTCCAATGCAACAGCTGGATCCAGGAAGCCACAACCTGGACTACTTGGTTTTAAAAATGACTCAATTTGCTTTAAAAAGAGAGAAATTAAAAATTACTCAAAGTAAAAAAAAACAAACCATAACCTAAAGCATATATTACCCCCATCCCTTACTTTTTGATTTTTTTTTTTTTTTTTTGCTTCATGGACTGTTAAAAGGTCCTCTGTAGACTAAGGTTTCAGCACTTTGTCAGACAAAGTACTGTTTCAGATGGCGAATGTTCCAGGGTTTGTGCAGGATCTGACCTTGCATGGTCATCAACCTGTATGCCCCATTCTTAACAATTCTTCCGACCTGATACGGTCCTTCCCATTTTTAAGCAAACTTGTATGCCTTGTGATTTTTGGTATTTTCAAATACCCTTCTAAGTACCAGGTCCCCTACCGCAAAGGTCCTCACATTGACATTCTTGTTATACGTTCTGGCTACAGATTGTTTGTATGATGCCATGCGTATGTAAGCACTTTCTCTTAGCTCGTCAACTGTGTCCAGGCTCCTGGTCATTTCAATTTGATTCCGCTCTACTGTTTGGCAGCCATATCTGTGTGTTGGTACTAGAACTTTTGATGGGATCACTGCTTCTGCCCCGAACACCAGGCTGAATGGCGTCTGTCCCGATGCCACCTTTGGTGTTGTCATGTCTGACCAGAGTACTAGTGGCAACTCATCTGCCCACTTACCCTCTAGCTCCTCCAGCTGTTTTCTGAGGTTCTCCACAATGATTTTATTGCTGGATTCTGCTTGGTCGTTTGTCTGTGGGTAACGGGGAGCAGACTTCCTCAGTGTTATGTTTCAACGTGAACAAAACCCTTCAGTGTTATCAGATATGAACTGGGATCCGTTGTCGCATATGATTTCATATGGTATCCCAAACTTGCTGATGATGTTACGCTTTATAAAAGAGATCACCTGAGCCTCCTTTACTTCTGTCATTGCTTCAGCTTCAATCCACTTTGAGAAATAGTCAGTCATAACACGCATATACACTCTGTTAACTGGAGCCCTAGGTAGCTTCCCCACTATGTCCATCCCCTACATCATAAATGGCCATGGGGAGATGATCGGATGTAATGATTATGTTGGCTGATGAATTGCTGGGACTGCCTTCTGGCACGATTCACAGCGCTTGGCATGGTTTACAGCGTCTGCCCTCATAGTAGGCCATAAATATCCCTGCCTTAAGATTTTTTTAGATAGACTTTGTCCACCAGCGTGATTCCCACATTCTCTGCTATGTATATCCTGCAGCACTGTGTTAGCTTCCTCTTTATTCAGACATCTGATATAGGGTCCTGCCAAAGATCTTCTAAAGAGCACGTTATTTATTAGCACGGATCTGGAGGCCTTTATCCTGAAACTTTGTGCTCCTTTCTTGTCTTTTGGGAGTTTTCCATCTTTCAGCCACTCCATATAAGGTGTTCTCCAATCCGAACCCGCCTGCTGGTTTCCATCTGATACTAGGATTCCAGATTTATTTACGTTTTGCACGTGCGTTGCTTCCCCTTCCTGATTACGTTCTAACTCTTTCTGTATTGCCGGAGTTAACACATGAGTAATTGGTATACTGGAGATTTCTGTGGGCTTGAAGGTGGCTCCCAACGTGACTAGAGCGTCTGCCTCCACGTTCTGATCCCTTGGCACTTGAGTAATCTTGAAAGACCGGAATTTTAACTTTTGCTCCGTGGCTACCTTCAAGTAGGCTATCATCTTCGAATCCCGCGCCACGTATTCATTGTTCACATGATTTACTACTAGCAATGAGTCATTGTACACTCTCAGGTTTCTCACCTTGAGCTCCTGCGCCATTTGCATCCCCAGTATAAGTGCCTCATACTCAGCTTCATTATTAGTTGCTTTAAATTCGCACTTGACTGCTTGTACCATCATATTTCCCTTTAGGGACCGGAGGACCAGACCTACACCGGCTCCCCGAGCATTAGAGACTCCATCTATGTACAAGGTCCAAGCTCCACGTTCCTGTTCCCCTAGTAATGTCAACATGCCCTTTTCTGCCTCCACATGGGTAGCAGGACAGAAGTCTGAGACGAAATCTGCCAGTGCCTGGGACTTGATTACCGTCCTAGGCTCAAATTGTAAATCATAGCCACTTAGGTGTATTGACCACTTGGTCATTCTTCCAGACAATTCAGGCTTCCTCATGATCGTTTTCAGTGGATAATTAGTCATTATACGAATAGTATAAGATTCAAAGTATGGGCGCAGTTTATACGAAACAGTGACCAGAGCTAAGACTAATTTCTCGAAAGGTGTGTACCTGTTCTGTGCAGAAAGTAGAGACTTACTGATATAATATACTGGATGCTGCATCCCCTCTTGCTCTTTGACCAGAACAGCACTTACCGCTGCTTCTGTAACCGACAGGTATAGGAACAGTGGCTCTCCCTGCTCTGGCTTCGCTAACAGTGGTGGTGTGCTTAGGTAGCACTTGAGTTCTTTGAATTCTTTCTCGTGTTCCCCCGTCCACTCAAACTTCTGGCTCTTTCTTAGTATATCATAGAACAGTTTGAATCTATCCGAGGCTCGTGAGATGAATCTACTTAAGGCTGCCACTTTTCATGCTAGCCGATGTACGTCCTTTGGCCTCTGTGGTGACTCCAACTGGAGGACTGCCTTGATCTATTCTCTACTGGCTTCAATCTCCCTCTGAGTTACCATGTACCCTAGGAACTTTTCGGAGGACACCCCAAACGAGCACTTGGATGGATTGAGCTTCATCTTATATTCTCTTAACGTTTTAAAGGTATCCACTAAGTGTTCCATATGAATACCAGCTCTCCTCGACTTAACCACCATATCATCTATGTACAGCTCCATGGTCTTCCCTATCTGCTGTTTGAACATCTTGTTTACTAAGCGCTGATAGGTGGAGCCAGCGTTTTTCAGGCCAAAGGGCATGACATTGTAGCAGTAAATGCCTCGTTCCGACATGAATGTTGTCTTCTCTTGATCCTGCGGATGCATCTTAATCTGATTATAACCACTCCAGGCGTCTAGAAAGGTGAGCACTTCATGCCCAGCCGTGGCATCCACCATATGAGAAATTCTACAAGAAGTTGTTGGCCTATCTCCCTTAGTCTCACTGGCACGCTTTTTGGCTGCTGAATATGTCAACCCACTCAGATCTGAGCCGCCTGTTATCACGTTTATTATCTTGGTACATGTAGGTGGAGCTGCGGGTTTTGTGGAGCCTACCTTATCCTGCTGCTTGCCCCCACGTGGTAATAGGTGGCTCAGTTCTCCCTGTTCGTGCAGGCGCTTGATTTCCCTTCGTAATGTGCAGCAATCTTCAGTGTTATGCCCAATGTCACGGTGGAATTCACACTTCTTCTTGCTGTCTTTTTGCCATGCTTGTCCTTCTACTGGTGATCTGGGCCACCTTACTCCATCTCCCATCTCCCTGAGTGCTTTTAGGATTCCTCCGACGCCAATGGTGAACCCATATTCTACCAGTGTGGGGAGTTGCTGGTTTTCTTCTCTGTTGTCTACTTTGTTAACTCCCCTTCCATATGGCATATATCTTTCGTCCCTCTTGTTGGGAGACTGCTTTCTACTTGACTTCTCCATGACTGAGGTGCTGGATACGCTTGGTGTATTAAGCAGGCTGGCTCTGGCTAGGATATCTTCTTCCAATCTGATTGCAGCTGCTACTTTTTCCTGTACTGCCTCGAAGTTGTGGCAAGGATGCATGGTTAGCTGCTTATATAGGTCAGACTCGTGATGTAGGTCTCTTCTGAAGGCTTCCACTGCTGTTGACACGTCACATTCCCGTACTGCCACCTTCTCATTGTTAAATCTAGTGTTGTATTCTCCAATGGTCTCACCAGCTCCCTGGACAATTCTGTATAAGTCTTCTGCATGCTTTTATGGCTTTTGGCTGCTTGCGAACTGCTAAGTGAACGCATTTACTAGGTCAGCAAACGTGGAGATCGACTTGTTAGGCAAGCTTACGAACCATCAGAGTGTTGGCCCTGACAATGTGGATCCAAACCCTTTACACATGCAGGCTTTTTTTACTTGTCCTACAGCCGTCATTGTCATCATCTTCTGCTTGTACTGGCTCATGTGATCAAAGGGATCCGTCGTGCCATCAAAGATAGACATGTTTGGATTTGTGAATCCTTTTGGCATGGCAATAATGGATATGGCATCCACAAATGGTGAGTCTACATAACTGTCGGGTGCCGCCTTATCAAGTGGGGGTGGCAATCCTGGGACCCTGCTCAGCATCTCCCTTAGCTCCAAGTACTGTTGGTTGGTCAGGCTTCCTGAGTCTGTAGCTCGTCTGTCTGCTACCTGCTGACTTGGTGTACTGCTTCCAGGTCCGAACTCTTGAAGGTTCTGATGTGGCGTGGCAGCTAATGGGGTTGAAGTCATGAGTGTTCCCTGATGCCAGCTTACTTGCGGGCTGCCTGCGGATCCTGCACCAGGTGTCTTGAGTCATCAGAAAATTACCAACTGGGAGGTTACCTGACTGTGCTTCTACGTGGCTGGCTGGCTGTCAGTTATCTGGTGTGAGGTATCCTAGTCCTCGTGGGGTTATTCTTTCCTCTGATGATACTACTGTCAGATTTAATCTCGTCACCAGCTCGGCTGGTATCTGTCGAAGTTGGTTCCTGCTGCCTGATGCCCCATGTGTCAGATCTACTACTGGGGCTCGATCTTCACCCTCCGTGCTTGCTGGTGTGCTGGACTGCTGCCTCAGAATGTCTATCTGCGCCCAGAGTTCCCTATTCCTTTTTCTTGCTTCAGCTTCAGCTTTCCTTTGGTCTTCTCGCATATCTTCCATGACCTTATGAAGATTCTCCACGCCAGCAAGCAAGATTTGTGTTGGACTGGGTGGTGGGGTAAGGCCCGAGCTTGTTGCACTTTTGTCTGATCTAGGTTGAGCCGTGACAGCAGGGGTTTTGGGAGGTAGAGAGGTTTTTGTCACAGGTGCGGTTCTCGGAGTGTGCCCAGGGGCTTGAGTTTGTGCCGCCGATGCCGGATTCTGAATTGGTTTGGTGGTATTGACGGCTGACCGCTCCCTGACGCAGCTGCTGATGTTTGTTTGTCCATTATACGTCTGAGTAATCAACGATTGACGACCACAATGCCCCACGGTGGGCGCCAAACTGTTTTGGTAATTTTTACCGGGTTTAGGTTTATGCGAGGTCAATGCGGTCTTACTCGTTGTATGTTTTTCAAATATTTGTGCTAATGCTAAATAAAGAAATAAAGAACGTAAATAAAGGTTGACGCGTAAGATTTGGTGACGCGGAAAACCCAATGTGGGAACAATCGCGGGAGAGACGGTACCCTTCCAAGTATTGCACTAGCTTGTTAATGAGAGAATGAGTACAATGGAGACGGAATGTAAATCTAGCTAGCACAATGTATTTTGCGTGTATGCTTGAGGTTTTGAATGCCTTTTCTTGATTGCTCCTTTGGCTATTTATAGGCTAGGAACCCTATAGGAAAAGAATATTAGCTCTATCACGACTCCTTCCATAATTGGATCTTCTTCCTCCGTTCTCCCTGATCTCCCCGAATTCTCCCTAAAATCTCCCTGGTGACTTTCCAAATCCACGAACCTCCCTTGCTAGCGGGCCTTTTTGTTCTTACGCGCTCCTTGGCCCAAACCTCCAGGCATATTCTACTTTGTACTTGGGCTCCTCTTGCTTATTTTTCCTTCACGGTCCAACACTTGAATAAGGACCAAGTGGGCTTTTCCTTTATCAGGCTAAAGCACAGTGTTTAACCCAAACAGAGACTTGCTGCCTCTTTATTTAGAGCTTGCTTGAAACTCTGGAACGTAAAATCGAAAAGATAAAATCTTGACCATTAAATAACAAGGGAAAGAAAGAAAAGACCCAATTAAATCTAAAAATATTCAAAACTCATCTTGGAGGCTGAGAGCATGAGTCTGTCACTATCCATCAGCATAAGCCAGGAGAAGATTAAATTGATTTAGCTTTAAATCACTTTCTTAGCTTTGTACCCATTTCAAAGTTAATAATTACCGATAATTAACATTAAAGTCCTTATACCTCAGGGGTAGAGCGTCAGTCTTGTAAACTGAAGGTCCGTAGTTCGAACCTGCGTGAGGGCATTTTTTTTACTTAAATCATTGTTTGACATTATTTTTTACTTAAATCATTGTTTGACAGCCACCCAAACAAAGGACCGAATGATGGGGGAAATGGGGGGATCACCAGTCGGTCCCAAACAAACCCAAAGAGCTATGCTCAATAACAATACTAATCTACCTTCTCTCATCCTCCAATTAAATTCGGGGCTTCCATCGACCATTAATCGATGGTAAGCCCCATAAAAGTTTTATTTATCAATTATTAATATGAAAAATTATGAATCCATTAATAAAAGTCTTCCTTTTGGTGAGTTCTGTTTGTCTGTCTCCAATTTCGGAGTTTTTTCTGTCCTTTATATCATTCTAGGGTTTTGTTTTATTGGAAATATAGATAAGAATGGTTTGTTGATGATTTGTCATACGAGTCTACAATTGATACGCGTTATTCGCCGACGATCTATGATGCCGATAAAAGGTAAATTTTCTCCATCAATGAATCAAACGAAGAGAGCGAATACAAGGACGAGCCGAATTGTCATATCATGTATTGAGATCCCTAGTTTTACGAGAGGAATTTGTCCTTTGGTTTCTATTAGATTTGTTGTTTTCGATTATACCTATCTCTTGTAAGTGCCGTTTGGCGACTTATTAATGAATTGATCTTTTCTTTAAAAAAAAAAAGAGCTATGCTCAATAGAAACCCAAGGACTAAAAACCGATTGGTGGGGGAAATGGGGGATAACCAACCGGTCCCTAACCGACACATAAAGCAAAAATCAAGAACTGACACAACAATCGATTCAAAATTCACGTGCTTCTCGGGTCCCTCTTCATATACAATCTCTGCCAATTGAATTGTCATATGATGAAAGAGATAGGCATGAGATTTAATTATGTTTGTATATCCCACTTGACTTGAAACTTGTCTTGTAAATTTGCAATGTGATTTGACATGTATTTGACCTAGCTTAAGACGGATAATGTCCGTCTTAAATGAGAATTTGCGTTTCAATTTACTGTTTTACATTTGTTTAGTCTAACTTTTATGATTTGGTAATGTCGATTTGTATTCTGAGTATGCTAATGCTGCCTAGAGCCTTTATATATAATTTGTATCGACGGTTTTTTAGAGTTTATGCTGCTTAAATTTGCCAACTTGGGTTGCATCCAAACTGCCGGACAAGATTGTGTAGGGTGTAGCTTATGGTGTACAAGTGTGATATGAAATAACGTCTCCATCCTATTTGACTTTGGTGGTCTATCCATGACAAATATACGCAACATAAACTTGTTATGTTTGATTTATCAAAATAATTGGAATTATTTACATTGCGTCAAAGTATCTGTCAAGCTCAATATCTTATGATCATCAAAGTCAAATAGGATAATTATAAATGGAGGGAGAGAATAGGTGGCAAGAGATTGGCAGCTCTAGCGTGGAAATATGATTTGATGTACCGCCTCTATTTCCAGTTTTATTGTTCCATTTGAGTTTGGTGTTCTACTAATTTCAAGTATATGTAAGTATACATGGTAAAGTTTGTGGTCCTTAGATGATCAGAATATCTACGGAGCATTTTCATAGTATCACTTTTAAAAGGTTAAAAATCTTGCATTGCAAGGAAACATCGGTCAAGGTCAACATTGTTTGTCTATCGAGGTCTAATGTGACAATATCGATGGAAGGGAGGGAATAGGTGGTAAAGCAATGAGAAGACCGAGCTTTGGGATGCAAAAATTGTTATTAAGTCGTGATGAAGCAACTTAGAGCTTGTTTCGTGTTATATTGTTGCGAGGAGGAGCTGAAGCTGAATTGTTAAGAGACAATCATCTCCTGTTTAGATATGTTCTCACTAAAGAAATTGGAGGATTATCTCTTTCTGTTTTCATTTTGGGGGGAGGAGAAACATTGGCCTAGGTACCTTGGCTTTAAGGGCTACAATAGAACTTTAACCACCAAACATGAATTCACGTGCCTTGCAAACACAGAGGAAAGATTTACGTGAGGCAGGGCCATAGGGCAAGTTTCTCTGTCATGCACCATTCACCAAGATCCGTTTCTGGTATGTTATCAATTTGATTGGAGATTTGTCACTCTGATTATTTCAGTTTTATATCTTCCTTAAAAATATGATTTTACATGTTTTCTGTGGCAGATACTACATCCATTTGAAGTTTACCGTCTCCCTTCGACTCCAGTGTTCAAAGTCAAACAATGTCAATTTTGATTATGTCTGTTAAGTTTGAAAGAGAGATAATTCATAATTGGATTTGTATTATTGAATGTTGTGATCTCATGAAAATACATGGACGATATATATAATGTTTACGATACTCTAAACCCTGGCGGTAGCCCTAATGGGCCTAATATTCTAATACATTCCCCCGCAATCGTAAAGCGACATACATAAGATAACTTTACTTTACGATTGGAGAAATACAAAGAAAAAAGAACATAAAAAAATGAAATCTTCAATCTTCATCTTCTTCAATCTTCATTAATTCTCTTCATCTCCGCAAGGTTGGTTGGTAAGATAAACGAGTATAAAACTCACTAGAAAATTTCTCGAACAAGAACGTTAATTTTTTCGGACTTGTCGAAAGTATGACTTAATTTGCAGGAACCCTAATCGAACTTGACAATTTTAAGATCTGGAGAACGTTAAGCTTTTCGAACTCCAAATAAATCAATTTAGGTACCACCTTGAACGAATTTGAAGAACTTTAATTAAGATTTCAAAGAAAAGATTTTTTTTTTTTTAATTTAGAGGAAAGCATTGAATCCCTCTAAATTTTGCCGTAAAGGGAGGCTGCAATAGCAAAATAGAATTGCTACACAACAATAACGCAGCCAATCTACATTATTAATTAGGCTTCTAAAGAATGCAGGAACAAATGAAAGGCTTTGTATTTTCCCTTTTTTTTATTTTTTATTTTTTTTATTAAGAAATTAATTTGTAAATCATTAATAAAGAAATCCCGCCGGTGGGCGTTGCATATTATAAACCCACCGGCAGGTGGCGGAATTTCGTATATTAGGCCTCAAGAGCGAGAGGCTCTGATACCATGTTAAGTTTGAAAGAGAGATAATTCATAATTGGATTTGTATTATTGAATGTTGTGATCTCATGAAAATACATGGACGATATATATAATAGACGACGATACTCTAAACCCTAGACGGTAGCCCTAATGGGCCTAATATTCTAATAATTATGTCTCTCCATTTTAGGTAGAGATAAAAATGTACAATTAGTAATTCTTGATTCATCAAAATAACTATTTTCAAATATTGTGAGAAAAAACGCTCAAAGCTTGTTTGATTAGCAAAGTCAATTTTATGGTTTGACTAGCAAAGTCAAACGGACACAGTATAAGATTATAAATGGAATGGGGAAATAATTTGAAATAAGAGTAAGTTCTGCCATTGTTGCCAAAAAAAAAAAAAAAAAAAGGAGTAAGTTCTGCCTCTGAGCTAAACCTTGTTTCTAGGACAATTTTGAAATTTTGATATTAGATACACAGTTTAGAGCTTTTGTTCTTTGGGTTACAAGCTTACAAGTTACAGTGTACCACTGTACCCTTAGGCCCACACCCAACCTTCCAACCCACCTTTGCCCCCACTGCGCTCTCTGCCCCACCTTCCTCCGCCGCCACAGCACCACCCTTTGACCCACCAGCATCCGTTACTCCGCCTCCCTCCACAGTCTCCTCTGCCTCAGCTCTCTCTACCCCACCTCTCTCAATTGTACCTCACATCTCCATGCTACTCTCCCTCTTTGGCTCCCCACTATCCACGAAACCCCCAGCCACCTCCGGCGTAGTCAGATCTACTGACAAGGAGACTTATAGGGTGTGTTTGGATAGCAAAAGTGGAGGGAAAGGAAGGGGAGGGAGAAGGAGGGAAGAGAAAGGGATGGAAGGGAAGGGAAGGGAGGGTGGAGGAGGTCATTTTCCCTCCAAATCTTGCCTTTATTGGAGAGGAAATAATTTGGCTTAGAGGGGGGAAGTAGAGGGATTCATAATTCATTTTCCCTCCCCTTAAAATCCCTCAACCTCCTTTTTGCTAACCAAACAAAGGATTTATCATCCCTTCCTTTCCCTCCAAATCCTCCTATCCAAACAGACCCATAGTGTTCGTATGGTGGTGGTGTGAAAGTGGGGGTGATGGTGGTGTGGTATGGGGGTGTGGTGATGGTGGCATGATTGCATGAAGGTGGTGTGTTAGTGTTAGTGGGTTGAGTAGTCCGACAGTCAGGTGGTCTAGTGGGTGTGGCGGTTAGGTGGTCGTGTTTGATGGTGGGACGTGGTGGTTTGATGATGTGGTTTGTAGTGAGGGAAGTTATTGTTGGTGGTCTTAGATTTGATGGCTATTAGGTTGTCGGGTATGGGTGGTTGTTGGAGATGAGGAGAGAGAAAGGTGCTGGTGGACTGATGAAGGTGGTATTGGGGGTGGTGTTATAAGATTTTTAATATTATTTCTGTAACTTAGAAAGTTAGCAAAGGATAAAATGGTCGTTTTCTTCATACAAATTTGCTAATGGGCTAAATGAACAAAAACTCCAAATAAAGGAAACAGGGCTTACTAAACAAAAAAGGAGGGAGTATTACTTAAACTAGGTTGTTGGAACTTTGACTATTTTGTTGATGTGACTCCTTATTCTGCACTATGAAACATATACTTAATGGGTAGCCTTTAAACATGAATCTTAAACTTGGAGGAAGTAACGCTCTAGCTGAGGCTGACACCTTGCTGGGTTCAGTTCTTAGTTGGTTAGACTTTATTTTTCCTTGCCAGTGTTCCTATACTCTAGTTCTTTGGGATCTGTCAAGTTTATTTCTTTCCGAGGGATTTCAGTTCCAGCCTTCGTGGATATTCCTTCCCATCAGGCTTCCTGACCAGAACTCTCAATCTTTCTTGTGGAAGCAAAGAGCCGAGGGTAAGTCCTAACCTACTCCCTCCTATTTCCTTATATCTTCCCCTTTCTATTGGGCATAAAAATTAAAAAAGGGGAAGAAAGAAAAGATAAAGTAGAATAAAGTATTGTAAGTTGTGAAATTTATAGGTGAGAGAAAATAATAAAGAATGAATGATGAATAAAGAATAGATAAAGTAATGAGAGTTGTTGATTTTTTAGGAGAGATAAATTAATAAAAAATAAATGAAACTTACCAAAAAAGGAAAGAGAGAAGATAATCAAACTTGTGTGAAAAAGGAAAGAGGGAAGATAATAGGAAATTGGAGGGAGTATTTGATTTCACATGTAATAAGATCATGCCCAAGCAAGGTCACCAACTGGGTCGTGATCTTGTTGGGTCACTCTAATGACGGTAATTAAAGAGTATTAAGGTGGTAATTTGGTGACCTTGAATAACTCAGGGTCAATTGGTGACCTTGAGTTGAGTTGGTGACCTTGTTGGCGACCCGGTAGGTGGCATTCTTCCATTGGTTGAAAACAAAAAAAAGTACAACCGTCAAAACAAAGGGAAGGTGACCTTTGGTTGAGTATGGTGACCCGGTAGGTGGCAGTCTCTCATTGGCTGGAAAGTGGAAAATAATTGGGTTGCTAACCTAAGTCGTGACCTTCTGCTTGGAGGATAAAAGTGGGTCAAGATAATTAAGGTGTGATTAAGAAGAAAAATATTGGTGACCCGATTATCTCGACCTTCTGCTTGGGGATGGTCTAAGTGTTCCACTTTTTAGAACATTTTTGTAAGAGGAAAAGATTTAATCATTTTACCTAGGAGTTGCATTTTGTATTACCCAATTGGTTTTAGAAGGTTTATGGAATATCCTTTGGGCTTATAAAGTGGTCTTTGAAGAATATTGTTTTCCCTTGAATAACGTGATTACAAACCAACAATTATATAGTTACAAATATTCCTAAGTTAGCTAAGAGAATCCCATGATTATTGGGATGATGATCATAACTATCCTAAAGTACGGGATATGATCCCATACATTTAGCTAACAAATTATTTACATAATATGAACAGAATAATTAATATATGGATATTAATATATTCTAATACACCCCCTCAGACGGAGAGGGAGGCGGTCGGGCGCTCAGGCTGGATCGAAAATCATCGAATAAAATTTTTGGCAGGCCCTTCTTAAAGAGATCAGCATATTGATAACGAGAAGGGACATGACGGACTTGAATTTGATTAAGCGCGACCTTTTCTCGGACAAAGTGAATATGAAGCTCGATATGTTTAGTTCGTTGGTGATTAACAGGGTTGTCGGATAGGTAGATGGCAGACACATTATCGCAGTAGACAATGGTGGCGCGTTGAATTGGGCACTGTAGCTCGTGCAGGAGGTTTCGAAGCCAACACGACTCGGCCACCACATTGGCTACGCCACAGTATTCGGCCTCCGCACTAGACCGTGATACAGTGGCTTGTCTTTTCGACGACCATGAAATTAAATTATCGCCAAGGTAGACACAATACCCCGAAGTGGAGCGTCGACTGTCGGGGCAGCCTCCCCAGTCGGCGTCTGTGTATGCTATCAGGGAGCTGGTGGTTGACGTGGTGAGGTGTAGGCCATAATGAGACGTACCTTGGAGATAACGGATTATGCGCTTTAGAGCACTGAGATGTTCCTCACGCGGGTCATACATGAAAAGGCAGATTTGTTGAACCGCGTAAGTGATACCATGATAGATGAACCAACTCAACCAAAACCTTAAGGTGATGGCTGAGGCCCAACTCTTATAAATATTCCTATTAGAGCACACCGTAAGTAATTGCATATATTTGCATATATAGGCATATAGCTGATTTCCAAGTTCAGGGATACCAACGATAAAAAAAAGTTCAGGGATACTAACAAAAAACAAGACCTACTACATTAATCAGGGAATCAGAATTCTCAAATATGCAAACCTTTGATCGAGATAATCTAAGCCAATACAGTTACCAATTGCAGGAGATGAATGATAAGACGCAAAGATCTTGACTCTAAATATTCTTTGCAGGACGAAGAAGTATCCTCAACTAAGCTCGTTTGAGACAGCTGCAAAACTTTTTAAGTTGATAAAAGCAGCGTCTATTAGTCGTCTGTAACAAAAACAAAGGCATGGAACATATTTAAAGAAGCTACCGAAAAAGGATCGCGCTCGGGGAGCTGGAAAAAATCTATTTTGATGAACTCCTCGTGAACATTACAGTTACAAATATGGTATAAACTTTGTGTTACATCCATATAGGGTCTGGATAACAATCACAATGAAGACTATTAGAATATATTAATATCCATATATTAATTATTCTGTTCATATTATGTAAATAATTTGTTAACTAAATGTATGGGATCATATCCCGTACTTTAGGATAGTTATGATCATCATCCCAATAATCATGGGATTCTCTTAGCTAACTTAGGAATCTTTGTAACTATATAATTGTTGGTTTGTAATCACGTTATTCAAGGGAAAACAATATTCTTCATGTTATTAGAGTCAGTGTGACCGAAGGTCACGGGTTCAAATCCTGGCAACCTCAAAACTTCTCAAAAACTCGAAGTGGAAACCCAGCACACGGTACGGGGGAGCCGGTGCATAACTAACCACTCTTCAAGCCCAACGGGCATTTGAGTGAGGGAGCGTAATAGGAATACTTATAATAGTTGGGCCTCAACCATCACTTTAAGGTTTTGGTTGAGTTGGTTCATCTATCATTACCCACATGCTCCGCTCCATACAAGTTTTCATGATTTAGTACTTTGCTTCTTCTTTTGCAGGCTTGCGCATATATTTATATCGAGATGTCACCTACAATCTGTATTATTAATTCGCTGCATTTACAGCTGTGGGCTCTTGGGATCCTCGGCCGGTTAACTGCCTGCAAGAGCCATGTAATTTTTGGCCTGTGTACTGTCTGATATTCTACATTTTCACATTACAACCTTTCTTTACGATTTAGACACAGACCCACACAGAATAGTTGCTTTGCTTTATTTTTCGAAGCCTGTACACTGGTCTGCTTGACTTGGGTAGGGAATAAGTGAACAAGTAGATACCTTCAGGAAATTTTGGCTCAAGGCCCTTTTGAAGGGAGTTTATTTTAGTTATTGAGCTGCAACATTTTCCTGAAAATTGGTTGATTGTCGATTCGGAAATGGACATGTCTAAGAGTTGTTGGGAGATTTATTGTTTTTAGCGAGTAATAATAACTAGTTTAGATCCCACACAATGAATGAGCAGTATTTATAGATTTTTATTGTTAGAAAAAAAAAATTGAACTATAAAACTAATCAAAAAATTTGAGTAATGTCATGAAATGTATATATTTTTAAACACACAAAATCTTGTTTCAGACCGCACTATCCGTCTAAAATGTTAAGACGGATCAATTTAACCCATATTACAACAAGTTGACCCGTGGTTGGAAATTAATAGTAGACAGTGGTACTGTCATGCATTTAATGCACAATTGCCTTTTAATTATTTTAATTGTTTAAAAGTACATACTACATCTGCCTTTTAATTATTTTAATAGTCAAAGAGTACACACTATGCAATGCACATTGGCCTTCGTTTCATTTTCCATCACCTTTCTTTGATTTTATTTCCTTTCACTTACAAGTTACAACATACAATATTCATACTTAAACATGAACATCTATATTTTTTCATGATTTCATTACTTTCTTCATTTATTTAATTAAAATTACAAATTTAAAAATCATATCCTAACAATGACATCAGAAAATATAATTGAGATCATTGTGGTTGTCCTTGTTTGTAGCAATGACGGTAAGCATGATGGTTATCCTCTATGGAAGTAATTAGTTAGTTTTATTAAGTTTGTCAAGGTGAGGTTTTAGGTTTCATGAAAGTTTTAAGTTG
This sequence comes from Silene latifolia, assembly GCF_048544455.1. Lineage (NCBI taxonomy): Eukaryota > Viridiplantae > Streptophyta > Magnoliopsida > Caryophyllales > Caryophyllaceae > Silene > Silene latifolia. The sequence continues at coordinate 90,933,670 of NC_133537.1, read as the reverse complement.
AGGTAGATGTGTTTTAGGTTTAATGAAGGTTTAAGGTTAGTTTCATAAATGGTGAATTCATGAAAATGGTATTTGTTATTCATATTGAAGAATACACCTATTTAATTCATTTTTGTATACAAATGTTACCATTTATGGTGTTTTTGTGCACACTTATAGTCAATCGTTGCATAATACTTGTTATATTATAAATTATATGATTTGCATAAATTCTGATTTTTCGTTTTTTACTGATTTTTAGTTTTATATTGTAAGATTTGTTATGCAATTGATTTAGTGAGGGATTTTCGCATAAATTAATTTACCCATGTCTCTTCTTTAGAGGGTTCTTATATTTTTCATTAATTTTCATTATTTTTTTGACTTTGCTAGCTTTATTAATGATGTGTTAGGTTGGATGTTAGTTTTGTTAGGGATTAATGTTAAGTTTAATGTACGCTTAATGTTGGTGTAGAAACGAAGGTGGTGTTATCGTTTAAGTTTAGCTTCATCAATGGTGAAGTTGACATGTGTGACTTTATTCAATATATTTTGTGAAACTGAGGTTTCTTATCCATTGTGAAGAAAACACTAAGGAGTCGTTTGGTTACATACGGGAACCTACAATGCCTAGGAAGTGTCATATCACATGATTTTAGAATTCATGTGAATTAGAAAATGTTGTTTGGTTACATGTAGGCATTGTAATTCATGTAGGCATTCCCACTTACCTAGGGGGATCTAGGTAAGCAACTTCCTCCATTATGGAGGAATTGAAATTCATGGGAAGTTCCAATTCATGTGAATTGGGGTAACCAAACAACCTATCCATTTTACAATTCACATGAATTAAAGTTCCTGTGTAATTTAGTGGGCAACCAAACGACCCCTAATTTAATTCATCTTTGCATACAAATGTTGCCACTTATATTTTTTATGTTTACGGATATAATTTTCATGTTCATGTTTTTTTTTTTCAAATCCAACTGGCATGATTGAAGAAATGACGGATTAAGTGATGAATTTCATTCAATACCCAGATGGGACACAAAGGTTTAAAATGGTTACATTTTTACATATGGAGTCCTACTTATAAACAAGTAGTATTAAAATCAAAACATATAACATTTATAAATATGTTGAAATAATTATGAAATATGTTACTATTTAAGTGACATAAAGAACCATTTCAATTCTCTATACTATTACTAACTACCAGAGACATACAATCTGAAAGTGATCACATATTTAGATTTTTTTCATGTAAGCATCTTTTTTCTATATGTTACCATTCAAAAACTGGTCACATATATAAAAAAAATGGTAACATATATATCATTTCGTTATTATTTTCGTATATGTTACCCATTTCATCAATATACGTCGTAATTTCAAATTACTAATAAGTAACGGTTCAAATAGTTTACATGTGGTACTATTAATAAACAAACAGTCTTATATTGGTAATATATTACTTGATGTACTTGTTGACAGAATTGTTCACTATGTAACCATGTAAGCAAAATAATCAATAATATCACTAAGTAACATGCATTCCATAAATGGCAACATATATACATTAATTAAATGTATGTATAGTTATCCAATATGTCACAATTTAAAAAACATTGTTATCAATTTTACAATCATTAAATTGGTAACAAATTAAATTTTAAATTTGTTGAGAGGATTGTTCAATATGTAACCATTTAAGCAACATAATGAGTAAAACCATTCAAGTAACATCTACTCTACAAATGGTTACATATATACAATCATTAAAATGTATGTATAGTTGTCTGGTATGTTACCATTTAAATAATATTGGTATAAATTTTACAATCATTAAAATGACGACATATTACACTTTTATACTTGTTAACAGAATTGTTAAATATGTAACCATTTTTACACTTTAAATCAAAACCGCTTTCATCTGATTATTTACAACCTTCAAATTGGTCTTCATCTGCATCTTTTTCACCTCCAAACTGTTCGTCGACGGAATGTTCTTCATCTGATTCCTCCACTTCAGAACGCTTTCATTTGTTTCCATTGCGGCATTGTCCACATTTAGTTCTTATCCACCCTCTACCAAAAACAACAAACCAAGGAAATCAACAAACCTAGAAAAATAAAACAACAAAGCAAGTAAATCAAACAACAAACCCAATCAAACAACAAACCCCAACAAATAAAACCCATAAAATCAAACAACAAACACTTCAATATCATGTTATCATTTATTTTTCCAATGAAGTTTATCAACATGTTACCATTTTCACCGTTACAAGTATCCATTTCAGTCACTTTTGTTAACATAGTTCAATCACTAATCGTCAACCTACAACAATATAATAAATATGTTGCCATTTAGTTAAACAATGTATTACCAGTTATTAGTTTCAATATTAGATTTAAGCAACATGTTCACCTAATTGTTCAGTATGTTGCCAGCATTTATCCAAAAAGTATATTTACTCTAAACCAGTAATCTGTGCATATCGTTGATTCTAGTTAAACAAACATGATCACATTTAAAATAAATGTGGTGACATATTTTTAAAAGGACATTTTAATCAGCAAAACTTTATTACAATACATTTCTACAATCATAATTAAACAAATGTTTGACACAACCTAAATAAATATGGTCACATATTGTATAAAAGCACAAAGTAATATTTTTATGTATGAATCTCAATAATATATACTGTATGAATCTCCATCAAATTTGATGGAACAAATAAATTAAAATTCTTCTTTTGTATTGATTTTTTCATACCTCCAACAAATTTAATTATTTTATGGTTGAATCTCAATAATAATGTTAACACGAGAAATAAAAATACCTTTTGTGTGGAGGTTTCTTAGCCATGTCTTCATCGTCGTTGGTATATCGATTTTTGGTAGAAAAAAAATGAAGATGATGACAAGCTGAAGATGATGAAAGGAGAGAGTTGTGGTTTTTCTAGGTTTAATTTGGGAACAAAAATAAGATAAATGTGGATTTCAGGTTTTTTCAGGATTTTTGGGCTTGAATATGGAAGATGAATACAGAGAGAATTTGAGAGGTGAGAAGATTTGAAATCTTTTGTAAATAAAAAATTTGAAAATAGGAAATGAGTGTGGTGGACGATAGAATAATGTCCGTTCAAATTGCATAGGAAGTATAAACAAATTAATTTTTAATCTCCAGTGGTCAATTCATGCATAGTGCCCAATGACACATACTTTATATTGTGGTTTGTTTATTCATACGGGTCATGTTCTACCATATTCATACAAAATGATACCGATTCGACCCGTCTTAACCTTAAGACGGATACCATCCGTCTTAAGGAAGACTAATTGTTTTAAACAGAATTAATGAAATTGTTTATAATTTTTTTATTAGCATTATAGCATACTCCTATCTTTTAGTTACGATTTAGCATACAAAGAACCGAATATTTTATCACAAAAATCTTAGAGACAAATTTTAAATAAGAGATTATATCAAAATAAGAAAGTAAATAAGAAATTTTATCAAAATAGAAAATGTGCTTTAGGCGGGAAAACTTGAAGTTTTTCCTATTCTTTTAGTATATAGGGAATGTGTTAAAACTATGATCTTACTCATCTTCTTGTCAGGATACTGTGTGCATAAATGAATTGAATCGAGTTTCTTGAAAAGCATGGTAGATTTGATAAGTTATTCTCTCCTCGATCCATACTTATATCATCAACTGCATCTGAGCAACCAAGATCGAAAGTCGTCCAACGTTGGGCCAATGATTGTACCATAACCGTTAAAAATGAGAGTTTTGGTATATGACTTCGTTAATAGTAAAAGACCAGTAATATCCACAACTCCATGATCCAATCTTTCACTCATTCTTTTGTTATGGCATACCTACTCAGGACGCAACTGACCTCACACCTTTCCCCTTGAACAGTCGCAATAGTCTCAGCAAATATATACGGAGTATATATATATATATATATATATATATAGAATTAGGATCACATGAGTCCACCCTATCTTTTTGAGTCCCGTGAGTTCACTTATGTATCACATGTTGTACACAAAAATATCACGTTTTAAAAAAAAAAAAAAAAATTTTAAAAAAAAAATTTTAAAAAAAAAAATTTAAAAAAAAAATTAATTTTTTTTTTCTTTTTTAAAAATTTAAGCTGTGATATTGTATCTGAGTATGTGTGTCCAGTAAAAGAGTATCATAAGTTATACAAAACAATATCACACCTTATGATAAATAATATCACTGGTTGTACTAAACAATATCACGATTTATACTATACAATATCACTCCACTGAACCTAATTTCGCCTTTCACTCCGCTTTTCACCATCTTCATTGTAAAGTTTTTTTCGTGATCTCGAAAGCTCCAAGGTGGATCCGCTAGTAACTGGCACGCCTTTGAGATGACCACCTTTTGGCCTGTACATTCAATCTAACCAATTCACCAACCTGATTTACCGGTAAATCTGACGAACCTGTTAAGAATAATCAACTCTTTCTAAAATTAAAACTTTTACTAAAACATTAACTGCTCTTTCTTATGAATTACTAAAACATTAGTATCTTAATAATTGAGTTTTTAATGATTTTTCTTTAATAATCGAGTTTTTTGGGATAGAGAGTACAGAGAGCAAAAGAAAGAGCACCCAATTACGAAGACAAAACACTAAATTTTGTTCTCCGTTATTGGAGAGCACCTACAAGAGCTCTCATGGTACATACTCTTATATCAACTACTCTCTTCATTTCACTTCTATCTACGTCCTTTCCTTCAACTTGCATCTCCTCGACGTAATCAAAGTCATTGATATAGTTCTTGATGACAGTAATGGACAAGGGTTTCACTTCTAAATCATCCATCACCATATAAGCTACAGCCGGCTTTACAAATCCTGCATTTCTTGAAGTTCCTTTCACAGTAAAATTATGTGCACTCCTTCCTCTAGCACAACAATCTACACTTGGTTCATAATTAGTAGTCTGATGAACATGACACGTGTAAAGGGTGATGTTACTAGGTTCATTGTTGACAGACAACAAGGGAACAATGACAGGCATTTTGGAGTTCAGTACTGAATGTTTGCTAAGATTCGGCTCAAAATACTCACTGTCGAGCGACTCAACACTTTTGTATAGGGATCCAAGCTATAAGCATTTATACTACAATTATACTCCGTGATATTCTTGTGTACAGCGTATGATACATAAGTGGACTCATGAGACTCAAAAATATAGGTGGACTCACCGGATCTTACCTCTATATATATATATATATATATATATATATATATATATATATATATATATATATATATATATATATATATATATATATAAATTAGGATCGTGAGAGTCTACCTTCTTAGGGTGAGTCTGTCCTATCATCTTGGACCGTCAGATCTCTTAAGATCAACGACTCAGATTGATTAAAAACATGGTAATTATTTCGCACGACTTGGCAAGGGTAATTTTGTCATTGCGTTTTATCGTATATAATACCCCCACCAGAACCTTTTCTTCCCTTCTTTTATTTTTTTCAGATTCTTTTCTCTCTCTTCGTTCTCAGATCTCAATTTCCCTCTCTACCAGCTTTCATACCGCCGTTTTGCCTCATCGTTTCTTCATAAGTCCGTATCACACCACTACTCTGAATTTCAGGGAAGCTTTTATTTTCGGTAATTTCTTCCGGGTTATCGATTTTTAGCATTCTTTTGTAGTTACTTTTGACAAATTTTAGGTCAATTTTAGTTCCAATTTATCATATTTATCAACATGACTGTAATCGAACATTAATCATGAAAAATTGTCGTTTTAAAATTGTATTTTGTATTTTAAAATCATATTTGAGTTCATAGATCTGAAAATCTTACTGAATTTCAATTTCTATGACTATTATATTAGGTACTAGTTGATGCGATCGAAGCGTAACAATAGGAATAGGCTAGTGTTTGTTGACGACTTCCGCTGTTTTCACTCAATTTGCAGCTAGTTCACTTTTCCTCTGCTTTAATTTAGGGAACGATCGAAGGAGGAGCTCTTAAATATCTTGAAAAATGCGAGTTTTTGATTTAATTATGGTGTTTATGTGATTAATTTATTATTGACAATCGATTTCCATTGATTTTGAGTTCATTATTGCCCTAGCTTCAGCGTTTTGGAGTTCGTTATCTTCGTGTGCGATTTTTTTCAATCAAATTTGTTTTTTCGAAGACAATTTTACCTTATTTCGACGTATTTGATGTTATTCTTCGTTCTAGTTGATTATTAATTGATGTAACTTAATTTGCTTATATTCCTTAACCTGCATATTCTAAAATCTGTTACTGTCTCTAAATTTTCTCTGAATAAAGGACATAATTTTATTGCTTGTTCACTAGAACAAAGATTTACAACTCGTTTCATCCTGTTGAATGTAGGTTGATACAGTATTTTTTAAATTTTGTTCATCGTTTTAGTACATCGATCAAGTAATTGAGGATATATACTGGGTTTTTTTTAATAAAGCTTTTTGTGCACTTTAGTACTACTGGTGAAACAAATGTTCACTGCTTTTATACATATTGGAATAAATAACGAATAGTGACAACTGGAACAATAGCGTAATTGTGTTACTCGAATGATTTGTGTTATTATGATGATATAAGCGTGTTATTTTAACGGTGTGAGTGTGTTACGATGATGGATAAGAGTTTTACTTGCGACAACAATGGTTTAAGTATGTTACGATAATAGTTTAGTCGTGTTCCTCTAATGTTATAAGTGTGTTATTATAATGGCATATGTGTGTTATTATAGTGATATAGTTTTATTATTATACTGCGTAATAGTGTTACTCTAGTGTTATAAGTGTGTTATAATGATATAAGTGTGTAATTATAATGGTTATTAGTGCTTGCATGTCGTTTGTTAGTCTTTGCTAGCCCAGTTGACAATCCTCAATAACGGCCCTTCCTCTTTGGAAGAACCCATTTGTATTTTTTCACTATTTGAGCTTTTTAGAAGGTAAGGACTTATTTTTGAGATTGTCCGTGTCACCTTAGTTGGTGTTATCACTATGTGTTCTCTGTGCTGTCATTACATTAGTTATGTAATACCCGCCCTTTTAGGGACCCTTTGACCAGCGTTGACTGACCGTGGGAGCGGGAGTAGTCTTAGAAAAGTGTGCCAAAACCATCTTGGGCTGCGTGTTAAGAGTGGTACTCGATAGAGTAGAGGCTACTCGATCGAGTAGCTAGGTTACTCGATCGAGTAGGGGGCCACTCGATCGAGTATGTTGGGTACTCGATCGAGTACCTGGTTTTCAGCGAGGGTTTTATATCGCGTTTTGTTAAATCCGCAAATCACTTCCGCCACTTTCCTTCTATCCTTCAGTCGCCTCTTTCCCTTCCCTTCACCTCAAAACCTCCATGGAAGCCTTTTTGAAGATCTTTGAACCTTAGGAGGGCGTCACTTGTGTCGGGTAGCGGTCTCTTGCTGAGATTTCTCCCTAATAGGTATGTCATAATCATCATCCGTGTCCTTGTTCTTTTAGTTAGGGTTTGCCTGTTAGTAATAGATGATGGTATTCTGGTTATAGGCGTTGCTGGGTCGCTGGACATGTTATCTGTCGGCGTGGATTGGTTGCGGTGGCTTAAAGGTAGGTTCGCCTACTCAGTTTCTGTAGACGGTCTAGCGTGTCAGTTGTTGTGATTGTTTGGTGTTTGCTTAGTGTCGTAATTGTATGGCGACGATTGTGATGGTGATTGTGGTTGTTGTCCCTGGTTCTCGAGATGCGTCTCGGCTGAGTGGGGTCACTTGCGGGAGTGGCTTCACGCCCTAGTTTCACCCTCCGTGGAACCCGCCACGGGAGGGGATGTGCACATTAATGGACAGGGTTATCGCTCGGTATGATGAGCGGGGATTTGGTGGGTACGGCTGCGGTCCCCCACTAGCAGGACTGGTCCAGTGGACAGTCAGTGACAGAGATTGGTTGGATTGTCGTGACTGTGTGTGTGAGACTGATAGCATCGAATTGTGTTGTTAGTTGTAGTTGTTATTCTTGTCTTATCTCGATCTTCGACCTTGTGTGGTTGTTTGTTTGTTATGTGTCTGCCGTGATCCCTTATGGTGAGCAGTCAGTCTTAGCAGGTGTTGATGTTGTTGATAGCTGGAGTCCGGGCAGGGATGAGTCCTCACGAGATATGACGGTCATAGCGAATAGTTGTTGAGTTGTACCTTTATATCGTATTTTGGTTTAAATCGCTTGTAATATAACTTAATAGTTCTTTTATCGACATTTGATTATTGCTATCCTCGGGCAACCGAGATGGTAACGCCCTTATATCCTAAGGAAGGCCTAGTTAAGGCTCCTCTGAATATGGGGGTGTTACAAAGTGGTATCAGAGAGACGATTTTGGAACCTGTAACAAATGAACATAATGAACGTAGGGAGTCTAATAAAATGAACCTGGTGTATGCGTAATGGGAGCCTCAGCTGATGCTAGATTTTGGGTGAGTAGGCGCCCTCATTTCAAAATCTTGGCCCCATGACACTTAAGCCAGTCACATGGTATGGGAATGTGGAGTCCGTGTGTCTATGTGTGTTATGCATGTTAATTGTGCCGGTTAAGTCTTTGTTAGAATTAATAGGGGTGTGATAGTGGTATTTGGGCCGCGTATAGTAATCGTTGGTGAAACTAGTGGAGTTTTGGAATGATTAGTGAGTTTATACGATGGTTATGAGATATGTGACGAAAGTTATGAAATAGAAATGCGTGAAAATGTGGAATTGAATGTTGTGACATGAATAGTGAACACGTAGGTGTTTGCTATAAGTTAATGATGACGGGAGTCATCTACGAGTTTATAAATCCACAGTAACCACTATGATGATAGTTATAGTATAGTTGAGTTATAATTCGAGACATAGCATATAGTAATGCGTTTATGCCTACTTGTTGGTTGAAATTTTTCCGCTGCGTAATGTTTGATTCGTGCAAGATGAATTGCTTACGATAGAATATAAGACATGATTGAATAATTTGTTTGAAAAGTATGTATTTGTGTGATGAGTGAAAGGAAGAATTGATGTTAATTATATGTTTCAAATTGAAGTGAACACGAGTTTAGTAGTAACAAGTGAAGTAAGATTAAGTGTAATAAGATGGCACGATTAGGTTTATAAATAATTCGGTGGCAGGTAAACCGAGTTGGGTAACTTGTATAGCGTAATGTGACGTGTCTCTTAGTTGTTGAAGGATTGCATTTTGCACGACAATGGTTGTAATACGTGATCGAAGTGATAATTAGTGCCGAATTCCGAACTTAGTTTGGAATCGACACGCGGTGTTGTTTTGCAGGTATCTTTGATTTACGTCGTACTTCCGACTGAGTACTCAACCTTACCTGATCAAGTGCGAATGTTTACTAGACCGAGTAGACCTCACTCGATCTAGTTAGGAAGCTATGATGTCGGGATGTGGGAAAAAAAAAAAAAAATTCCTGCAGATACTCGACGAATTAGCTCCTACTCGATCGAGTAGGGTGGTACTCGATCGAGTACCCTAGGCACTCGATCGAGTAGGTTACTGTGCAGCGAATCCTACGGATTTTCTAAAACCCCTAATCTTTCTATTTCTTATTCTTCTTCCCCTATATATCGACACACCTAAACCTAAACTACTCTCAAATTCCTTATTTCCTCTCAAACCTTCTCATACTCTTGGGTTAGTGGTGATTCTTGGGTTAATTTCTTTGTTTAATTTCGTTTCTTTACTTTGCTACTCAATCAAGGTATGCTATTCTTCCTAATGTACATGGTTTATTGATTTAAATGTGCTAGAGAAGTGAAACAATCTGAAATTTTCGATTATTATGACCAATTTGGTGCTTTTAATTGTTGAAATATGATTCACATGCCTCCTTTCCATGTTTGCTTGTGATTAATTGCTGTAAATCAGACTAGAAATTGCAAAGATTGAACCCGAAATTTCTAGGGTTTCCAAAATTGAAATCGATTTTTGGTTGTTTTACAATGGTTAGATGGTAGAATTGAGCCTTAAGTATTGTTTATATCATGTTGGAGGATAGATTTTGATGATTTTACCCTTAGAAAGTTGCCTTAAAACTCCGTCTTAAAAGTGCCTCAAATGGAAATTCGTGATTTATAATTGGAAAATTGATGTTGTGAATGACATTATAAGTATAAGTTGAACTTCAATGTGATAATAGAAACGGTAATTGATGAAAATATGCCAAAATTATCGCAGCTGTAAAGACCGTCTGAAAATTCTAATTGAGTTGTTGTTCATAATATTGAAGGGTGATAATGATATATTCCAAATTATTCTCTCCCGTGAACTAGTAAGAATGCCTCACATGTGATTAGAAGTGTGTTTGGAATAACCTTAGAATCATGCTAGGATATTCGAATTTGTTGAGCATATGTAATCACCATGATAATTCCTTTCACAACTATGGCCTATGAGTAGTAATAATCTGAGCTTGTATGTCAAATTTTGAAATCACAGAACGTGTGTACTTAGCTTAATGTTCAAAGTTAACGGCGTAGATTATGTGCTTCACATGTTGAAAGTTGTTGATAAATTGGTGTGCCTAGCTGAGTATGTCGAATTCAGATTACATGAAGTAAATGTTTACATGTTTATACAAGTTGTTTGAACTTATGCCTAAAGCAGATGCCGAGACTGAACCTTGGAATCCGCCAAAGTAAACGGGGGAGGGGTAATCCACCTGAGATGGGGGAAGGGAGTGGACCTGTGGTACCCGCAGTTCCCGAATACCCTTCAGTTTTTTTTGTTGATTTCAAGCAGAGGGAGCGTTTTGTAGCCTTACAAAAACGCAAAATGAGACCTACGAGGTGTATAGACACTACTGTGTTAGAGGAGTTGGAGATAGAGACGGATGTCCGTCACATTTTCGAGACCTTGGGTCTTATGGGTTTGTATAGGCTGAGGAAACACACTTATCTTTTTCTCACTTTGGAGTTTATGAGCTCCTTTATCTATGACCCCGCTGGACAAACCGTTGAATTTCGGTTAATGAACACTAGTTTCTTGCTTTCTATGGATCAATTTGTTTCTCACCTTGGGTTGGCTAAGCCTCCTAAGGACTCCATTACCGATATCCCAGCCGAGTGCGGTGTCTGCCGCCTTTGATGCCTTGTCCGACCGGGGAAGCAAGCTCCCACCTCGAGCAACATGCTTTGATTAATGACGTCCGACATGTTACCTTGAGGGTCTTTCTCCGTTCTCTTTCGAACCTCCTTTATGACGAAAGGATATCGAAGCTGAATAATCATGAGGTCTTGCTTCGATGTCTTACCTCAACCCGGAGCGGACCGGGAAAGTGGTCTTCAATGCTCCTTCTATGGTTTGTCTTTGCCCTTGCCTTGATGGCTTCTTCCTCTTTCCTTTACACGAGTTGTGGCGCTATCGCCACTCGGTTAAGAAAAAAGCTAACCTCTTTTGAGGCCTCTTCAGAGTACGTGCCTCTAGCTACCCCAGTGCCCACTATGGACCGTGCCTACTATCTCGACCTGAAATGGTTGAGGACTTTGGCTGACGGTGGTCTAGCTTGGAGGGTGTGGGGGCATGAGTTGGATGAAGATTCCAGCTCCTGAGCACCTCCCACCCACGGAGCCCTTGGAGCCGACGGTAGTGACGGTGGACTCCGATGATGAGGAGGAGGAGGAGGATGATGACAGACCCCGCCATCTACAGACCTACCTCATCGACGACACCATCCTGGAGGTGATGCCGGAGCCGACGAAGGGCGAGAATGCGGGAGTTGCGGTGGTGGAGAGACCCAGATTGGGGAGGGGACCCCGTCGAGTGAGGGAGAGGGCCTCGGAGACTAGGCCACGGCCGGTAGCGCCACGAAGAAGAAAGATCCTTTTCCGTGCTACCCTTACCTCGACACCCCGGAGACGCGATCCAGCTACTTGGCAGATAGAGTTTCATCTACCTTGACACTCCGGAACATACACGAGATGGCGTACGCTCAGGGGATAGGGACCGAGGGACCGCATCCGGTGTGGTGGAGTGGAGTTGGGGACTACTCAGGGGTTTTCCATTCCTACGGGGTGGATCAGTCGACGTGGGGGACACCCCAGTCCTTTGCCTACGGTGGCTTGACTCCATGGTACGTAGGCCCAGGCGCAGCGCGGAGCGGGAGCGAGGAGTGGATGCGGGGATTGGGTCATCGAGGAGCCGGTACTTACGGCGGTGGTGGTGATGATGAGGTGATGTTTGAAAGAAGCGAAGGGGGAGGAGTGATACTCCTTGTACTTATCTTTGTTGATGGTAGTTGGTTCTAGATGTTAGTAGTGTGGTTAGACTTTAGTAGTAGTAGTTATCGTGGAGACTTTGATTTGGAACTTGTATTGTTGGCCATAAGGCCGGATTTGATACTTTGACTTGTTGCAGGATATTAGAAGTCGGGGAGTCGTCCCGACTCGATTTTATATGACAAATATGTGCATGTACGTGGTTTATGACAGGTTTTATAAGGAACTTGGCACGTAGGTACTGATAGAGTACCCGTACTCTATCGAGTAGCTGCAGGAAGGCGGGATAAAAAGCATTCTGACCTGTAGGCTACTCGATCGAGTAGCTAAGACACTCGATCGAGTAGCATGGCACTCGATCGAGTATCGCTACATACTCGATCGAGTAGCATTGTTACAGGAGGTTTTCGAAAATTAAAAATGTCCAATTGTTTTATAATTGCAAGTTTAATGTTTAATGTGGCTATTAGTGCGTAGTTACACCTTTGAACCATTAATTTCATATGTGGGAAGTCGTGTTTGAAGTTTTATAAGCGTATTTGTCACAATTAGTGAAGCGGTAATAATTTCTTGTTACTTTAATGTTGCATACGCCCCATTACGATCTATTATTGGAATTGTACCTTCTCGTACATTTGTGCATACCATGTTAACATGTGTTGTCAACGGTGACTAGTTATTCCGGTGGCTTGTGTATGATTTCTAATTTAACGAGTATATAGTTAGCAAGTAATGTCCATAACAAATAATATGGTTTTCTTTAATGTTATGATGCAAATAATAGGTAATATGTGTTGTAATTTTGGTGGTGAACTTCGGGGACGAAGTTCCTTTTTAGAGGGGAAGAGTAATGTCGCGAAAATTATCGCGAAATATTCGTCTGATTTCGAAATTATGTTTCGTTTGATTATAAAGTTTTGTTGTTTAATTGTAAAAATTTTCTAGCACCTTGGTTACTTTACTTGTATGAAGTACAATTGGTTACCTCGTTTGTGGGGTAATCCATGCGTTGTAGTGAAAATGATAGAATGAATTGTAAAGGACCGTCATAATGGAATGAATCGAGTAACACGGTGATGTTAATTGTGCAGTATGAGGTCGATATGAGATACGTTTCGGGTTGCCAAATTGTTGTTCCATGATGACCGATGGTTGTTTGTGTTGGCTCATATGGCAAAGTCGATGTTTGATACATAATCATTAGTAGGAATTGATGCATACATGTAAGAGTGACAAGCAACAGTGATAATGCTTGCATGATAGTGGTAAGAATCGATAGGTATAAATGTAGACGGTGATGATGATGACATGGGGGGGATGGTATTTCCAAGGAGTTATGGTTTGAGCGGAAAGAGTGGTGAGGTCGTGTTGTTCCCGTGTCTCTAGCGGGAGATAAGTGAGTTGAACTTCGGGGACGAAGTTCTTTTTAAGGGGGGAAGACTGTAATACCCGCCTTTTTAGGGACCCTTTGACCAGCGTTGACTGAGCGGTAGGAGCGGGAGTAGTCTTAGAAAAGTGTGCCAAAACCATCTTGGGCTGCGTGTTAAGAGTGGTACTCGATAGAGTAGAGGCTACTCGATCGAGTAGCTAGGTTACTCGATCGAGTAGGGGGCCACTCGATCGAGTATGTTGGGTACTCGATCGAGTACCTGGTTTTCAGCGAGGGTTTTATATCGCGTTTTGTTAAATCCGCAAATCACTTCCGCCACTTTCCTTCTATCCTTCAGTCGCCTCTTTCCCTTCCCTTCACCTCAAAACCTCCATGGAAGCCTTTTTGAAGATCTTTGAACCTTAGGAGGGCGTCACTTGTGTCGGGTAGCGGTCTCTTGCTGAGATTTCTCCCTAATAGGTATGTCATAATCATCATCCGTGTCCTTGTTCTTTTAGTTAGGGTTTGCCTGTTAGTAATTGATGATGGTATTCTGTTATAGGCGTTCTTTGGGTCGCCGGACATGTTATCCGTCGGCGTGGATTGGTTGCGGTGGCTTAAAGGTAGGTTCGCCTACTCAGTTTCTGTAGACGGTCTAGCGTGTCAGTTGTTGTGATTGTTTGGTGTTTGCTTAGTGTCGTAATTGTATGGCGACGATTGTGATGGTGATTGTGGTTGTTGTCCCCGGTTCTCGAGATGTCTCTCGGTGAGTGGGGTCACTTGCGGGAGTGGCTTCACGCCCTAGTTTCACCCTCCGTGGAACCCGCCACGGGAGGGGATGTGCACATTAATTGGACGGGGTTATCGCTCGGTATGATGAGCGGGGATTTGGTGGGTACGGCTGCGGTCCCCACTAGCGGGATCGTCCAAAGGACGATCGATGTGAGAGATTGGTTGGATTGTCGTGATTGTGTGTGTGAGACCGATAGCATCGAATTGTGTTGTTAGTTGTAGTTGTTATTCTTTGTGTCTTATCTCGATCGACCTTGTGTGGTTGTTTGTTTGTTATGTGTCTGCCGTGATCCCTTATGGTGAGCAGTCAGTCTTAGCAGGTGTTGATGTTGTTGATAGCTGGAGTCCGGGCAGGGATGAGTCCTCACGAGATATGACGGTCATAGCAAATAGTTGTTGAGTTGTACCTTTATATCGTATTTTGGTTTAAATCGCTTGTAATATAACTTAATAGTTCTTTTATCGACATTTGATTATTGCTATCCTCGGGCAACCGAGATGGTAACGCCCTTATATCCTAAGGAAGGCCTAGTTAAGGCTCCTCTGAATATGGGGGTGTTACAAGTTATGGCTGCAATCGCTTCTGTTTTTCCTCATAAATCTTCGCTAAAGGTTTATTTCATTAGGCATGTAGCGGAGAGTTGCATATGTTTTTTCTGCCATTTTCTATGATTTATCATCAATTTGTGTAGCTACTAGTAAGATCAATGCAAATCTGCATGGTAGATACACTCAGTGGTCATGTTTATGCATTAGATTTGTTTTGTGATCAAAATAATTGAGAGTTGCTCATATCAACTTTGGTCTATCTTTTTTAACGTAAAAAGTTACTTGCTATAAATTCTGGTTAGTATCACAGTACTGTGCTCTATATTTGGGTTCATTTTCTTTTAGTCTATCCTTATTTTATTCAATAACTGAACTTGAAATATGCGACAACCTTTATATGTACAATGACGTCTATTAGCTCAAAGCGCCAGATAGAAAACAGTTAAGGTCCTCAGATGCATACCTTTGCCTTTGTTTCCACACCAACACTACGCCTTCTAAGTTTCTTGCCGTTCATATTCATGTTCCTGAGCTCATTAGAATTCCTCCAACAAAGAGGTTGCCAGGCTCGGCTTCATAGTTACTACACAAGGCTAATATTCGAAGCGTCATTATCCCTAGTATTCTTTGTGCATGAATGGTTGTACATCAGATGTGTTTCAATTTAACATGGATTACTGTGATGTTTATATATAGGAGGCATTTATAGTAGAGCAACGTGATTCTGTATATGTGTGTTATTTTAACGGTTATACTTTGTTACAATAATGGTTTTCTTGTGTTACAACAATGGGTATACTTTGTTAGAATACTGGTTTTCTCGTGTTACAATAACGGTTTGATCGTGTTACAATAATAGCTTAGTTATGTTACTATAATTGTTTAATTGAATTACATATCATGTCATTCTTTGACTACAATTCTCAAGTCTTAACTTTCTTGTCTTTTACTCTCCCGTGCCTCATACCCACCAAATGAAGCTTGTGTGAGAGTGGAGTAATGTTTAAGTATAGTTAAGAATTTTCATTGTTTTGCACAAGTTCATAATATTGTTGCTTTACTTGTACAATATTAGGAGTTCCTCTGTTTTTTCTGTGTGCAAAAATAAGGAGATAAAATTCAGTTTTGCACCAAGTAATCACTAAATTGACACTAGTGGTATAACCGTCAATTGTGATAAATCAACGTCTATTAGCTCAAAAGGTAGAGCATTGTG
Organism: Silene latifolia; assembly: GCF_048544455.1. Lineage (NCBI taxonomy): Eukaryota > Viridiplantae > Streptophyta > Magnoliopsida > Caryophyllales > Caryophyllaceae > Silene > Silene latifolia. The sequence continues at coordinate 90,917,457 of NC_133537.1, read as the reverse complement.
CCATTGCACAAGATGTGGGTTCAAGTCCTACATAGACGAGTAAATGTGATTATGTTAATGTCGCAATGTGATTTAAGTAAATTTTGCAATCTGATTTCTTTAATTTTGGGATTTGGGCAGGATTTGCTATCCCTTGCATATGGGAAAACCTCTGCTATGCAAATAATAGACTTTAATTAGTGTATTTCCTTAAAGTAATACAAGTTGGTCTTCATTGTAACACTTGTTTGTCCTTAGAGTAACAAAAGTTAGTCTTTATTGTAACATTAGTAAATTCTATAGTAAATTCGAGTTATTTCTAGCAAGTAATTTTGATCCCAATCTTTGCCTCAAAGTCCTTCAAGATGTTCAACATTACCAGTCTAAAGATGCAACGGTGTATATATTTATTTCTATAATAAGAGGCATATTCAACCAAGATCTTGGAACATAGAGTACCCCTGGTTGATAATTGATAGCCAAAACGACTTTGGTAACTCCGACAGGCTTCAGAGCTTCTATCTAAGCAACCTTAAAAAGTAACTATGAGGAAAAACTCAGATTGTTCTCCAAATGGCAGGGAACCTATTTTTGCAATTCCATCTTTCCACAAGCAGAACTTCTTCTAAAATTAAGATGACAAAATACTTGTATCAGACTGCTTTATATTTGGAAACCAATGCATACGAATTAGAGTTGGTCACATACTCACATGTGTGAGACGGTCTCATACAAGATTCACGGAAAGTAAAACCATGAGCTAATAGCAGATCTTAACATCGAAACGAAATTTGTATGGAATGTCACGTATTTTTGCTAGTCTCTTCATACAAGACTAACAAAGGATCAAATTTTACAATTAATTAAGTGACACACAATGGAGAAAACATGAATTCCATAAATCCAAGCTCTAGTTGAGATAAGAAACTGATGAACATGAATTCCATAAAGCCAAGACAAGTAACACAAGTTAGTCTTTAATGTAACAATAGAATGTCCTTAAAGTAACACAAGTTAGTCTTTAATGTAACACATGTATTCAATGGCCAACATGGGAGTCGAACCCACATCTTGTGCATTGCACAATGCTCTACCATTTGAGCTACTTGGCTTTCATAACCGATTAAAACTAAATACTCATAATTTACATCAATATCAGAGTTCGACATCTATGGCTCATGAGGCACGCGATTGTAAAATCAAATAAATGAAGGGTCATTCTTCCTCAAATTCAGGCCTACACAAGAATTCTCTCAGCAATAATTAGAATCTCGACCATGAATTTTACACTAATGGTACACTCTCAACTGACCCAAATGGTCTAGGACATCTTATGGTCACTACTACTGCATATCAGATGTCTGAATTGCTGAAGTGCCTCGTCATACCAAATTTCATCGAATAACACTTGTTATTCATACTTGTTCTTCTATAGTCGCATTTTTTATCCAACACTCAAACATGTCACATATTTGAGTAAGACTAGTTAGTATATAGAATAACACTAGTTAATCACTCCAACAAAGGGAAATCCTTATTAAACTAAATTGGTGCGATTTTTTTCGAATTTGATTGATTCTTAAACTACTTATCCGATAGAGTAACACACCTTACTCTATGAAATAAAACAAGCTATTCAATGAAATAAAATAAGCTATTCAATAAAATCACTCTTCATACAAGTTATAGCAGGGGGAAAACATTACTTATCAAATTAGTCACATTAGTTATTCAACACTCAAACATGATCTTTACTGACTAACACTAGTTATCAAATAACATAACAGTACTTATTCAACGGAGTAACAAACTATACTGTGAAGTAACAAAAGTTATTCAAACAAGCGCACAAGTTATTCAATATTGTAACATTGATTATGCAATATAATCACACAAGTTAGTCAAAGGAGTAATATACCAACAATTAAACTACAAAAACCAGAGAACTAAAAATTTTTCACAATCTAATGATTAGCATGTTAACAAATCATCTTACCATGATATCTCTCAAGAAATTAACACACATAATTAAAAGACACACTCTAAATATCAGACAAATCAAAACTTAGAACAAATTTGTGCAATAACAACTTAATCAAACATAACTAACTGAATGGAACAAAATTAAAGAATTAAATTGTTTTTCGTACCTCTATATAGCTAGAAATGGAGAATATCTCACCATTTGTTGAATATTCTTCGCACTTTTGTGATCGATTTGTTGATTCCGCACTGAGTCTTGATAAAATAAGTGTCGAAGAAAAGGAAAGTTTGAATAAATAACTAAATGCACGTAAGTTGTTGATTAGATTTGGGTGAAATTTAAGTATTTTCTAGGGTTTGTTCTTTCTTTGATTTGGGGATGTTATCAGAGAGAAAGACAGGTAAGAGAGGAGAGAGAAACCAAGCGAAAAAAGAAAGGGAGTGTCGGGGAATTGTATCAATAAATGGGGTGACGTGTCGCAATCTAGTGCATTGAACAGTATTTGATCTGACGGTATATATTAAAACCCTGGACTCACTGGATCCCGGCTGTATCTATACCCCTTACTAAAATGTGGGTAAGGAGATTTACTATTCAAAATGAACAGTACCCATACGCACAACTTTAACATTTCTGCCCTCCAAACACATCGTTTCAGTTATCATAACACAATTCCTCATATTTGTTTCCTGCACCTTTCTCTCTAACCACTTCTCCTTTACTCTTTTCCTATCTTCCTCTCTCCTTTATTATCAAACAAACCTCCTTCACCTTACACTAATCTCATCTATGGTGCCCAGAGTAGATCTTGACAATAACCCGATTAAAATGAAGTTGATATTCTTGATCGGCGCGGGCGAGTTCACCAGGTCACACGTCTCAGAGAAACTTATTTCTGGAACATCTCGTACAGTTCTTGTCGTCTAAGTTTACAATAACAAGATTAAGCATCATCCAGAACCTTCTTCGTTACCTTGGGCGAATCATATAGAGCTTCATTGTATCAGTATTTATCTTATCATAAACAATATGGTAACATTCCTCGGATGGTAAAAGATAATCATCTTATTTTTTTAATTATTTGGGTTGACTATTTGCTTTTGAATGTTTTAGTGATAAATTCATCGCTTGACTGTTTATTGGTGTAGTTTGGATTTTAGTTCATTGATCAGTTAATCAATCTAGGGCTGATTTTGGGTCTTTATTAGCATATATTTTGGGGCTGATCGATTAACCAAAGCTTTCTAAAGATATCAGTAGCTGCCATCTTTTTTCTATACATCTTAGAATCAAGGTTTTTGTTAGGGGATCTTTTAAGGACACAAATTGTTTTCCGTGTTTTTGGGGTTTATGATATTCAGGAACTTAGTTTTTGCATAGACATTAATCTCACAATTTTTGTTTAATTAGGGTTTCTCTGTAAGGTATGGTTGGATGATTTATCAATTGAAGAACAATGAAGTTGATCTCAAGGAATGTTTATTATAGTATTTCAATTTTTTAATAGCTTAGGTATCACTTTTGCTGCAAGATTCAAAGCGTAATGTCATAGTTTTCTAGCCTGTGAAACTGATTCTCTATACATGATATTTATTTTAGGTCTGTGTTGTGTTTTATTAGCACAGAGAAATGCGTTTGTTTCCAATTACTCGGAAAAAGACTCCTTTCCCATTGGTTTTGTCCTTTTGTTTTACATATTTTCATTTTGTGTCATTATATTTTTTTGTTATGCTTAATATTTTGTGTTTTGTAGGTTTTTTATGGACGGTGAGTGAGAAATTTGTTGGTTTTGTTTAACGTGTTTACTTCAGGTTAAAATTTATAGGAATTTGAAGAGTTTAGAATTAGAGAGTAGAAGGAGATAGGTGTTATAAGGAGCTTCTTGTAGAGATATTTGCCTAATTAGGTGGTTATTTATGCTCGTAAGTGAAAGTCACACACGTATAAATTGCGAGGTACAGAAATATAAGAGTCGATGAGATTTACTAATGAATGATTAATGTGTCATTGGAGTGGTCTCATAAACGGTTATGAGGGAAACGTCGTTTTGAAAAATTTCAGTGGATTTCTCATATTGTAGAGACCTCTCATATAGTATATACTCTTGGACCAAGTGACACATAGTTTGGATGCACTTTCTCAGGATTGAAACCGACCTTCCATCAAACCAAAATTTTGCTTGATAAATTTGTTGCTTTAGTTCTCGCAAGTTTTCTCTGGTCTGTTTGTGCATGGTATTGCTTGATAAAACTGTTGCTTTAAGTTTGCTGTTTTCTTTGGTGCTTGGTACATAATGTCTTATATACCGGGGTGCTTTGTTTGAAGTTTTAAAATTCATCATAATGCTATTATATTCCCTGTCTTCGCAGGTGCTTCTGCTAATTTTCACACCCTAAATCCAATGGGAAAAGTACGGTGCCTTATTTCTAACCTAAGAAACGCCTTTATAATTTCGGGTGGGAGCCTTTATAAAGTCCATTATGAAGTTGCCATATTTTCCCTTTTCACAGGTGCTTCAAATGATTTATAAGCCCTCAATTTCAAACCTACATAGGTACGCTCGATTCCTACTCTAAATTTCATGTCTTGATTGCTTCAAGAGGAAATTCAGGTTCCTTTTGCCTTTCGAAATAAAATTTGATTTCATATTTTCATTTTGTGTCATTATATTTTTTTGTTATGCTTAATATTTTGTGTTTTGTAGGTTTTTTATGGACGGTGAGTGAGAAATTTGTTGGTTTTGTTTAACGTGTTTACTTCAGGTTAAAATTTATAGGAATTTGAAGAGTTTAGAATTAGAGAGTAGAAGGAGATAGGTGTTATAAGGAGCTTCTTGTAGAGATATTTGCCTAATTAGGTGGTTATTTATGCTCGTAAGTGAAAGTCACACACGTATAAATTGCGAGGTACAGAAATATAAGAGTCGATGAGATTTACTAATGAATGATTAATGAGTCATTGGAGTGGTCTCATAAACGGTTATGAGGGAAACGTCGTTTCGAAAAATTTCAGTGGATTTCTCATATTGTAGAGACCTCTCATATAGTATATACTCTTGGACCAAGTGACACATAGTTTGGATGCACTTTCTCAGGATTGAAACCGACCTTCCATCAAACCAGAATTTTGCTTGATAAATTTGTTGCTTTAGTTCTCGCAAGTTTTCTCTGGTCTGTTTGTGCATGGTATTGCTTGATAAAACTGTTGCTTTAAGTTTGCTGTTTTCTTTGCAGCTTGGTACATAATGTCTTATATACCGGGGTGCTTTGTTTGAAGTTTTAAAATTCATCATAATGCTATTATATTCCCTGTCTTCGCAGGTGCTTCTGCTAATTTTCACACCCTAAATCCAATGGGAAAAGTACGGTGCCATATTTCTAACCTAAGAAACGCCTTTATAATTTCGGGTGGGAGCCTTTATAAAGTCCATTATGAAGTTGCCATATTTTCCCTTTTCACAGGTGCTTCAAATGATTTATAAGCCCTCAATTTCAAACCTACATAGGTACGCTCGATTCCTACTCTAAATTTCACGTCTTGATTGCTTCAAGAGGAAATTCAGGTTCCTTTTGCCTTTCGAAATAAAATTTGATTTGATGTGCATGGAAATTGTTAGATTTTGGATTTGCCATAACCTGGCAAAAATGTCACCGTGATATTGGCTTATGTATGGATATTTTGCAGTAGGAAATTTGATATTGGCTCATTAAGAGGCTGTTATGATTAAGGTTTCTGATCAAATCTTATTTTATGTTTCTTCTTGATTTCGGGAAGTGCCATTAGGAAATTGTCTTTTGTAAGCTTAAGTTCATGCTTAAATACAACTACTAAATACTGTGTTTTTTGTGTGAAGCTTTTAGAGAATCTTGAGTAGAGAGCTTATGCGAGGTTGTGGATCCACTTAGGAATATTGTCTTTTGTAAGCTTAAGTTGTCCAAGTTGCTTCGGCCATGATTATGATCACATTCTTCATTATTCTAAAGGTATACTTTTCCTCTTTTGATTTGTTTGTTTGAGTTTTCATTGTTTTTGGTTTTGATTGTTGTTTTTGTCAAAACCAGGACTTATTTGAGGGCGGAGGTTTGTAGGGTTTTAGAATAAGGTATACTAGAAGCAATCGAAAATTTCAACAGAAAATCTCAAATTTACCATTGTTTAGGGGGTGGTCAGTAGTGAAGTAACCATGATTTATAATTTGGGGAGACGAATTGTTAATAGAATTAAGTAAACTAGAAAAAAGATTGAAAATTTTCACGAAAGATGTGACTTTTTATTCCTCGGGAGATCAACCGCCTTTGCTAGGCCTTTTATTAGTGGTGGCTGTTGTTGGGTGATACAATGTTTTGAGTTTTGATGCTACTGAGAACTCTGTTTATATTGAACCCATCTGAATGTGTTTCTAAATAATAATGCAAATCATTATCGACAGCCAGGTAACTTGTGACGACTTTATTCAACTCCAAGCTTATATGCATACTTGATAGCTGATACTATCACTAGGAACAATGAATAAAAGTAAGAACTCACGTCAATGAGATTTTTGAGCTCTCGGCAACTTGCTATTAACCTATCACACTGATAGCACATGATTACTACTTTTAGTGAAAAGAATCTTCCATGTACATTCATCTGGATGGAGTGTGAATGCTTAGATGGTCCTAGAGTCTTGCTTGCTTCTAACTACGTAAAGTATAGTAACAGATAGGGTGCATGAAGAAGAAATTTTTATCTAGGTTTAATAGTTATCTTGCAGTCGACTGGCTTTTGGATATGGTTTAAGTCAGAATGACATTTTTTAGCGACTTAATGATAGTAATCACTGCATTATGCTTATGTGGGGAAAAATTCTATAGTTCGGCAAGAAATCAGTCTGGCATACTAGATTTCCATGTGCTATCCTATTAGGCTACTATGGATGATAATTGTGTGCAAACAACTATTTTTTTAAAAAACTGTTTCATGAGCACTTCAGCAGGTTTAGTTCGTAACTCTTGCTTGGCTAAATCAGTTCTAATATATTCATTGGTTAACTTGTGTATGGGTACATTCTTTCTATTTGCTATTGGTAGGAGTGGTATCTGATTTTGGTGGTCTAAGGGTTATTTTCTTGCCACAGAGATTTTTGGTTGTAGAGATTAATTATCATTTCTTAACATTGTAGGTGAACGAGTTATTTTACAGCAATTGCGAGCTTAATAAAACTTAAAAGAGTCAAAGACCCAAAATTATAGATTGATGATAGTAATAATAAGTTAATAGCAAGTGGATACACATCATTGTTTCCACCCAAGAATTGAACAGAGACTAATGAAGTCCAAATTCTGACATTTTAAAAAATCATTAAGTAAGCTGCTAAGGATATAGGTAATATGTAGGGACTGTAAATAATCTTGAATTTTAAAAGTCTTGCATGTTTAAAATTTCAAGTTCTTTGGGTAATAGAGGGACTAACAAACATGGTGGTGGCGTAGTTGTTAAACGGCTACAACAAGTTCATGCAATTGCTGTGAATACAAAAGGCATTGTTCGGATAAAAGACTTCGGAGTAGAAGGGAGTACTGAATGGCGATTACTTTTAACTGTTTTCAGCAAATTCTGTTAATACTTTTTTTATGTAGAAAACCAAAGCCTTGAAAAAATGAGCCGAATTTGTTTCTAGATTTCATTTTGACATGTTATACATGAGGGCAGTCATTTAGGGGATTGAAGGTAGTGGAATTGGCTTCAATCAATGACTAAGATATACGTACGAGTGCAAGCTAAATAATATTTGGTCTATCCGCTTAGTATAGAGTTTGGGGCCTTTTTTTGTTGTAATCGGCTTTGAACTCAGTAAGAAATAATCTACTTTAGCTTCATGGTAGGATCTTTCATTTGGTAAGAACTAAACTATTAAAGCTTCCTAGGACAGTCTACTCCTACAGGTGGTCATTTTTATATTTTAGCTTCTATGCTTGGTTGAAGTTGGTTCTTTCCATCAGTTTTATATTCTGATTTACGCTACTGTGAAAGTTATCAATTGCAGGAAATTTTGAAAGAGAAGCTAGAAAAGGCAAAGGAAGAGGTTCCCTCCTGCTTGTCATATTAGTCAGCTTGATCGGGATGTGTTCTTAAAACTCAGTTCCAAGTAAGCCCTTTATCTTATTATTGTCGCTCTAGCTGTACTGTTTGCACTTTGCATCCATGGTTGGAGAACTTACCGATAAGTGTAACGATACTTGGCCTTTGAGACGGTTACTGTCCAGTCAGTTAAAAGAGAGGGATTAAATGTTAGATTCGTGTTCACATGTTTGTAGCTACCCGAGTCATACTACAATTAATGAAGACTAATGAGAATTCATCCATGAGATATAAAAAATTTAAGGGTGTCTTTGGCACAAGATGTAAAAAAATTTTGAACTTCCCAGATTTATTTTAGTGAAAGATGTTTGTAGGATCGGTTATGTATTGTGTACAATACACATATAGAGTGAAAAATGATATGTTCTTTATTTTATTTTTTTTCCATTTTTTTCGGGTGGATTGAGTCTCTTGGAGAGAGGCTATCTCAGGTCATTAATTTTAAGAGCTTTTTTGGATACAATTTAAAGAGGAAAAAGGAAGGAGAAACGATATGGAAATGGAGCAAGTTCGGCCTTCGATTAGATTTTTAAATGAGTATGTTTGATTTTGCTTGCTCTCTATTCATACATGTTTTGAAAAATACAAACAATACATAAAGACTATAGTCCATACCACGATAAAAACCAGCCAACCAAGTCTAAGATTTAATAAACGACCTATCTACTGTCATTATCTTATCTTAAACAGTAGACAAGTTACTCAAACTTTTCTGTAGGAAGATGGATAGATAGATTTTTCTGTTTTTATATTTTGAGGTGAAACTGTATTATTTTTTTTTTTTTTTTATTATTATATTTTTTTTTTAAACTGTCACTGCCTTCCTTCATCTCTTCCTTTTGGCAAATTAACAGAGCTTTGATTTAAAGAGAGGGAGAATACGTAGTTATTTGCTTTTTAGGTTCTAGCGATTGTCGTCGTCACAGAATTCAGAAATCGGCTTGTAGCATCAATTATAGGGATCTGAATGTTGTTCACCATTCCAGATGCACTCTTCACCGATTCACACGAGAAAAGAAATGTTATGAATTCTTGTTGGCATGTTTGAAAGTGCTTTTGAGAGCTTCACATTTATTGTGTTGACTTGAGTTATTGATATAATGATATATAACTAAAATGTCGAAGTGACCAAGGTATGTTGTAGGTTGTCCGTAGTACATAGGAGAGACGAGGATGATGAAGTTACTTTGAAGCCATGAAGAAAATGGGAGAAAAAGGTCCACGGATGGTGGCAACAAAATTCCGGTTAACAAATTTCACATCTTTTAGTTGGATATTTTATTGGTTTATATTGTAGTTGTAACATATGACCTACAATTTTTGATGTAATTCAAACTTAATTTGTGATCTAGAAACGGAATTGGGGCATTTGCAGCACCTTCATTTAAGGTTATTGATATTGAATGCCATAATGCAAGTTATTTCAAACCATGATAAAAATCATGGGCTATCCTTTGCTTTTACTCAAATTACATCACTCAAAAAAGGAATCTCAGCGTCGTACGTAAAAATGAATTGACTACAAGTCTACAACCTTGATAAATGTGGATCCAACTTTTCACATACAAATATCTATACCAACTCGAACAACATTTTATGAATGACTATGACCCCAAAATGCGCGTTTCTTGTAGTGTCTTTGATGACCACGATATGCTTAGAGAATACAACCATGTTGGTATAACTATCTTGGGGTACGGTGCGCGAAGCGTACCGTACAACAACTAGTATATATATATATATAGAGAGAGATAGGTTCAGGTGAGTCCACAAATTTAGTTGAGTCCATAAGTCCACATCTCTACCATTTGATCTTACAAGATGAATGGTTGAGATTAAAACAAAAAAATACTCACCCAACATGCAATTAATGCTTTGTTTCTAGTAAATTCAATTCCCAATTTATCTAATCAATTACTTTCTCTTTCTTATCAATTAATTTATTAAATTAATATGATTTATTTATATTTCAAATATCAAAATATAAGATGTAAAAAACGAAATTTCATACTCGCGTAAAATAAAAGCGGGTTTTTAAAATACCCCGTAAATCTTCATTCGGACTCCGATTAAGGCGAAACAAAAGTCTAAATTTATTATTTTTTCGAGCCCAACACAGTGGTAATATTTTCTTATACAATTGAGTTTTTAAATTTTGAGTACTGCTAACTTTCCGGAAGTTCTAACATAAAATGACACAATGAGGGATTAAAGTTACACTCGTAAAACACTATATCTTAATTGAAGTAACACCATATTCACTTGAAGTTACACCTTTTTTACTTGAAACTAAATAATTAATTACTCACTAATTAAAATACACGAAAGTTATGCTCATAAAAGATTAAAGTTACACCCGTAAAAGGCTAAAGTTACGCCCGTAAAAGACTAAAGTTACACTCATAAATTACTAAATTTATATCAACTTATGCTAAAATTACAAATATTCAAAATAATATGCGACAAAATCAATTTGTAGTATAAAATCCCCCCTACTACTAATCCCCCCTACTACTAAGAGAATAAAAATCTCTTAGTAGTTTCCCGCCAACTCCCCCCTATTTTAATGGGCCCGTGCTTTATGTACTTAAGTCACCACAAATAAGATTCTGATTAATGGGCCTGTGCTTTATGTATTTAAATCACCACAAATAAGATGCTGAGTTGAGCCCACTATCTAATTAAAAATATAGAACCATATTGATTTCCATTAATTACCATCATTTCAACGTATAACCAAAAAATTCTTTTGACTTTTCTAATTAAGAATCTTATATGGAAACAAAATGATTTCCCATTGATAACACCATTCCCACGTATAACCAAAAAAATCCAATTCATGGACTGTACAACCAGTTGTATATGTTGTACCGTGTAGAATCTGAGCTTTGTGTCAAAGTATCCGAGCTTTATATTAAAGAATATGAGCTTTATTAGAAAGTATTGAGTTCATCCATTTAGACATTAAAAACATGAACTTTAAATTAGCTCAGAAAGAATACACATAAGCTCAGATTCTTATACTTGGTTGTACCATGCTTATGGTACAACTGGATGTATAATCCTATTTGTGAAAAAAATCCCCCCTACTACTAAGAGAATAAAAATCTCTTAGTAGTTTCCCGCCAACTCCCCCCTATTTTAATGGGTCCGTGCTTTATGTACTTAAGTCACCACAAATAAGATTCTGATTAATGGGCCTGTGCTTTATGTATTTAAATCACCACAAATAAGATGCTGAGTTGAGCCCACTATCTAATTAAAAATATAGAACCATATTGATTTCCATTGATTACCATCCTTTCAACGTATAACCAAAAAATTCTTTTGACTTTTCTAATTAAGAATTTTATATGGAAACAAAATGATTTCCCATTGATAACACCATTCCCACGTATAACCAAAAAAATTCCGACTAAGATAATACGGAGTAACAATCCTATATGGAAACAAATTGTTTCTACATAATTTCGCAGATCTCATTAGAACCAACCAAAATAGTTCCCCTTATTTCGTATATTATTTTGACCGTTTTTTTATAAGGCTAACAGGTTTTTTTAAGTATAATTTACATCTAATTTAATTTCATAAATTAGTTCCCCTTATTGATTTAACATTATAGTATTATTATTAATAGTTCGAAACAAGACTAACTTAGTTTCAACTATCTTTTACGGTAATAAACTTAATTTTTGTCCTCCTTCCTAATATTATATCTACTATATTATAACATTAACTTAAAAGTACCATATATTTTATGCCAAAAACAATTTTATTGTATTTTCCTCTTTATAAACAAAATCTTAAAAATGCCGTGCTGTAGCACGGGTCCTATACTAGTTACACTATTAAGTATTAAAGTTACACTCGTAAAAGACTAAAGTTACACTCGTAAAACTCTATATCTTAATTGAAGTTACACCATATTCACTTGAGGTTACACCCTTTTTACTTGTAACTAAATAATTAATTACTCATTAATTAAATTATACTAAAGTTACATTCATAAAAAAACTAAAGTTACACTTATAAAAAATTAAAGTTAGTCATAAAGGACAAAAGTTACACCATCAAGAACTAAAGTTATACTCGTATAACATTAAAGTTACATAAACTTGTCAAAAAACTGCATAAATTCAAATTAATATATTCAAAATCACGCTATAAAGTACTAAAGTTATACTCGTAGAAGACTAAAGTTACACTCGTAGAAGACTAGAGTTATACTCGTAAATCACTAAAATTACACACACAAATATATATATATATATATATATATATATATATATATATATATATATATATATATAATAAATAAAAATTTCTTCATCTCTTCATCCATCAATCTAAATCTCACATTTTCATCGTCAATTTATTACGCCAAAGACTCAACAAGATCTTCATCGTCAATGTATACCGCCAAATACTCATCATCATCTTCATCATCATCATCATCATAAAAAAACTTTAATTTATAGTTAAAAAACGTAGATATTATTCAACAAAAAAAATAATTATACAAACTACTATATTTCGGTATAATAATCTCACCCATTATCCAAAAACACTAAGTTGCACAATTAAATTATTTCAAATACATAACCAACATTTCTAACAAAATTCAACAAAAATTTCACAAGAAACAAATACACAAACGACAATATTTTGAGCACAACCAAGCAGTACTGGATATTTTGAAAACTAAATGGTATATGAAAATATTACAATTGCAACGGCCTCGAAAAAATAATAAAGTTAGGCTTTTGTTTCGCCTTAATGGGAGTCCGAATGAAGATATATGGAGGTTTTTATGAAACCGCTTTTATTTTACGCGGAAATTGTAAAGATGATAAAATGGGAGAGAAGAAGAAGAGGAGAAATAGTGTGACTTGATAAAAAAAAATCGGATTTTTGTAATTTGATTTGATGAGAGGGAGAATAAAATTATATGAAAAGAAATTAATTAGTGTATGAGAAATTGGGGTATGGGAGACAAGGAATTAATTATACATAGGGAGTGTGTTTTTCTCTTTTAATCTTAACCATCCATTTTATAAGATCTAATGGTTTACATTAGGACATATGGACTCAACATAAAACATATATATATATATATATATATATATATATATATATATATATATATATATATATATATATATATATATATATATATATATATATATATAGAGAGAGAGAGAGAGAGAGAGAGAGAGAGAGAGAGAGAGAGAGAGAGAGAGAGAGAGAGAGAGAGAGAGAGAGGCCGAATCCTATGGTGGTTCAGTTAATTATGGCGAGGCGGCAGGCCTCACCAAATTCCTTCATTAATCCTTCATTTATGGACTAACTTCCTATTATTCATTGGGCTGAAAATTGAGGGGTCATTCCAAATCTTTTCATTTAGCGCAAAATACTTTCTCTCACTAAAATATTAAATCATACAATAGCCCAATTACACACTATCTCTCTAAAATATACTCGTACAAACAAAATTATTTTCCTAAAAAACAACATTCAACAACGTTCGTTCAACGGAAATTCTTCAACAAGCAAGCTCTCGTTTGTTCAACGGAAATTCTTCAGCAAAGCTCATCAATTTGTTCATCGATTTCATCAAAACAACATTCAACAACGTTGATTCAAGTAATTTCAGAAAAAAAATCGATTAGTTCCCAGGTAATTTCATAATTTTGATCAAAATTGAGTATATTCATACAATTCTGTCAATTCACTCATAAATTCATGATATCTGGTTCGAATTTGATCAAATTGAACGATTTTGTAAATAGAACGTTCGAATTTGACCAATATTTTGAGCGATTTCCTTTTTCTCGCGATTTCGTACTACTTACTAAATTGTTTTTGACGATTTTGCAGCTCTAATTGCTATGGAGATTGTAGATATCACAATGACTGATGATAATAGTGTTATTGAATCAGGTATATCGTTTTTTATGTAATTTTTGTAAAATCTCATGTTTCCTGATTCAAATTGCATTTGTCAAAATTTCGGCTCGATTATTATGGAATATATGGATCGATATTGTATTTCAGTTTTTTTGCAAGGTTTAGTTTTTGAATTGAGTTGAATTTGTGAATCTTACGACTTAATTGAGTGACTGTAAAAGTTGGTTGAATTGTTACTGTAAGAGTTTATGAATTGAGTGGATTTTGCTGTTTGGCGAATCTCATACCTTATTTTGTGAATCTCAGACCTAGTTTAGTGAATCTTAGAGCTTGTTTTATGAAACTTGGTCATCATAAGTTATTAGAATCACCTTTGCTGCTCTTTTACTTATTTTGTAAATCTTAGACCTTATTTTGTGAATCTCAGACCTTACTCAGTGAATCTTAGCAAATGATAGTGTGATAATTAAATAAAACTTAAAAATCTTCACCAAATTTTTTTAAAATTATTTGAACTAATAAGCTGATACTTTATTTAGTGAATCTCGGACTTTATTTGGTGAATCTCAGCCTTTATTTAGTGAATCTTGGGCCTTATTTTGTGAATCTCTGTTGTTAAACGTTACTGATGCAATTTATTTATTTCTTTTTGTGTGAAGCAGAGACCGTAGTTTGTGAAACTAGAAGGTTATTTTGTGAAACTTAACTAATATATACAACCTGGGTAAGATTAAAAACTGAACTAATAATCTGAACCAAAAAGTGAACTTGTGAATCTCAGTCCTTGTATTTGTGAATCCTAGAGCTCTTTTTGTGAACCCTTTAGGAATGACCTATTCTGCTCTTTTCCTTGCTCAGATAATATCCTCAGACTTTATTTGTGAATCACAGACCTTATTTAGTGAATCTTAAACCTTGTTTTGTGAATGTGAGATGTGACTTTGTGAACCTTTTATCTTCTTAGGTATTGATTCAAATGTCAACAACAACTCACAGTGTAGTGTGACGCCTCGTGTCGGTTGTGGTGAGGTTCCTTGCTCTAATGTTGGTTCTCGTTAGGATGGTGAGGGTTCTACTGCTGTCTTAATAACCCCTACAATGTCAACTATTTCCACACCTACTACTTTGGTAACTTACATACCGGGTGGCACTGAGCAATGGATATGTAGGATTGAAGAGAAGTTTACACCCGTGCTTGGCAAAACATTTGTGGACTTAGAGTCAGCAATGTTGTTCTATAAAATTTATGCTATTGCTTGTGGGTTTGAAGCAAGGAAGTCTTCAACTAAGAGGTTTAAAGATGGTATTATTCGAACAAAATGCATGGTTTGTCATCGTCAAAGTTTTAATAACAGGAAAAATCGTCCTCCCAAAGCTGATGCAAGAACAACAACTGTTGAAACTGGTGACAAAATAAAAGCTGGTGTAATAAGTGCAAATAGAAAAACAAAAACTGCTAAAACCAGTACGAAAAAGGGTGGAGTTGCAGGTGCAGGTGAAGCTGAGAGTTCCAATAAGCAAAGTGGTACAAGAATAACTAAAATTAAAAGGTGGGGTTGTGAAGCAATGATAAAATTCATGTTCCATGAAAAGATGTACAAGATTGAACAATTCCGTGAGGGTCACAATCACCCAGTGACGCCTGTCAAAAATAGGGAATTTGAGAAACTTGCTCTTAATATAAATCAACTGAACGAATATCATAAGCAATTGGTTATCCAAAATTCGAGATTGAATGTCGGGGCTAGTTTAACATACAAATTATGCAAGGAATAAGCAGAGGGTTTCGAAAATGTTGGAGCTACCCTTACGCAGTTCAAAAATTTCCAAAGGGAAGTAAAGTGTCTACTTAATGGCAAGGATGGATATATGTTCATCTCTCGTTTAGAAACCCTCCGAGAAACAAAAGGGTTGGTATTTTCATGTGAAACAGATGCTGACAGTGCTTTGACAAGAATTTTTTGGACCAATGCGGATTCCATCAGATGTTACGCATTGTTTGGTGATGCTATTTCATTCGATCCAACCTATGGAACGAACAAATATAACATGAAATTTGCACCTTTCACTGGCATTGACAATCACAAAAAGTCAATAACATTTGGATGCGTGCTTTTAGATCATGAAGACGATGACTCATTTATTTGGGCATTTCAGCAGTTCCTAAAAGCAATGGGTGGCAAAGAACCCAATTACATCATCGGTGACCAAGATGCCTAATAATAAATGCGATTCAGTGTGTTTTGGAATATCTTACTTTTGTGAAACTGGTTATTTATTTGGTGAATCTAGGAACATTATTCGTGAATCTTGAAGTTTATTTTGTGAATCATAGAGCGTGTTTTGTTATTTCTCTTATCTTGTGAATCTGAGACCTTGTTTTGTGAATCTCAGACCTTATCTTGAGAATCTCAGACCTTATCTTGTGAATCTCAGACCTTGTTCAGTGAATCTTTGGGCTTGTTATGTGAAACATGGTCGTGGTTTAAAATCATCTATTTTACTCTTAATTTTGTGAATCTCAAACCTTATCTTGTGAATCTCAGACCTTGTTCAGTGAATCTTTGGGCTTGTTATGTGAAACTTGGTCGTGGTTTAAAATCATCTATCGATCTCTTAATTTTGTGAATCTCGGACCTTATCTTGTAAATGTCGGACCTTGTTCGATGAATCTTAGGGCTTGTTATGTGAAACTTGGTCGTGGTTTAAAATCATCTATTTTGCTCTTAATTTTGTGAATCTCAGACGTTATCTTGTGAATCTCAGACCTTGTTCAGTGAATCTTAGGGCTTGTTATGTGAAACTTGGTCGTGGTTTAAAATCATCTATTTTGCTCTTAATTTTGTGAATATCAGACCTTATCTTGTGAATCTCAGACCTTGTTCAGTGAATCTTTGGGCTTGTTATTTTGTTATTTCTCTTATCTTGTGAATCTGAGACCTTGTTTAGTGAATCTTAGAGCTTGATTTGTGACCAAAGATCTCTGACAATAGATAATGTGGATTTTGTGACTTGCAGCCGTGTTCAAAAAAGCAAGACATCGCTTTTGCATGTGGCACATTGTGAAGAAAGTAACAGACAAGGTTGGAAGCACAATTTGCAAAGAGACTGATTTCTTAAGTCGTCTGAACAATGTTGTCTGGAGCGAGGACTTGGAGCCTGAGGAATTTGAAGAGAATTGGGCAAAGGTCATTAGCGAGTTTTCGTTAGAAGAAAATAAATGGTTGACTGACAAGTTTGCAGAACGAGATCAATGGATATCCGCTTATTTCAGGAATGTGCCGATGGGCAACATTTTAAAAACCACACAAAGATCAGAGAGTTCGAATAGCTTCTTCAAGAGATTTGAAAATAAATATGGGACTCTTATAGAATTTTGGATGAGATTTGAGAGTGCCATGGACCAACAAAGGCACAATCTAAAGCTTCTTGAAGCACAGAGCCACAACTCAATGCCTGAAACCCTATTTGGGTCAAATTGGGAGGCCCATGCAGTGAAGGTCTATACACATGAAGTGTTCTTTGACTTCCAAGAAGAGATTAAATTTTCGGTAAATGCGTGTAGTGTTTGTGGATACACCCCACCAGATCCAGTAACTAACTTTGAAGTTTCAATTGTTGAGGACGCGAACAAGCGAAAGAGATATGCAGTTGAGTACAATAGGAGAACAATGGATGTCCGTTGTGCATGTAAATTGTTTTAAAGGAAAGGTATCTTATGCAATCACATCATTTGGATTTGCTCGAAAAAGTTTAAGGAAATTCCTGAGAAATACATTTTGCGTAGGTGGAGTAAGAATGCACTCAGAAACCCGGTTTATGATTTGAATGGAAATCTACTGGAAAACAATGATCTTACTGGTAATAGTAAATTTGGAATGTCTCGGGTGTGGTCTGAGATTTACGCAACTGTTGGTATGCTCAAAAGAAAAGAACAAGAGTCAGATATGAGAGAGTTTGCCAAGCTAATAAAGGAATTCTGAGAGAAGTTGGAGCCAAACCCAAAGCCTTTGACCAAAGAACAATAATTGAAGGCCCTTCTCTACTGCAAGGCTCCAAAAGAAATCAAGATCTTACCACCTAAAGTCTCTAGAAACAAAGGTAGTGGTAAAAGGATGGTGAGCAGCAAAAATAAAGCAATTATGAAGGCAAAAAAACCGAAAAGGTTGTGTGCTAAGTGTAAACGCATGTCACACCACGATAAAAGAAATTGTCCAAATGAGTTTGCAGAGCATCCTCCTGAGAATCAAGTATGTATAATTCTACTATTGTCTTTTCATTTTAGTATTGCTTGAAAACGCAACTACTATTGTCTACTAATTCTTCTTTTTTCTAAAAAAAAGTATCTAATAAAGGTTTTATTCTTCACATAGGGAGACACATCAGAAGAAGAGGAAGAAGAGGAAGAGGTCGAGAATGAAGAATGATGTAATGGAGTATTCTTAAGCAACGAGAATAGAGATGACGATTGAAGAAGACAAGTTTTAAGCTCGTTTTATTTTTGTCAATGTAATGGATTATTCTTAAGCAACGAGAATAGAGATGACGATTGAAGAAGACAAGTTTTAAAGCTCGTTTATTTTTGTCAATGTTGTGAATCCTGTGAATCCTGTACCTTATTTTGTGAAACTGGAACGTAAAATTGTGAAACTTGGTTCTGAATCTAACATCAAGCGTTTATTTCTTTTCAGACCTTGTTCAGTGAATCTTGTGAATCTCAGACCTTGTTCAGTGAATCTTAGGGCTTGTTCTGTGAAACTTGGTCGTGGTTTAAAATCATCTATTTTGTTCTTAATTTTGTGAATCTCAGAGCTTATCTTGTGAATCTCAGACCTTGTTCAGTGAATCTTAGGGCTTGTTATGTGAAACTTGGTCATGGTTTAAAATCATCTATTTTGCTCTTAATTTTGTGAATCTCAGACCTTATCTTGTGAATCTCAGACCTTTTGCTCAACTCAATGTCAATGTCAATGTCAAACTTGGTCGTGGTTTAAAATCATCTACTTTACAACTATCAAATATGTTTACAAGAGTCGATGAAGGCAACAATCTTTACAGGAGCCTCGACCCACTTTTGCTCAACTCAATGTCAATGTCAAATTAGCTCAAATTGCTCAACTCAATGTCAAATTAGCTACATAAGTCACATAAGTGACCCTGAAAAATTATTACGACTTTACAACTATCAAATATCTTTACAAGAGTTGATGAAGGCAACAATATTTACAGGAGCCTCGACCCACTTTTGCATATTATCACTTCACAGACAATTGTCTTCTTTAATTAAACACATATACAACCAAAAACAAGTACAATCGACTTATTTACGAAATATTCGCCAAAGTTATGAAGAAATGAACTTCACATCATTTTTAAGACAATGAAGTGTACCTTTTTAGTATTTTTATCCCATCTAATTAGTTCCAATATGATCGATTTTCGATATTGTGTCAATTTCTGCAAAGAGCGACATATATTAATGAAGTATATAGACAACCAACCTATCTTTATTTGGTGAATATCAAAACCTTGTTTTGTGATTCTCAAACCTTGTTCAGTGAATCTCAGAGCTTGTTCAGTGAATCTCAGAGCTTGTTGATTTTAAACCACTTACCTCAAAATATTCACTTTTGGTCCATAAACTATCATCGTCCAAGGCACTCAACCACTTCAGCAGAGAAACTCCACAATCATAACTAGACAAAAAAAAACAGTAAATGTTTTAAAATTAACAAGCTCAAATTAATAACTATTGATCTGTTAACAAAAGGAAAAATATACATGCTTACATACCTTGTTTTTTGTTGAGGGACTTCGAGATTGACAAATTCGTTCGTGTGCATGAACTGCAAAGATTTATATGACTCTTCCAAAATAGATGAAACATGATGTATCTGAAAAAGAAAAGGCAACAATAAGATCAAAATATATTTTGGAGTATACTTTTAAAAGAAAAGGCAATAACAATATTTTGGAAAAAAAATTCATACAAGCTCTTTGGCATGCTTGTTGTCAGGATCCACATTAACAGCCACGCATGAGTCAAGGATGAAATTTTTTCCCTACTTTATATCACAGACACAAGCCCACCAATGCTGTGGCAGCGTGTTACTATGGAAAGGGATAAAAACCTGAGATAGTAAATGTACAAGACAAACCAAGATATTAATGCTATAATAAGGAAAATAAGGTCCAGGATTCACAAAATAAGGTCAAGGATTCACAAAACAAGTTCACAAACTAAGGTCAAGGAGTTCACAAAATAAGGTGCATGATTCACAAAACAAGGTCTAGGATTCACGAATTAAGTTCCAGGATTCACAAATAAGTTCATAAAATAAGTTCCAAGATTCACAAAAATAAGCTCCAAGATTCACAAAATAAGCTCCTAGATTCACAAAATAACGTCAAGGATTCACAAAATAAGTTCACAAATAAGGTCAAGGATACATAAAATAAGTTCACAAAATAAGGTTCAGGATTCACAAAATAACGTCAAGGATTCACAAAATAAGTTCACAAATAAGTTCACAAAATAAGTTCACAAAATAAGTTCACAAAATAAGTTCAAAAAATAAGCTCCAAGATTCACAAAATAAGGTTCAGGATTCACAAAATAAGGTCCAGGATTCACAAAATAAGTTCACAAAATAAGGTCCAGGATTCACAAAAATAAACTCCAAGATTCACAAAATAAGATCCAAGATTCACAAAATAAGCTCCAAGATTCACAAAACAAGTTCCAAACATATCAATGACCTACAAATAAGTAAAATAAACATCACAAATATTTGACCTTGTCGATATGGCTACCATCAACTGGAGTGTAACTGTTCTGTATGTATGGACCCCAAATAACGGGGTTGTTTTCTCGATGAAGACCCTACAAGTCACAAGAAGGCAATTTTAGAAACAAAACAACTTTAAGAACGCAAAAATACTTGAATATCAACATATAAAGGATTTGAGACTGACAAATATTGTTGTTGGCAAGTAGAGTAAATTTGTTCTACTGAGTGTGCACTTAATTCCAAATATATCAATGACCTACAAAATTAAATTTGTTAGGAAACATACACATCGAGTGACGTGAACAAAATGAAAACATGGGGAGGAAAAGGAAAATAATACTCAGGGGTTACTTACCTGATCCATAATAAGGCCTTTCGGTCCAAGGCTATGCAAAGCATCTCTTGTGACTTCCATCCACAGTGTGGACACCATAACCTCACTTCATTATTAATAAAATTCAATTAGTAGATATATTTATTACAATAAAAAAAATCAAAAAATCAAAGCAAAAATATGACATTACTGTTGAGTTTTCTTTGATTTCTTTCGAACAAAATTCAGCAATTCATTGTCAGTGTATCGAGGCCATTCTAGTGCATCATTTTGTACTATTTCTCTGAATAGGTTCTATTGATTTCACGCCTTCAACTCCTTACTGGCAGATGGTTTATCGAGGCCGAAAACAATTGGTGTAGAAGGAGGATCACTGTTCCCTACCACATGAGGAGGAGTAGAAGTCGCAGAAGTAGCTAAAATAGTAACGGTGGGGTGAGTGGGCTCACTGTTCTCAGAACATGTAATAATTTGATCGCACACCCTCAACTCCTTACTGGCAGATGGTGTAGAAGGAGGATCACTGTTCCCTACCACAGGAGGTGGAGGAGGAGTAGGAGTAGAAGGAGTAGCTAGAACAGTCACAGTGGGGTGAGTGGGCTCATTGACGGAAGGGACATCATCAATAGCACTGGAACTTGTTTGCATATCTCTTTCACTTGTTCTCCTCCTATTGTACTCAACCCACCGTTCTTGATTATGATGATCATCCGCTACCATTGTGGGCTCAGAGTGGTCAGGTTGTTCATCATTGACGTGAGGGGCATCATCATTGACGGGAGGGAAATCATCAATAGCAGTATTATGAGAGGGAGATAAAAGATGATCAGGTTGTTCATCAGCTTGAATACAAGACGTTGAAGGTTCACCAAGTGGTATGATTTGGCATTCTGGTTTTGGTGGTGAACGACGTGACTGTATTGGTTGCAAAGCTTCACCCATCACGTCCAATGCCTCCAACAATTCAGCTAGATTATCCCCACTATTACCCTCCACACTCTCCTGGACATTACCCTACACACTCTTCTGTACATTACCCTCCTCATTATTGTCTTCTTGCGATAACCTAAAACCATCTGCCATACCATCTACAGCTGCAACTAGTTTAGAAACTGTTGCTGAGGAAGGTAGTTTGCTCAGAGCTTGGCTAGCAAGAGATTTGTACTCCATGAAAGCTTGAGCCATGACCTTTGCGGAAACCGCAAGTTTATTAACAAACTCAGTAGTACTACCTGAATTATTAGATAGAAGAGGATCAGAAGGTTCTTCATCTTCAGAATGTTGTTGTTCACTTGTTCGCTTTGAAGACTGCCTAAACTCAATAGTAAGAAAAGGTGCACTCGGTGGCTTTGAAGACTGCCTAAACTCAATACTAGGCAAAAGTGCATGTGCCTTATGCTGAGTGATGACCAGCGGAGGCTCAATAGAACCCTTGCCGAAAGTTTTATTGTCCGAATTTTTGTCATTCACTTCCTCCTTAATTCTCTGGGATATAGCTTCTTTAGTCCAAGTTGAGAGCGTTGGAAACTGCCGAGTAACAAGATGTGCTTTGAAGACACATCGGTCTAGATAAATAAAAACCAAGACCATAATAGGTCCACCAAACCAATTTTCTTTCAGCTTTTTGGTCTTCCACTCCTCCTTTTGCCAAGACCCAACTTGGGCAGCCAATTTACGTTTGATAAAATTGCCCCAGTTGAATTCGGAGATCAACTCAGTGTTTACCAATCTTTTAAGAAGTCTTAAACTTGCTCAATTGCCTACAACACCGCCTAAAAGAGCATTGAAGATATAAATGATGAAAGTGCGTTTGAAATCATCTCCACCATCTCTTTGTGTAGAGAGCTTTTCCATAATGTGTTTGAGCTTAATGGAACTATCTTTGTATTGACTTCTGAACTCCTCCAAAAGAGACACATAAGAAGGGCACTTATCTCCAATTTTTGCTTCTTCGACAATGTTTGGACCCATTGGCAATCCCAGGCACAGATGGATATCTTCCTCTAAAACAAGGAGTTTCCCATCACACAACGATCCTGTACACGGGTCATAATTTGAAACTAGCCAGTACGCCAAGTGACCCGGAACAACATCTGTTTTAAGATGCAATAGAGAACCAAATCCCATTTCTTGTATAGCTTCAATATGCTTATCTGATGGTGGATTCTCCTTATTGTTTAGAAAGTGGTAAAGCCCAGCAGGAGACATCCGAGTCCTCAACACAGGCAGTCTGCCTTTGTAAATTCTTGTCTTTTTTTGTAGGTGGCTCAGAGAGTGGTTCAGTAGCTTCAGTAGGTGCTTCAGTAGAATCAACAGCTGGTTCAACAGGTCGCTTCATTTTAGCTTGCTTCCTATTATGCACCAAGTAAGGCAAAATAACATCAGAACTAAAATTCAAAATGTAAACATTTTAAGTAAGTTTGACAACAGAGAAGGTGATTTCATGCACTTATTAACAAGTATAACAATATTATCTTCCAGTTTCACAAAACAGGGTCTGAGATTCACACAATTAGGTCCTAGATTCACACAAGTAGGTCCTAGATTCACGAAATACAAATGAGATGTAGCTACTGAAAACTTAACCAACAATACATTTAAAAACTGGCAATATAGAAGGATAAGATAATGAAAACAGATAAGGTGATTTCATGCAATTATTAACAAGTATAACAATATTATCTTCCAGTTTTACAAAACAGGGTCTGAGATTCACACAATTAGGTCCTAGATTCACACAAGTAGGTCCTAGATTCACGAAATGCAAATGAGACGTAGCTACTGAAAACTTAACCAACAATACATTTAAAAACTGGCAAAGAACATGCATCCAAAGAACATGCATCCAAAAGAACGATAAATTAATCACAAAACCATACGCAAGAGAATCGAAATATACTAAAAAAACCCTAAACCCTTACTAACAAAAATTGGCAAAAACCCTAAACCCTAAACCCTAAACCCTCAATAACAAAAACCTGCATAATAAAAACAATAATTTGACGAATTAAAGAAGTTGATTGAAAATTATGGTGAAAAATACGAAACAAAAGGAGGATGAATCGAAACTTGAGAAAATACCTACTTTGCGGATGATAGCGATAGTAGAAACGGTAATGCTAATGGCAGACGAAAACCTCAATGATAATGGTGGATAATGGTGAAGACGGATGTGAAATTGGAGCAATTAGTGAATATGGAAGTTGAAAAGAGAAGCAGTTAGTGAATATGGAAGTTGAAGAGAGAGCACTGAATATGGAAGTTGAAGTGAAATTTGAAATTGCGAAATTTTGTGAAACTGGACCACGTGGATCTTTACTTAAGAATACATGACTCCTAATTTTGAGAATCTTGGAACTAATTACATGAAACTGGAGCATGAAATTGTGAAACTAAGTCTTGAATAGTTGATCTTCACTTAAGATGTTTCTTTTACTCAATGTTGTGAATCCTGGAACTTATCTTGTGAAACTGGAACATAAAATTATGAAACCTAGACCTGAATCCAGCATTAAGTATTTTCGTGATTTTGATCAAAATTTAGTCTTTAGTCGATGTCATCGTTTCCCAATTTAGCCTGAATCTAGCATCGTTTCCCAATGAAGTAAAGCCTTTAGTTGATGACATTAAACATGTAATTGTGCCAAAGGTATATCCAGACCTGAATCCATTGTAATGTACATAATACAGAAAAAGATGTGAATCAAATGAGAAGGCGGCTTGCATTAAACATCTTTGTCTCTCAATAAAAGACCGTCATACGAAGTACACCCGTCTCATGTTATGGTCAAATCCAAGTTTCACAATTTCTTATAGCATTACCTTCTCGACTACTAAATACATTCTCGACTGCTCAAATACAATACTACAGACTAATCAATTCATGGTACCATTACAAACAAACAAGGTCATATGGCCGAATTTCACCATTTCGAATACTGAGTACATCAACACAAGATAGATATAGCAGGCCTGCTGAAGCAAGGGATGTCCACCAGTGAACACATATCCATCGGAGAAAGATCATTTGCTTGCAAAAAGACTGTCATGTCATCAATGAAACACCTATACCATCAAAAACAAGTAACAATTAAGAGATTTTCACCCAACTTATTTACAAAATGTTCACCAAAGTTATGACCAAATGAACTTTGCATTAATTTTAAGTCAAGCAAGTGTACCGTTTTTGTATTTTTATCCCATTTAAGAAGTTCCAATATTATCTTCTTTTGATAGTCAGGCAATTCTGCAAAAGAGATTTTCATACATTATAATATATATTTAATATGTAGCAATGGCTAGGTAGGAGGCAAAACCTGTAAATCTATACCTCAAAATATTCACTGTTGGTCCATAAACTTTCATTGTCCAACGCATCCAACCATTTCAGCACAAACACTCCACAATCAAAACTACAAATAAATAAACATTTATGAGTAAAAGAAACATCTCAAGTGAAGTTCAACTATTCAACCATTCATTTCAGCAATATGGGATTGGGTACTTGGTTTTGGTCAGAGAGAGACCATTCAAACTTGTACGATAAAAACACAAATATAGCCTAAAAAACGAAGATACATGGTTACATACCATGTTTTTTGTTGAGGGACTTTAAGGTTGACAATTGGGTTCATGTACATCAATCGCAAAGGTTCAAATGCAGATGAACCACCACAAAGAACAGATGAAACTTGGTACAACTGGAACATGAAAAAGCCAATAGAACATAAAAATATGACAGGGTTATATTTTTAAGAAACCAAAGATAAATACTCCAAAATATTTTGGGAAAAAATCATACAATCTCGTGGGCTGTGTGGTTATCAGGATTCACATGTAAATCGGTGCTCGAGTCGAGGATGAAATTTACTTTTTGCTTTAAATCGCAAACGCAAGCCCACCAATGATGACACTTATCGTTAAGCATAGGGATAAAAACCTGCAATAGACAAACCAATTAACAATACACATGAACGAAAATAAATAAAAAAGAACATAAATAGTAGAAGAGGGATCTTTCACCTTTTGGATATTGCTCCCATCAAATGGAATGTAATCAGACTTGTATTGACCCCAAATAGTCAATAGGGTTGCGTTCTTCATGAACGTGCCGCATGTGACAAAAGTAGGACCATTTTAATAAACCAGAGAGGAGCAACATTAAGAAAGCAAATACTTGAATATCAACATCTAAAGGATTTGAAGCTCACATATACTGTGGTTGGCAAGTAGAGGAGATGTGATCTACCGAGTGTGGACTTAACTCCAAACATATCAATCACCTACAAAATCAAATTTAACAAAACATAGGTAAATGATTCACAAAATAATGTCCAGGATTCACAAAATAAGGTCCAAGATTCACAAAACAAGTTCCAGGATTCACAAAATAAGTTCACAAAATAAGTTCCAAGATTCACAAAACAAGTTTCAGGATTCACAAAATAAGTTCTAGGATTCACAAAAAAAGTTCTAGGATTCACAAAAAAAGTAAAATGAAACATGAAAAGAAAAAGGAAAGAAAAATGATACTTACCTGATCCATAACAAAGCCACGTGGTCCAAGGGTCTGTAAAGCATGTCTTGTGACTTCCATCCACGGAGTGGACACCATAGCGTCACTTAAATATTGAAGAAATGAAATTAGTCAATATCTCTCATAATATAACTTTTATATTGTAAAACCAAAGCAAAATCATATAACTTTTATATTGTAAAATCAAAGCAAAATCATTACAATTTAGTTTGTGCCGATTTTGATCTGCAAACATAATCCAACAATTCTTTGGTCACTTTGTAAGGAAGTGGTCGAGAGCCACTGCCACAATACGAACATATAACATTATTTAATCAACTAAAGTACTAAAGGTTTTGCAAGAAAAATTTGATAATATTAAAAGAAGAAGGTTCTTACAACGGTACACGACTCCATTTTAGTGCATCTTTTTTCACTCTATCTCTTAACACGTTCTTATCACATGTAATACTGTGATAGCACACCCTCAATGCAAAACGCTTCACCCGAGCTTCCTATAAATGGAAAAAGGGGAATAATAATGTGTTGCAAACACATAAAAATTTATATTTATCAATGTATAAATAGAGTTGAAAAAGTAATCTTACAGTATATATGGTTATTGGACAATCACTTTTGTTTCCTTTGTAATTCTCCAATATGTTCAATAAATAGATGCCATTATCTATTTCATCAGAAGTTAGGTTTGATTTTGGGATAAACACTTCTGGCATCCACAAAATACTTGTCAATGCTGGCAACTTTGGTTTAAGAAGACGGATGAGCTTTTCTTTCTGTATGAACAAAAGAGAAATCAGTTTTTCTTAGCACAGGTATAAACAAAACTTATTTTGTGAGGTACAACACACTATCTAGGAATCATGTAAGGTACTATATTGTCAAAACAGACACTAGCTACGAAATTGCACCAGTTGAACCATACATCTTAGTTTGTAAAACTTGGAGTGAAATGGTAAAGGACCATAGGTTCACAAAATAAGATCTAGGATTCACAAAATAAAGGCCTACTTTCACAAAGACCCCTATTTTTCCCTTTTCCTTTTTTTGTGAACCCAGACCTTGTTTTGTGAATCTTAGACCTTGTTCAGTGAATCTTAGAGCTTGTTTTGTGAAACTTGGTCAACATAAGTGGTTTAAAATCATCTATTTTGCTCTTAATTTTGTGAATCTCAGACCTTATCTTGTGAATCTCAGACCTTGTTCAGTGAATCATAGGGCTTGTTTTTGTGAAACTTGGTCAACATAAGTAGTTAAAGTTATAAGATTCACAAACCTAAAGTGTAGGCTTCACAAAATAAAGTCATACATTCACAAAGTCATTTCCTAGTAGAATCACAATAACACACATTTTCCTAAGCAAAATGGAAACAATAGACGTACCACAGGTTGTATAAAACAAGAATAATCAACAGATCTGCCTTTCATAGGATGGATTATTTGCATTTTGCTACTTTTAGTTCTGAGGTCGATACAAATCAAGAAAGGTGGACATGAGGCGGAGACTATTGGAGCGCAAACCTGAAAAAGGACAAAAAGTAAACTGAAATAAAAAGACAAAAATGTAGTGAATAAAAAAGACAAAAATGAACTTAAGTTGAAATATAAGCAGACCAAAATCAAAGACTTACTAGTTGAACTGCAGAAACATCAACATTGGAGAGACACTGGGAACAAAAAATAAGATCAGTATGAGTAACGATTAGAAGTCAACATCATGTAAAATAGACTTGGAGAATTGGATAAAGTAGAGGGTAATAAGACTAACACTTTCATTTCTATACGACACAAATAAACAAGAAGGGGAAGTCCGGGATTTGAATATCTCAATACTATTTAAGATCTCACAATACACATCTATGTCATGAGATGATATCCGATCGCCTTCAGCCACACTCTTCAACTGGCTCCTTGTCAAAGTCTGACATTGACTTTAGAAAAGAATCTCCGTTTCATCATATGATTCGCCAAGTATAAAATCTAATACTTGTTTCTCAGCTTGATTCAAATCCCTAAAAATATTAAGATTTCTTTGCAAAAAGGGCGATCGGAAAACTTCAGCTGGAACTACAACCCTCCTCTTACCACGACCCGAAACATCCTCTTCAATTGGTAATGGAGATAAGGGAAATGGGATTGCAGCAGTAGTTGGGGTTTTGCAAGGAACACTGGCAATCGACTTTGCCAAATGACGTGGCGATCGACGAATATAGACATTACTGACAAATCATTTACTGACAGATGGGTTATCGATTGTTGAAACAAGTGGAATATCTGGTAGGCAAATAACATCAAGAGTTGTCTTCCGTACCACAGTAGTAGGAAGAGTAGGAGGAGTAGCTGTTATCTCAATAATTGTAGGCTCAGTGACATCCTTGTCAGGAAGAACATCATCCAGAGCAGCGTGAGAGGATGTGTTCCCTACCAAAGGAGTGGGCTCAGTGAAAGGAGGGATGACATCCACAAGTAGGGATGACACAACAGCATATGTGTCAGGCTCAGGCTCAGGCTCAGTTTGAGACAACAAATGGTCATCAGCTGCTAGGAGCCTAAAGGATGGGTATTCTGCATTTGGTGGTGGTGAATGATGTGGCGCTATTGGTTGCAAAGCTTCACCCATCGCATCCAATACCGCCAACAAATCAGCCTCAGTCCTCCCATACAAATTATCCACATTCTGCCCAGCTTTCTCCACATTCTCATGAATATCGTCAACCACTTTCTCAACGATATTCTCATCCACAATGTCCGACACCTTTTCCTCATTCTTCACATCCTTCACATTTTCAGCATCATCCTCTTATTGAGATAACTTAAAACCTTCTGCTATGCCGTCTACAGCTGCAAGTAGTTTCTTCACTGTTGTTGTTGAAGGCAGTTTAGAGGGAGCTTGACTAGCAAGTGATTTGTAGTCCGCAAAATCTTGAGCCACTGCCTTTGCGGAAAGCCTAAGTTTATGGACAAACTCACCAGTGCCTTCATTCCTGGGTAGAGGTAATTTTTCAGCTCCAGCTTCAGATGCTTTATCTTGAATTGTTGACTTGGAAGACTGGCCGAGCTCAATATTTGGAGAAGGAGGACACAACTGTGGAGTATGGTGGTTGATAACCATTGGAGGCTCAATAAAACCCCTGCCGAAAGTTTTCTTGTCCGAATTTTTGTCATTCACTTCCTCCTTAACTCTCTTAGATATAGCTTCTTTAGTCCAAGTTGAGAGCGTTGGAAACTGCCGAGTAACAAGGCGTGCTCTAAAGACATATCGGTCAAGATAAATGAAAACCAAGACCATAATAGGTCCACCAAACCAGTTTTCTTTCAGCTTTTTGGTATGCCACTCCTCCTTTTGCCAAGACTCACCTTGGGCAGCCAATTTGCGTTTGATGAAATTGCACCAGTTGAATTTGGGTATCAACTCAGTGTTTACCAAACTTTTAAGAAGTCTCAAACTTGCCCGATTGCCTACAACACCGCCTAAAAGAGCATTGAAGATATAAATGATGAAAGTGCGTTTGAAATCATCTCCACCATCTCTTTGTGTAGAGAGATTTTCCATATTGTGTTTGACCTCAATGGAACTACCTTTGTATTGACTTCTGAACTCCTCCAAAAGAGACACATAAGAAGGGCACTTATCTCCAATTTTTGCTTCTTCGACAATGTTTGGACCCATTGGCAATCCCAGGCACAGATGGATATCTTCCTCTAAAACAAGGAGTTGTAGGAAATATCGGTATACTTCCTTTAAGATTATTAGGATTATAACGAAATTATGATTATGAAAACTAGTCATAAATGAAATTGCATAAAACAAAATAGTAGAGATTAAGAATCAACCTTTGGTCCTAGCAAAGTAGACCTAAGAACAATATCGAATTGATATTCCCCTAATCGTTGCACCCAAAATGTGATGAGAAATGCCTCTTGTTCTTGCTAGAATAGATCCCCAAATTCACTAATTAATTTAGGGTTTTTGTGTTTTGTTTGATGAGAGAATATTAGGTCAAAAATTAGGTTAAGAAAATGATCTCCCTCCACTCCTTAAAACCGTGTACTAGAGTGAATAAGGGGGAGATATTTTCTACCCTTTTTTTCGTCCAATCCAACCGAAAAAAA
This sequence comes from Silene latifolia, assembly GCF_048544455.1. Lineage (NCBI taxonomy): Eukaryota > Viridiplantae > Streptophyta > Magnoliopsida > Caryophyllales > Caryophyllaceae > Silene > Silene latifolia. Next base: position 90,886,696 of record NC_133537.1, on the reverse strand, counting down.
TAAGAAAATTATCTTCTTATTTTCGGTTTTTCCACCTACCAAAAATAAGGAGATTAAATCTTCTTATTTTGGTAGTTTTACAAAATGTATATAAAATGTATTATTTATAAATTGTCATTTATTTTATTCCGTATTAATAAGTCTACACACAACAGCTTGCAGTCGATTTATTAATGCCGGTCTGTAATAATTTATTATGACAATATCGTATAATATATACTTTAACTATAAATATCGCATATTTATAATTACCTAATTAAATATAACCGATTACATTTAATTACGAATTAGCATCTTAATTCGTTCAACCTAACATTATATACATTAATTAAATATAACAGTTTATATTCAAATTACGAATTGACAGTTAATTCGTCTCAGCTAGTATTATTTAATTAGATTAAATAATCGTCTCATCATCACATTGACTAACTGTTTAGTCAAATACATGGACTAACCTTTTAGTCATATAAGGCATCAATGTGATTACATTTTCATAATCACATCTCTCAAACACATCCTTTAGGTGTGACTTTTAGGGACTAGTTGATCACCGCCATCAGTATGATAATAACGTCAAACTTTCTAGCAAGCCAACCGTTATTAAGTAATCGTTAATCACTTGATAAAATACTAAGTATACCCTTGTGACCTATAAGAGATTTATAAATGTTATCACACTAATTGTGGAGGACACAAGCTCCAACAATCTCCCACTTGTCCTCACAAGTGTATGTGCGATAACCGATTCTCATATCCTAAAATTTCTCCCACTCAATGTAAAACAATTTGCAAAATCCGTATTCACAAAGGTCGTATTTTACAAGTGATCAATATCAAGAGTGGTTTCCCCGACTAGGGAGTAACTTAACTGATAAACGAATCATCATTCGAGCATGGCCATGCATTTCAGTTACAACTCCTCGAGTGGCCCTGAGAAATAACTAAACCCGATAAAGGTTGGATATATTCTTCAACTCGAATCCTGCAGATATAAGCACAATATGAAATGACCCAGTGACAATCTGCTTAGCCTCCTGTTACGGCAGACCATGAGAAAGAAACCAAAGTCACCCAAACACTGCCTTAATCTCAAGAGACAGTCGACAGTCAAAAGAATCGACTCTAGGAACATAATGGACGTCCAATCCACGACCTGGCACCGAATGTTTTATACATTTAGGACTCCATTACGTTGTCACAAAAATTGTCCTATGAGGTATCGTTATAACTCGTATCTGTGATCGATCAGCCAACCGTTTGACTTATGGGTCGTTGAACCCACCATCAATCGACTGCACAATATAATAGCCAGAGTTATCAGCTCATGTAGGCGATTATAGACCAAAACAAATATAATGTAATTCAGTTCACTTTGTGGCGTTCAATGTTGTCGTACAATCCACATGAAAAACAAAATATTATAATAAAACGATGAAGTTATAAATAGTATATGAAAAAGATAATGTATCGAATCCATAATCAACTACTACAACTCAGGAACATGTTTAATTCCCATGGAAATAACGTGCCCTTCATGCTTATCATAATTCAACGGTTTAGGGAGAGGATCCGCGATGTTGTCATCCGAAGCTATCTTGTCAATCACTATCTCCTCTTGCTCCACGTAATCACGGATCGGGTGAGCCTTCCGATGTACATGTCTAGACTTGTTGCTAGACTTAGGCTCCTTAGCTTGGAAGATGGCACCTCTATTGTCACAATAGAGGGTGATCGGGTCATTCGAACTAGTAACTATCGTAAGTCCTTGTAAGAATTGACGCATCCATATAGCTTCCTTTGCTGCTTCTGAAGCGGCATAGTACTCGGATTCAGTAGTAGAATCTGCTACAACATCCTGTTTGGAACTCTTCCAGCTGACCGCAACACCATTAAGAGTAAAGACGAATCCTGACTGAGATTTTGAATCATCTCGGTCTGTTTGGAAGCTAGCATCTGCGTAACCGATTGCGCATAGCTTAGTATCTCCTCTATAAGTCAATACCCAATCCTTAGTCCTCCGTAGGTACTTAAGGATGTTTTTAACAGCTATCCAGTGTGTTTCACCTGGATTCTTTTGGTACCGACTCGTCATACTCAATGCATATGCCACGTCTGGACGTGTGCATATCATGACATACATGATTGATCCTATTGAAGATGCATAAGGAACACGACTCATGCGTTCAATCCCTTCAGGTGTCGTGGGTGACTGAGACTTGCTCAAATGCATCCCAGACGTCATTGGAAGGTTCCCCTTCTTGGAGTTCGTCATGCTGAACCTCTCAAGAATCTTATCCAAATAAGACTCCTGACTTAGTGATAACATCCGTCGTGATCTATCTCGGTAGATACGGATTCCCAATATGCGTTGTGCCTCACCCAGATCTGTCATCTGGAAATGGTTCTTCAACCATCCTTTAACCGAAGATAAGAGAGGAATGTCATTCCCAATCAAGAGTATGTCATCGACATACAATATCAAGAAAACAATCTTACTCCCACTCGACTTGATATATAAGCATGGTTGCTCGACCGATCGAGTCCAACCATACTCTTTTATCACCTGGTCGAAACGATGATTCCAACTCCGAGAAGCTTGCTTAAGTCCATAAATGGAACGCTTAAGCTTGCACACTTTCTTAGGATTTTCAGGATCAATGAAACCTTCGGGTTGTACCATGTACAACTCTTCCTCCAAATAACCGTTTAAGAAGGCGGTTTTCACATCCATTTGCCAAATTTCATAGTCATGAAAAGCGGCAATCGCTAAGATTATCCGAATGGAACGTAACATAACTACGGGTGCAAAAATTTCATCATAATGCAATCCGTGCACTTGAGTGAAACCTTTTGCCAGTAGTCGTGCCTTATAGGTATCTGGTTGTGCGTCTACAGAATGCTTTATTTTGTAAAGCCATTTGCACTGTAGAGGTTTTACCTTATTAGGTAAATCAACAAGATCCCATACGTCATTCTCATACATGGAGTCCATCTCGGATTGCATGGCTTCAAGCCATAGCTTTGAGTCGGAACAAGCCATAGCACCTTTATAGGTAGCGGGTTCATTACTCTCTAGGAGCAAAATGTCATTCTCCTCGACCATACCAATGTATCTGTCTGGAGGATTAGAGACTCTACCAGACCCCCTAGGTTCCTGAGGAATATTAACCGTATCATCAGTTGAAGGAACAACTTCCTCCATCCGTTCCTCGGTTGTTGGTTCTGGAATATCCGACAGCTCGAAGGTTCTATTACTTGACTTGTTCTCGAGAAATTCTTTCTCTAAGAACTTTGCACTAGCCGCAACAAAAACTCGATGTTCGGTAGGCGAATAGAAGTAATGACCAAACATTCCTTTTGGATAACCAATAAAGTATGTCTTGACCGATCGCGGGCCGAGCTTATCCTTGTGTTTCCACTTGACATAAGCCTCGCAGCCCCAAACCCGAATAAAGGACAAGTTGGGGACCATTCCCCTCCACATTTCATATGGAGTCTTATCGATAGCGTTAGACGGACTTCGGTTAAGTATAAGAGCAGCTGACAAAAGAGCAAAGCCCCATAATGAACCAGGTACTACCGTGTGACTCATCATGGATCGAACCATATCAAGTAGTGTTCGATTTCTCCGTTCGGACACACCATTTAATTGAGGTGTTCCAGGTGGAGTTAACTGTAAAACGATTCCACAGTCTTTAAGGTGTTGATCGAACTCATTTGAAAGATATTCGCCACCCCGATCTGAACGGAGTGCTTTAACCTTTCTACCCAGTTGGTTCTCAACCTTATTCTGGTATTCCTTGAATTTTTCAAAGGACTCACTTTTATGTTTCATTAAGTAGACATATCCGTATCTACTTAAATCGTCCGTGAAAGTGATAAAATATCTATAGCCATATCTAGCGGTAATTGACATAGGTCCACATACATCAGTATGAATGAGTCCTAATAGGTCACTAGCGCGCATTCCAACACCTTTGAAGGAAATTCGAGTAATTTTGCCGATAAGACATGATTCACACGTGCCAAAAGTAGAAAAATCGAATGTGGGAATAGTCCCATTCTCGACGAGTTTCTTTACACGTTTTTCATTTATGTGTCCCATTCGACAATGCCATAGATAAGTTTGATCTTTGTCACCAACCTTTAATTTCTTATTATTCACGTGTAATATATCTGTGGTTTGATCTAAGATGTAAATTCCATTCATGGAAACTGCTTTGCCATAAACCATTTCATTAAAAGAGAAAATACAGCCATTATCCTTTATTGAAAATGCAAACCGTCTTTATCGAGTACGGAAACAGAAATAATGTTCTTAGATAAACTGGGTACATAGTAACAGTTATATAAATATAACTCAGAACCACTAGGGAGCTGGATTACATATGTTCCCATTGAGACTGCAACAACTCGTGCTCCATTCCCAACTCTCAGGTCCACATCACCCTTTGTGAGGGGTTTGATGTTTCTTAGGCCCTACAAATGATTACACAGATGAGAACCACAACCAGTATCAAGTACCCATGTTCCGAAACTTGCATGGTTAATCTCAATCATATGAATATAAGATGACATACCAACAGGAGTGACGCGGCCTGCTTTTATGTCCTCACGGTAAACGGGACAATTCCTCCTCCAATGTCCAGTCTTGTGACAATGGTGGCATTCAACGTTACCGTCCTTGCTCTTACCCTTATTCTTGTTGGAAATCATGAGAACATCTTGCTTCATTCTCCCACTCAATTTCATATCCTTCTCGGTCTGTATGAGAAGTGAGTGTAGCTCATGAGGACTTTTCTTCATGTCATTCATATAGTAATTTGCCCTAAAGAGGGCAAAACCATCATGAAGTGAATGAAGCATACGGTCAATGACTATGCTCTCACTGATTTTGCAATCAAGTGCCTCCAATTTCTCGACATTCTCAATCATGTTAAGAATGTGTGGGCTAACCGGTTGGCCCTTCTGGAGTTTCGCATCAAAGAAGCGACATGCATGCTCATAAGTAACGATTCTCGGTGCTTTTGAGAACTCGTTAGTGAGCGTGGTGAAAATATTGTTTGCACCTTGGGCAATGAAGCGTCTTTGCAAATTGGTTTCCATTGCAAAAATGAGTACGTTCTTTATCGCACCCGCTTCCATAATGAAGTCACTATAAGCAAGTGAGTCATTGACTCCTACATTGGGACCTGGGTTTGGTGGTATTGGCTCAGTTAAGTACTTGAGCTTACCGTCAGCAATGGCAGCATTCCGCAATGATGCCTCTCAGTCCGCAAAGTTGGACCCATCATTCTTCAGTCGTGTGAACTGATTCATGTGGTCCATGAAAGCTTTTAGCCAGGACTCGCGTCCAAGTGTGGCACTTGGCATAGGGATTTCGTTATTTCCAGCCATTTGTTGTAATAATATTATCGATATAAAACGAATTCTACACTGCGAAAAGAAGAATAAATATAATAAGCATACTCATCGTTTATGATTTAAGTCTAATGCAATACTGTTATAACGCGAAGACTCAAGCATTTATACAATTGACCTCCCTCAAGAATTATATAAATGATCCCAAGACTCAATTATCTGTAAATTGATAAGCCAACCTCTTGGCTAGTTCTACTATTAGAATTCTTGGTCGATAAATTTCTGTAAATTCTATCTATAGTCCATCATAATCACAAGAAACTCTTCGGATTATAATGTTGAGGTAAACTAAGTCAACACGAACTACTTACCCAACGTAGAAGGGGTCATATGGAGAGTAAGGTCCTATATGCCTACCGACGAAGAAGGGATTCATAGTTGTTTGCCCTTATAAAGACTAGTCTCAATTTCAGTTTTAGAGGAAGATCCCATCAACTTTATTTTAAGTCATTTTAAGTGAACTAATATCTAGCATGCGAGAATGCATAAACTAAGGTGATGGCTTAAAATTGTGACATCTTTATGTCCATGAAAACTAACATACAATCTATATGAGTCAATTTTCATGCATATAATTAGTAGGTAGTTTGGTTTAGGCGGAATATGATGCACTAACTATCATGTGAAGAAAAGCAATAAGAATGGAAAAACGTAAAACAAAAATAAAGTCATAGTGTCGCCTATCTACCAAAAAGAACATAAATACAATTTTGGAATCCATCCTTGGACCCGAGAAGCTTGTCTTGATGTTCCATCTTGGTCCATGTAGCGGGAGTGAGCAATCCAATCTCCATCTTTAGTCTTCTTTAAAATACAATTTAAAAATTACATAATAAACCTATTTACATTCTAATTTCAAAACCATAATACTTAAAGAAAACCAAAAGGAGATACGAGATCTCAAAATTACATTAAAAAATATGTTTCCATCATTACGAAAACATAATTTAACTAAGGCCACACTAGGTATTACAAATTACAACCAATTGCAAAAATACGTAAATTAAACCATTCAACTAAATAAAAATGCATCAACTATAAATTATTCATTCAAGAAATAATTCCTTAATTATGTAGAGTAATTTATCCAAACCACCTATTTAAATGATCAAATTATGTGACAATTCCTCAATTACTCACAATAATTTCAATCTTAATTCATATTTACTTGTTATATGAATTAATCCAACAACATTTTAAACTTCTTTAAAATAATAAGGTATCTAAAAATTGTGAACTTCTTCACAGCAATTAATCATACATTATTAATTTAATGTATAATCAATATTGGCCAAAACAAAACAAACAAAACCAAAAAAAATCCTTTTTTTTTCTTTTTTGGTCTCGGCAAAACAGGAAAAAAAACAAAAAAACTTGTTTTTTTTGTTTCTTGCTCACGGCATTTACAAAAAAAAACAGAAATTTTTTTTCTTAAACGCCCTCGGCATAATGCCAAAAATACCAAAAACAGTTTTTTTTTCTTTTGGTGCTCACGGCTGAAATAATAAAACAAAAACAGTTTTTTTTTTAAATTATAACTGAGAAAAAAAAAAATTAAGATGAACAAGATTTGTTTAAAGTTGCTATTAGAACAAGATTGGCATTCATTAACATTTAAATTAATGAATCATGATCCTTAAACAACAATTTAACATCATGTGTGCCAAAAAGTATATAGCAAAACAAATAATCATCATTAATCAAAACAATTCCATTTACATTTCAATTTAATGCTAATTAAATCAAAACATCTACAAATTTATTATATTATCATCTTAACCTATTAAAACAATAATATGAATAAATCTAAATGGAACAAAAACATCAAAAACAAGAACATAAACTCGGCAAAAAAAATGATTCGGCATAAAAAAATTTCGGCCGAATGTTATTTTTTTTTTCGATTCTACAAATTTTGTTTAAATCATTTATGAAAATCATACAAAAAATAATTTCGTGGCCTTGGCTCTGATACCACTTGTAGGAAATATCGGTATACTTCCTTTAAGATTATTAGGATTATAACGAAATTATGATTATGAAAACTAGTCATAAATGAAATTGCATAAAACAAAATAGTAGAGATTAAGAATCAACCTTTGATCCTAGCAAATTAGGCCTAAGAACAATATCGAATTGATATTCTCCTAATCGTTGCACCCAAAATGTGATGAGAAATGCCTCTTGTTCTTGCTAGAATAGATCCCCAAATTCACTAATTAATTTAGGGTTTTTGTGTCTTGTTTGATGAGAGAATATTAGGTCAAAAATTAGGTTAATAAAATGATCTCCCTCCACTCCTTAAAACCGTGTACTAGAGTGAATAAGGGGGAGATATTTTCTACACTTTTTTTCGTCCAATCCAACCGAAAAAAATAAGAAAATTATCTTCTTATTTTCGGTTTTTCCACCTACCAAAAATAAGGAGATTAAATCTTCTTATTTTGGTAGTTTTACAAAATGTATATAAAGTGTATTATTTATAAATTGTCATTTATTTTATTCCGTATTAATAAGTCTACACACAACAGCTTGCAGTCGATTTATTAATGCCGGTCTTTAATAATTTATTATGACAATATCGTATAATATATACTTTAACTATAAATATCGCATATTTATAATTAGCTAATTAAATATAACCGATTACGTTTAATTACGAATTAACATCTTAATTCGTTCAAGCTAACATTATATACATTAATTAAATATAACAGTTTATATTCAAATTACGAATTGACAGTTAATTCGTCTCAGCTAATATTATTTAATTAGATTAAATAATCGTCTCATCATCACATTGACTAACTGTTTAGTCAAATACATGGACTAACCTTTTAGTCATATAAGGCATCAATGTGATTACATTTCTATAATCACATCTCTCAAACACATCCTTTAGGTGTGACTTTTAGGGACCAGTTGATCACCGCCATCAGTATGATAATAACGTCAAACTTTCTAGCAAGCCAACCGTTATTAAGTAATCGTTAATCAACTGATAAAATACTAAGGGGTTGTTTGGTTACCCATAAAATAACACAGGAATTCCAATTCATGTGAAATGCAAAATGGGTAACTTGTTTGGTTACCCAAATTCACATGAAATACAATTACCTTGGAACTCTAATTCCTCCATAATGGAGGAAGTTGCTTACCTAGGTCCCCCTAGGTAAGTGGGAATGCCTACATGAATTGCATTTCCTTTATGCAACCAAACAGCTTTTCCTAATTCACATGAATTCTAAAATCATGTGATTTATCACTTCCTAGACAATGCAACTTCCTACATGCAACCAAACGACACCTAAGTATACCCTTGTGAACCTATAAGAGATTTATAAATGTTATCACACTAATTGTGGAGGACACAAGCTCCAACAGGAGTTTCCCATCACACAATGATCCTGTACAGGGGTCATAATTTGAAACTAGCCAGTACGCCAAGTGACCCGGAACAACATCTGTTTTAAGATGCAATAGAGAACCAAATCCCATTTCTTGTATAGCTTCAATCTGCTTATCTGACGATGGATTCTCCTTATTGTTGAGAAAGTGGTAAAGCCTAGCAGGAGACATCTGAGTCCTCAACACAGGCAGTCTGCCTTTGTAAATTCTTGTCTTTTTTGTAGGTGGCTTAGAGAGTGGTTCGGTAGATCAATAGGTGCTTCAGTAGAGTGGTTCAGTAGCTTCAGTACGTCATCAACACGTGTGGACACGGGCCACGGGGGCGCTTGGGAAACAAGCGTTTGCATTTGTGGAGTCGCCACCAATTTATTGTGGAAAATTGAAAACCGTTCGAATACCTCGTGTCATGTCAAGACACAAAGTAGTGACATGAAAACCAAGAACTCGTTACCCTTAGCATTCTATGTCTAGAATGACTCTTGTGGATGCCAATGAACACGGATGTTCACAGAGATCTGGAGTAAGGGGTGAGGGTACGTATTAGGAAGCTCTTTTGATCGAACACCTAATCTCGCCCGCCTCGATAGCGGCCTCTACTAATGATTAGGGAAAATCGTCTATACTCGATATATTGTCGATTATATGCATGCAATGCAACATCCAACATTTTAATCCTAACATGTGAGAATTAATACTAAGTCGGTAAACAATTAATTTAGCATAAAATTAGGTCGAATCGGGATTTAAGTTCAATTACATGTGAAAGCATACAAGCAATAAAAAGTACGATGATAAATACAATAAAGGAAAATTACAATAATGAAAATTACAATAATTACATCGAGTTTAATGATTTATGTCGAAAATACATCTAAAACGGATAATTTAGAAAAGAAATAAATAAACAAATTAACGAACAAGAATTAGGGTGATAATACGAATAGTAGTTAATTAATACGTAAGCTAAAACTAGGTCAAAGCAAGACGGGAGTTCAGAGACAGAAGTCAACCAGGAACAGGCGCAGCAGAGCTGCGCCCTCTGGAAGAGGCGCAGCAGTCACTGCGTCTGTTCCTTGGCTCAGTTCTGGCTGTAAAGCCGGAATTGCAAGTCGTTAATATTCGTAGGTGATTTTAATGCTTGATTATATTATTTGACTCGGATGAAAGTGATTATCAGATTATTTACATGTGATTAATGGTCATGAAAGCAATAAACATGGATGAAACTAATTAGGACGAATTATTACAAGATTAAAGAGGATTAATTAATAAATTAATAACTAAACAAATTAATTAGGTTAAATACGATGAATTAATGATGGACTAATGATAAAAAAACAGGTGAGAATATATCAAAGATCGAATTCCAAAAACCCAATATGAATGAATCGAATTTCTACAACCCGGTTTGACTTTAGTTACGAAAACCCGCAAATATTAATTACTTGTGATTTAAGTCGGGAATTAATGAGATGAATTGTATGTTAATAACGATGAACAATTTATATGTCAAATTATTATGTTCAGATTGTTATATTAAAACAAGGAACAAATGAAAACAAAAGAAAAACAAACGAATCAACGAAAGACGAAGGAAGAAGAAAGGAAGCAGGAACTGCGGCAGCCTCACGAAGAGGCGCAGCAGTTGCTGCGTCCTTCTTCGACGGTTGTCCCCTGATAATCCGTAAAAAGGGTTTTAAACAAAGGGTTTTAGAAATCGGTTTTAATTGTATTTTCGACATAAATCTTACAATATGATTGCAATAAATGAATAACAATTAATAAAAGAGAGATTTACACCCTCAGACTTACATGTTTGACGAAACGAGATGAACTAAGTTAACGATTAGTGATGCTCGACTCGAATGTAGACGAAAGTGCCCTCGTAAGAGGAATTAAAATAGATTGATTAAAGTTGATTATGGTGGAGTCGGTCAAATTGGTCGGTCATGCAAAACGAGGCTGGTACTCAGAAGGATCCGAGCTTACGTGGTCGAAAGTTTAAGCACGTAGACGCCAAAGAGTAAGAACGTGGTCTAGCATGCAAAGGGAGAAGAGAAGGGCGGACACTCGCGTGAGAAATATGTGAGACCGAAGGTCTCTATTTATACTAATCACGTGGAGGAAGTAGGGTTTTTCGGAGAAACTTTGGAAGTGAATCTCGAAAATATATGAAAAGATACGAAAAAATATGTAAAAAAGGCCTTGGGAAGAGGTGCAGCATGCACTGCGTCTCTTGGAAGAGGCGCAACACTTGCTGCGTCTATTTCCAAAGGGTTTCCTCATGCGGAAGAAAGATTTCCGTGTTTAGTTTATGGAATAACGGAATAATTTGGTTTTCCTTAATATTTTGTGTGAATATTACGGGAAATTGTTTACCAAAGATTAAAAGATTTATAAAATATGGAATAGAAATATCCGGAACATTCCAGAATATTCCGACTTGGCATTTTAATGGTTGTCAGAAAATGAAGACGGTTTTAGGCCCGGACTCCAAATGTACTCTAATTACTGCCAAAACGACCGTATCGGCACGTAGATGACATTTAAGAGGTAGACATAAATGTTTGAGCGATCACTTGACGATAAACTTACGAACTGTCACAAATCGTTCCGTGTACCAAACATGCGGCCCAATCATCACCGGGTGGTTTGCGGGAGGTGCAGAAATGAGGTATCTACAGAGCCCCCACTTTGACTGAAACTTGGACAAGGCGAAAGTCAAAGTATAGCCATTAGGTCAATCTAAGATTACAACCTGACAACTATGGCAACGCGAGGTGGCTCAAGGGGTCTGAACCAAGGACCTGTCGCCGGGAATATTTTAGAGTCTGTCGATTATCGGGGAAGGTCGTTTAAAGTCCATTAGACTACGTAAGGAGGCTCGCCAGCCATAAGAAGAGACCATACCTGAAATTCCTTGGAACTCCAGGGAAAACAAAACCCGATATTTGGAGAAGACAGCAGGACATAGTCTGAACTGGGGGAGAAATCGCATTGTGTTCGACTTCAAACAAACTTCGGAAGAATTTGGGGTGGATGTTGATCTCCATGTCTTGAGAAGAAGTGACTGTCGGTCGTGAACTCTCGCTGGGGGAACATAATCGGGAACTGATCTCCATGTCTCGAGAGGGAAAGTCTATCCGTGTACTCTCGCTGGGGGAACATAATCGGGAACTGATCTCCATGTCATGAGAGGGAAATTCTATCCGTGTACTGTCGCTGGGGGAACATAATAAAGGCGTGTCGAAACACCTGTAAAAGAAGGAATGCTCGTTGTGGCAAGCTAGGTCTTGGGTAAAAAAAATAAGGCGATAATTTGTTGTTGGCTTGGAAGATGTGGATCCGGGCGAAGAACATACGTCAAACGGACTAAATATGTGATGTAGCATCAAGGAAGAGGCGCACCAAAGATGTGCCCACAAAATAACAAACTCATAACGAATTTTTGAAAAATCGTATGAAGGGAAGCTGAGGAAGAAGCACAGCAAGAGCTGCGTCCCTTGGAAGAGGCGCAGCACCTGCTGCGTCTATTCCTGGGCGTGTCTTTCCTGCGTAAAAACCCGATGAAACAGGGGTTTCATTTCATTATTTCGAAACATAAAATCTCAATTACTCTCTCAAATTCCAACCATTTTCGTCAAAATTTGATCCAAAAGCTTGCATTTGCCATGACTAATTGAGGTATGTGTATCAATCTTACATTTATCTTCCGTATTTGCTCAAATGGGATCGACAAAATTAGGGTTTTCGATCCTAATTAGTCGAAAATTTGGGGCTTTTCCCCCAAATGATTTTGCCTTGCCAAATTGACTTTGTAAATGGCCAATTGGTAATATAAGGATCATAACCATGTATTTGTTTCGAATTTTCGTTGTGTTTTGAGCATTTGAGTGAAATTGAGACGGTTTCACGGCTAAACCGTAAATTGCTTCGAAAATAGCCTTAGGATTGCCCATTTGTGACAAAACGTGATATTTGGAATCCCTGTATGATGGGTAAACTTCCTACCATCTCGGAATTTTTGTTTGTGACGGCTTTTTCAGGACACTTTTCTTAGGGCATAATCGCCGTTATAACGAAATGCTGCCGAAATTCCGACTCGAACCCATGACTAGGCTTCAACTTAGGCTTGAAGTGACCCAAATTACCACATGAGCGGACGGGTTTGTGGGAAAGTTGCCAAAGAGGGCGAGAAAAGAGCGATTTCGGAGCTCCGAAAACTCGAAAATCCCCTAATCAAGGCTTGTCGTCACTTGACGCGGCCTAAATTTACTTTAATTTTGCAGGTGACGAGGCTTCTACGTCTGGGAGGGCTCCCATGGACATGGACACTGCTGTTGACCCTTCTCAGGTGCTTGAGGAGGCGTTGGAGGAGGCTTTCACCGCTGCGGTGATGGCTGCTGAGGACGAGGTCCTAGAGGAGGAGGCTGCTGAGGAGGAGGAGGCCACGAGACGGGCCAACGTTGGATGAGGTGGTCGCTAGTTGAGAGGAGCACCTGCGTGGGCTGAGACCTGGGACAGTAGGCACCTGCTCTGGGCCGCGGAGGGTCACCTGTCCTACAGGACGGTGAAGAGCTTGGTAATTAGGATTCATCATTCTTCATTCATCTTCTTTCATTTCTGTTTGTCATTCCTTTTCTTCTTCATTTGAGCTAAAGATAGCTTTTGTTTCAAATCAACATAGGAGGCCGGGAACATCAGGTCATTCTCGGGCTACACGACGACGATGGGGTGCTACGAGAGGCTGTCGGCTGAGGAGCGGGCCATGATCGAACGGGTAGCATTCGGTGCCTTGGTGCAGGCTTGGAGGGATATTGCGAGGAGCAAGCTTCGGGCTAACCTCAGTCTCGTTCGAGCGTTCTTGGACCGGTTTTGGGACAGGACCTCCACGTTTCACATGCCTTTTGGTGAGGTGGGGGTCACTTTGGAGGACTACGGCATGATTTCTGGTCTACCGTGTGGGACTGAGGTGGTGGAGTGGCCAGAGACACCATGAGGGTTGACTCGGCGGAGGCCAGGAGGTTGATTGGCTGGAACTTGGCACCGAAGGCGGCTGCGGTACCTGGCTTGGTGCCTAGTTCTTACGTTCGAGACTACTTCGCGGGGAAGACCCTGACGTTGGTGGTGATCGAGGGGAGGGAGACGGCTCCTCCTCCTTGCACTGCAGAGTAGAGAGTCCACTTGTGGCTCTGGTGGTTCTTGTCCTCGATTTACCTCGGAGACAAGGGATAGAGGCTTTCGAAGAAGCTTCTTCCCTTTCTTTTTGACCTGAGTTCCCTAGGCCATTGGGACTAGGTCACTGCTGGTTTTGCGGTCCTCATCCGCTTCATGAGGGCCATGGTTCGTCCGGAGTTGATGGAGAAGGGAACTTCTCCTGCTGCTGTCGGCCCTGGACTGCTGTTGGAGGTATGAACCTTCACTTCTTCTCATGAAAGATCATTTCTTTTTCTTATCAAGTCACGAAAGATCGTTGCTGATTATCTTGATTTACAGGCGTGGGTGTACTCCTACTATCCGGGTCTCGCGCCCAAGAGGACGGAGCCGGTGGAGAAGGCCTATCCCGTTGTGAGGGATTGGGTGATGTGCCGCACGAGGAGTCGGCGTTCCTTCCACGACGTCTATCGGCGGGAGGTGAACGCTCTTCAGCTGGACGACGTGAGTATTTCACCTTACATTTGTCTGTATTTCTTTCTCCTACTGATCATAAGAATGACCCTTTGTTTGTTTCTCTAGTGGGTGCCTAGGCCTTGGGAGGAGTACGCTGGCGCTCCTCCTTTCGTGGCTGAGGTCCTTCAACTTAGGAGCTCAAGCCGGCTGCTGCTAAGGACGTCGATGAGTCCTGTGTGGTACTTGGGTGAGCGCTTGGCTCGTCAGTGCTCTCAGGTTGTCTTTACGATTCCCATCGATCCTCCTCGGACGATGTTTAGGGAGCCTTCTGAGGCTGAGAGGGAGGCTGACCTGGCTGGCGTTGGTGGCGACGCCCTCCTCCTTCCTGGTGAGGACTACTCGGCGTTCTTCTACGAGAGGTTGGCGTACTGACCGGTTGTGGTAAGTGCTTTGCCCTCTTTCATTCTTGATTGTTTGAGCATACGATGAAATATCATCGGTTAACGGAAATCATCTGACTTTGCAGGAGGTCGAGGCGGCGGGCATCGAGCCCCCAGAGCACCCCGAGACCCTTGAGTACACCGACATGACGGGGACGACGACGATCTCCGAGCTACATGACTTTGACATGGCGGTGAGAGATGCTGGCCTGGACGATTGGCAGCATCTGGTCCGGAGGGTGAGTCTTCTAGTCTATATAGTTTTCGTGTAAGAACACATTTGCTCGAGTTTGCTCAATTGCTAAACATTTTCCTTTTGAAATGCAGGTCGCGCCATCCCGATTCGTGGCTTTGTGGAGGGTAGCCAACCGGCTGCGGGCTATTGCCGTCGAGGCACTTGCTGGTGGCCAAGGACGTCTGGTATAAACCTTCCGTTTACTTTATTTTTGAGTTTTCTAATTTTCCTTTATGCTTGAAATGATTGACATGAGTCAGTTTTGTCGTTTGTAGAGGGAGCGCGAGCTGGAGCGAGAGCTTGCTCAGTCCCGAGAGGAGACAGCTCGCCTGCTGAGGGAGCTCGAGGTTCATGACACCGAGGTTGCTGCTCTCGAGGCGAGAGTTGCTGAGCTAGACGGCGACGAGCAGTAGCTTTCTTGTTGTTTCTCGTTTTTTGGCTGTATTTTTGTACATTTGTACATTTTCGGACATTTGGATTTTGTTTTGGGGCTCGAGCCCCCAGTTTGGTGTACATATCCCTTTTTGATCGTATATATGACGGCCTGAGTGCCTTTGTCTTCTTTGGTTGCTTTGTTTGTACCTGCAGGTTAGCTTTGAACAGTTTGGTAGATGACGGTTTATGCCGTCATCTTTGCCGAAAATTTACACGAAAATCACACAGAATATATATTTGTACATATGGCCTAAATTAGCGCAAAACAATGACTCGAAAATGCAAAAAAGTATGACCAGAAATTCAAAAATTTTGTCGGAAATGGCAAAAATGCAAAAATTTGGTCTGAAATGACTGGACGGTAGAGAGGGTTACCCCCTAAAAAAATAAAAAAATAAAAACATATAAGTTTGAAGTGGAGAGTGAGATGATTTCCCCAAAAGGAAAAAGAGGTAAAGTTCGAAAAATGATATAATGAAATTAAATACCAAAATGTAAAAAAGAATAAATGAAATTAAATTGGTGAAATGATTCCCCAAAAAGAAAATTAAAAAGGAATGTATAAGTGTGCTAAAATGACGAAAATGTCGATATCGTCTCGAGATGCGTGCCCGCGAAATTAGGAAACACGAAATATGGTAACTTGACTCATTTACAAAAAATAATAACCCGTATGAATAGGAAATTATTCATTGAGGAATTTAGGAAAGATCCAACGCGGAAAATCACAGAAAAAACAGCTGAGGAAGAGGCGCAGCAAGAGCTGTGTCCCTTCGAAGAGGCGCAGCACCTGCTGCGCCTGTTCCCCAGTGCGTCCATTCTGACGGATTTTAGGAAACAACTTTTAGTATAAATAGAGACGTCGAAGGAGGTTTTGTTCACATAATTCTTCCGTCTTTTTTCGTCTTATTACACAAAACTCCCAAAATAAGCCTACATCATGAATACTCTTGAAATTCGTCTAAAAGAATGGACAAATGAGTTCTCTAGTGTGGAGAAGTATGACATGGGTGCTTATAATTTTGGAGCACTTTTGAGCTTGAAGTTGATCAAGGTAGTCAAACCGTTTCTCGATGCTTGTCTTGACTATTGGGACCCGAATCATCACGTATTTGCCTTTCCTGGAGGCGACATTTGCCCATTTCCCGAGGAGATTACTGCGGTTGGTGGTTGGGATCCGGAACATTTGCCTGCTATTCCCTCCACTTCTCAAGGGTATAAGAATAAGTTTAGAGACTTGCTTGGATTGGCCAGAGTTGATGTTGACCGTCTTGTGACTTCTAAAGGAGTGCGAATGTTGGATTTCATCGATCGCTTCATCAATAAGGCTGATCCTACTGTTTCTTATGTTGCAAGGCGAAGGGCATTCGGGTTTTTCCTGTTGCATGTATATGTCCTTCAAGGGCACGTTGATGAGGACATGATGGGCGACCCTCATCTTTTGAGCCTGATTGAGCAAATGGAGCTGCGCAGGAGCCCAGCTTGTCTGTGTTTAGGAGAGATCTTATTGGGCTTAGATAACAGGAAAGCCAATCGCGACCTACCTTATCTGGTAAGTCCCATTATTTTGCAGGTAAAAGAAACTTTTTCTTTCTTCTTCTTTTTTTTGTTTCGTTTTTTTTTTGTTTTTGTTTTTTCGTTTTTTGTTTCGTTTTTTTTTTGTTCTTTTTTTTTCGTTTCTAATACCCGCTTTTGTTAGGTCTGGCTTATGGAGCGTCTTCGATTGATCGAGCCCCCATTTTATGTTCCTGCTTACCATGCTCGTTCGATTGCAATGAGGACCAGGCTTTACATGGTGGACTTCACTCGAGTGTGCAACTACTGGGAAAACAAGTTGAAAAGTGAAGATGGCCCCTTAATTAGATGGATCGTACCATGGTGGCACCTCAAATTTGTTACTGGAGTATCTTCCCTGGATCCTACCCGAGCTGTTCGCATTCCCGGTTTGGAGTTTATGATACGCTTCTTCCCGGAGAGGTTGATGAGGCAGGTTGGATTGAAGCAGATGATCCCGAAGCTTGACACTGTCCCGAAGACTGCCGTGGCGCTTACTACTGAGAGTCGAAGAGAGTGGGCCATCAAATGGGCTCAGAGGAACATTTGGTTCTTGAATTCTTCAGTCAGTGCTCTATGGGTGTCAGATTCCTATATGCGGTGGAGGAAAGCTGCTACTCCAAAGGAACGCAAGAGACTGAGGAAGCGTGAACCTGTTGACTACAAGGTTCGCGAGGTGGAGAAGGAGAAGGAGAAACATCTGACTGAGGGAGAGGAAGAAGTCGGGTTTCGAGTTGTTCATCCTTCGAAGAGACCGAAGACTTCTCCTGCCGTCGAGATGGTGGTTGGCAAGAATGGCAAAGCGAGACCACGAGAGAGACCATTGGTGATTAGGTCGGAAGTGGCGCAGGAGCGTCCGGCTCGAGGTCGCGACAAGAAGTATGATAAAAATGACAAAGGCAAAGGGAAAATGGAAGAGTAGCCTATGTCTTTTATTATTATTATTTATTATTATTATTATTATTATTATTATTGTAATAAGAAGGTGGGGTTTTTAGAATCCTAGCCTATTTATTTTTATTATGATTTTATTATGTAACGTATTATTATTATGAATGAAATAAAAGAGGTTGATTGGTTATGAAACCGTTGTGGTTTTCTTTTCATTATTCTTGTCGAATTTCAAATGCATTTGCAAATGTCCTTCTATTTACAATTTAAGCGATTAAGTGGGTTGTATCCCGTGAAGGATTGCCTATGTATTCATTAAAAAATGAAATCAAACCCTTGCACGTAGTTCGAGTAAATGTAAAAGAATAATTGTTCTAAGCAAGAGCTTGTAATGAACTTTAGAAAATAAGCATGTGCTTTACTTACTCCGAAAATGCAATTTAGTTTATTTGATGATATGAGAATGACAAATTGTCAAAATGCAAGAGCAAGATGACATTAGCTTGATTCAGCTTGGCCAGGGGCCGTTTATTTCGTGCCACAAGAGCGACACGTGAGGTTACGCGAGGCGCGTTTTTGCTCCTATTCTAGGCATAATAACGTTTTAATTGGTCAAGGTTTGTTGGGTTGGTAAATTCGTTCCCGTCTAGGTCTGTGATCCTAACCGCACCCCCTGGAAGTATGGACTTGACTAGGAATGGCCCGGCCCAATTGGGTTTGAATTTTCCTCGTGGATCGACAGGTAAAAGAGCCCTAATGGATTTGAGGACCAAGTCTCCTTCCTTGATGTTCCTTGGCTTAACCCTTTTGTTGAAGGCTCGTTTGATACGCGCCTGGTATGTTTGCACATTATGTAATGCACGTAACCTTCGTTCATCCAGGAGGATGAGTTCTTCATATCTATCCCTCTTCCAATCGGCTTCGGGTATTTGACTTTCGAGTAAAATACGCAAGGATGGTATTTCTAGCTCGACTAGTTGTACGGCTTCCATGCCGTAGGTCAAATAGAAAGGAGTAGCCCCAGTGGGCGTCCTAACGGATGTACGGTATCCCCATAAAGCAAAGGGTTTCTTGCTCGGCCAATCTCTATAGTTGTCAATCATTTTCTTGAGAATTGCGACAACGTTTTTGTTCGCTGCCTCTACCGCGCCGTTAGTTTGTGGTCTATATGGCGAGGAGTGGTGATGCCTGATTTTGTACTTGGTTAGCAATTGTTCAGTCTCACCTTGGAAATGTGATCCATTGTCCCTGATGATCTCATGTGGGCAACCATATCGGCAGATGATATTGGTTTGTATGAACTTTGCCATGTTCTTGGCTGTAAGACTGGTGTAGGAAGCCACTTCTACCCACTTGGTGAAGTAATCGATTGCTACTAGGATGAAACAGTGACCTCCTGTTCCGCCTGGAGTGATCTTGCCGATGATGTCAATTCCCCAAGCAGAAAATGGCCAGGGAGATGTCATGGTGTAAAGCAATGAGGGAGGGACATGTTGCACATTCCTGAAGATCTGGCAATTATGGCAATGTCTCACATATTTGATGCAATCAGATTCCATCGTGGTCCAATAATATCCTAAACGTGTGATTTTATTTGCCATCATGGGTCCACTCATGTGAGGGCCACATTCTCCATCATGGACTTCTTCCATCACTTTTCGTGCCTGTGAATGATCAAGACAACGCAGGATTACACCAAGAGGTGTTCTTTTGTATAGCTCTCCTTGCATGAGGACGTATTGGGAAGCTAGCAAACGGATAGCGCGTTGTCCCCTTTTTTCCATTTCCGGTGGATAGGTGCCGTTGAGTTTGAAGTTTAGGATTGCTTGGAACCAAGAATCCTCCGTAATTTCCTCTTCATCGGTGATTTGGTGCACATAAGCTGGCTCTGATCGTCGTTCGATGCATAAAGGCATTTCTACCATACTATCCGGCATGTTAATCAAAGATGCGAGTTTTGCAAGAGCATCCGCGAATTGATTTTCTTCTCGAGGTAGATGTAAGTAGGTTACTTGATCGAAGAATTGGGCTACTTGGTCTATTCTGGCTTTATAAGGTGCCAAGCTTTCGCTTTGGATTTTCCAATATCCCGTAACTTGATTGATGATCAAAGAGGAATCCCCATGTACTCGAATATTCTTGATGCCTAAACTTACTGCCGCTTGCAATCCAATGAGACAGGCTTCGTATTTTGCAGCGTTATTTGTTACCTCGAAGTCGAGTTTGATAGAGATTGGTGTATGCTCGCCTTCAGGAGAAATGAGTAACACCCCTATTCCAAATTCTCTTAAGTTCGATGCTCCATCAAAATAGAGGTCCCAGGAGTCTACATCTGTTTGAAGTATATCCTCATCCGGAAATGACCAAGTGTCTATCGTTTGTGTATCATTGATGGGATTCTCTCAAGAATTCGAACGCACGCCCCTTTATGACTTTCAAAGGTACATATTTAAGATCGAACTCAAAGAGCATCAAAGTCCATCTCGCTAGACATCCATTGAGAACGGGTTTCTCGAAGAGGTATTTGACAGGATCCATTTTTGAGAATATTTTGACGGAGTAGCTAAGCATGAAGTGGCGTAGCTTCTTCATTGCCCACACAAGAGCGAGGCATGTCTTCTCGAGTGGTGTGTATTTGCACTCGTACTCCAAGAACTTCTTACTAAGGTAGTAGATGGCTCTTTCTTCTTTTCCTACGGTTTGAGCTAGCATGGCGCCCATGGCCGTTTCAGTTACCGTGAGATATAAACCAAGAGGTTGATCTCGTTGGGGTGGCATGAGCACTGGCGGTTTGGCTAGTATTTCCTTGATTCGGTCGAAAGCCTTCTGACAGTCATCATCCCACATGGTGTGATCTGTTTTCTTTAACTTCTTGAATATGGGTTCGCAGATCATGGTGAGTTTCGACATGAATCGAGTGATGTATTGTACCTTGCCTAGGAATCCCCTAACTTCGTTCTCTGTTTGAGGTTGCGGCATTTCGACTAAAGCTTTGATATTTGAAGGGTCTATTTCTATACCTCGTTGTCTAACCATGTATCCCAGGAGTTTGCCAGATGTCACTCCGAATGCGTATTTCTGAGGATTGAGTCTCATGTTCTACTTCCGTAGCCTCGAGAAGAATTTGCGAAGGTTCGCAATATGTCCCTCTCTTTCCTTGGACTTGACAATCATGTCATCTACGTATACCTCAACTTCTTTAGGCATCATGTCATGTAAGAGCATAGTTGCGGTGCGTTGGTATGTAGCTCCGGCGTTGATTAACCCAAACGGCATAACCGTGTAGCAGTAGGTCCCCCATTGAGTGACAAAGGCGGTCTTATGCATGTCCTCTAAGGCCATCTTGATCTTGTTATATCCCGCGTATCAATCCATGAAGGATAGCAACGCGTGATCCACTGTATTATCCACTAATATGTCGATATGTGGTAGAGGAAAGTCATCCTTAGGGCTTGCTTTGTTTAAGTCTCTAAAGTCAACACAAACACGGATTCTCCCATCCTTTTGGGTACGGGTACTATGTTAGCTACCCAGTCTGAGTACTCGGAAACTTTGATGAACCCGGCTTTAAATTGTTTATCGACTTCTTCTTTGATCTTGAGAGCCCATTCTGTCCTCATTCTTCGAAGCTTCTGTTTCACGGGTTTGAACCCTGGTTTGATTGGGATTCTATGCTCTGCAATCTCCCTGTAGATCCCTGGCATATCTATGTAGGACCAAGCAAAAACGTCTTTAAACTCGTGTAGGAGGTCTATGAAATTGGCCCTTTCGGTGGGGCTCAGGGTTGTCCCTATCCTAAGTTCTTGGGGTTCTAGTTCAGTTCCTACGTTGATAGGTTCAGTATCTTCTATCACTGGTCCCCCTTCCCCCTCTTGTAGTATTTCTTTGGCTATGTAGGGAGGTATCTCGATTGAGTCAGGGTCTGGGTCATTCTCATCATCATCGTAAACAGAATTGCATTCAAGATAACACGAAGAGTAAGCAGAACCTGATTTATTCATATTAAGATTTGAGAAAAGTTGAAACAAAGAAGCCATCTGATCTGTGGTCAGTGGCGGTAAAGGGATAGTGGTTGGGGCATTTCCCGAACTACTGTTGCTGTTCGACACTAGGCTAGGAGAAACGAGGGGAGTGGGAATGACGACAGGAGGAGACTCTCTAGGAACCTCTCTAGACTCCGACTCTGACTCTGACTCGAATTCATCGTCTTATGGTTCTCCTTTGAACATCTCTCCTTCTCCAGTAGTGAGCTTGAAGAGTCTTCTTTGATTGTTTGTCCACTTGATCGATTTTCTCCATCCTTTCTGCTGATTGGTGTTGATTTCTGTGATTAACGCGGTAGGGTTGAAGTGATCATCTTGAAGTATCATAGTAATGATCTCGTCTTACGCGGCTCTAACAAATCGATCTTCTCCAAAGAGTAGACTCACGGCTTGTTCGTCTAGGCAAGGTGCTTGATGAGTCTTGACGGTAGGAACCGTTTCAGGAGGAATGAAGTAGCAATCGTGAAAGATCTCGATTTCGGCTAACTTCCTTTCGAGATAATTCCAAGGTTCGGGAAATCCATGAAAGAGTTCTTGACTTCCTTCCCTAACGAAGTATCCATTTAGGGTAGGGAGATAGGGTCGCATTTGGATTCCCACATTCTTACGGTTTTGAATTTGAGCGAGCATCTCGAGAACTTCCTCTTTGGTGGGTTTGTATCCTAATCCAAGGGGTATTCTTTGTGAATTACCCTCCTTGTAGGGGGTAATGGTGCTCCCTCGGATAGGATTCAAAGGCATTCCCGGGAAGTATCCCTGGGTTTTGAGTATGTGGTTGACTACTAGGTTAGAGTAGGGATTGAAGTATAATGGTCCCAATTCACTCTCTTTGACGTTTATGATATGAAAGCCCCCAAGTTCATGCACTGGATCTGTAAGGACTTGATTACTTGACTTCTTTTCGATGATTGCCTTGATGGGCGATGAAGTGATCGTCATCACCTTATCATTTAGTGGGATTTTGTTTCTCTGGTGGAGTGTGGATGTTATCGCTTTGGAAGTGTGAATCCAGGGTCTTCCCAGAAGTATGTTAAAGGATGCCTCAATGTCTACTATTTAGAAATTGACCTTTCGCTCAATCGGCCCTGTGGCTATGGTTAGGTCAACAAGTCCCACCACCTTTCGTCGTGTACCATCATATGCGCGAACACCTTGATAGGTAGGAGTCCAATCTGATTCTTTCATGCCCAATTTATATGCCGTTTTCAAGGGTATTACATTGACCGCGGAGCCATCATCTACTAAGGTCATTGGCACATTCTTCTTTAAGCAAATAACGGTGATATAAAGAGCCAAGTTATGACTAGCACCGAAGGGTGGCAAATCCTCATCCGACAAAGTATTAGGATTACTTAGCTTTGGTGATTCTTGGAAAACCAAGTTGACCACGTCGTCGGGTGTGGAGTTATGTGCCACATTTAGTTTGGCCAAAGCTTGCAGCAAAGCTTGGCGATGTGGGAATGAGCTTGACACTAGTTGCCAGACTGAAAGATCAGCCTTTGTCTTTTGTAGTTGCTTTAGTAGATAGTTAGTAGGGCCTTCTTCATTATCACTTGGTGTGACTACATTGGTTGGACCGTTTGCTATGGGACCATTTTGGGAAGTATTTTGGTATGGGCGTCCTGAACGAGTGAGGTGATCTACATTTTGATCTTCACAATTCTGGACTATTTCCTCACTGACTTTGACTAAGTAGTGTTCAGTGAGATACAGATCTTCGTCATCGTCGGCCCATATTCCATTGATAGCAATAAGTTCCCTCATTCTCATGATTTCTGCTTCTAATTGGATAATTTGGTCGACTAGTTCATCAACCATGGCTACTACTTCTTGTATTGTAGTGTTTTGAGAGAAAACTAGTGGTTCGTGTTCTCTAGGTGTGGCGTTGGGGACACGTAAGGTTGCCACTGCACTCTCTAGTTCCAAGACTTGCCTATCCACACTTTTTGCCCATGCGATGAAATCAGTGATGGTTGGGGAAATGGTGGAGTAGTTCCCTTCATTTTCTATTGCATGAACTTCATTTTCGACTGGAGAAATGAGATGTGAACAATCTATGGTAGATTCTTCATTTGTAATCACTAGAACTCCAAGAAGATTCTTAGTGTTGTTAGGCTTACCTCCAGGTGGTATTGGTAGGCGACCGTCTTCAATCATGTCTTGAAGTACATTTTTCAATTTGTAGCATTTCTCTGTATCATGTCCCTTACCTCTATGGTATTCGCAGACAATTCTCATCCCGAACTTGGATTTTTTCCGTTCGGCATAGGGCCTATGGGTTGAAGTTTCCCGAGTTTCATCAATCTTTTCAGAGCGTTGGAATACGTGTCCCCTAGATTTGTGAATTTCCTTGGAGGGGTACTCTTCTTAGATGGCTCAAGGAGGTTAACTTCGTCGGTCTTGCTAGTGGAGCCATAAGAACGACTTGTTGAGCCTTGGTATCCACGACCTATCGTTTTGGACAAGAGCCCTTTACGAATGTCATCTTCAATCCTTGTCCCTAGTACGGTCAAATCTTTGAAAGTCTTGATGTTTTGATACCTCAAATGATTTGCATAGATGGGCTTTAGGTTGTCCACGAATTTCTCCACAAGGGTAGCCTTATCCGGACGTTCAACAAGTTGAGTACTAGTCTTCCTCCACCGACTTAGGAAATCGGTGAAACCTTCTTTGTCATTTTGGGTAAGAACCTCTAAAGTGCGCATGTTGACTTGGATTTCAGCATTATCCGCATATTGTTTAGCAAACTCGATTGCGGCATCGTCCCAAGTAGCGATTTTCTTGTGCTCTAGCGAATAGAACCATTATTTTGGGATGGTGTCAAGAGATGAAGGAAAGATCCTTAAGAACATCTCGGGTTTAATGCCTTTGATAGACATGTAATCCTTAAAGGCACGGATATGGTTCAAAGGGTTTTCATGCCCCTTGAATTTAGGGATATCCGTCATGTTGAAGTTGGTTGGTAACTTGGAACTTACGGCCTCATACTTGCGATTATTCTCCCTATAAATGTCATCCCCTTTAAGATACATCAATTGCTCCTCTAAGTATTGGAGTCGTTTCTCAGCTGCAGTCATACCCATGGGAGGGTTTTCATCCCCGAAGTCATTCACGAAGTCATTAGCGATTTCACTTTCTCGAGGAGGCATCCTTGTTTCCACGGCATATATTCGGCCCTCAATGGTGTCAAGGCGATCATACACTTGGTCTTGAGTAACTTGGAGACGAGCTAGCGCGGTTAGGATTTGATCATTACTATTCTGGAGTTGATTGAAGTTCGCGTCGCTTGTTCCAGGCATCTTGGAAACTGAATAAGAGATCGACGATGAATCAAAACACGATCGACCACTCTAGCACACTTACTTGAAAAGAAATGTTTTGACACGTGAAGTGGGAGTGTGCCACTTGTGTCAATGAGTTTTGAGGAAACGACAAAGTTTGAACCATATCAAGTAGTGTTCGATTTCTCCGTTCGGACACACCATTTAATTGAGGTGTTCCAGGTGGAGTTAACTGTAAAACGATTCCACAGTCTTTAAGGTGTTGATCAAACTCATTTGAAAGATATTCGCCACCCCGATCTGAACGGAGTGCTTTAACCTTTCTACCCAGTTGGTTCTCAACCTTATTCTAGTATTCCTTGATTTTTTCAAAGGACTCAATTTTAGGCTTCATTAAGTAGACATATCCGTATCTACTCAAATCGTCCGTGAAAGTGATAAAATATCTATAGCCATCTCTAGCGGTAATTGACATAGGTCCACATACATCAGTATGAATGAGTCCTAATAGGTCACTAGCGCGCATTCCAACAACACCTTTGAAGGAAATTCGAGTCATTTTGCCGATAAGACATGATTCACACGTGCCAAAAGTAGAAAAATCGAATGTGGGAATAGTCCCATTCTCGACGAGTTTCTTTACACATTTTTCATTTATGTGTCCCATTCGACAATGCCATAGATAAGTTTGATCTTTGTCACCAACATTTAATTTCTTATTATTCACGTGTAATATATCTGTGGTTTGATCTAAGATGTAAATTCCATTCATGGAAACTGCTTTGCCATAAACCATTTCATTAAAAGAGAAAATACAGCTATTATCCTTTATTGAAAATGCAAAACCGTCTTTATCGAGTACGGAAACAGAAATAATGTTCTTAGATAAACTGGGTACATAGTAACAGTTATATAAATATAACTCAAAACCACTAGGGAGTTGGATTACATATGTTCCCATTGAGACTGTAGCAACTCGTGCTCCATTCCCAACTCTCAGGTCCACATCACCCTTTGCGAGGGGTTTGATGTTTCTTAGGCCCAACAAATGATTACACAGATGAGAACCACAACCAGTATCAAGTAAACAAGTTCCGAAACTTGCATGGTTAATCTCAATCATATCAATATAAGATGACATACCAACAGGAGTGACGCGGCCTGCTTTTATGTCCTCACGGTAAACGGGACAGTTCCTTCTCCAATGTCCAGTCTTGTGACAATGGTGGCATTCAACATTACCGTCCTTGCTCTTTGCCTTGCCCAGTGAGCCACTAGTCTCACCAGGCCCACTCTTACCGTTTCCTGACTTTTTAAACTTCGGCTTTCCTACAGTTAGGTCGCCGTGTGCCTTGCCCTTACCCTTATTCTTGTTGAAAATCATGAGAACATCTTGCTTCATGCTCCCACTCAATTTCATATCCTTCTCGGTCTGTACGAGAAGTGAGTGTAGCTCATGAGGACTTTTCTTCATGTCATTCATATAGTAATTTACCCTAAAGAGGGCAAAACCATCATGAAGTGAATGAAGCATACGGTCAATGACTATGCTCTCACTGATTTTGCAATCAAGTGCCTCTAATTTCTCGACATTCTCAAACATGTTTAGAATGTGTGGGCTAACCGGTTGGCCCTTCTGGAGTTTCGCATCAAAGAAGCGACATGTATGCTCATAAGTAACAATTCTCGGTGCTTTTGAGAACTCGTTAGCGAGCGTGGTGAAAATCTTGTTTGCACCTTGGGCAATGAAGCGTCTTTGCAAATTGGTTTCCATTATAAAAATGAGTACGTTCTTTATCGCACCCGCTTCCATAATGAAGTCACTATAAGCAAGTGACTCATTGACTCCTACATTGGGGCCTGGGTTTGGCGGTATTGGCTCAGTTAAGTACTTGAGCTTACCGTCAGCAATGGCAGCATTCCGCAATGATGCCTCCCAGTCCGCAAAGTTGGACCCATCATTCTCCAGTCGTGTGAACTGATTCATGTGGTCCATGAAAGCTTTTAGCCAGGACTCGCGTCCAAGTGTGGCACTTGGCATAGGGATTTCGTTATTTCCAGCCATTTGTTGTAACAGTATTATCGATATAAAACGAGTTCTACACTGCGAAATGAAGAATGAATATAATAAGCATACTCATCGTTTATGATTTAAGTCTAATGCAATACTGTTATAACGCGAAGACTCAAGCATTTATACAATTGACCTCCCTCAAGATTATATAAATGATCCCAAGACTCAATTATCTGTAAATTGATAAGCCAACCTCTTGGCTAGTTCTACTATTAGAATTCTTGGTCGATAAATTTCTGTAAATTCTATCTATAGTCCATCATAATCACGAGAAACTCTTCGGATTATAATGTTGAGGTAAAATAAGTCAACACGAACTACTTACCCAACGTAGAAGGGGTCATATGGAGAGTAAGGTCCTATATGCCTACCGACGAAGAAGGGATTCATAGTTGTTTGCCCTTATAAAGACTAGTCTCAATTTCAGTTTTAGAGGAAGATCCCATCAACTTTATTTTAAATCATTTTAAGTGAACTAATATCTAGCATGCGAGAATGAATAAACTAAGGTGATGGCTTAAAATTGTGACATCTTTATGTCCATAAAAACTAACATACAATCTATATGAGTCAATTTTCATGCATATAATTAGTAGGTGGTTTGGTTTAGGCGGAATATGATGCACTAACTATCATGTGAAGAAAAGCAATAAGAATGGAAAAACGTAAAACAAAAATAAAGTCCTAGTGTGGCCTATCTACCAAAAAGAACATAAATACAATTTTGGAATCCATCCTTGGACCCGAGATGTAGCGGGAGTGAGCAATCCAATCTCCATCTTTAGTCTTCTTTAAAATACAATTTAAAAATTACATAATAAACCTATTTACATTCTAATTTCAAAACCATAATACTTAAAGAAAACCAAAAGGAGATACGAGATCTCAAAATTACATTAAAAATTATGTTTCCATCATTACGAAAACATAATTTAACTAAGGCCACACTGTGGACGCGGGCCCATGGGGGCGCTTGGGAGGAGAACAAGCGTTTGCATTTGTGGAGTCGCCACCAATTTATTGTGGAAAATTGGAAACCGTTCGAATACCTCATGCCATGTTAAGACACAAAGTAGTGACATGAACACCAAGAACTCATTACCCTTAGCATTCTATGTCTAGAGTGACTCTCGTGGATGCCAATGAACACGGATGTTCACAGAGATCTGGAGTAAGGGGTGAGGATACGTATTAGGAAGCTCTTTTGATCGAACACCTAATCCCGCCCGCCTCGATAGCGGCCTCTACTAATGATTAGGGAAGTTATTCGTACTTTATATATCGTCGATTATATGCATGCAATACAACATCCAATTTTTAATCCTAGCATGTGAAGAATTAACTAAGTCGGTGAACAAGTAATTAGCAAACAATTAGGTCGAAGTAGGAATTTAAGTTCAATTACATGTGAAGGCATACAAATGGTACAATAAAAGAAATAAAACAAATAAATAATAAAAATTAAGATAATGAAAATTACAATAATTACATCGGATTCAATGATTTATGTCGAAAATACTTTCAAAACGATAATTTGAGAAAGAATAAATAAACGAATTAACGAACAAGATTAGGCGATAATACGATTAATAGTTAATTAGATACGTAAACTAATTAAACTAGGTCAAAGCGAAACAAGTTCGAGACAGTCAAGTCAACTGGAAAGCGCGCAAGCCGCGCCCTGAAAGAGGTGCGGCGATTCTTTGCGTGCTTTCCAAGGGTGAGTTCTAGCTGTGAAGCCGGAACTGCAAATCGTTAATATTCGTGGGTGAATTTAATGATTTATTATGATATTCAACTCGGATGAAAGTGATTTATTACATTAATTACATGTGAATGAATCATGAAAGCGATAAAACATGGATACAACCGATTAATATGAATTAATTACATGAATGAAAGATTGATTAGTGACATCGGTGAACTAATTAGGTTAAATATAACGAATTAATGATGAATTAATGACGGATACGACAATAGACAGACGGAAATATACCAAAGATCAAATTCCAGAGACCCAATATGAAAGAATCGAATCTCTACAATCCGGATTGATTTTAATGACGAAAACCCGCAAATATTGGTTATAAGGGATTTAAGTCGGGAATTAATGATGAATTATATGTATTAATGATGATGAACAATGTACATGTGAAATTATTATGCTATTATGTCAAGAAATTGAAGAACAAACGAAACAATAAAAACAACAAATTGACAGAGGATTTAAGCGAAGGAAGAAAGGAAGCGAGAATGCGACAAATTTCACGAAGAGGCGCGGCAGTAACGCGCGCTCCTTCGAAGAGGCGTAGCAGTTGTTGCGTCCTTTCTCGACGGTTGTTCTCTGATAATCCGTAAAAAGGGATTTAAACAAAGGGTTTTATAAATCGGTTTTAGAAGTATTTTCGACATAAATCTTACATTAATGATACAAAAAGGTAAATAACAATAAATAAAGAAGGGATTATACACCCTCAGACTTACATGTTTGACGAAATGAGATGAACTAAGTTAACGTTTAGTGATGCTCGACTCGAATGTAACGAAAGTGCCCTTGTAAGAGGAAAACGATTAAGATTTATTAAGTTGATTATGGTGGAGTTGGTCAAATTGGTCGGTCATGCAAACGAGGCTGATACTCAGAAGGATCCGAGCTTACGTGGTCGAATGTTCAAGCACGTAGACGCCAAAAAGTAAGAACGTGGTCTAGAATGCAAAGGGAGAAGTGAAGGGCGGACACTCGCGTGAGAAATATGAGGAGCGAAGGCTCCTATTTATACTAATCACGTGGAGGAATTAGGGTTTTCGGAGAAACTTTGGAAGTGAATCTCGAAAAGATATGAAAAGATACGAAAAATACGCGAGAAAGGACTGGAAAGAGGCGCAAAGCGAACACTGTCGTCCCTTGGAAGAGGCGCAGCACTTGCTGCGTCTGTTCCCAGGTGGTTTCCTCCTGCGGAAGAAAGATTTCCGTGTTTAGCTTATGGAATAACGGATTTTTCTTGTTTTCCTTAATATTTTGTGTGAATATTACATGAAATCCTTTACCAAAGATTAAAAGATTGTGAAATATGGAATAGAAATATCCGGAACATTCCAGAACATTCTGACTCGGGATTTAGCGGTTATACGAAAATGGAGACGGTTTTAGGCCCGGACTCCAAATGTATTCTAATTCATCACAAACGATCAGATCGGCACGTAGATGACAATTAAGAGGTAGACATCAGTATTTGAGCAATCACTTGACGATAAACTTACGAACTGTCACAAATCGTTCCGCGTACCAAACATGCGGCCCAATCATCACCGGGTGGTTTGCGGGAGGTGCAGAAATGAGGTATCTATAGAGCCCCCACTTTGACTGAGGCTTGGACAAGGCAAAAGTCAAAGTATAGCCATCAGGTCAATCGAAGATTACAACCTGACGACTATGGCGACGCGAGGCGCTCAAGGGGTCTGAGCCAAGGACCTGTCGTCGGGAACATTTTAGAGTCTGTCGACTATCGGGGAGGGTCGTTTAAAGTCCATTAGACTACGTAAGGAGGCTCGCCAGCCATAAGAAGAGACCATACCCGAGACTTTTTTCTCGAGATGCTTCCGGAGGTGCATAGGAGCTAAGATTAAGCGTAAGTGTAGGAGCTAAGGTTAAGCGTAGGAGCTAAGGGTAAGCGTAGGAGCTAAGGGTAAGACCTAAAAGATAAGTAAGGATTGTGTTCTAGGGTGTGGGATCCCAAAGGAAAGCATCAATGGGAAGGAGGCCCAAATATAAGTTCAACCTAAGGGGGTAACCAAGGTTTGAGTGTAGGAACTCTACCGGTCTGGGAACTTCTGGAGAACGACACCTTTATCGCACTCCGCGGGGAAACAAGAAATATCGTGAGTAGAAGGACACAGGCGGGAACTGCTGGGAGAAATCTGCTTGGGTCGTCTTCAAACAAACTTCAGAAGAACTCGAGAAGGACGATTGTATGTCGTGAACTCTCGTTGGGGGAACCTTATCGGGAACGTATCTCCACGTCTCGAGAGGGATTGTCTATCCGCTTACTCTCGCTGGGGGAAATATAATGAAGGCGTGTCGAAACACCTGTCGGGGAATACTTGCTCGTTATGACAAGCAAGGTCTTGGAAGCGATAAATAATGTATGATAGTCTGCAGTTGGCTTAGAAACGCGGGTCTGAGCGAAGAATAATCGTCAAACGGATCAAAAAAGAGATAAATGGCGTCGGGGAAGAGGCGCACCAAAGATGAGCCCACAAATAACGAACTCATAACGAATTTTTGAAAATTCGTATGAAGGGAAGCTGAGGAAGAGGAACAGCAAGAGCTGCGTCTCTTAGAAGAGGCGCAGCACCTGCTGCGTCTGTTCCTAAGGGTGTCTTGCCTGCGTAAAAACGCAATAAAACAGGGATTCATTTCATTTGTTCGAAACATAATTCCATCAATTTCTCTCTCAAATTTCAATCATTTCCACCAAAATTTGATCCAAAAGCTTGCATTCGCCATGACTAATCGAGGTATGTATATCAATCTTGCATTAATCTTCTATAATGGACGAATTAGATCGACAAAATTTAGGGTTTTCAACCCTAAAATGTCGAAAATTTGGGGATTTTCCCCCAAATGATCTTGCCTTGTAAATTTGACCTTGTAAATGGCTAATTGGTAGTATAAGGATCATAACCATGTATTTGTTTCGAATTTTTGTTGAGTTTTGGGCATTTGAGTGAAATTGAGACGGTTTCACAGCTAAACCGTAAATTGCTTCGAAAATGGCCTTAGGATTGCCCATTTGTGATGAAACTCGATATTTGGAATCCTTGGATGATGGGTAAACATCCTACCATCTCGGAATTTTGGTTTGTGATGGCTTTTTCAGGACACTTTCTAGGGCATAATCGCCGTTATAACGAAATGCTGTCGAAATTTCGACTCGAACCCATAATTAGGCTTCAACTTAGGCTTGACTTAACCCAAATTACCACATGAGTGATCGGGTTTGTGGGAATATGGCCAAAGATGGCGAGAAAAGAGCGACTTCGGGGTTTCTAAGACTCGAAAATCCCCTAACCAAGGCTTGTCGTCACTTGACGCGGCCTAACATTACTTTAATCTTGCAGGTGACGAGGCTTCTACTTCTGGGAGAGGTCCCAAGGACGTAGACACAGCCGTTGACGCTTCTCGTGCTCTCGAGGAGGCTTTCGCTGCGGCTAGGGCAGCTGGTGAGGTTGCTGAGGACGAGATCCTCGAGGAGGAGGAGGAGGCCCCGAGGCGGGCCGACGTTGGACGAGGCGGTCGTTAGCTGAGGGGAGCACCCGCGTGGGCTGAGACCTGGGACCGCAGGCACTTGCTTTGGGCTACGGAGGGTCACCTGTCCTATAGGATGGTGAAGAGCTTGGTAATCTTGAATTCATTTCCCATCACTCACCTTCTTTCATTTCATTTGCTCATATCTTTTCCAAATTTCATTCAAACTAAAGATAGCTTTTGTTTCAAATCACAATAGGAGGCCGGGAACATCAGATCGTTCTCGGGCTACACGACGGCGATGGAGTGCTACGAGAGGCTGTCGGCGGAGGAGCAGGCCATGATCGAGCGAGGGGCATTTGGCTCCCTGGTGCAGGCTTGGAGGGATATCGCGAAGAGAAAGATGCGGGCTAACCTCAGGCTGGTCCGCGCTTTCTTGGACCGATTCTGGGATACGACTTCCACTTTTCACATGCCTTTTGGTGAGGTGAAAGTCACGTTGGAGGACTACGGCATGATCTCTGGGCTGCCGTGTGGGACTGAGGAAGTGGAGTGGCCGGAGACTGCCATGAGGGTGGACTCAGCCGAGGCTAGGAGGTTGATCGGCTGGAACTTGGCGCCGAAGGCTGCTAAAGTGCCTGGTTTGGTGCTTAATTCTTATGTCCGAGACTACTTTGCGGGGAAGACCCCGGCGCGGGTGGTGATTGACGGGAGAGAGACAACTCCTCCTCCTTGTACAGCTGAGCAGAGGGCCCGTTTGTGGCTTTGGTGGTTTCTGTCTTCGATCTTCATCGGAGACAAGGGAGAGAGGTTGTCGACGAAGCTTCTTCCCTTCCTTTCTGAACTGAGCTCCCTAGGACGTTGGGACTGGGTCACTGCTGGTTTTGCGGAGTTGATGGAGAAGGGGACTTCTCCTGGTGCTGTCTGCCCTGGACTACTGTTGGAGGTATGAACCTTCATTTGGACTAATAATCACTTCTTTTCCTTATCGAATTACGAAAGATCGTTATTGACTATCTTGCTTCACAGGCGTGGGTGTACTCCTACTTTTCGAGCCTCTTGCCCAAGAGGACGGAACCGCTGGAGAAGGCCTATCCCGTTGATGCGTGTCATTTATATGATGTTTTACACCCTATTTTACACGCATTTCAGAGCTCATTTATGTAGTTTAAGGCTAATATTTGCCCCGTTTCGTCTACTTTCGCATTTTTATGTAATATTGCAGATTTATGCGGAAATGAGTAGATATTGAGCTAAATCCGACCCCGAGTATCTTGCACTGCATTTGACGTGAAGTATTTACTCAAGGAACGAGCTTGGTGCGCATTCCGCGGCCCGAAAGACAAATCCACGAGAACTTAGAGGTCAAGTATCAGCTACTTCAGTTGATCGACCGCTACACTTAGTCGATCGACCAGCCCACGACTTACAGGAGCTACTGTACACTGCAGTCCAGTCGATCGACTGCCTTGCATAGTCGATCGACCAAGCCGTAATTCAGACGTGAATTAAAAGATCGAGGAAAAGGAATCCCATTGTACATTAGGTTTTGGAATAAAGAGTTGCGTTATATTCCTATATAACGTAACTTGATATTAGGCAGAAAACATTCAGATTTTATTAGTTCTATCATCAGTAATTTAGGGTTTTACGTTTATCTGATCTTCAATACAATTTAATTTTTGCATTCGGTTCTGGATCCTTTCTCTGCAATTTCATTCGGTATTCCCTCTGTTCTTATTCAGGTTTATTGCTTATATATTTCGTTCATAGTATAGAAATTGCTAGTTAGTTTCCAAAGCCAATATTATCGTTTTATGTTATTTATTTGTTTAATCGTTTCGAGCATGAATTCAGTAGATTTATTCTTCAATCTTATTGTTGTTATCATTCCTAGTATGAGTAGCTAATTTCATCGTGCTAGGATGTAGGGGAATTATAGTGTAGGCGGCATTAGAATTAGGTAACCCTGAATCGCGCCATTGTCGATCGACCGTCCAACCTGGTCGATCGACTGGTCTTGTGAGGTTTTGTTTCGTTTTAATTGTCTTTACTGCTAAATTCGACAAATCGAATGCATGCGACTAGTTGAATGCTTAGTAATTGACTGGCCCATTAGATCGAAAGATAGGGAAGGTTATTAGACTGCCAATTAAAATGACTAAACTATGCTGAGATCGAAAGATAGGTATCGTTTAGATTTTTAGTCACTTTTCAGGACGAGAGTCAGTATTAGTGATATTAGGGACCCTTAGCGAGATCGAAAGATGCTACTTGTTAAGAGTGGACCGAGAGGACGTCTTGTTTTCCCGCCTCATGTGTTTGATTTAGACCTACTTAGTATGCTGCCGCCGAAACTATAGTGAACCGACCATCCTAGTACCCTTCTTTATTCTTGATTTAATACATTTCTTTAGTTTAATTTTACTTTTATTGCCTTAGCTACAGACCAAATCAAAGCAAACCCCCACACACTGTTACCTTAGGACTAAATTCAGACAACTAATAATTACATCTGCCTCTCTGTGGTTCGACCCTGTTACCACTAGCTTCTGTTAGTTTTAATAGGTTTTATAAATATTATTTTTGGTACTCACAACGACGGGTATCAAATTTTGGCGCCGTTGCCGGGGAGGCAATTGTTCTAATTTTTAGTTGTTTTATATTAGTCTGTTTTTTTTTTCAGTTTAAGGGACATTCGTTCCTTAAACTATTCTCATATTCTTTTTGTAGTTTCTTCTTATGCGCAGGTCACAGGGTGGTGAATTAGTACCTTTCAATCCTGAGATTGAGAAGACCTTGCGTGAGTTGAGACGATCATCTAGGATATTGCCGACAGAGGAAGAGCTGAGTACTTTGTCTAGTTACTACGAGAACGAGCTATATGATCCGGATGATGTCGTCACTCATCCAATCAAACACATTTATAATACTCAACAAACAACTAGTTAGCGGTAAGTCGAGGTCGATCCATGGGACGGTGTGCTTTGGGTTCTAAGTCTATCTATCTCAATTTATGCTAGTGTCACAATTGATGGGGTTTGTAGTTGTGTTCTAGACTAATAAAAGCAATAAGGTAAAACAAGCAATGAAAGGAAAGATGTAAACAATTGATTAAAAGTGCTAGGATATCATGGGGTCATGGGGGATTCATGGTGTTGATCATACAAACATGTTTACAAGGTTGCAAGCAATTAATGTTGTGGAGGAACCGAGTTGGGTTATATCTTACGGTTCTTAGGAAGAGTTGGGTCCCGGAGCCGAATCGATTAGATTGTACAACACCTACAAGTCGACTTACTTTCCTCCTAATCAACTTCTATGCATGGTCTAACAAGACTCGAGTTGGTTTATATCTTACAAGTCAAGTTGAGTAGATAAGAGATGGTTGTAAATGCAAGGATTCATAGGCTTGGCATTTCATCAAACATAACATGTGCATAAAGTTGACATCACAACAAGCAAGCAATTTAATCATGTGAACATATTAGATTAAGCATGAATCAATCCCATGTTGGTTGCCCCTAATTACCCATTAATCCTAGCTAAAGTAACTACTCACTCATTATCATGGGAAACATGTCATTAATGGTGTCAAACATCACAACAAGTATAAACATGATAATAGAATGAAGAAATAAACAATAAAGATTAAAGAGTAAAGGAATTATACCAACTTGAGGTGATCCAAATAATAATGCAAAGAATAATAGAAGAAACTTGATTGATTGATGGAAGGTTGTCAATCTCCCAATAATAACCCAATAATCTTCAATTACCCAATAATAAACTTGAATAATAAGCTTGAACAATAATTAAAGAGAGATTAATGTGTAATTTGTGGAAAGATTAAATAGTAATCTATTCTAATCTACTCCTAATCTAATCTAAGGAAGGATTTTTCTAGCTAAAAAGATGTTCTAATCTAATAAAACTTGATGGAGAGATCCCCTACAAATGGGGTATTTATAGTGGAAATTAGGTGGATGCATTAGGGTTAACTAAGGGCTAAACTAGTAATTACACTTTTTAAGTTGAGCAAGGAGACTCCGGGATTGTCCGAGAGAAGGGCTTCTCTTATCGTTGCTTGAAGAATGAAAATGTGCTGTGCTGAAATCCGTGCGGATGGGAGTCGGGACGGGCGGAATCTGGCAAAGGAATCCGAGCGGATTGTAGGGCAATCCGGGCGGATTCTGGTGGGGCAATCCGAGCGGATTTGGGAGAAGACGCTCGGATTGTAGCAAGGGAATCCGAGCGGATTTAAAGCAAGACGGGCGGATTCTCCTCCAGAGAATTTTCTTGTTTTTCCCAGCCAGAAGACGGGCGGATTGGGGACAATCCGGGCGGATTGGGGAAGACGAGCGTCTTCTGCGTAAGACGCGCGGATTCCTGTACAGCTTCTTTGTTTGAGCTCGGATTGTAAAACGGACGTCATTTTCTCATCCGGACTCCTATTGGAGTGATTCAAAAGCCTAGATCGCTTGATTTTTCGACGCCGTTCCATCTAACATATTTTCAGAGCCAAAGGAGAAACTCTTGGTTTGCGTTCCGAGCCATTTTCTTCATGAAGTGCCTTCCCTCTCGTCATTCTTACTTTTAACCCTTTGATTCTTCTATATACACTTTATTCCTAGATCTTTGGTCATCATTCTTGCCTCCTCTTCATACTAGTCCATCTAATATCATCAATAAGCTTCCAAATATGCACGAAAGACGGGAATTTCCGCCTTATTATCTCCTTTTCTACAAAACATATGAAATGCGATAGAAAAGCAAATAAGAAGGTTTTGACGGATAAAATGGCCATGAAATGCTATAATAGTATGCAAAATAGGCTCAATTAGGGGACTAAATGTGCGCTAATTATGGTCACATCAAATATCCCCAAACCGAACCTTTACTCGTCCCGAGTAAAGAGGTGACTAAAACTAGACCTTTATTTAAACTAACCTAATAACATAGCCGATATGAGACAATTAGCGGGTCTCACTCCGCCCCTTCAACTCACAACAAGACAACCATGAGGTAGGATGCCTTCTTGCAAGGCAAGGTGGGTCTTGCCAAAATGGCGACACATCCAAACATTAAGCACACAAAATCAAGTAATGGATGCATCTACAAAAGAATAGCCACTTTCCTCATCTAAGTGGCGGAAATTATCTCCAAGGGAAGCAATTCAAGGGTACACACTCCTTCATAGATGCAATTTCTTCAAACTACTAAGCCTAGAAGGATACCAATAAATCACCTCCAAGTTGTGTCAAGCTAGGGTACCTTTGTCCTCAATCGTTAAATGCTTTTGTCAAGAGTAGACTCCCTATGGTGTTAGAAACACTGGAGGATCGCGGAATTCCCCCTCTTGCCTAGACAAGAAGAAGGGTCGTCCCCTCTCTACCATGCACAAAAATGGATATGATGGATAAAGGGATCGATAGAATTTGAGTTTCATTTGGGAGTTTGCTTTTGTTTTTGTTCTTTTTCCCCCCAATTTCTTGTGGCATGTAACATTTGAGAACACTTTCTTTTTGCCATTTCTTTTGATTTTTGGCATTTCAACACTTGACAACTTTTTGAATTTCTTTTTGAACATTTTCAAAGTCACCCCAATTAGTAACGAGGGTGCCTTGTATTTGAAGCTTTTAGGAGTCTATTTTTGCTCCTCTTTTCATTTGATGCATTTTGCAAACTTTCTTTTCTTTTCATTTCATTGAACTCAATTTGATTTCTTTTTGTGCCCATTCCCTTTGATGACAAAAATATGGTAGAACATGGATGAAAGATGGAAGTATGCATGGTTTCAAGGGTCACCTTGGAATAAACGGTAGCCAAGGAGTTATCACACCACAAGGTACTCTTGACTCGGCCTTAAACCATGGGTCAAAGGATACTAGCATGACACATCCTAGGGTGTTTTACAAGTATTCTAACAAGCAAAGTCTTAAGAATAAAAAGCATCTACTAGGGCCTATATACACTTGTCAAGTTTCCCAAATAGACGGTTTCGCAAAATTTTTCTAACATGCAACTACATGCCATGATGCAACTACCATATACACATCCTAATGCAAATGATTCTACCAACTAATATGCCAAATAAACTAAATGCAATCCTAAGTTCACATTGTTTTTACCGCATCAATCAAAATAAAGCCACATAGTCATTAACATAAAGAGGAAAAAGGAGATTGGAAAGATCATACCATGCGGTCTTCAATATCCTCATGTCTCGGATGTGGCGTAGTCAATCAATGTGAACAAGGATGAACAAACACAATATATACAAGACAATATACATAAAGGAAATGAACTTGTTTTTGGTTTTTCAATTTTTCAAATTTTTATGGTTTTTGTTTTTATGAAATTAAAAGACATATTTTTGTGATTTTTCGAAATTTTTCAATTTTTATGCATTTTGGAATATAAATTCCCATCCCCCACTTTATTTTGGACATTGTCCTCAATGTACATGTAGGAGTAGGAATGAAAAAGAAATACATGTTTTTGGATTTTTTTGATTTTTTTAAAAAAAGTACAAATGCAATGATATGATATGAATGAATGCATGCTCTAACTAAATGCAGTTCTATATGACATATATAACAAATGAATGCAATCTAAACTATATTATATGATGCATGATTTAAACTATGGTCACTTATGATCAAACCTCCCCAAACCGATTTAAACACTATTTCTAGTGTAGAAATGAATAGGTTTGGCCATTAGTGACTATGCATGAATTCTATTCTATATGAAACTATCTATATGAATCATGTGAGATATATACAATGCAAACTAATTTAAATGAACTAACTAATGCAAATGCAATATGAAATATAATACAAATGCAAGCTAAACGTATATGTATATAACTAAATGCAAGTGTAAATGTAATGCAAAGTGAAAGGAAAGGATATCTTACAAATGGTGGTTTGAGATAGGACTCCACCAAACTAGTTTGAATTATTAAAGTTCTTTGTTTTGTCCATAGAGCTCAAGGCTCTTAGAAGAAGATCAAAAGCTTGTGAACAAGCTCCAAATAAGCATATGTATGGGTTGCTCCATTTGAACACGAAATTTGGCCAAGGAAGTTTGTCATATATCCTTTCTTTCACCTTGTCCTTGGCACTAGAGTTTTCCCGTTGCTTCAAGTAAATATATCCATGATTCTTGTTGGGGTTAAGCATGAAGTGTGGTTCTTTTTCATCCGGGGACTTCCACTTACCAACTTCTTCTTCAATTTTGGTGATGATAGCATTTTGATTTTTCAATCCTCCCAAGGTGGAAGGAGAATTTTCATGACTTTGATGATTGGATACCATGGGAGTTGAGATTATGGGTGCCAAATCTTCACAAGTAGCCTCACGAGCAATTTTCTCCTTGAGCTTTTTCACCAAATAGCTTTTGTAAGACACTTTGGCTTTTTGGAGAAGATCTAACATGTCCTCTTCAATGATCATTGGCTCCATGATAGGTGCCAAATGGTCTTCATGAAGGGTAAAGGAAGGACGTTCTTCTTCATGATAGGGTATCTCAAATGCCTCGAGGATGGGCTCCTCAAGCAAGGTGATATTGCGAATCCCTCCTCTTGGTCCATCATCATTGTTGCTACCTTCATATGAATCATTCATGGGGGCTTCATCTAGCTCCTTCTCCAACACCTCAATGTTCACATCAAAAGTCACACCCTCATACTCACAAAGGTCAAGAACATTTGGTTTGCTTAACCTCATGTCTTCCTCATTAAATACAACACTCTCATAGTCACAAGAGCTCAAGGAACTTGGCTCCTCCCACTTCTCATCTTCCATGTCAAAGGTCACCACTTCAAACTCGCATTTATGTTCAATATCCAAAGAACGGTGGTGAGGGGTTGCTTGGAATTCTTTTAGTTGGGCAATTTGAATCCCCAATCGCTTTCTTTGGATAGCGATGTTTTTAAGAACATCTTCTTCTTTTCGGCTCTCTTCTAGCATTTGTTTGAAGAAGTTTTGTTGGTCTCCCATCATTTGGAGGATCATGTTTTGAATGGGTTCATTCCTTTGTTGTGGGTGGGTGTGAAAATGGTTGTATTGTGGCATTTGAAGTTCATTGTGGAATGGGTATTGAGTGGGTGGTTGTTGTTGATATTGGGTGTGGTGATCTTGGTGGGAAAAATTGGGGTAGTGGTTAGGATGTTCATTGTACAAATAATAAGGTAGGTTTGTGTTGACTTGCTCCTCAAACTCCCCATACCCATAATTATACTCAAAAGATCTACCACATACTCCATATGTCAAGTCTTGAGTCATCATCACTAAGACAAGGAAACAACTACAAGCATGGAAACTACACAAAAACGGTAAGAAGAATCCTTGAGGAACAAGCTCCTCAAGGTGAAAGCACAATTAAAATAGACAAACAAGTAAGAACTTAATCACATAGCACCGTCCCCGGCAACGGCGCCATTTTGATCCGGATGATGTCGTCACTCATCCAATCAAACACATTTATAATACTCAACAAACAACTAGTTAGCGGTAAGTCGAGGTCGATCCATGGGACGGTGTGCTTTGGGTTCTAAGTCTATCTATCTCAATTTATGCTAGTGTCACAATTGATGGGGTTTGTAGTTGTGTTCTAGACTAATAAAAGCAATAAGGTAAAACAAGCAATGAAAGGAAAGATGTAAACAATTGATTAAAAGTGCTAGGATATCATGGGGTCATGGGGGATTCATGGTGTTGATCATACAAACATGTTTACAAGGTTGCAAGCAATTAATGTTGTGGAGGAACCGAGTTGGGTTATATCTTACGGTTCTTAGGAAGAGTTGGGTCCCGGAGCCGAATCGATTAGATTGTACAACACCTACAAGTCGACTTACTTTCCTCCTAATCAACTTCTATGCATGGTCTAACAAGACTCGAGTTGGTTTATATCTTACAAGTCAAGTTGAGTAGATAAGAGATGGTTGTAAATGCAAGGATTCATAGGCTTGGCATTTCATCAAACATAACATGTGCATAAAGTTGACATCACAACAAGCAAGCAATTTAATCATGTGAACATATTAGATTAAGCATGAATCAATCCCATGTTGGTTGCCCCTAATTACCCATTAATCCTAGCTAAAGTAACTACTCACTCATTATCATGGGAAACATGTCATTAATGGTGTCAAACATCACAACAAGTATAAACATGATAATAGAATGAAGAAATAAACAATAAAGATTAAAGAGTAAAGGAATTATACCAACTTGAGGTGATCCAAATAATAATGCAAAGAATAATAGAAGAAACTTGATTGATTGATGGAAGGTTGTCAATCTCCCAATAATAACCCAATAATCTTCAATTACCCAATAATAAACTTGAATAATAAGCTTGAACAATAATTAAAGAGAGATTAATGTGTAATTTGTGGAAAGATTAAATAGTAATCTATTCTAATCTACTCCTAATCTAATCTAAGGAAGGATTTTTCTAGCTAAAAAGATGTTCTAATCTAATAAAACTTGATGGAGAGATCCCCTACAAATGGGGTATTTATAGTGGAAATTAGGTGGATGCATTAGGGTTAACTAAGGGCTAAACTAGTAATTACACTTTTTAAGTTGAGCAAGGAGACTCCGGGATTGTCCGAGAGAAGGGCTTCTCTTATCGTTGCTTGAAGAATGAAAATGTGCTGTGCTGAAATCCGTGCGGATGGGAGTCGGGACGGGCGGAATCTGGCAAAGGAATCCGAGCGGATTGTAGGGCAATCCGGCGGATTCTCGTGGGGCAATCCGAGCGGATTTGGGAGAAGACGCTCGGATTGTAGCAAGGGAATCC
Organism: Silene latifolia; assembly: GCF_048544455.1. Lineage (NCBI taxonomy): Eukaryota > Viridiplantae > Streptophyta > Magnoliopsida > Caryophyllales > Caryophyllaceae > Silene > Silene latifolia. The sequence goes on along the minus strand of NC_133537.1, from coordinate 90,844,237 downwards.
GAGCGGATTTAAAGCAAGACGGGCGGATTCTCCTCCAGAGAATTTTCTTGTTTTTCCCAGCCAGAAGACGGGCGGATTGGGGACAATCCGGGCGGATTGGGGAAGACGAGCGTCTTCTGCGTAAGACGCGCGGATTCCTGTACAGCTTCTTTGTTTGAGCTCGGATTGTAAAACGGACGTCATTTTCTCATCCGGACTCCTATTGGAGTGATTCAAAAGCCTAGATCGCTTGATTTTTCGACGCCGTTCCATCTAACATATTTTCAGAGCCAAAGGAGAAACTCTTGGTTTGCGTTCCGAGCCATTTTCTTCATGAAGTGCCTTCCCTCTCGTCATTCTTACTTTTAACCCTTTGATTCTTCTATATACACTTTATTCCTAGATCTTTGGTCATCATTCTTGCCTCCTCTTCATACTAGTCCATCTAATATCATCAATAAGCTTCCAAATATGCACGAAAGACGGGAATTTCCGCCTTATTATCTCCTTTTCTACAAAACATATGAAATGCGATAGAAAAGCAAATAGGAAGGTTTTGACGGATAAAATGGCCATGAAATGCTATAATAGTATGCAAAATAGGCTCAATTAGGGGACTAAATATGCGCTAATTATGGTCACATCACTATACGAGGAGGATCCACCTTCATCACCCATTTCCACTTCTTCAGCTGAGACAGTCACATCTCCAGAATTTCCAGTCATGGCCGAAGAAGCGAGTATAGCCAGTCACTCAGAGCCGACAGCTGCAAATCTATATAAGGGGTTCGAGTTACCGGGAGCTGATAGGAAAATCGAACCGAAGCCTTCTTATATCAACTTGGTTGAGAGAAACCAATTCGGGGGTGCTGCAAATGAAGATGCAGCCAAGCATATGGAGATATTTATTGATTATTGCTGCTCTATACCCCCGCCGACCGGTGTGACCCAGGACCAGATAAAGGAGACTATGTTTATATTCTCACTCCGCAATGCTGCAAGGGAGTGGTACAGAGATCTGGACCGTGCTGCTAATGGGATCACCGACTGGAATTCTTTGGCCTTGGCATTCTACAAGAAGTACTTTTCTACCTCAAAGACAAATGCTATTAGAGCCCAAATCACGAGCTTTAAACAGGGTCCTGATGAGAACTTTCATGAGGCATGGGTCCGTTTCAAGAAGCTGGTGCGAACCATTCCGCATCATGGGTTTGAGAAGTGGAGCCTATGCAATCAGTTCTACAATGGGCTCTATGACGATCAAAGGGCTATCTTGGACGCGACAGCAAATGGCAGATTCCAGGAGAACACAGGGGAGACTAAAGGGTGGAAGATCATTGATGACTTGGCCACCCACAAAGCTGAGTATGGAAATTCCAGGGGAAATCAAAGGAGAGCTGCTGAATCTCCTTCTGTAGCGGCATTAGAAGCTCTCACGGCGAGATTTGACAAGTACGAGTTGGGAGGAGCTTCAAAAGGAGGGATTTACCATGTAAATGTTTTTTCGAGACGGTCCTTTCGTCCCGTAAAGATGTGGAGCTGAGGGACATGTTTCAGACAATTGTCCTAGTCCCTTTGAGTCTTGTGCTGCCTTTCAACATTATAGGCAGACAAACACATACTACGAGCCGAATGTCCACCCAAACTTGAGGTGGAGTAGCCAAAATGTCTTGAATCCGACTCAACCTCCACAGCAGCTGCAGCAGCAGAACTATGTGCCCCCTCATAAGCAACAACAGTTCCAAAAGCCTCCGTATGTCCCACAAAGAGCAAAAGAACAAGCCCAAGGTTCTGATTTCAATGAGTTGAAGAATTTGTTGCTGAAGGAATCCCAGGCTAGAGAGGCCGGGATGAAGATGTTGGAGTGCCAAATTGCCCAATTGGCTAGCAAGAATACAACTCGAGCTCCGGGACATTTACCGACTCAAACTGATCAAAAGGAGAACCTTAATGCCATTACCTTGAGGAGTGGGTCTACCCTTGATGGTCCCATTATGGTTGAGGACGTCACTGAAAAGGATGAGGTGGAACCAAGCAAGGAGAAGGCTATGACGAACAAAAACAAGAAAAAGACGATCAGCAGGTATGTCAGTCGATCAACTGACATACCCAGTCGATCGACTGGTCCGCGACAACCGAAGCTCTTGTTCGTTCTGTAGAGGTCGATCGATCGATCGACCAACCTGGTCGATCGACCGACAAATCTTTGCGATAGTGATTCTTTTCGTCCTCCAATGCCTAATAATTTGAGGGACCACTTGTTTCGGGGTACGACCGCCCCGAAAATATTGAGGACAGACCCGACTGCTGATGGGTCCATTCCGGTTCCGAAGTACGACCCTTTGTCGATTAATGGTTCACATTTGAGACGGTCTGAAGAAGGGTCAAGCTACAACAAGGAGAAGGTTGTGGACTTCCAGCCTAAGTCCACCGATCTTTGGCATGAGAGATTTAGAGGAGAGGGCTACGTTGCTACTTTCAGTCCCCTATCCGGAGAGATTAGTGCCGACGAAGGAACATGTATCATTTAATAAATTTGAAAATGTTATCCGTAGCTTAAATGTACAAGTTCCTTTTCTCGAGTTAGTAAATCAAGTGCCTGCTTATATGAAATTCATGAAACAACTTTTATCTAAAAAGAAGTCACTTGAAACTGTGCATACTGTCGCACTCACTGAGGAGTCATGCTCTTATTTGACCCATACTTTGCACCCTTAAACTAGAAGACCCGGGTAGTTTTTCAGTCCCATGTAATATTGGCACCTTTCCTATTGAGAAAGCCTTATGTGACCTAGGAGCCAGTATTAGTGTAATGCCCTTGAGTCTTGCTAGGAAGCTCAAATTGACTAGGTTTGCGGTGACCAACATGACAAGTCATGGATGGCCGATCGCTCTGCGGTCCGGCCAATAGAGTCTTAGAGGACATTCCCGTGCAAATAGGGAAGTTTTTCTTCCCTGTTGACTTCGTTGTGCTCGATATGCCCGAAGATGCCCACATACCTATCATACTAGGTAGACCATTCCTGCACACTGCTGGTGCAGTTATTGATGTTGGTTCGGGTACTTTGACCTTTAAGGTAGGCAAGCATTCCATTGTCTTTGCCCAGAAGGCTAGGAAGAAAGACCCCATGTGGCCCGTAACTTGTAATACGGTTTCTGAAAGGAAATCTTATTTTATACTTCCTGATATGCCTGTCTCTATTCCTACTCCTGTTGTGACACCTCCGCCCCAGATTGGGAGCAAAGTGGAGGAGGACTCTTCTGTTTTAGATATTGCAGGAGCTGGTTTGGGGAAGGAAGAGCCACATGTTGCTCCAGCTGTGAAGGAGCCGATCATTCAAAGAGGTGGTCTAGGATGCCTTAGCTATGGCACTGATGAGGAGCCCGAGGATGAGCCAGTCAAAGCAACGGAGTTCGATTTGGATTCCGACGAGTCAGAGGAGGTCATTGAGTGGGAAGATATCCGACATGTTGATCCGTTGAGCTTGACGGATGTTGGAATTGAGAAGAGTGTCGCTGAGAAGATGAGCACTATTAAGGCTACCTCTTGTAGCCAGAAGCCAGCAAAGTGGGCCATTCCGTGGCCGTTCTTGATCAACTATTTGTTGATTAAGACTTTTTGAAGAACTATACATTTTATTGCTTTCGTTGAACCATTTTATTTATTGCTTTTGTGTGCGCGAGACTTTGCATTTTAAGTTTGCTTAGGATTTTTAACACTTTAGACTATTGCTTTGGGTTTTGCGCAATTTTGGGCGCGGTATTATGTGCATTTGCAGGTTTGAAGACCATATTAGCTCAAGTTCTCGAGCTAATTCGAAGAAATCAGAAAGTTACAGCAGTAATTCCAGTCGATCGACTGCATACCATGGTCGATCGACTGAGGTGCGACTTCCAGGAGCTTCGTTCTCAGTTCACTCGGTCGATCGATTTTCGCTATGGTCGATCGACCGTTGTCGCTGCTGTACCTGTTTACGACCTTTCCCCTGCTGTGTTTGGTCGCTCTGCAGAATCGAGGGAGTCTTTCCTCCTCTTTATTTTCCAACATAATTCTGTTTTCTTCAATTTCTTCATCTTATGCACATAATTACCGCTTCCACTTTGCTTTCTTGGTTTTATGCGTGGTATTGTTGTCTTTTCAGGTACCATTAGTAGCACTGCTAGCTACTGAAACCTCCTAGCTCACGCTGGTTTGGGGAGGTTTCCTTTTGCTGCGCTTAAAGTCTTGTGAGTTCCCGAATTCCACTTCATGTCTTATTTACTTAATTTTCACGCAAATTCCTGTTTTCCTTTTCTTCATTACATGATTTGGCACAATGGGGACATTGTGCGACTTGGTTTGGGGAAGGGTTTTGCGTTGCATTTCATTTGATTGCATTCACGTTTACATTTTGTCTTGCATCGTTTTATTTCCCTTATATATATACAGAAAATTCAAAAAAATTGAAAAATTTCAACAAAATTCAAAAAAATGCACGTTTATTTTAGCATATAGGTCGAGTCGGAACGGTAGTATTTCAATGATGACATCGCATTTGCGTATGTTTTTGCCTAAGCCTTGCTAAATTGACATGCTATTAGTAGAATCATATATGCATAGTCTACGAGTTTTCGTTAATTTACTTGCTGGACTTGAGACTTGACTTAGATTTTTGGCAAACTACTTTTATTTTCTAAGTTTTAGAGCCTATAACTGGTGTCATCTGTGACCAGTTTATCTAGGATGTGAGTAGTTACTCCTTATGAGACATGTTACATTAATTTGCATAGATATGAACTTAATCTGCTTAATACCTGTATGCATTCGGTTTGTGGTTTGTTGACACATGTGGTAGAGGTTTTCCTTTTCTCATTTTACCCATAAGCTCCACACTGCCAAAAATAGCCTTTTTGTCCCATTACGACATCCTACATTTAGCCTGCCCGTGTCAAGCTAGTAGTTCTAGTTTTTGGGATTGTTACTACGTTTTTGGTGGCATATGCTCATTTTGAGATGTTGTTTGGAAAATGGAAGAGGAAAGAAAGAAAAGAAAAAAAAAGAGAAAAAAAATGATTCAGAAAAGAAAAAAAAAGAGTGTTGTACTGTAGAGGCAGTCGATCGACTGCCAATTCTGGTCGATCGACCGCTACCCGAGAAGAAGAAAAGAAATCAATTCGCATGATTCAAAGTCTTTATTAAATGGCGATTTTTGCTCCCATGTTTCATTTGTATCTTATGGGGAGTTGATTATTTCGGAAATTGTGAGTTTTGTGCTTCCCATAGCACCGTGTTGATTGAAGTTTGAGCAAGAAGTGGATATTGTCATATGGTTTTGTTATGGTACTAGCTTGATCACCTGTACCCCCACATTCCCATAAATGTTTTGCCTTTCCTGCCCATTACCTCACATATCCCATATATACCTCGGCGTGTGTCATGGTCATTTGTTCGGTTGGAATGCATATGTACGGTTGTAGAGATTACTTTCATATTATATTGCAGGCATGTTCTTGTAGGTCGTAGTTAGGTGAGTGTCACTAACAAAATGAATTCTTTCTATCTTTCACACAAATTCACCTTGTGCTTATTTGAGTGATTTGAGCGACCCGTGAGAGTCCAATTTGACAAGTCTCTGTAGTTGACGGTTCAGCAGTTTTTGACGACTACATAACTCGTTTGCATGATTCATATTACTAATTGATTGTTAGTTAATGCATTAATATGGTTTAGGCTGTTCAGTTTGCATTTCGCTCTGAGATTGAACTCGTTCCATTAGGTTTTTAGGATCGAGTCTAGTTCTTGCTTGGGGACAAGTAAGGGTTTGGTTTGGGGAAGTTTGATGCGTGTCATTTATATGATGTTTTATACCCTATTTTACACGCATTTCAGAGCTCATTTATGTAGTTTAAGGCTACTATTTGCCCCGTTTTGTCTACTTTCGCATTTTTATGTAATATTGCAGATTTATGTGGAAATGAGTAGATATTGAGCTAAATCCGTCCCCGAGTATCTTGCACTGCATTTGACGTGAAGTATTTACTCAAGGAACGAGCTTGGTGCGCATTCCGAGGCCCGAAAGACAAATCCACGAGAACTTAGAAGTCAAGTATCGCTACTTGATCGATCGACCGCTACCCTTAGTCGATCGACCAGCCCACTTTACAGGAGCTATCAGACATGCAGTCCATCCGATCGATCGATCGCCTTGCATGGTCGATCGACCAAGCCGTAATTCAGACATGAATTAAAAGATCGAGGAAAAAGAAGCCCATTGTACATTAGGTTTTGGAATAAAGAGTTGCGTTATATTCCTATATAACGTAAATTGATATTAGGCAGAAAACATTCAGATTTTATTAGTTCTATCATCAGTAATTTAGGGTTTTATGTTTATCTGATCTTCAATACAATTTACTTTTTGCATTCGGTTCTGGATCCTTTCTCTGCAATTTCATTCGGTATTCCCTCTGTTCTTATTTAGTTTTATTGCTTATATATTTCGTTCATAGTATAGAAATTGCTAGTTAGTTTCCAAAGTCAATATTATCGTTTTAGGTTATTTATTTGTTTAATCGTTTCGAGCATGAATTCAGTAGATTTATTCTTCAATCTTAATGTTGTTATCATTCCTAGTATGAGTAGCTAATTTCATCGTGCTAGGATGTAGGGGAATTATAGTGTAGGCGGCATTAGAATTAGGTAACACTGAATCGCGCCATGGTCGATCGACCATCCAACTTGGTCGATCGACTGGTCTCGTGAGGTTTTGTTTCGTTTTAATTGTCTTTACTGCTAAATTCGACAAATTGAATGCATGCGACTAGTTGAATGCTTAGTAATTGACTGACCCATTAGATCGAAAGATAGGGAAGGTTATTAGACTACCAATTAAAATGACTAAACTATGCTGAGATCGAAAGATAGGTATCGTTTAGATTTTTAGTCACTTTTCAGGACGAGAATCAGTATTAGTGATATTAGGGACCCGTAGCGAGATCGAAAGATGCTACTTGTTAAGAGTGGACCGAGAGGACCTCTTGTTTTCTCGCCTCATGTGTTTGATTTAGACCTACTTAGTATGCTGCCGCCGAAACTATAGTGAACCGACCATCCTAGTACCCTTCTTTATTGTTGATTTAATACATTTCTTGAGTTTCATTTTACTTTTATTGCCTTAGCTATAGACCAAATCAAAGCAAACCCCCACACACTGTTACCTTAGGACCAAATTCAGACAGCTAATAATTACATCTGCCTCTTTGTGGTTCGACCCTGTTACCACTAGCTTCTGTTAGTTTTAATAGGTTTTATAAATATTATTTTTGATACTCACAATGACGGGTATCACCCGTCGTGAGGGATTGGGTGATGTGTCGCACGAGGAGCAAGCGTTCCTCTCACGGTGTCTACCGGCGGGACATGAACGCTCTTCAGCTGGACAACGTGAGCATCTCACTTATATTCGTTTTGCTTCTGATGTGAGCGTGTCGTTGTACACCCAATCAAACACATTTATAATACTCAACATACAACTAGTTAGTGGTAAGTCGAGGTCGATCCATGGGACGGTGTGCTTTGGGTTCTAAGTCTATCTATCTCAATTTATGCTAGTGTCACAATTTGGTTGTGTTTGTAGTTGTGTTCTAGACTAAAAAAAGCAATAAAGTAAAACAAGCAATAAAAGTAAAGATGTAAACAAATGATTAAAAGTGCTAGGATATCATGGGGTCATAGGGGATTCATGGTTTCGATCATACAAACATGTTTACAAAGTTGCAAGCAATTAATGTTGTGGAGGAACCGAGTTGGTTTATATCTTACGGTTCATAGGAAGAGTTGGGTCCCGGAGCCGAATCGATTAGATTGCACAACTCCTACAAGTCGACTTACTTTTCTCCTATTCAACTTCTATGCATGGTCTAACGATACTCGAATTGGTTTATATCTTACAAGTCAAGTTGAGTAGATAAGAGATGGTAAAAATGCAAGGATTCACAGGCTTAGCATTTCATCAAACATAACATGTGCATAAAGTTGACATCACAACAAGCAAGCAATTTGATTATGAAAACATATTAGATTAAGCATGAATCAATCCCATATTGGTTTCCCTTAATTACCCATTAATCCTAGCTAAAGAAACTACTCACTCATTATCATGGGAAACATGTCATTAATGGTGTCAATCATCACAACAAGTATAAACATGATAATGGAATGAAGAAATGAACAATAAAGAGTAAAGAGTAAAGGAATTATACCAACTTAAGATGATCCAAATAATAAAGAAAATAATAATAGAAGAACTTGATGATTGATGGAAGGTTGTCAATCTCCAATAAACCCAATAATCTTCAATTACACAATAATAAACTTGAATAATAAACTTGAACAATAATTATGGAAATATTAATGTGTAATTTGTGGAAAGATTAAAGAGTAATCTATTCTAATCTACTCCTAATCTAATCTAAGAGGAATTTATAATAAGAGAGCTTGGTCCTTTGATTATTACAAATGGGGTATTTATAGTGGGAAATAGGTGGATGAATTAGGGTTAACTAAAGGCTTAAATGACGATTAAGTCCCTACTTAAGGAAACGCCGGTATTTTTAGAAGGATGGGCATCTTTCTTGAAGCTTGAAGAAACGAAATTGTCTGCCTGGGAATCCGTGCGTCTTTGGCACGGGACGGGCGGATTCTGTGGTCTCTGCCCGGGCGTCTTTGGGTGAAGACGGGCGTCTTTGGGAAGACGGGCGGATTCCTGAGAAGACGGGCGGATTCCTGAAGTATTTTTTTCTTCATTGTTTCTGTCTAACAATCCGAGCGTCTTTAGGGGAAGACGGGCGTCTTGTTGGGAAGACGGGCGTCTTCTGGAGAAGACGGGCGTCTTCTGGAGAAGACGGGCGTCTTCTGGAGAAGACGGGCGTCTTCTGTCTCGGGACGCGCGGATTCCCGAACAGCTTCTTTGTTTGACCTCGGATTGTAAAACGGACGTCATTTTCTCATCCGGACTCCTATTGGAGTGATTCAAAAGCCTAGATCACTTGTTTTTTCGATGCTGTTCCATCTAGCATATTTTCATAGCCAAAGGAGAAACTATTCATTTGGGTTCCGAGCAATTTCTTCATGCAATGCCTTCCTTCTCGTCATCCTTGCTTTTAGCCTTATGAGCCTTCTATAATTTCTTTATTCCTACATACTTGGCCATCATTCTTGCCTCCTCTTCATACTAGTCCATCTAATATCATCAATAAGCTCCCAATATGCACGAAAGACGGGAATTTCCGCCTTATTAACCCCTTTTCTACAAAACATACGAAATGCGCTAAAAAAGCAAATAGGAATGTTTTGACGGATAAAATGGCCATGGAATGATATAATAGTATGCAAAATAGGCTCAATTAGGGGACTAAATGTGCACAAATAATGTTCACATCAAATATCCCCAAATCGAACCTTTACTCGTCCCGAGTAAAGAGGTGACAAAAACTAGACCTTTATTTAAACTAACCTACTAATATAACCGATGTGAGACAATTAGCGGGTCTCACTCCGCCCCTTCAACTCACAACAAGACAGCCATGAGGTAGGATGCCTTCTTGCAAGGCAAGGTGGGTCTTGCCAAAATGGCGACACATCCAAGCATTAAAGCACACAAAACAAGTAATGGATGCATCTACTAAAGGAATAGCCACTTTCCTCATCTAAGTGGCGGAAATTATCTACAAGGGAAGCAATTCAAGCGTACACACTCCTTCATAGATATGGTTTCTTCAAACTACTAAGCCTAGAAGGATACCAATAAATCACCTCCAAGTTGTGTCAAGCTAGGGTACCTTTGTCCTCAATCGTTAAATGGTTTTGTCAAGAGTAGACTCCCTATGGTGTTAGAAACACTGGAGGATCGCGGAATTCCCCCTCTTGCCAAGACAAGAAGAAGGGTCGTCCCCTCTCTACCATGCACAAAAATGGATACGATGGATAAAGGGATCAATAGTATTTGAGTTTCACTTTGGGAGTTTGCTTTTGTTTTTGTTTTCCCCCCAATTTCTTATGGCATATGACATTTGAGAGCACTTTCTTGTCATTTCTTTTTGATTTTTAGCATTTCAACACTTGACATCTTTCAACTTTTCTTTGCATTTGTTTTGAACATTTTCAAAGTCACCCCATATGTAGTGAGGGTGGCCTATATTTGAAGCTTTAGGAGTTCTATTTTTGCTCCTCTTTTCATTTGATGCATTTTTGCAAACTTTCTTTCACTTTTCATTTCATTGAACTCAAATTGATTTATTTTTGTGCCCATTCCCTTTGATGACAAAAATGTGGTAGAACATGGATGATGGTTGCATGCATGGTTTCAAGGGTCACCTTGGAATAAACGGTAGCCAAGGAGTTATCACACCACAAGGTACTCTTGACTAGGCCTTAATCCATGGGTCAAAGGATACTAGCATGACACATCCTAGGGTGTTTTACAAGTATTCTAACAAGCAAAGTCTTAAGAAGAAAAAGCATCTACTAGGGCCTATATACACTTGTCAAGCTTCCAAAGTAGACGGTTTCGCAAAATTTTCTAACATGCAAACTACATGCCCTGATGCAACTAGCATATAAACATCCTAATGCAAATGATTCTACCAACTAATATAATATATAAACTAAATGCAAGTCCTAAGTTCACATTGTTGTACCGCATCAATCAAAATAAAGCCACATAGTCATTAACATAAAGAGGAAAAAGGAGATTGGAAAGATCATACCATGCGGTCTTCAATATCCTCATGTCTCGGATGTAGCGTAGTCAATCAATGTGAATAAGGATAAAACAAACACAATATATACAAGACTACACTACAAAGGAAATGAACTTGTTTTTGGATTTTTTAAATTTTCAAATTTTTAAGGGTTTTGTTTTTATGAAATTAAAGAACATATTTTTGGGTTTTTTGGAAATTTTTCAATTTTTAGATTTTGGAATATAAATTCCCATCCCCCACTTTATTTTGGACATTGTCCTCAATGTACATGTAGGAATAGGAATAAAAAAAAGTACATGTTTTTGGATTTTTGAATTTATGCAATGATATGAATGAATGCATGCTCTAACTAAATGCAATTCTATATGACATATATAACAAATGAATGCAATCTACACTATACTAGATGATGCATGATAAATGCTTAAGTCACCTATGATCAAACCTCCTCAAACCGATTTAAATACTATTTCTAGTGTAGAAATGAATAGGATTGGTCATTAGTGACTATGCATGAATTCTAGTCTATATGCAACTATCTACATGAATCATGTGAGGTATATACAATGCAACTATACTATACGAACTAACTAATGCAAATGCAATATGAAATATAATACAAATGCAAGCTAAAAGTATATGTATATAACTAAATGCAAGTGTAAATGTAATGCAAAGTTGAAGGAAAGGGTATCTTACAAATGGTGGTTTGAGATAGGACTCCACCAAACTAGTTCAAATTGTAGAGATTCTTGTCCATAGAGCTCAAGGATCTTAGAAGGAGATCGAAAGCTTGTGAACAAGCTCCAAATAAGCATAAGTATAGGTTGCTCCACTTGAAGATGAAATTTGGCCAAGGAAGTTTGTCATATGTCCTTTCTTTCACCTTGTCCTTGGCACTAGAGCTTTCCCAATGCTTTAAACCATTAAGCCCATGATTCTTGTCAACACTAGGTATGAAGTATGGTTTATTTTCGTCTGGAGACTTCCACTTACCACCTTCTCTTTCACTTTCGGTGATGATGATAGCATTTGAATTTGTCAATCCTTCAAGAGTAGAAGGAGAATCCTTATGACCTTGATGACCGAGTTCCTTGGAAGTGGACATTGTGGGTGCCAAATTTCCAAAAGTAGCTTCACGTGCAAGTTTCTCTTTGAGCTTTGCCACCAAGTAGCTTTTATATGATGCCTTGACCTTTTGAAGAAGGTCCACCATATCCTCTCCAACAATCATTGGCTCCATGGTAGGGGCCAAGTAGTCTTCATGGGAAATGGGGAAAAGGAATTCATCTTCTTCATGGAAGCATACCTCAAACTTCTCAAGGATGGGCTCCTAAAGTAAGGCAATCTCACAACTCCATTCCTCTTCTTCATTGCAAGACACATATCCCGCATAAGCTTCTTCCATAGGCTTGTCATCATCGCTATCTCCATATGAATCATAGATGGGGTGTAAGGTAGGTTTGTGTTGACTTGCTCCTCAAACTCCCCATACCCATTGTAGTCATACTCAAAAGATCCACCACATACTCCATATGTCAAGTCTTGAGCCATCATAGCTAAGACAAAGAAACAACTACAAGCATGGAAACTACACAAAAACGGTAAGAACGATCCTTGAGGAACAAGTTCCTCAAGGTTAAAGCAAAATAAAAATAGGCAAACAAGTAAGAACTTAATCACATAGCACCATCCCCGGCAACGGCGCCATTTTTGATGTGAGCGTGTCGTTGTACACCCAATCAAAACACATTTATAATACTCAACATACAACTAGTTAGTGGTAAGTCGAGGTCGATCCATGGGACGGTGTGCTTTGGGTTCTAAGTCTATCTATCTCAATTTATGCTAGTGTAACAATTTGGTTGGGTTTGTAGTTGTGTTCTAGACTAATATAAGCAATAAAGTAAAACAAGCAATAAAAGTAAAGATGTAAACAAATGATTAAAAGTTCTAGGATATCATGGGGTCATAGGGGATTCATGGTTTCGATCATACAAACATGTTTACAAAGTTGCAAGCAATTAATGTTGTGGAGGAACCGAGTTGGTTTATGTCTTACGGTTCATAGGAAGAGTTGGTTCCCGGAGCCGAATCGATTAGATTGTACAACACCTATAAGTCGACTTACTTTCCTCCTATTCAACTTCTATGCATGGTCTAACGAGACTCGAATTGGTTTATATCTTACAAGTCAAGTTGAGTAGATAAGAGATGGTAAAAATGCAAGGATTCATAGGCTTAGCATTTCATCAAACATAACATGTGCATAAAGTTGACATCACAACAAGCAAGCAATTTGATTATGAAAACATATTAGATTAAGCATGAATCAATCCCATGTTAGTTTCCCTTAATTACCCATTAATCCTAGCTAAAGAAACTACTCACTCATTATCATGGGAAACATGTCATTAATGGTGTCAATCATCACAACAAGTATAAACATGATAATGGAATGAAGAAATGAACAATAAAGAGTAAAGAGTAAAGGAATTATACCAACTTAAGATGATCCAAATAATAAAGCAAAGAATAATAGAAGAACTTGATGATTGATGGAAGGTTGTCAATCTCCAATAAACCCAATAATCTTCAATTACCCAATAATAAACTTGAATAATAAAATTGAACAATAATTATGGAAAGATTAATGTGTAATTTGTGGAAAGATTAAAGAGTAATCTATTCAAATCTACTCTTAATCTAATCTAAGAGGAATTTCTAATAAGAGAGCTTGGTCCTTTGATTATTACAAATGGGGTATTTATAGTGGGAAATAGGTGGATGAATTAGGGTTAACTAAAGGCTTAAATGACGATTAAGTCCCTACTTAAGGAAACGCCGGTATTTTTAGAAGGATGGGCATCTTTCTTGAAGCTTGAAGAAACGAAATTATCTTCCTGGGAATCCGTGCGTCTTTGGCACGGGACGGGCGGATTCTGTGGTCTCTGCCCGGGCGTCTTTGGGTGAAGACGGGCGTCTTTGGGAAGACGGGCGGATTCCTGAGAAGACGGGCGGATTCCTGAAGTATTTTTTTCTTCATTCTTTCTGTCTAACAATCCGAGCGTCTTCAGGGGAAGACGGGCGTCTTCTGTCTCGGGACGCGCGGATTCCCGAACAGCTTCTTTGTTTGACCTCGGATTGTAAAACGGACGTCATTTTCTCATCCGGACTCCTATTGGAGTGATTCAATAGCCTAGATCACTTTTTTTTTCAATGACGTTCCATCTAGCATATTTTCAGAGTCAAAGGAGCAACTCTTCATTTGGGTTCCGAGCAATTTCTTCATGCAATGCCTTCCTTCTCGTCATCCTTGCTTTTAGCCTTATGAGCCTTCTATAAACTCTTTATTCCTACATACTTGGCCATTATTCTTGCCTCCTATTCATACTTATCCATCTAATATCATCAATAAGCTTCCAAATATGCACGAAAGACGGGAATTTCCGCCTTATTATCTCCTTTTCTACAAAACATACGAAATGCGCTAGAAAAGCAAATATGAAGGTTTTGACGGATAAAATGGCCATGAAATGATATAATAGTATGCAAAATAGGCTCAATTAAGGGACTAAATGTGCGCAAATAATGTTCACATCAGCTTCTTTATTACTTTTTACCGATCATAAGAATGATTTCTTGCTTGTCTTTTCCCAGTGGGTGCCCAGGCCTTGGGCGGAGTACGCTGACGCTCCTCCCTTCGTGGCTGAGGTCCTTTGACCTAGGAGCTCGAGCCGGTTGATGTTGAGGACGTCGATGGGTCCTGTGTGGTACCTGGGCGAGCGCTTGGCTCGTCAGTGCTCTTGGGATGTCTTGACGGTTCCCGTCGATCCCCCTAGGACGATGTTCAGGGAGCCTTCTGAGGCTGAGAGGGAAGCTAACTTGGCTAGCGTTGGTGGTAATGCCCTTCTGCTTCCTGGTGAGGACTACTCGGCGTTCCTCTACGGGAGGTTGGCGTACTGGCCGGTTGTGATGAGCATTTACTCTCCTTATGACCATTTCGAAAGCATGATGAATGATCATCGATTTAATGGCAATCCTTTGTCTTTGCAGGAGGTTGAGGCGGCGGGCATCGAGCCCCCTGAGTACCCCGAGACCCTCGAGTACACTAACGCGACCGGGAGGACGACGATCTCCGAGCTGCGTGACTTTGACGTGGCTGTGACGGATCCTGGCTTGGACGATTGGCAGCATTTGATTCGGAGGGTGAGCCTCTAATTTGTATGATTTTTGTGTAAGAACACGTTTGATTGAACTTATCCAATTATTAAGAACTTCTTTTTTTTTTTGAAAATGCAGGTTGCGCCGTCCCGGTTTGTGGCGTTATGGAGGGTGACCAACCGGCTGCGAGCTACTGCCGTCGAGGCACTTGTCGGCGGTCGAGGTCGTCAGGTATGAACCTTTCGCCTATCCCATTTTCTAGTTTTCTAACTTTTCTTATGATTGCTTGAAGTGATTGACATGAGCCAGTTTTGTTGTCTACAGAGGGAGCGTGAGCTGGAGCGAGAGCTGGCCCAGTCTCGGGAGGAGACAGCTCGTTTGCTGAGGGAGCTCGAGGTCCGCGACGCCGAGGTTGCTGCTCTCAAGGCGAGAGTTGCGGAGTTAGGCGGCGACCGGCAATAGTTTTGTTTTTGTTTGTTTGTTGGCTGTATCTTGCACATTTGTACATTTTAGGACCTATATTTTGGACATTTTGGACTTTGCTTGGAGCTCGAGCCCCCAGTTTGGTGTACATATCCCTTTTTTGGTTGTATATACGACGGCCTGAGTGCCTTTGCTGCTGGGTTGCTTTGTTTGTTCTTGCAGGTTAGTTTTGAACAGGTTTGGTAGATGACGGTTTACGCCGTCATGCTGCGGAAATTTACATAGAAATCACATAGAGCATGTATTTGTACATATGGCCCAAATTAGCGCAAAACAATGACTCGAAAATGCAAAAATTTGGTCGGAAATGACCGGACGGTAGGGAGGGTTACCCCCTAAAAAAAAAAGAAAAAAATAGAAATCTATAGTTGGAAATGGAGAGTGAAATGATTCCTTTAAAAGAAAATGTAAAAAAGAAGTGTACGATTGTGCTAAAATGATGAAAATGTCGATATCGTCTCGAAATGTGCATCCGCGAAATTAGCAAACACGAAATATGGTAATTTTGACGTATTTACCAAAATAATAACCCGTATGAATAGGAAATTATTCGCTAAGGAATTTAGAAAAGATCCCACGCGGAAAATCACAGAAACGTTGCTGAGGAAGAGGCGGAGCAGGAGCTGCGTTCCTTTGAAGAGGCGCAGCAGGTGCTGCGCCTGTTCCCAGGTGTATCCGTCCTGGCGGATTTTAGGAAACAGATTTTAGTATAAATAGAGACGTCGATGGAGGTTTTATTCACACAATTCTTCCGCCTCTTCCTTCGTCTTATAAAATTCTCAAAACAATCCTTCATCATGAATACTTTAGAGATTCGTCTAAAAGGGTGGACCAACGAGTTTTCCCACGTGGAGAAACACGACATGGGTGCTTATAATCTTGGATCATTGTTGAGTTTGAAGCTTATCAAGGTGGTCAAACCATTCCTAGATGCTTGTCTTGATTATTGGGACCCGAATTATCACGTTTTTGCTTTCCCTGGAGGTGACATTTGCTCATTTCCGGAAGAAATTGCTGCGATCGGTGGGTGGGACCCAGAACACTTGCCTGCTATTCCTTCTACTTCACAAGGGTATAAGAACAAGTTTAGGGACTTGCTTGGGTTGACAAGAATTGAGGTGGACCGTTTGGTGACCTAGAAAGGAGTGCGAATGTTGGACTTTATTGACCGATTCATTAACAAGGCTGACCCCACCATCTCTTATGTTGCTAGGGGAAAAGCATTCGGATTTTGCTTGTTACATGTGTTTGTACTTCAAGGGCATGTTGATGAGGACTTGAGAGGTGATCTCCGTCTCCTGGGCCTAATTGAGCAAATGGAGCTGCGCAGGAGCCCAGCCTGTTTATGTTTAGGAGAGATCTTATTGGGTTTGGATAACAGGAAAGCCAATCGTGACCTACCTTATTTGGGAAGTCCCGTTATTTTGCAGGTAAAAGAACACTTTTCTTTTTTTTTTCTTTTTCGTTTCTTCTTTCTTTTCGATTTTTTTTTTTTTTTTTGACACCTGCTTTTGGTAGGTCTGGCTTATGGAGCGCCTTCGATTGATCGAGCCTCCAGTTCATGTTCCTTCTTATCATGCTCGCTCAATTGCAATGAGGACCAGGCTTTACATGGTGGACTTCACTCGAGTGTGAAATTACTGGGAAAACAAATTAAAGAGTGATGATGGCCCTTTGATTAGGTGGGTTGTGCCATGGTGGCATCTCAAATCTGTCACTGGAGTATCTTCCTTGGATCCTACCCGATCTGTGCGCATTCCTGGCTTGGAATTCTTTGTATGCATCTTCCCGGGGAGGCTGATGAGATAAGTTGGACTGAAACAGACAATCCCGAAGCTTGACACTGTCCCGCAGACTGCCGTGGCGCTTACTATTGAGAGCTGAAGGGAGTGGTCCATTAAATGGGCTCAAAGAAACGCGTGGTTTTTGAACTCTTCTGTTAGTGTTTTATGGGTGTCGGACTCCTATCTGCGGTGGAGGAAGGCTACTACTCCAGAGGAGCGCGAGAGATTGAGGAAGCGCGAGCCCGTTGACTACAAGGTGCGTGAGGTGGAAAAGGAGAAAGAGAAGCATCTGACTGAGGGAGAGGAGGAAGCCGGGTTTTGAGTTATTCATCCTTCGAAGAAACCGAAGACCTCTCCTGTCGTGGACAAAGTGATTGGCAAGAATGGGAAGGCTAGGCCTCGAGAAAGACCGTTGGTGATTAGGTCTGAAGTGGCGCAAGAGCGTCCGGCTCGAGGTAGTGACAAGAAATATGACGAAAATGACAAGGGTAAAGGGAAAATGGAGGAATAGCCCTAGTCTTTATTACTATTTATTATTATTGTTGTTGTAAGAAGGTGGGGTTTTTAGAATCCTAGCCTATTTTCTTTTCTTAACTATTATTATTAATATGTAACGTATTATTATTATTGAATGAAATAAAGGAGGTTAATTGGTTATGAAACCGTTATGATTTTCTATTTATTATTCTTGTCGAATTCCAAATGCAACTGCAAATGTCCTTCTATCTATATTTTGAAATTAATGGGTTGTATCCTGTGAAGGATTACCTACGTATTCATTAAAAATGAAATCAAACCCTTGCGCGTAGTTCGAGTAAATGTAAAAGAATAATTGTTCTAAGCAAGAGCTTGTAATGAACTTAGAAGATAAGCATGAGCTTTTTACTTACTCTTAAGTTACAATTCCAGTTTATTTGATGATGTGAGGATGACAAATTGTCAAAATGCAAGAGCAGAGTGACATTAGCTTATTTCAGCTTGGCCAGGGGCCGTTTATTTAGTGCCACGAGAGCGACACGTGAGGTTACGCGATGCGCGTTTTTGTTCCTATTCTAGGCATAGTACCGCTTTAGTTGGTCAAGGTTTGTTGGGTTGGCAAATTCATTCCCATATAGGTCTGTGATTCTAACCGCACCCCCTGGAAGTATGGACTTGACTAGAAATGGCCCGGCCCAATTAGGCTTGAATTTTCCCCGTGGATCGACAGGTTAAAGAGCTCTAACCGACTTGAGTACTAAGTCTCCTTCCTTGATGTTCGTTGGCTTGACCCTTTTGTTGAAGGCTCGTTTGATACGTGCTTGATATGTTTGGACATTATGTAATGCGCATAGCCTACGTTCATCCAGGAGGATGAGTTCTTCATATCTATCTCTCTTCCAATCGGCCTCCGGGATTTGACTTTCGAGTAAGATACGCAAGGATGATATTTCTAACTCGACTGGCTGTACGACTTCCATGCCATAAGTCAAATAGAAAGGGGTGGCCCCAGTGAGCGTCCTTACAGATGTGCGATATCCCCACAAAGCAAAGGGTATTTTGCTTGGCCCATCTCGATAGTTGTCAATCATTTTCTTGAGAATTGTGACAACGTTCTTGTTTTCCGCCTCTACCGCGCCATTAGTCTGTGGTCGATATGGCGAAGAGTGGTGATGCCTAATTTTGTACTTGGCTAGTAATTGCTCAGTCTCGACTTGGAAATACGATCCATTATCACTAATGATCTCATGTGGGCAACCGTATTGACAGATGATGTTGTTTTGTATGAACTTTGCCATATTTTTAGCCGTGAGACTAGTGTAGGAAGCCGCTTCTACCCATTTGGTGAAATAGTCAATTGCCACGAGGATGAAACAGTGACCTCCTGTTCCGGCTGGAGTTATCTTCCCGACTATATCAATTCCCCAGGCGGAAAATGGACAAGGAGATGTCATCGTATAGAGTAATGAAGGAGGGACATGCTGTACATTTCCGAAGATTTGGCAGTTGTGGCAATGTCTTACGTATTTGATGCAATCGGACTCCATTGTGGTCCAATAATACCCCAAACGTGTGATTTTCTTTGCCATCATAGGCCCACTCATGTGAGGACCGCATTCTCCATCATGGACTTCTTCCATCACTTTCCGTGCCTGTGAATGATCAAGGCAGCGTAGGACTACACCAAGAGGTGTTCTTTTGTATAGCTCTCCTTGCATGAGAACGTATTGGGAAGCTAGTAGGCGTATAGCACGTTGTCCCCTTTTGTCCATATCCGGTGGATAGGTACCGTTGAGCTTGAAATTTAGGATTGCTTGGAACCAAGGTTCCTCTGTGATTTCCTCTTCATCGGTGATTTGGTGGACATAAGCTGGCTCTGATCGTCGTTCGTTACATAATGGCATTTCCACAATGTCACCTGGCATATTAATCAAAGATGCGAGTTTTGCAAGAGCATCTGCAAATTAATTTTCTTTCCGAGATAGGTGTAGATATGTCACGTGATCAAATAATTGGGCAACCTGGTCTATTCTGGCTTGATAAGGTGCTAGGCTTTCCCTTCGGATTTTCCAAGATCCCGTAACTTGATTGATTATCAGGGACGAATCCCCATGCACTCGGAGGTTTTTAATGCCTAAGCTCACTGCCGCTTGTAGTCCAATGAGACAAGCTTCGTATTCTGCGGCGTTATTTGTCACCTCGAAGTCGAGTTTGACAGAGATCGGTGTATGCTCGCCTTCAGGAGAAATGAGCAATACTCCTATTCCATATGCTCTTAAGTTTGATGCTCCATCAAAGTAAAGATCCAAGGAGTCTACATCTGTTTGGAGTATATCCTCGTCTGGAAATGACCAAGTATCTATTGTTCCTGCATCATTGATGGGATTTTCTGCAAAGAATTCGGCAACGGCGCGCCCTTTTATGACCTTCAGGGGCACATATTTGAGATCGAACTCTGAGAGCATCAAAGTCCATCTTGCTAGTCGTCCGTTGAGAACGGGTTTCTCGAAGAGGTATTTGACTGGATTCATTTTGGAGTATATTTTGACGGAGTAGCTAAGCATGTAATGACGTAGCTTCTTCGTTGCCCACACAAGAGCGAGGCATGTCTTTTCGAGTTGTGAGTATTTGCACTCGTACTCCAAGAACTTCTTACTAAGGTAATAGATAGCCCTTTCTTCCATTCCTATGGTTTGAGCTAGCATGGCGCCCATGGCTGTTTCGGTTACTGTGAGATATAAACCAAGAGGTTGATCTCGTTGAGGTGGCATGAGCATGGGTGTTTTAGCTAATATCTCCTTGATTCAGTCAAATGCCTTTTGACAGTCATCATCCCACATGGTGTGGTCTATTTTCTCGAGCTTTTTGAAGATAGGTTCACAGATCATGGTGAGTTTCGATATGGATCGACTTATATATTGCACTTTTCCCAGGAATCCTCTGACTTCTTTTTCCGTTTGAGGTTGTGGCATTTCGATCAACGCTTTGATCTTGGAAGGGTCTATTTCTATACCTCGTTGGCTAACGACATATCCCAGGAGTTTGCCAGATGTTACTCCGAATGCGCATTTCTGAGGATTTAGCCTCATGTTGTACTTTCGTAGCCTTGAGAAGAATTTGCGAAGGTTCGCAATATGCCCTTCTCTATCCTTGGACTTGACAATAATGTCGTCTACGTATACCTCAACTTCTTTATGCATCATGTCATGTAGGAGTGTAGTTGCGATGCGTTGATATGTAGCTCCG
Organism: Silene latifolia; assembly: GCF_048544455.1. Classification (NCBI taxonomy): domain Eukaryota; kingdom Viridiplantae; phylum Streptophyta; class Magnoliopsida; order Caryophyllales; family Caryophyllaceae; genus Silene; species Silene latifolia. The sequence goes on along the minus strand of NC_133537.1, from coordinate 90,823,361 downwards.
GCGTTGATTAACCCAAACGGCATGACCGTATAACAATAGGTTCCCCATTGAGTGACAAAGGCGGTCTTATGCATGTCTTCTATGGCCATCTTAATTTGGTTATAACCCGCGTACCCATCCATAAAGGATAGCAACGCGTGATCTACGGTATTGTCAACCAATATGTCGATATGTGGTAGAGGAAAGTCATCTTTAGGACTTGCTTTGTTTAAGTCTCTAAAATCAACACAAACACGGATTCTCCCATCCTTTTTGGGTACGGGTACTATGTTGGCTACCCAGTCAGAGTACTCGGAAACTTTGATGAACCCGGCTTTGAATTGCTTATCGACTTCTTCCTTAATCTTGAAAGCCCTTTCTGTCCTCATTCGACGAAGCTTCTGTTTCACGGGCTTGAAACCTGGCTTAATTGGGATTCTATGTTCGGCGATATCCATGTCGATTCATGGCATGTCTTTGTAGGACCAAGCGAAAACGTCTTTGAACTCGTGTAGGAGGTCTATAAAACTGGTCCTTTCGGCAGAGCTTAAGGTAGTCCCTATCCTAAGTTCTTGGGGTTCTAGTTCGGTTCCTACATTGATGGGTTCTGTGTTCTCTATTACTGGTCCCCCTTCCCCCTCTTGTAGTATTTCCTTGGCTATGTAGGGAGGTATCTCAATCGAGTCTGGGTCTGGGTCATCCTCAGTATCATCGTAAACAGAATTGCATTCAAGATAACACAAAGAGTAAGCAGAACCTGATTTATTCATATTAAAGTTTGAGAAAAGTTGAAACAAAGAAGCCATCTGATCTGTGGTCAGCGGCGGTAAAGGGACAATTCTTGGGACATTTCCCGAACTACTGTTACTATTTGAGGCTAAGCTAGGAGAAACAAAGGGAATTGGGATGACGACAGGAGGAGACTCTTTAGTGACTTCTCTAGACTCCGACTCGACTCCGACTTCGACTCGAATTCATCGTCTTCTGGTTCTCCTTTGAACATCTCTCCTTCTCCAGTGGTGAGCTTGAAGAGTCTTCCTTGATTGTTGGTCCACTTGATTGATTTTCTCCATCCTTTTTGCTGGTTCGCGTTTGTTTCTGTGATTAACGCGGTAGGGTTGAAGTGGTTGTCTTGAAGTATCATAGTAATAATCTCATCCTGCGCGGCTCTAACAAATCGATCTTCTCCAAATAGTAGACTAACAGCTTGTTCGTCTAAGCAAGGTGCTTGACGATGACGGTAGGAACCATTTCTGGAGGAATGAAGCAGCAATCGTGAAAGATCTCGATTCCGGCTAGCTTCCTTTCGAGATAATGCCAAGGTTCGGGAAATCCGTGAAAGAGTTCTTGACTTCCTTCCCTAACGAAGTATCCATTTAGGGTAGGGAGATAGGGTCGCATTTGGACTCCTACGTGCTTACGGCTTTGAACTTGAGTGAGCATCTCGAGAACTTCCTCTTTAGTGGGTTTGTATCCTAGGCCAAGTGGAATCCTTTTTTAGTTGCCTTCCTTGTAGGGTGCGAAGGTGTTTCTTCGGACAGGGTTCAAAGGCATTCCAAGGAAGTATCCCTGGGATTTGAGTATGTGGTTGACCAGCAAGTTGGAGTAGGGATCGTAGTATAGGGGTGCCAACTCGCTTTCTATGACACTTATGCTTTGAAAGCCCTCAAGTTCATGTACTGGATCCGCAAGGACTTGATTATTTGACTTCTTTTCAATTATTGCCTTAATAGGCGACGAAGTGATTGTTACCACTTTGCCATTTAGTGGGATTTTGATCTTTCGGTGAAGGGTGGATGTTACCGCTTTGGAAGCGTGAATCCAAGGTCTTCCCAAAAGTATGTTGAAGGAAGCTTCAATGTCCACTATTTGGAAGTTAACCTTTCGCTCAATTGGCCCTGTGGCTATGGTTAGGTTAACGAGTCCTACTACCTTTCGTCTTGTACCATCATATGCGCGAACACCTTGATTGGTAGGGGTCCAATCCGACTCTTTCATGCCTAGTTTGTACGCCGTTTTCAAGGGTATGACATTGACCGCGGAGCCATTATCTACCAAGGTCATTGGCACATTCTTCTTTAAGCAAATGACAGTGATGTAAAGAGCTAAGTTGTGACTAGCGCCAAAGGGTGGCAAATATTCATCTGAGAAAGTAATAGGATTACTGAGCTTCGGTGATTATTGGAAGACCAAGTTGACTACATCGTCGGGTGTGGAGTTATGTGCTACATTTAGTTTGGCCAAAGCTTTCAGTAAAGCTTGGCAATATGGGAATGAGCTTGCTACTAGTTGCCAGACTGAAAAATCAGCCTTTGTCTTCTGTAATTGCTTGAGCAAATGATCAGTAGAGTCATCTTCGTTATCATTTGGTGTGATAACGTTGGTTGGACCATTTTGAGTAGTACATTGATATGGACGCCCCGAATGAGTTAGGTGGTCCACATCTTGGTCTTCACCATTTTTGACTATTTCCTTGACTAGGGAGTGTTCAATGAGGTACTCGTCTTCATCATCACCGGCCCATACTCCATTGACTGTAGCTGGTCCCCTCATTCTCATGATCTCGTCCTCTAATTGTGTAATTTGGTCGATTAGTTTATCAACCACGGCAACTACTTCTTGCATAGTAGCATTTTGGGAAAAGATTAGTGGCGCATGCTCTTTAGGTGTCGTGTTGGGGTCATGTAAAGTTTTCACCACATTTTCTAATTCCAAAACTTGCCTATCCACACTCCTTGCCCATGCGATGAAGTCGGCCATGGTAGGGGAAATGGTAGAGTAGAACCCTTCATTCTCGATCGCGTGGATCTCCTCTTCGACTGGAGAAATGAGGTGTGAACAATCTATGGTAGATTCTTCACTTGTGATCACTAGAATTCCAAGAGGATTCTGAGTGTTGTTGGGCTTACCTCCCGGCGGTATTGGTAGTCGACCATCCTCAATCATGTCTTGAAGCACATTCTTCAATTTGTAGCATTTTTCTGTGTCATGTCCCTTACCCCTATGATATTCGCAGTATGAGTTCTCGTCCCAGAACTTGGATTTCTTTTCCGGGTCGGGTGTAGGGCCTATGGGTTGGAGTTTGCCTTATTTCATTAACCTTTTTAGAGCATTGGAGTAGGTGTCCCCAAGATTTGTAAATTTCCTTGGTGGGGTACTCTTCTTAGATGGCTCGAGGAGGTTAACTTCATCGGTCTTGCTAGTGGAGCCGTAAGAACGGCTTGTTGAGCCTTGATATCCTCGACCTACCGTTTTGGACAAGAGCCCTTTACGGATGTCATCTTCGATCCTCGTTCCCAGTACGGTTAAGTCTTTGAAAGTTTTGATGTTTTGGTATCTCAAATGATTTGCATAGATGGGCTTTAGGTTGTCCACGAATTTCTCCACGAGGGTAGCCTCATCCGAGCGTTAAACTAGTTGGGTACTAGTCTTCCTCCACCTACTTAGGAAGTCGGTGAAACCTTCTTTGTCATTTTGGGTAAGAACCTCTAAAGTGCGCATGTTAACTTGGATCTCAGCATTATCCGCATATTGCTTAGCAAACTCAATCGCGGCGTCTTCCCAAGTAGCGATTTTCTTGTGTTCTAGAGAGTAGAACCATTGCTTTGGAATGGTGTCAAGAGATGAAGGAAAGATCCTTAAGAACATCTCGGGTTTGATGCCTTTGATAGACATGTCGTCCTTGAAAGCACGGATGTGGTTCAAAGGGTTTTCGTGCCCCTTGAACTTAGGGATATCCGTCATGTTGAAGTTGGTTGGCAACTTGGAACTCACGGCCTCATACTTGCGATTATTCTCCCTATAAATGTCATCCCCTTTAAGATACATCAATTGCTCCTCTAAGTATTGGAGTCGTTTCTCAGCTGCGGTCATAACCATGGGAGGATTTTTGTCCCTGAAGTCATTCACGAAGTCATCAACGACTTCACTTTCCCGAGGAGGCAACCTCGTTTCTGCGGTATAGATCCGGCCCTCGATGGTGTCAAGGCGATCATACACTTGGTCTTAAGTAACTTGGAGTTGAGCTAGCGCCGTTAGTATTCGATCATTACTATCCTGGAGTTGATTGAAGTTCGCGTCGCTTGTTTCAGGCATCTTGGAAACTGGATAAGAGATCGACGACGAATCAAAACACGATCGATCACTCTAACACACTTACTAAGAAAGAAATGTTTTGACTCGTGAAGTGGGTGTGTGCCACATGTGTCAGTGAGCTTTTGAAGAAATGACAAGATTTGAAAAATGTTGGTCCTAGTCAACTTTGGTGTAGTTGTAGGAGTGGACTCGAAGTGAGGTTTTGAAATGGGCTTGGGCCCGAAATTTGACTCTACAAATGGACAGAGTTTTGACTCGGTTTTGCGCTAATTTTTGGCCTTTTCGAAATTTACATTTTAAAAGGATTTTGATTTTACAAAAATCGTCATGGTTTCGTTTAGAAATGGTGATCACGTAAGGTACAAACATTCATACAAGCATTATAACGGGATGTTGAGTGCATTTTAAAAGGGTTTTGGTTTAAAGGGTGGGTTGCCATACCGAACGATCAAACCCGAAGTCTGTGGAGAGGCTCGTGCCAAACAAGAGTAAGGCCGATTCCTAGTCCATTTCCTCAAGTAGTGAAAGTCCTTGATACAAACAAGAGTAAGTACCATGGTATGGATGACGTCAATCGCTATCCATCCTTAGGCCCAAATAAGAATTAGGACCGTTTAGACGGGACGATTGGTCGAATGGGTTGGGTTGGGCCTAGGAAGGCCGAATGAAACGATCTAGGAAGGCCGAGTTATGAAAACCGACAATTGTCTTGTACAAACTATTCCCTAACCTTGTTCAAGTTTCACCCTTTTGGCTACACGTAAGTGAATTATTCCCCAGCGGATTCGCCAAACTGTGGACGCGGGCCCACGGGGGCGCTTTGGAGGAGAACAAGCGTTTGCATTTGTGGAGTCGCCACCAATTTATTGTGGAAAATTGGAAACCGTTCGAATACCTCATGCAATGTCAAGACACAAAGTAGTGACATGAACACCAAGAACTCGTTACCCTTAGCATTCTATGTCTAGAATGACTCTCTTGGATGTCAATGAACACGGATGTTCACAGAGATCTGGAGTAAGGGGTGAGGGTACGTATTAGGAAGCTCTTTTGATCGAACACCTAATCCCGCCCACCTCGATAGCAACCTCTACTAATAATTAGGGAAGTTATTCGTACTTGATATATCGTCGATTATATGCATGCAATGCAACATCCAAGTTTTAATCCTAGCATGTGAAGAATTAACTAAGTCGGTGAACAAGTAATTAGCAAACAATTAGGTCGAAGTAGGAATTTAAGTTCAATTACATGTGAAGGCATACAAATGGTACAATAAAAGAAATAAAACAAATAAATAATGAAAATTACGATAATGAAAATTACAATAATTACATCGGATTCAATGATTTATGTCGAAAATACTTTCAAAACGGATAATTTGAGAAAGAATAAATAAACGAATTAACGAACAGGATTAGGCGATAATACGATTAATAGTTAATTAGATACGTAAACTAATTAAACTAGGTCAAAGTAGAACGAAAGTTCACAGACTAAAGTCAACCTGGAACAGGCGCAGCAGAGCTGCGCCATCTGGAAGAGGCGCAGCAGTTGCCGCGTCTATTCCAAGGGTGAGTTCTGGCTGTGAAGCCGGAACTGCAAATCGTTAATATTCGTGGGTGAATTTAATGATTGATTATGATATTCGACTCGGATGAAAGTGATTTAATACATTAATTACATGTGAATGAATCATGAAAGCGATAAAACGTGGATAAAACCGATTAATATGAATTAATTACATGAATGAAAGATTGATTAGTGACATCGGTGAACTAATTAGGTTAAATATAACGAATTAATGACGAATTAATGACGGATACGACAATAGACAGACGGAAATATACCAAAGATCGAATTCCAGAGATCCAATATGAAAGAATCGAATCTCTACAACCCGGATTGATTTTAATGACGAAAACCCGCAAATATTGGTTATAAGGGATTTAAGTCGGGAATTAATGATGAATTATATGTATTAATGATGATGAACAATGTACATGTGAAATTATTATGCTATTATGTCAAGAAATTGAAGAACAAACGAAAACAGACAAAAACAACGAATTGACAGAGGACGAAGGAAGAAGAAAGGAAGCAGGAACTGCGGCAGCCTCACGAAGAGGCGCAGCAGGCACTACGCTCCTTTGAAGAGGCGCAGCAGTTGCTGCGTCCTTTCTCGACGGTTGTTCTCTGATAATCCGTAAAAAGGGATTTAAACAAAGGGTTTTATAAATCGGTTTTAGAAGTATTTTCGACATAAATCTTACATTAATGATACAAAAAGGTAAATAACAATAAATAAAGAAGGGATTATACACCCTCAGACTTACATGTTTGACGAAACGAGATGAACTAAGTTAACGTTTAGTGATGCTCGACTCGAATGTAACGAAAGTGCCCTCGTAAGAGGAAAACGATTAAGATTTATTAAGTTGATTATGGTGGAGTTGGTCAAATTGGTCGGTCATGCAAACGAGGCTGATACTCAGAAGGATCCGAGCTTACGTGGTCGAATGTTCAAGCACGTAGACGCCAAAAAGTAAGAACCTGGTCTAGAATGCAAAGGAAGAAGAGAAGGGCGGACACTCGCGTGAGAAATATGAGGAGCGAAGGCTCCTATTTATACTAATCACGTGGAGGAATTAGGGTTTTCGGAGAAACTTTGGAAGTGAATCTCGAAAAGATATGAAAAGATATGAAAAATACGCAGAAAAGGACCTGGAAACAGGCGCAGCAGGCACTGCGTCCCTTGGAAGAGGCGCAGCACCTGCTGCGTCTATTCCCAGGTGGTTTCCTCCTGCGGAAGAAAGATTTCCGTGTTTAGCTTATGCAATAACGGATTTTTCTTGTTTTCCTTAATATTTTGTGTGAATATTACGGGAAATCCTTTACCAAAGATTAAAAGATTGTGAAATATGGAATAGAAATATCCGGAACATTCTGACTCAGGATTAAGCGGTTATCAGAAAATGGAGACGGTTTTAGGCCCGGACTCCAAATGTACTCTAATTACTGTCAAAACGACCGTATCGGCGCGTAGATGACAATTAAGAGGTAGACATCAGTATTTGAGCAATCACTTGACGATAAACTTACAAACTGTCACAAATCGTTCCGCGTACCAAACATGCGGCCCAATCATCACCGGGTGGTTTGCGGGAGGTGCAGAAATGAGGTATCTACACACACTAGGTATTACGAATTACAACCGATTGCAAAAATACGTAAATTAAACCATTCAACTAAATAAAAATGCATCAACTATAAATTATTCATTCAAGACATAATTCCTTAATTATGTAGAGTAATTTATCCAAACCACCTATTTAAATGATCAAATTATGTGACAATTCCTCAATTACTCACAATAATTTCAATCTTAATTCATATTTACTTGTTATATGAATTAATCCAACAACATTTTAAACTTCTTTAAAATAATAAGGTATCTAAAAATTGTGAACTTCTTCACAACAATTAATCATACATTATTAATTTAATGTATAATCAATATTGGCCAAAACAAAACAAACAAAACCAAAAAAAAATCCCTTTTTTTTCTTTTTGGTCTCGGCAAAACAGGAAAAAAAAACAAAAGAACTTGTTTTTTTTGTTTTTTTTTTGTTTCTTGCTCACGGCATTTACAAAAAAAACAGAAATTTTTTTTCTTAAATGCCCTCGGCATAATGCCCAAAAATACCAAAAACAGTTTTTTTTCTTTTGGTGCTCACGGCTGAAATAATAAAACAAAAACAGTTTTTTTTTTTAAATTATAACCGAGAAAAAAAAATATTAAAATGAACAAGATTTGTTTAAAGTTGCTATTTGAACAAGATTGGCATTCATCAACATTTAAATTAATGAATCATGATCCTTAAACAACAATTTAACATCATGTGTGCCAAAAACTATATAGCAAAACAAATAATCATCATTAATCAAAACAATTCCATTTACATTTCAATTTAATGCTAATTAAATCAAAACATCTACAAATTTATTATATTATCATCTTAACCTATTAAAACAATAATATGAATAAATCTAAATGAAACAAAAACATCAAAAACAAGAACATAAACTCGGCAAAAAAAATGATTCGGCATAAAAAAATTTCGGCCGATTGTTATTTTTTTTTTTCGATTCTACAAATTTTGTTTAAATCATTTATGAAAATCATACAAAAAATAATTTCGTGGCCTTGGCTCTGATACCACTTGTAGGAAATATCGGTATACTTCCTTTAAGATTATTAGGATTATAACGAAATTATGATTATGAAAACTAGTCATAAATGAAATTGCATAAAACAAAATAGTAGAGATTAAGAATCAACCTTTGGTCCTAGCAAATTAGGCCTAAGAACAATATCGAATTGATATTCTCCTAATCGTTGCACCCAAAATGTAATGAGAAATGCCTCTTGTTCTTGCTAGAATAGATCCCCAAATTCACTAATTAATTTAGGGTTTTTGTGTTTTGTTTGATGAGAGAATATTAGGTCAAAAATTAGGTTAAGAAAATGATCTCCCTCCACTCCTTAAAACCGTGTACTAGAGTGAATAAGGGGGAGATATTTTCTACCCTTTTTTCGTCCAATCCAACCGAAAAAAATAAGAAAATTATCTTCTTATTTTCGGTTTTTCCACCTACCAAAAATAAGGAGATTAAATCTTCTTATTTTGGTAGTTTTACAAAATGTATATAAAGTGTATTATTTATAAATTGTCATTTATTTTATTCCGTATTAATAAGTCTACATACAACAGCTTGCAGTCGATTTATTAATGTCGGTCTGTAATAATTTATTATGACAATATCGTATAATATATACTTTAACTATAAATATCGCATATTTATAATTAGCTAATTAAATATAACCGATTACGTTTAATTACGAATTAACATCTTAATTCGTTCAAGCTAACATTATATACATTAATTAAATATAACAGTTTATATTCAAATTACGAATGACAGTTAATTCGTCTCAGCTAATATTATTTAATTAGATTAAATAATCGTCTCATCATCACATTGACTAACTGTTTAGTCAAATACATGGACTAACCTTTAAGTCATATAAGGCATCAATGTGATTACATTTCCATAATCACATCTGTCAAACACATCCTTTAGGTGTGACTTTTAGGGACCAGTTGATCACCGCCATCATTATGATAATAACGTCAAACTTTCTAGCAAGCCAACCGTTATTAAGTAATCGTTAATCAACTGATAAAATACTAAGTATACCCTTGTGAACCTATAAGAGATTTATAAATGTTATCACACTAATTGTGGAGGACACAAGCTCCAACAGGAGTTTCCCATCACACAATGATCCTGTATAGGGGTCATAATTTGAAACTAGCCAGTACACCAAGTGACCCGGAACACCATCTGTTTTAAGATGCAATAGAGAACCAAATCCCATTTCTTGTATAGCTTCAATCTGCTTATCTGACGGTGGATTCTCCTTATTGTTGAGAAAGTGGTAAAGCCTAGCAGGAGACATGCGAGTCCTCAACACAGGCAGTCTGTCTTTGTAAATTCTTATCTTTTTCGTAGGTGGCTTAGAGAGTGGTTCAGTAGCTTCAGTAGGTGCTTCAGTAGAGTGGTTCAGTAGCTTCAGTACGTCCTCAACAAGTGTGGACACGGGCCACGGAGGCGCTTGGGAAACAAGCGTTTGCATTTGTGGAGTCGCCACCAATTTATTGTGGAAAATTGGAAACCGTTCGAATACCTCGTGTCATGTCAAGACACAAAGTAGTGACATGAACACCAAGAACTCGTTACCCTTAGCATTCTATGTCTTGAATGACTCTCGTGGATGCCAATGAACACGGATGTTCACAGAGATCTGGAGTAAGGGGTGAGGGTACGTATTAGGAAGCTCTTTTGATCGAACACCTAATCCCGCCCGTCTCGATAGCGGCCTCTACTAATGATTAGGGAAAATCGTCTATACTCGATATATTGTCGATTATATGCATGCAATGCAACATCCAACGTTTTAATCCTAACATGTGAGAATTAATACTAAGTTGGTAAACAATTAATTTAGCATACAATTAGGTCGAATAGGGATTTAAGTTCAATTACATGTGAAAGCATACAAGCAATAAAAAGTACAACGATAAATACAATAAAGGAAAATTACAATAATTACATCGGGTTTAATGATTTATGTCGAAAATACATCTAAAACGGATAATTTAGAAAAGAAATAAATAAACAAATTAACGAACAAGAATTAGGGTGATAATACGAATAGTAGTTAATTAATACGTAAGCTAAAACTAGGTCAAAGCAAGACGGGATTTCAGAGACAGAAGTCAACCAGGAACAGGCCCAGCAGAGCTGCGCCCTCTGGAAGAGGCGCAGCAGTCACTGCGTCTGTTCCTTGGCTCAGTTCTGGCTGTAAAGCCGGAATTGCAAGTCGTTAATATTCGTTGGTGATTTTAATGCTTGATTATATTATTTGACTCGGATGAAAGTGATTATCAGATTATTTACATGTGATTAATGGTCATGAAAGCAATAAACATGGATGAAACTAATTAGGACGAATTATTATAAGATTAAAGAGGATTAATTAACAAATTAATAACTAAACAAATTAATTAGGTTAAATACGATGAATTAATGACGGACTAATGATAAAAAAAAACAGGTGAGAATATATCAAAGATCGAATTCCAGAAACCCAATATGAATGAATCGAATTTCTACAACCCGGTTTGACTTTAGTGACGAAAACCCGCAAATATTAATTACTTGGGATTTAAGTCGGGAATTAATGTGATGAATTATATGTTAATAACGATGAACAATTTATATGTCAAATTATTATGTCCAGATTGTTATATTAAAACAAGGAACAAATGTAGACGAAAGTGCCCTCGTAAGAGGAATTAAAACAGATTGATTAAAGTTGATTATGGTGGAGTTGGTCAAATTGGTCGGTCATGCAAAACGAGGCTGGTACTCAGAAGGATCCGAGCTTACGTGGTCGAAAGTTCAAGCACGTAGACGCTAAAGAGTAAGAACGTGGTCTAGAATTCAAAGGGAGGAGAGAAGGGCGGACACTCGCGTGAGAAATATGTGAGACCGAAGGTCTCTATTTATACTAATCACGTGGAGGAAGTAGGGTTTTTCGGAGAAACTTTGGAAGTGAATCTCGAAAAGATATGAAAAGATACGAAAAAATACGCAGAAAAGGACTTGGGAAGAGGCGCAGCAGGCACTGCGTCTCTTGGAAGAGGCGCAGCACTTGCAGCGTCTATTCCCAAGGGGTTTCCTCCTGCGGAAGAAAGATTTCCGTGTTTAGTTTATGGAATAACGGAATAATTTGGTTTTCCTTAATATTTTGTGTGAATATTATGAGAAATTGTTTACCAAAGATTAAAAGATTTATAAAATATGGAATAGAAATATCCGGAAGACCGGAACATTCCAGAATATTCCGACTCGGCATTTTAATGGTTGTCAGAAAATGAAGACGGTTTTAGGCCCGGACTCCAAATGTACTCTAATTACTGCCAAAACGATCGTATCGGCACGTAGATGACATTTAAGAGGTAGACATAAATGTTTGAGCGATCACTTGACGATAAACTTACGATTAGTCACAAATCGTTCCGCGTACCAAACATGCGGCCCAATCATCACCGGGTGGTTTGCGGGAGGTGCAGAAATGAGGTATCTACAACACGTCACTTCATCCTGGCTTGGCTTGCTTCCTACAACTCAGTAAAGCCTATTATTCACTAAGCAAGGGAAATAAGTTCACAAAATAAAGAAACTTGGTTAGTAAGGTTTAGATTCTCAGACCTTCTTTTGTGAATCTCAGACCTTGTTCAGTGAATTTAAGGGCTTGTTTTGTGAAACTTGGTCATTATAAGTGGTTTAAATCATCTATTTTGCTTATACCTTTATTTGGTGAATTCACAAACCTTGTTTTGTGAATCTCAGACCTTATTCAGTGAATCTAAGGGCTTGTTTTGTGAAACTTGGTCATTATAAATGGTTAAAATCATCTATTTTGCTCATTCCTTTATTTGGTGAATTCACAAACCTTGTTTTGTGAATCTCAGACCTTATTCAGTGAATGTAAGGGCTTGTTTTGTGAAACTTGGTCATTATAAGTGGTTAAAATCATCTATTTTGCTCATACCTTTATTTGGTGAATTCACAAACCTTGTTTTGTGAATCTTAGACCTTATTCAGTGAATCTAAAGACTTGTTTTGTGAAACTTGGTCATTATAAGTGGTTAAAATCATCTATTTTGCTCATACCTTTATTTGGTGAATTCACAGACCTTGTTTTGTGAATCTCATACCTTATTCAGTGAATCTAAGTGCTTGTTTTGTGAAACTTGGTCATTATAAGTTGTTAAAGAACATTACATTATAACAATAAGCTATGGTCAATTAACTGAATTTAAGTGATAATAGGTAAGAAAAGGGAAAACCGTACGAAGAAGCAGGAAAATTCACTAAACAAGGTCTCAGATTCACTAAACAAGGTCTAAGATTTACAAAATAAGTTCACAAAATAAGTTTCAGGATTCACAAAATAAGTTACAGGATTCACATAATAAGTTGCAAGATTCACAAAAGAAGTTCCACAATTCACAAAATAAGGTCACAAAATAAGTTGGTCATTATAAGTGCATGGAAGAATATGTAAGAAAACAAATACAAAATTAAATAGAAAACCAGAAGTAAAGAACATTGCATTATACATAGAAAAGTGATCCATCCAAATATTTAAAACAAAGTACAACATTACATGATAATTTATGTTATCCAAAATGTTAAACTAAGACATACATAATTATACAGAAGGTTGACACTACTACGAAATTATACAAAATAACAAAAGGGCAAAGTTAAAACCTTAAAGTGCAAAGCCCTAGTTACACAGATAGTACATTACAAACAAGGGACAACTCTAGGCTATATATACAGCATCAAAGGTAAGTCAAGAAAAGATATATCTCTACGAGTGACTAGTAAGTCAGCAGCAATGCCAATAGCTATATCTCGTTCTTCACTCGGCGTAGCTAAAACATGCAATGCCTCATTAAGCGCCTTTGCGTGCAACATCATCAAGAGCATTGAGATGAGTACTCTGAGATGGAATTTTTGCTTGGTGATAATGCAGTAAGAATTTGGCAATCATATCCTCCGTCATGAAACATTTGCATGTTTGAAAGACTATTCTAGGACCCCTACGAATAGTCCGAACACCATTCATATCATTTATGTCTACAGAAAGCCAATATGCCAAGGTGACCCCAGGTGCATTTTTGTGTATCAGAAATAGTTGAGCCCAATTTCGACATACGAGCGTCATATGTGCTTTATTTTCGTAATGATTACTTTTAGAGAAGATTTTTTGCATAAGATCTTGATTATTAAAAACAGAATGACATGCTTGATAGTGACGGCCAGGCACTATAACTTCCTTTAACGGCGAAAAAGAGAAATCCATAGCTGTTTGTTTTTCAGTGACATAAAGTGCGCGAAATGACACTTGATCTTCGTCAAGAAGATTAACAACACAACAATTGCGCCAAGGTGTCATACTTGTCTATGAAACAAGTGAAATACAAATATTAGTTAAACAAAAGAAATGTGAAAATACAAAACACAAATTCCTAGGTAGTTGGACTAACAAGCTGGGAAAATAAACAAAGGTGAAGGAGGGTCACAAAATTAGATCTAGGAAGCACAAAAGCCGGGAAAATAAAAAGGTTTAGATTCTCAGACCTTGTTTGGTGAATCTTAGACCTTGTTCAGTGAATCTAAACGCTTGTTTTGTGAAACTTGGTCATTATAAGTGGTTAAAATCATCTGTTTTGCTCATTTCTTTATTTGGTGAATTTACATACCCTGTTTTGTGAATCTCAGACCTTATTCAGTGAATCTAAGAGCTTGTTTTGTGAAACTTGGTCATTATAAGTGGTTAAAATCATCTATTTTGCTCTTTTCTTCTTAATTTGTTTCTCTGCTTCTTTGTAATCGTAGACCTTATTCAATTAACACTCAAGCAACAACAGCAGAAGACAAAAAGTAGCTAGTGTAATTTATGCAAACTTATGTAATTTATGCAAACCATTGAATAATCTCAGACCTTATTCAATGAGAACAACAACAGCAGAAAATGCAATACGCAGAAAAACAACAACAACAACAGAAAATGCAACACGCAGCCAAATTTACTGATTTGAAGATAATATAACAATAAGCTACTGGTTTCATAAATTTACCTCCTAGATTCACAAAATAAGTTCTAGGTTTCACAAAAGCAGGTAAACGAAATCTTAACAAACAGATGACAAAATATTAAGTCCAAGTTTGAAGATAATATAACAATAAGCTACTGGTTTCACAAATTTACCTCCTAGATTCACAAAATAAGCTACTGACTTCACAAGTTTGAAATAGAAAGGAACATACGAAAAAGCGGAGAAATCGACTGCAATTGATTTTATGCGTTCCTACTGTGTTCGATTATGCTCACAAAGCGATCAAAACCTGCATAATAACAACAATAATTTAGTAAAGAAACGGAAAATAGAAAAATAAGAGAAAGTTTCAAACAAATTACGAGCATAATCGAGCAGAAACGAAATGCATAAAAATCAAACAAAGTCGAGTGCAGGAAAATAGAAAAATAAGAGAAAACTGAGTAATCGACTTCAATGGCGGAAAGGAACATACGAAGAAAAGGAGAAATCGACTTCAATGGCGGAAGACGGAGTTCAGCGAATGACGAATGGCGAATGGCGAAGACGGAGTAAATATGACGGAGTAATGGTGATAATGGCGGAATAGATGAGCTTGTAATGGTGATAATGGCGGAAAAGTAGCTGTGAAGGAAGAGAGAGAAATAAATGAGAGGAAGTGAGATTGTAAATGAGGGAAGTGCGTTAGTTGGGGAGTATATATGAGGGACACGTGTCAACATCTGGCGCATTTGTAATAATTAGATCCAATGGTGAGTAAATGGTTCAGCCGCCTCACCCTAAGGAGGGTGCCTCACATGATTCAATTTATATATATATATATATATATATATATATATATATATATATATATATATATATATAGAGAGAGAGAGAGAGAGAGAGAGAGAGAGAGAGAGAGAGAGAGAGAGAGAGAGAGAGAGAGAGAGAGAGTGTGAGTGAGTGAAGTTTAAATGAGTCCGTCATATCCTTTGAGTCCCTAAGTCCTCACCACAACCCTTAGATCAAGCATTGTGGATGGTTGAGATTGAAAACAAGAAACACACTTAACACTAATTAATTCACTTTCTCTCTCTAGCTTTAGTTATACATTCACTAATTCATTATCATACACACTTAACACTACCTTTTGTCTTCTTATACTTCAAAGTTTATACAAATTTTGTAACACTTTTACTGGTTTACAAATGTAACTTTAGGCTTTTACGAGTGTAATTTTAACAAAAAAAGTGTTACTTTAACGAAAAGAAGCGGTTTTGACGAATATTATTTTGTAACTTGTAATTTTAAAGAAAATTTACGAGAATTTTGTACTTTACGAGTTTAACTTCAGTCTTTTTCGAGTGGTTTTGATGAATAATGTTTTGAATTTTTGTAATTTTATCACAACTTATTGTAACTTTAGTCTTTTACGAGTGTAATTTTAACCAAAAAAAGTGTAACTTTAATCTTTTAGGAGTGTAACTTTAGTCCATCGTAAGTGTAACTTTAGTCCAACGAGAGTATAACTTAGTCCGTTGAGAGTGTAGCTTTAGTCCATATAAAAAGTGTAACTTTAGTCTATTGAGAATGTAATTTTAGTCCATTGAGAGTGTAACTTTAGTCCATATTAAAAATATAACTTTAGTCCATTGAGAGGATAATTTTAGTCATTGAGAGGGTAACCTTAATAGAGATAAGTGTAACTTTAATGAAAAAAGTGTAATTTTAATAGATAAAACTGTAACTTTAATAAGTGTAACTTTAATAGAGAAAAATGTAACTTTAATAAAAGAGAAAAATGTAACTTTATTAGAGATAAGTGTAACTTTAATAGAAAAAACTGTAACTTTAAACAGAGAAAAGTGTAACTTTAATAGAGATAAGTGTAATTTCAGTAGAGAAAAATGTAACTTTAATAGAGATAAGTGTAACTTTAATAGAGAAAAATGTAACTTTTTCATTTGTAATTTTAATAGAAATAAGTGTAACTTTAATACAGAAAATTATAACTTTAATAGATAAATCAGTAACTTCAATAAAGATAAAGATAAGTATAAATAAGTGTAATATTAACTTTACTAGAAGATAAAAATAAACAAATAAAGAGAAAATATGAAGAAAAAAAAAAGATAGATCTAGGTTTAACTTTTTATAACTAGATCTAACTTTTTCATTTGTTTTTTTTTTAAAAAAAAAGAAAATCAAATCTCCACCATCACAACAACACCAAATCTCCACTAATACAACTTTACTTAAAAAAAAAGGTTAGATCCGACAAAAACAAAATAAAAACGAGCCAAAACTTAAACAAAATAAACAAAAACAAAAATATAAAAATAAAGGTGAAACGAAACGAGATCTGAAAAAACCGAGTCACCAACGACATCCAACAACAACACCAACATCACCGACAAAAACAAATAAAAAACAAGCCAAAACTGAAAAATAAAACAAAAAAGGTGAAAATCGAAGGAGGAAAAAAAACAATATAACACCCACCCACCCCAACCCACTAATTTTTTTTTTAAAAAAAAAAAAAGCAGATCTGAAAATCGAAAAAGGAGAAGAAAGGGGAGAGGAAGACAATGGTTGGTGGTGGAATGTGTGGAAGTTGTGGTTGGTGTAGCGGCAAGGGGATGGGGTGGTGGTGGTGTGTCGGTGGCGGCAGGAGGAAGCAGTGGTGGTGTGGGTGGCGGTCGTGGGGTACCATGGTGGTAGGGTGAGGTGGTGTTGTGGGTGGTGTTTGTTGAGGGAGGTGGCAGAAAGAGGAGAGAGGAGGTGAGTGGTGTTGGCGAGGGATGAGGAGGTTGTGTCGGTTGTGGGTGGTGTCGGTGGTGCGAGGTGGAAGGAGGCGGTAGTAAGGGGTGAGGTGACGGTGGTGGCCGTGAGTCGTGGCTATCGGTGGTGGAGGCAGATTTGGTGGTGGGTGTGGCCGTGAGTCGTGGCTGTCGGTGGTGGAGGCAGATTTGGTGGTGGGTGTGGGTTGGTGAGTGAGGAAGAGGATATTTTTTGGGGAGATATTTTTTGGGGTTTTTTTTATTTATCTGTGTTTTTGGAAAGAGAAATGGATGAGAGTATTGAAATTGTGTGAGATGAGAGAGAAATTAAATGAGTGAGAATGTGTGTATATATATATATATATATATATATATATATATATATATATATATATATTAAATTAGGGGTTAATTAGGATGAGTTAGGGATTAATTAGTGTATGTAGAGAGAGTGTAATCCTATAAAATCTAGTGAAAAACAGTGGCGGAAACACTGTCGAATGTGATTAAATACACAATGAAAATGCTATGTGGAAAAAAAACTTGGATTAATATAAATAACCCTCGGGAGAAAAGTTTCCCGAAATGGTAAGTCTCAAAATAGCAGTTACTAAATATAGTAGCTACAACTCGTCACTTGTATAAAAACAAGGACTTATAAAAACCAACATAAAAAAGAAAGGGTTCTAAACATAGCTTAAAAGAAAACAAAGAGTAAGTGTAATACTCCGTATTTTAATAATAAATTGTGAAGGTAATTTATGTAATTTAATAATTGATTAAATGACATTTCTAATAATAAATACAAGTAAGACGTTAATTAATAATAAATTAGGTATACAAGTCGGGAATTGGGTTTCGCTAATATAATATGGGCCGTGTGCTATTGTTTATTGGACCGAAACTTATTAAATCGGTATGAATGTAATCGGGATTTATATCGGGAAATTAATAATAATATAATAAGAAAATAATAATATATAAAGGTAGTTATAATAATAATAATAATAATAATAATAAAGTTATGGCAATAATAAATTAGTAAATATTGTGTGGGGAACTCCTAGTTATGGTAAGATTAATAGTATATGATAATAATAACTAGGTTTGTGACACGTGAAATTCACGGGTTTATCTGTTTTAGTTTTGATATTTTTATCGTTTTTGTTAATATTTGTTCGAGCAATTAGTTGATCTATTTAAAAATATACAATCTTGAAATACATAAAAAGTAGTTAGTTAATACCTTATTTCTTTGACAACTTTGGTTTATTTTTTTTAAATCGAATCCTGTAAGAGACAAAGTGGTAGCTACTAATTTTGAGAAACTTAACAACGGAGCAATGACAAAGACGACTCTTTATATATAAGTGTGTTTTACTCCGCAATATAATCAAGTGTGTTTTTTAAATATTAAAAGCTGAAACCATTCGTATATAATAAATTTCCGTATGAAAAAATCTTCAACGACGCCTTATAAGGTTGTAAACTCAATATCTCGGTATAGTCATCTCCAAATTATTTCCAGACCTCTCCATCAACCCTCCTATAGAAATATCTTTAAAGTTTTATCACCACGTGCATGCTTCAAATATTATTTGCATCCGAAAAACATTTATTATATCGATAAAGAAAAATATTAGATATGATTCAACGGTATGGTCGGTATGGTCGGTATCTACTCCATGTATTACGAATTAAATTTTCATTTCAATTGCTCAATAATCTAAAAAACTATATTCCCTAAATTCGAATTCCAAAAGGTTAATAATTTTTTTTAAGTTCCTTATTACTACTTCAAGAATTTGATCCATCACTTGTTATACTTATGTCCACGATCCTCTATAAAAATAAAAATAGTATTAAAGACTAAAATAATCTATTCCTGTTTTGAAAAAAAAAACACATAAACTTAAAAATATACGGATTAGAATTTAGAAACCATACTATTTAATATTTATCTGAAGGTTCACTATTGCTTACTTTTTGTACATGCCTTGATAATAGTTCATATGAAATAAAAAAGAAAAATATATATTAGAGATGATTATACTCATGAATACAAATGTACAAATTCAAATAGGTTGATCAGGAAAGCATAATAGTAAAATTACACAACACGCTTAATAACAAATTTAAAGAAATATTATAAGATCTCCATTTTAAGATCAACGATCATCTTATAATGGTTAAAAAGGCATAATCCACTTAAAAAAGTAAAGTAAATTTTATAGAAAAACAATCAAAAGGTGGGAGTTGGAGAAAACTTAAATTGGAAGAGGAAATGACATAATTAAAATGATTAATTATTGTCATGATGGTTCAAAATGTAAATTGTGAAATTTTAAAGATTTTTCATTCAATTATTTGTACTTATTTATTTACCATTAATTATTAGAGTAGTTTTTTTTTTTTAGGAAATTATGAGAGTAAGTTTTATGTATTATTCCTGTTTGACAAAAAAAAACACATAAACTTAAAAACATATGAAGTAGAATTTAGAAATCATACTATTTAATATTTACCCGAAGCTTCACTTTCGCTTCCTTTTATTACATGCCTTGATAATAGTTCATATAAAATGAAAAGGAAAAATATATGTTAGAGATGATTATACTCGTGAATACAAAAATACAAATTCAAATAGATTGATCAGAAAAGTATAATAGTAAAATTACACCACAATATACGTTTAATAACAAATTAAAAGAAACATTATAAGACTTCTATTTTGAGATCAACAATCATTCATTACTTATCAGCTTCTACCTTACCTTTTTTACCTTTAATTTTACCTCAGTTTCGTACTTTCGTGCCTTTTGTATTTCTTCCCTATTCAGATTACCCACGTGATGGTTTGCCTTATCTGCATTCACATATGTTTCATGGTACTTTAATGTTATATAAAAAATACATTGACCAAAAGATAAAACATCAACCTGGAAAAAACTTGACAAACGAATCAAAACATTGTCACGTGTAAGTCACTTAAATTAAACCAACTGGAAAACATGAAATATAAAGCAAACTATTCATAAAATCAACAACATAACAAATTAAAATATACTTTATTAGACACAACAACAACAACAACAACAACAACAACAACAACAACAACAACACTCAACAACAATACTCGACAATAATACTCAATATACTCAATATAATCAGTAAAATAAATTAAACCACAACTTAGAAACTCATGACAAATGGGCATATTTTAAATAAATAAAGTGAATAAAAACTATTATAGGTTTTGTAGGTTTTATAGTCATTACACAACCATAAATTCCTATATTTAAATTTAATTTTTAATTTATTTTGTGGTATTATTAAATTAGATAATTGATTGCCGATGACGTCAAGAGATGAATTAAATAGGACAAAATGTTAATGAAAATTATGGGTGTTGAGTAATATAAGGAGTTTTAATAAAATTATTAACATATTATATTACAAAAATTAATTAAATAGGAAAAACTTTTAATTAATTTGGTGTGTGTTAAGTATTATGAAGAGTTTAATCAATTTATTACCATGTTTAATTAAAAAAAATTAAATAGGAAAATTTTAATAATGGAGGGTGTTCAGTAATATGAAGAGGTTTAATTAATTTATTAACAGGTTTAATTACAATTTTTTAAAAACAATGAATTAAATAGAAAAATGTTAATAATTTTGAGTGTTTAGTAATATGAAGAGGTTTAAATAATTCCGTAACATGTTTTTTTACAAAAATTTCAATTAAAACTTCAATTTTAATTATAAATTATGAAGTTTTTTAATATTTTTTATTACAAAAATTTCAATTAAAATGTCAATATTAATTATAAATTATGAAATTTGATGTAAATTTGTAAGGGTTATATAAATTTTGGAAGACAATATATTTAATATACAAAATTAATTTAAGAATGATTATAATATCCTTTCATATAGATATAAGTGAATTAAATTAATTTATAGATAAATGATTTAAATTAATGTCATGTAATAATAAATTGACAATCCATGTCACATTAAAAATATGCAACATCACATTAAAATATGCCACGTCGCATTAAATTTTAATCTAGGTAGCTTTTTGGATCCTACGTGGCTTTGTCTAGGTGGCGTTTATTTGTCATTTTAGGATAGCCTTTTTATTTATTTATAGATTTTCGTAATTGAACGTGTTTAAAACATTTAGCGGAGAATATATGAATTTTCATATTTATAAAATTTCGTTTATATATATTATTACCAAATGACCTATACGAAATGTCATTAATTACAGAGTATCGGTTCGTTGTACTACAATAATAAGATCATATAAACCAGATGCAAGGCTCAACTTTTACAGATTAATGTCAACTAATAGAAATTGTTTGTAGCCCATTATTCATACGTAGTTTTGTAATCCAAAAAGGGTTCAATTATGAGATATATTGCTTAGGCGGGAAAACTAAGATAATCTTTTATTCTCTTAGCAGTAAAGAAGATTTCTCCTCTAACTTCCATTTTTCCTTTATTTTTATAGATAAATTTATTACCATTAGATGTTGGTAGAATACGATCTCGATCGTTGTAAGGAAATGGCCTCTCCGTTTCTTTTTAGGAAATGGAGAGAACATGGACTCTTTATTTAGGGGGTGTTTAGTTGGGGTTGTTGGAATGGAATAAAATGGATTTGAGTTATTTAAGTGTTTGATTGGGGTATTTTGAAATAGAGTTAAGGATTCTAATTCCATCCAACCCTTTTGTAATCTCGTACCCACCTTCCCCTTAAGTTTTTAACTTCATTCCCCTTCTCATACAATTCTAAAGTTTACCAAACAAAAATTAATATATATAGGGTTCTAAATCCATCTCATTTCACCAATTTATTCCGACCTTTTAAACCAAACATCCCTTATTTTTCTGTTGATTAGTGTATTATGTGTCAACAATCTCCTAAAATAATGACATTAGATCAAACACCGCCCTTTACACAAATAATCCTGTAAAACAGCTGAAGTCTGAAGCCTATTTTTATAAGCTGAGTTGAGTGAGTCTTGGTGGAATTTGTCCACTTTGAGATAAACATCAACCATCTCATGTATCTTACTATAAAGTTTAATTAAATAGTGCTATGTGTGCTATAAACTCACCCATCTTGAGCAACACCAAAGAGATTGGATTACAACATGAAGATTAAATATGCAAATATATAAGATTTTTAAAATTTGGATATAACAAACTAAATATGTTATTAGTCTCTCGTCACTTGTCAAGCTATTTTAGACTAAAATTGGTGTAAAAACAATATCTCACATTCCGTAAACTCTTCGCCGTGTTCCTCTCCGTAATAAAACAATGCTACTTATACCCAAATAATTACTTCAGAAGTTACCACACGCATGTAAACTTTAGCCTGTTGCAGTCGAAGCCTGAATCATGATTCGTAGCCAAATCCAAAATGCGAAAGTAAGATAATGGGTTTTCAATTAATTTTTATTTATACTTGAATTTATATCATAAATTTGGCAACTGAAAGAACGTACAAAATTGCACATTACAGAGGAGTTGAAGTATAGTTATGGAGGATAGTGAATTCGTGGAAGTGGAAGGGTAGTGTTGATGAGCGTATGGAGAAACTTATTTGGGAGAATGATATTCATGTATGGATAATTAAGCAATTGTTATGATCATGAATGTTTCTCTAGACTTGTACTGTTGTACATATACATATACCGTAAAATAATAAGGAAAATGAGTTAACTACCACTTTACCATAGAATTACTGAGAGATGGAGACAATAATATTGTGGTAGGAAGGAAATGATTAATAATCTAGGGCAATGGAAGTTCAAAGTTTATGCTTTTTAAATGTTGAAGGGGAGAATTAGTTTAGGGATAAATCTTAAGAGGAAAGGGGCAATAAAATTGACACAGTGATCTGTAAAAAAAAAATGAGTTATAAATGAACTTCACGAAACCAAAATTGTATTTATAAATGACCATCATGTATTGAAATGAGTTAGACTAAAGCACCATCTCACTCCTCCGTTTCAATTTCATGCAATCAAACCAGGATAAAAAGACGCAAATTTTTGTATCTCCCCAAAGCATACAAAAATTCAAAGCATAATACGCACTTGATCAAATAAAAGGTGTAGTAATGATAGTATCGTCTTAAATGGACCTATGAGTGAATGATAAGAGGAAGAGAAACAGTGTGATGCGAAAGAGGCGCCATAGCGCTCAATAAATATAATACTCATTGCACAAATTGAATGAGGCAGACGCCAGTAAGAATGTCCTTTCATAATAGAATGCCCGCATTTTGTCAGAACTTTGATCATAATGATCAAACACCTTATGAGCAACAAATCATACGACAAATAATGAGAAACGTAATACAATGAGACGAAGTCTTCTGTAGAACCACCTTATTACCAAGTGAATTTCTTTATAGCATGCTTATCTGTCGCGGAATCCTGCACTGAAACAATTATTTCAATCAAAAAGAAAAACATCAATGACGATTGCAGGCCAAAATTAATGTCATCTATCTCAAATAACGGAGGCAATTATAATCTAGAAATCATTTAGCAATGGAAGACTAACAAACTATTGTCAAAATCGAAACAATAAAATAAATAAAATATGGGATTAGTGGAAGATAAACGAACCATTTTTATGTTGATGATCATAAGCAGAAACTTTGGTGATGGAGATGTAGGTTTTATAAGAGAAAGGGAAGACAACCGGTGAACCAAATTCATTGGCAGTACCTCTTCAACTCCTTTGGGGAGTTAATGGAATTAGATGGCCATTTAATGAGAAGTTGCTGGATTTTATCAAGTAATGATGGCTTAACGTGGGGGGATCTGAAGAGGTGGTAGATTAATACTGGTTTTTATCAAGTAATTCACTTTGGCGTTTTTGTAATGTACGTGTTAGGCAATAGACAATACCGCAAGTCTGCAATATCCTTGTGCCACCTCAACTGCTTTATTTACACTTTTTATATTATTTATAGATAGATTTAGAGATTGTGGGAGATGAAAAGGAAGAAACAAAGGGACGGTGTCAATGATATAATTGATTGCAATGAAAGTTTGATTGAGGCTCAACTGATTTGTAGATAAAATTTCAAACGTGGCAGTCGTACACAAACGTAGCATTTCTAAATCCTATGTGGATTTGTCTACATGGAGATTATGGGTCATTTTAGCCTAGGCTTTTAATAGTATTTTATAGATATAATAGCAATAGCAATTCCTATACTAATTGGAACAAGGTAAGTTATAATAGTTTCCTAATTGACCTCGTATTCTCTATATTCCACACTATAAATACCCTATTAAATCTGAGAAATTAATCACAAATTAAAGAGGAGGAGCTTTAGGAGACGGAAAGAAGAAGAATTAACAAAACTAATTAATCGACTCAAGGTAATATTTCAGACCATCTTATGTACACACTTTAGCATATTATAACTCGATAATTAGACCACCATAGGACTCGGGATTTGGACCTAGAGCAACCTTGGACTGCCAAGATTAAGACCTGACCTTATTTGACCGACGTGGACCTTGATAGGGTGGTTTTTGGGGTGGCTAAAGGTGGCTGGTCAGGAGGGTTATGCGGGTTTGGTCGTGGGGGATTGGAATGGGTAATTGAACCCTCTAATGACCGAGACTTGACCTGGGTAAGGTGGGATTATGACGGGGGTAGTTAGTCGACCATGGTGGTGGTGTTGGCGTGGCGGCAGGTGGCGGCTGGTGTTGGTGGTGGCGGTAAACAAGGAAAACAGGGGAGGTAGTCGTGTTCTGGGCAGGCGGTTTTCGGGGGGGTTTTGGTGGTTGCTGGTGGTCTGGTTTAGGGGGTTTTTGGGTGGTTCTTGTCGGAGACGGATAGGGGAGTTGAGTGTTGGTTATAGGTGGCAGCATAGGCGGTGTTAGGTGGTGTTTTGGGACGGGTTTTGTAGGTGTGTCAGAGGGATGTTGTTGGTGTCGGGTGGATTAGGGCGTGGGTTTATAGGTTGCTGGTGGTGGTTTGATGGGTGGTGAGTGGGTGTTTGGGAGGACGGTGGTGTAGGGAGAAGGTAGGCATGTCGGGTGGTGGCTGTGGTGGTGTGTGGTGTCGGTTTGGAGGGTGTTTATGGGGGGTGGTTGCACGCGGTTTACACGGTGTATAGGGTGGTGGTTGTTGTTTGGTATCTTGTGTGTCGGGTTTTAATTAAATAATTTGTCGGGTGACTCGAGTTAGTTTATAAACGGGTCTTTAATATCATAATAATTAAATAAATGAGTCAGTTTGAATAATTTATATAATATGAAGAATAAATAAATAAGTAAATAAAGTTAGTAATTATAATTGTGGTAATTGTTATTATTATATAGGTGACGGAAATTGTGAAGAGTTTATAATTGGATTTGTTCGCTTTAATTATTGGATTGTGTAATTGGAGTGCTTGCTTGCCAGGTAGGGATAATTCCTACTCAACTTTTACTCGATAATGTTTGTTGGATGAATTATCAGATGTGAAGTATATGTCATTGGTTTATATTGTGGTTATTGGTTATCTCATGTCATAATTATTGGATACCTCAGACTCGTTCTGAGATGATTACTATTGTTGTTGATCATGGCATTTGTGTTGGATACCTCAGTTTTATACTGGGATGATGGATACCTCAACTTCGGTTGGGATGGTGGATACCTCAAATTCGGTTGGGATGGTGGATACATCAACTTCGGTTGGAATGATGTAATGTGAGCACGTTGTTAAGGGAGGTGTGCTAAATAAAAGGATGGAGCACGTTGTCAGGGGGTTGTGCAATATAAAAAGGAATTGGATTGTTATCGTATGTTTCTGTTGTTAGTATTTATTCCTACTCAACCTCGCGGTTGACAGTGTATTCGTGAACACCTGCGGTGAACCGTTTTATGGGGAGCAGATTTGACAGGTACTAAAGATTAGCTGACTTGGGAGCATTGGGATGAGAGAAAAACTTGGAACCTTAGATGAAGTCTAGATCACATATATAGTTTTATCACTTATTTATTTTCCGCTGCGAGATGTATTTATTTTTATATTAAGTTTTAGTTGGTTAATTTGTAAAACATATGTAATCATTAAAGTTTTTATTTAAAGTACTTTGGTGAGTTGGACTTTGTTATCTACTACTTCGGAAAACCGAGATGGTAACAGTTCTATTTATTTGGGAATGTCTAGCTAAAGGCTCCTGAATAAATGGGGGTGTTACAAAGTGGTATCAGAGCAAAACGATCCACGGGCCTGACCAATGAATAATAAATGAACATATGATGTGTCTAATAAAATGAACCCGGGTAGAAACTGTTAGCTGCCCCCTTAAGGCTTGGGATGAGTAGGGCCCCTCATACCAAACTTCCGGCCCTTCCAGTTTTGAACCGGTAACCCTGAGAGAATACTTGAGATTGTGGCATAATTTAAAATGAATATTGTTTATTTTGCCTTGGAAGTTTTGTTGCCTTGCTTGCATGTTGTCTTTATTTGCGATTGCGGTTACGGGGACCTCACTTTGTCTTTACAGTGAAGGGATGTGACATGATTTATTTAAGCATTGTTATAAGCATGATGATATGGGGAAAGTATGTTGACATTTATGTGGAAGGAGTTAATATGATTAATATGTGAAGTGTTAAAGGAATTGCGTGAAATTGTGAAGAATGTGATTTTGGTTGATTTTTACTCTTGATTGTTTTAGCTGCCATTTACTTTCTGTTTACTATCCTTGTACGGAATTTTTATGTGTGATATCCTTGTGAGTTAGCTTTCATATGCCACTGGTCTCATGTTCAAACAATGTAAGGTTTAGGAGAAATAAATAGTTTAGTGGACAGTAGTTGAAATATTCTTGTACATTGATATTTCCGCGCCATGTTTTTGTAAAACTTACCATTTAAAAACTACCTAATGATTTGTAATGATTCCAACTCCACTGTTTAAAATATTCGTGTATGTTTCCAATTTGATAAGCCACGTTGTAAGAAAATATTTTGACAATTTATGGTGATTTTTACAATTTGACCTAAGTTTATGACAAGTTGCTGTAAAATTTCTGTTTCGACCAAGTTGTTTGTAAAATGCATTATAAATTGATCCTATGAGTTTTTGACTGGATTATTTTCTCATGGTTTATTAACTCTTTCTATTTTCTAAAAAGTACAGATTCTCAAGAAGTAATTGTGTTATTAGTTATTTATGATTTTCAGAAGTGGTGACATGTTTCCTTGGTCTTGAATAAATGAAAATTTTGTTTCTTGATATTTTTGAATTGTTTAGAGTAGGTTACCATGTCCAGTGATATGCGGAATGTGTTGCCCTAAGCCTATATATACATTTACAATAATTGCATCTATGTTTAAGTTAGATATCATTATTAAGAAAAGATTAACTAATTAATTATGCGTATTTTGTTATAGATTATTATTTATCTTGGTAATGTATTCGCCAGTAGCTAAAATAAGAAGTTGAAATTTAAACAAAAAAAAAAAGATTAGATCAAATATCCTATATGATGTGATTTTAGAAGTAAATCAAATATTTTGTATTCATTTAACCATTAATTCGTGTTGTAAATAATAATTGTTTATATTACAATGTGTGTTTTAATATTTGGTGGCGTTACAACAATGAATTGTTAGTTCCTATTGTTTGATATTCCGAACTTCGAGGACAAAGTTTTTTTTAGGGGGAAGGAATGTGATACTACGAGTGTTTTAAGTTATTATTGTGATACCTTGTTATAAGATTGGCATGATTGAAAATCGTAAAATACATAATTGTGTTGGATGATACTTAGTTATGAGAATGTCTATGAGTGTTGTGGTAGTAGTTGTGGGTGAACTTCGGGACGAAGTTCATTTTAAGGGGGAAGACTATAATACTCCGTATTTTAATAATAAATTGTGAAGGTAATTTATGTAATTTAATAATTGATTAAATGACATTTCTAATAATAAATACAAGTAAGACGTTAATTAAATAATAAATTAAGTATACAAGTCGGGAATTGGGTTTAGCTAATATAATATGGGCCGTGTGCTATTGTTTATTGGACCGAAACTTATTAAATCGGTATGAGTGTAATCGGGATTTATATCGGGAAATTAATAATAATATAATAAGAAAATAATAATATATAAAGGTAGTTATAATTATAATAATAATAATAATAATAATAATAATAATAATAATAATAATAATAATAATAAAGTTATGGCAATAATAAATTAGTAAATATTGTGTGGGGAAATCCTAGTTATGGTAAGATTAATACTATATGATAATAATAATATAATAGTTGTAGCAATTCCTATACTAATTGGAACACGGTAAGTTATAAATGTTTCCTAATTGACCCCGTATTCTCTATATTCCACACTATAAATACCGTATTAAATCTGAGAAATTAATCACAAATTAAAGAGGAGGAGCTTTAGGAGACGGAAATAAGAGGAATTAACAAAATCAATTAATCGACTTAAGGTAATATTTCAGACCTTCTTATGTATACACTTTAGCATATTATAACTCGATAATTAGACCACCATAGGACTCGGGATTTGGACTTTGAGCAACCTTAGACTGCCAAGATTAAGACCTGACTTTATTTGACCGACGTGGACCTTGATAGGGTGGTTTTTGGGGTGGCTAAAGGTGGCTGGTCAGGAGGGTTACGCGGGTTTGGTCGTGGGGGAATGGAATGAGTAATTGAACCCTCTAATGGCCGAGACTTGACCTGGGTAAGGTGGGGTTATGACGGGGGTAGTTAGTCGACCATGGTGGTGGTGTTGGCGTGGCGGCAGGTGGCGGCTGGTGTTGGTGGTGGCGGTAAACAAGGAAAACAGGAGAGGTAGTCGTGTTCTAGGCAAGCGGTTTTCGGAGGAGGGGGGGGGGGGTTTGGTGGTTGCTGGTGGTCTGGGTTATGGGGTTTTTGGTTGGTTCTTGTCGAGGGCGGATATGGGAGTTGAGTGGTGGTTGTAGGTAGCAGCATAGGCGGTGTTAGGTGGCGTTTTGGGACAGGTTTTGTAGGTGTGTCAGAGAGATGTTGTTGGTGTCGGGTGGATTAGGGCGTGGGTTTATAGGTTGCTGCTGGTGGTTTGATGGGTGGTAAGTGGGTGTTTGGGAGGACGGTTATGTAGGGAGAAGGTAGGCATGTCGGGTGGTGGCTAAGGTGGTGTGTGGTGTCGGTTTGGAGGGTGTTTATGGGGGGTGCATGGTTGCACGCGGTTTACACGGTGTATAGGGTGGTGTTTGTTGTTTGGTATCTTGAGTGTCGGGTTTTAATTAAATAATTTGTCGGGTGACTCGGGTTAGTTTATAAACGGGTCTTTAATATCGTAATAATAAATAAATGAGTCGGTTTGAATAATTTATATAATAAGAAGAATAAATAAATAAGTAAATAAAGTTAGTAATTATAATTGTGGTAATTGTTATTATTATATAGGTGACGGAAATTGTGAAGAGTTTATAATTGGATTTGTTCGCTTTAATTATTTGATTGCGAAATTGGAGTGCTTGCTTGCCAGGTAGGAATAAATCCTACTCAACTTTTACTCGATAATGTTTGTTGGATGAATTATCAGATGTTAAGCATATGTCATTGGTTTATATTGTGGTTATTAGTTATCTCATGTCGTAATTATTGGATACCTCAGACTCGTTCTGAGATGATTACTATTGTTTTTGATCATGGCATTTGTGTTGGATACCTCGGTTTTATACTGGGATAATGGATACCTCAACTTCGGTTGGGATGGTGGATACCTCAAATTCGGTTGGGATGGTGGATACATCAACTTCGATTGGAATGATGTAATGTGAGCACGTTGTTAAGGGAGGTGTGCTAAGTAAAAGGATGGAGCACGTTATCAGGGGGTTGTGCAATATAAAAAGGAATTGGATTGTTATCGTATGTTTCTGTTGTTAGTATTTATTCCTACTCAACCTCGCGGTTGACAGTGTATTCGTGAACACCTGCGGTGAACCGTTTTATGGGGAGCAGATTTGACAGGTACTAAAGATTAGCTGACTTGGGAGCATTGGGATGTGAGCCAAACTTGGAACCTTAGATGAAGTCTAGATCACATATATAGTTATATCACTTATTTAGTTTCCGTTGCGAGATGTATTTATTTTTATATTAAGTTTTAGTTGGTTAATTTGTAAAACATATGTAATCATTAAAGTTTTTATTTAAAGTACTTTGGTGAGTTGGACTTTGTTATCTACTACCTCGGGAAACCGAGATGGTAACAGTCCTATTTATTTGAGAATGTCTAGCTAAAGGCTCCTGAATAAATGGAGGTGTTACAAAGTGGTATCAGAGCAAAACGATCCTCAGGCCTAACCAATGAATAATAAATGAACATAGGATGTGTCTAATAAAATGAACTCGGGTAGAAACTGTTAGGTGCCTCCTTAAGGCTTGGGATGAGTAGGGCCCCTCAAACCAAACTTCCGGCCCTTCCAGTTTTGAACCGGTAACCCTGAGAGAATACTTGAGAGTGTGGCGTAATTTAAAATGAATGTTGTTTATTTTGCCTTGGAAGTTTTGTTGCCTTGCTTGCATGTTGTCTTTATTTGCGATTGCGGTTACGGGGACCTTACTTTGTCTTTACAGTGAAGGGATATGACATGATTTATTTAAGCATTGTTATAAGAATGATGATATGGGAAAAGTATGTTGGCATGTATGTGGAAGGGGTTAATATGATTAATATGTGAAGTGTTAAAGGAATTGCGTGAAATTGTGAAGAATGTGATTTTGGTTGATTTCTCGAAATTTTACTCTTGATTGTTTTGGCTGTCATTTACTTTCTGTTTACTATCCGTGTACGGAAGTTTTATGTGTGATATCATTGTGAGTTAGCTTTCATATGCCACTGGTCTCATTGTTCAAATAATATACGGTTTAGGAGAAATAAATATTTTAGTGGACAGTAGTCGAAATATTCCTGTACAGTGATATTTCCGCGTCATGTTTTTGTAAAACTTACCATTTAAAAACTACATAATGATTTGTTATGATTCCAACTCCACTATTTAAAATATTTGTTTATGTTTCCAATTTGATAAGCCACGTTGTAAGGAAATATTTTGATAATTTATGGTGATTTTTACAAATTGACCTAAGTTTATGACAAGTTGCTGTAAAATTTCTGTTTCGACCAAGTTGTTTGTAAAATGCATTATAAATTGATCCTATGAGTTTTTGACTTGATTCTTTTTCTCATGGTTTATTAACTCGCTCTATTTTCTATAAAGTAAATATTCTCAAGAAGTAATTGTGTTATTAGTTATTTATGATTTTCAGAAGTGGTGACATGTTTCCTTGGTCTTGAATAAATGAAAATTTTGTTTCTTGATATTTTTGAATCTTGTGGAGTACGTTACCATGTCCAGTTATATGCGAAATGTGTTGCCCTAAGCCTATATATACGTTTATAATAATTGCATCCATGTTTAAGTTAGATATCATTATTAAGAAAAGATTAACTAATTAATTATGCGTATTTTGTTATAGGTTATTATTTATCTTGGTAATGTATTCGCCAGTAGCTTAAATAAGAAGTTGAAATTTTTTTAAAAAAAAAAAAAGATTAGATCAAATATCCTATATGATGTGATTTTGGAAATAAATCAAATATTTTGTATTCATTTAACCATTAATTCGTGTTGGAAATAATAATTGTTTATATTATAATGAGTGTTTTAATATTTGGTGGCGTTACAACAATGAATTGTTAGTTCCTATTGTTTGATATTCCGAACTTCGAGGACGAAGTTTATTTTTAGGGGGAAGGAATGTGATACTACGAGTGTTTTAAGTTATTATTGTGATACCTTGTTATAAGATTGACATGATTGAAAATCGTAAAATACATAATTGTGTTGGATGATACTTAGTTATGAGAATGTCTATGAGTGTTGTGGTAGTAGTTGTGGGCGAACTTCGGGACGAAGTTCATTTTTAGGGGGGAAGACTGTAATACTCCGTATTTTAATAATAAATTGTGAAGGTAATTTATGTAATTTAATAATTGATTAAATGACATTTCTAATAATAAATACAAGTAAGACGTTAATTAAATAATAAATTAAGTATACAAGTCGGGAATTGGGTTTAGCTAATATAATATGGGCCGTGTGCTATTGTTTATTGGACCGAAACTTATTAAATCGGTATGAGTGTAATCGGGATTTATATCGGGAAATTAATAATAATATAATAAGGAAATAATAATATATAAAGGTAGTTATAATTATAATAATAATAATAAAGTTATGGCAATAATAAATTAGTAAATATTGTGTGGGGAAATCCTAGTTATGGTAAGATTAATAGTATATGATAATAATAATAATAATAATAATAATAATAATAATAATAATAATAATAATAATAATAATAATAATAATAATAATAATAATAATAATAATATAATAGTAATAGGAATTCCTATACTAATTGGAACAAGGTAAGTTATAATAGTTTCCTAATTGACCTCGTATTCTCTATATACCACACTATAAATACCCTATTAAATCTGAGAAATTAATCACAAATTAAAGAGGAGGAGCTTTCGGAGACGGAAAGAAGAAGAATTAACAAAATCAATAAATCGACTCAAGGTAATATTTCAGACCATCTTATGTATACACTTTAGTATATTATAACTCGATAATTAGACCACCATAGGACTCGGGATTTGGACCTAGAACAACCTTGGACTGCCAAGATTAAGACCTGACCTTATTTGACTGACGTGGACCTTGATAGGGTGGTTTTTGGGGTGGGTAAAGGTGGATGGTCAGGAGGGTTATGCGGGTTTGGTCGTGGGGGATTGGAATGGGTAATTGAACCCTATAATGACCGAGACTTAACCCGGTTATGGTGGGGTTATGACGGGGGTAGTTAGTCGACCATGGTGGTCGTGTTGGCGTGGCGGCAGGTGGCGGCTGGTGTTGGTGGTGGCGGTAAACATGGAAAACAGGGGAGGTAGTCGTGTTCTGGGCAGGCAGTTTTCGGGGGGGTTTTGGTGGTTGCTGGTGGTCTGGGTTAGGGTGTTTTTAGGTGGTTCTTTTCGAGGGCGGATAGGGGAGTTGAGTGGTGGTTGTAGGTGGCAGCATAGGCGGTGTTAGGTGGCATTTTGGGACGGGTTTTGTAGGTGTGTCAGAGGGATGTTGTTGGTGTCGGGTGGATTAGGGCGTGGGTTTATAGGTTGCTGGTGGTGAGTGGGTGTTTGGGAAGACGGTGGTGTAGAGAGAAGGTAGGCATATCGGGTGGTGGCTGTGGTGGTGTGTGGTGTCGGTTTGGAGGGTGTTTATGGGGGGTGGTTGCACGCGGTTTACACGGTGTATAGGGTGGTGTTTGTTGTTTGGTATCTTGTGTGTCGGGTTTTAATTAAATAATTTGTCGGGTGACTCGGGTTAGTTTATAAACGGGTCTTTAATATCGTAATAATTAAATAAATGAGCCGGTTTGAATATAAATAAATATGTAAATAAAGTTAGTAATTATAATTGCGTTCCTTCTCAAAGTAGAAATCTTATGAAAATACTAATGTATGATGTTATAAATAATGTCATTTAAAAAGTTAGAAAATAAAAGTTATTATCTTATTACCAAATTGGGTAATCCAATTTAAATACTAATCTATTATTTAAAATGATAAAACAATTTTATTCAAATACTTCTTATAAAACAGGCTTTTAACACATTCTGGAATTATATGAAAAATAACCATAATACCCTTCTCCATAAATTAACTTCAAAACCATTATTTACTCAGTTTAACCAAAACAGTGTTTTATTTTTATAAAAATCGAGTTTAACTTTGATACTCATGAAATTTAACGTGGTCACTACTAATAACAACACTGACATGCCTGTAAAATTTCGTAAAACGATATGTTTATTTGGCATTTTAACCGAATTAAAAACTAAATTGACAATAAAACCGAAAAACACCAATTTATTTAATAAAAATAGCTTTTGACCAAATAGGTCCCAAAGAAAACTTGTAACATTCTGGAATGACATAAAAAGACCAGAAATAACATTTCCAGAAACCAAAACTCACGAAATCCATTTATTATAAATACATCTCTAAAAACGCCAGATTTGTATTTCAATTATTAGAATTATAAATCGGCCCAAAACAGCTCATATAAAAATTTGTATCATTCTTAAATTCATTATTTGAGCCATTTAAATAAGCCAAGAAAATTAAAACTTCCAAAAACTAACTATTAAAAATCAAATATCAATTCTGCCCAAACAAAGATTAAATACTTTTAATTATAAATTAAACCTATAAACTGGATATTAAAATTTCTTAAATATCAACATATATCATAGGACTGAAAATAATCAATCTCACGAAATTATTTCATTATTTAATAATTAATAAATCAAAATTGGTTAAAACTCATTATTATGACCAAAAGACGATTTATTTTAATTAAAACAACAAACCAGCGTTTTTATACTTGAAATTTTATACGATCATCCTTTAATATTCAGAGATTTATCATAAGTTTTATACACCATAAAAACGAATTTTGCATAAATAACAAATTAAACATTAAAAAGTGCATAATCAGACAACTACTCGTAAAACTGATGAAACATCGAGTCACGCCCTTAAGAGTTACCTCTTATTCGCGTTCCAAATCGATGAAATACTCTTCCTCGTACGGATCTTGACGATAGCCTCCAAAAACAAACATTCATATATGATTAAATCATATACTAATTAAATAAAAACCAAAACTAAATATACGACAACGATTAAGGACGATAATTACCCTTAGAATATGGATGAACGGATAATGAAAGAAGATCGCTCTTAATAAAGAAGCAAGAAGGTAAGCACGTACGTAGAATTATTTGTAAATGTAAATAAAGAAGCAAGAAGGCAAGCACGTACATAGAATTATAAAATTAACAGCCGAAGGAGAGAAATGAGGGTGATGATTGAACAAACACACGGAAGTATTTCTCCTTATTTTTTTTGTGAAAATGGAATAAGAATGTATGTAGACAAAGGTTTTTTTTTTGGTACGAATGAGGGGTAAAGCCCCGAAATCTAATTATTAGCTATTACACGGGGAATAGAGACACAAAAAATGTCCTCCCGAACGATGGGGCGAAGCCCCTGACTCGGAGTATCCAAATAATTAACAATAGTACTCGAATAAACTCCTTGATTGGCCAAATAATATGCAGCCCTATTCGCTTCTCTATACGTATGCTCAAGCTTGACTACCCAACCGTCTTCATTCATCAAGTCATGACAGCGCCTGGTGATGAACTTAAGGCTATTGCTTACGAGTTGTTTCTCGTTAATAATATAAACACACGGACGATTATCCATATGAATTAGGAGCCTAGTAACTCGCATCGATCTCGCCTTCTCTAGACCCTCTGGAAGAGCGAGGAACTCAGCTTTCATGGAGGTAAAGCTACCAGACGAAAAGTAGAAAGCGGAAATAAAGTTACCCGTCTCGTCGCGGAAAATTCCTCCTCCTCCTGCCGGACCAGGATTACCCTTCGACGCACCATCTGCATTTAGTAAAATCCAATTATGTGGAGGTGGGAGCTAGCGGATGTACACTTCTTTACTCACCGGTTGAGAGTTAGGGATAAAGATATCAAAACGGTCGAAGGCTTTTTTCGTAGCATCAAACTGCTGATGAAGGAAAACTTTAGGATTCGTTGGATTTTCTGCCTCACGCCCAAACACGATATTATTACGCCATTTCCATAGCCACCAACACGTTATGGCGAAAAAGATCGGCCAGTTTGGTTCCGACGTCGCTACTCCGTTACTTGCACACTTAGTAATCCACTCGGGGAAAGACGAATTATAGAATGTGGGATTAGAGCTATCTATACCGAGTAGACTCCATACCTGTCGTGAAATTTCACAATGACGGAGAAGATGATCAGTTGTTTCCTCGTCTTCTTCGCATCGTGGGCACAGGGGATTATCCCCCATATTTTGTTTAACTCTATTAACATTCACCATTATTCTCTCATGACCTGCTAACCATAGGAACATACGGACTCGTTGTTGTATAGGCAAAAGCCAGATAGTGCGCCAAATTATTGGTTCTATTTCATCCGTTGTATTCTCGCTTTGCAAGAAACCGAGGGCTAATTTTATCGAAAACTTGCCTGTTGAAGTACCAATCCCGTAGAGGGAGTCCTCCATATCAGGGTCTTCAATGAGAGAAATGGATGCAATCTTCTGGAGAATAGTTTGCGGTAGTAGGTCGGAGAAAAGTTCCCATTTCCACCCTGAATTGACACACCACATATCACCCACTGAAGCACTCAAGATGGCCTCTGGGATTAGAGCATTATTATGATCGGATAGGCAGACCCCATCAACCCATGCGTGGTCCCAAAACAGAGTGCATCGGCCATTTCCTACCGTCGTGGCAGTTCCTCGCGCTATAGTTTTAGCTTGCGACGATATACCCGCCCACACATTGGATATACTTCTCTTGGATTGAAAAATATTGATATCGCAAGGATTGTTTCAATACTTAGCTCGAAGAACCCGAGACCAAAGGCTCATTAGTTCAGATAAAACTCTCCAACCTAACTTTGTTAAGAATGCTGCATTAGCTTGCCTTGCCGATAGAATGCCAATTACTCCAAGCGATTTAGGTTTTTGGACATTTTCCCACGAAATAAGATGGACCGAATTCTTTTCCTCATTACCTCCTCATAGAAAGCGACGAGATTTTCTGTCGATAGAGTCACAGACTGATCTTGGGATTTTGGTCGATTGCATACTATAATTGGCTATGGTAGTCAGGGTGGATTGAACAAGAGTTGCTCTCCCGGCTAGAGATAGTCGTTTAGTCGACCACCCTGCTAACCTCTTATTGATCTTGTCTTCTAAATGAGCAAAGGTTTGCCTAGTAACACGACCATTAATAGTAGGCATCCCGAGATACTTTCCTAGGTCATCCGTTTCTTCGAACCCCAAGGCCTCACACACCTCGGTTCTGGTGCTAATGTCCGTGTTATTAGAAAAGAAAACCCGAGACTTAGGAACACTAACCTTTTCACCATAAGCTTTACAAAAATTATTGATAACAAAATTGATTACTAGAGCTTGTTCTACTGATGCCTCCCCGAATATAACCATGTCGTCCGCGAAGAAGAGATTAGTGAGCATAGTTCCATCTCGACATAAAATAATTGGCTTCCAATTATGATTGCGAACCTCTAAATTGATAGCTTGTTTTAATTTTTCTAAGCACATGACAAAAAGGTAAGAGGACAAGGGGTCCCCTTGACGGAGACCGCGTGAAGGTATAAACTGAGTTGTTGGCTCGCCGTTCCACAAAATCCGCATACGAGGTGACTGAACGCACTCAATAATAACATCAATAAGAAGGAGCAGGAAGCTCATGTCGCTTAGAGTAGCATAAATAAAACTCCATCGAAGACGGTCATAAGCTTTTTCAAGGTCGATTTTAGTAGCCATGATGCCGGTTTTCCCTTTTCTTTTTGCGCATAGAGTGTATAGCTTCTTGAAACACGACTATATTATCAGTAATTTGACATCCCGGAACAAACCTGCTTTGCGTCTCAGAGATAACGTGGGGTAGCACCTTCTTAATTCGGTTTGCAAGGGTTTTGCTGATAATTTTATAGGCTACATTACACAAACTTATAGGGCGGAATTGAGTAATCGATTCTGGAGTATTTACCTTGGGAATAAGAACAAGGTGGGTATCTTTTAACCCTTCCGGTAGCCCCTTCCCCTCAAGTGCGTTAATAACCATGTCACATAGAGAAGGAGCGATAAGAGACCAATTCTTCTGATAAAACAAGGCTTGGAAACCCTCCGGACCTGGAGCCTTAAGCGAACCCATATGATTAATAACTTGTTCAATTTCCGCTATATAAAACGGTCTTGTTAGTCACTCCCAATCCTCATTATTAAAG
Organism: Silene latifolia; assembly: GCF_048544455.1. Classification (NCBI taxonomy): domain Eukaryota; kingdom Viridiplantae; phylum Streptophyta; class Magnoliopsida; order Caryophyllales; family Caryophyllaceae; genus Silene; species Silene latifolia. Next base: position 90,785,267 of record NC_133537.1, on the reverse strand, counting down.
TCTTGAAATAAATCCCAAGGAATATTATCTAGCTCACTCGAAGAATTATCATCCTTATATAAATTTTTAAAATACTCGACCACAGTGTTCTTAATCTCCGCCGTATCATCAAGCCAATGCCCTTCATTATTTTTTAGCGAAGTGATCTTGTTACGCCAACGACGAATAAGCGTACTGACATGGAAGTAAGAAGTGTTACGGTCTCCATCCTTAATAAACTCCAATCTCGACTTTTGATACCATAAAAGTTCTTCCTGAGCAAGAACTTCATTTAGTTTTTACGTAATTTCGCTTCTAGTTTGATTAGATGACTCTGTCTTCCCATCGAGAGCTCTCGTTGACAGCCACCTATTCTTGCCATTAGCGATCTTTTCCTCTTAAATATGTCGCCAAACACTTCTGAGTTCCAATCTTGGAGCCTCCTCGACAAAGACTCTAACCGTGTTGGAAAAACGCCGTATGTTGGCCAATTAGACTCAATGAAGTCTTTGAATCTCTCATGGGTAAGCCAGCACGCTTGAAAGCGGAAAGGCCTGTTGACGGCATTAAGAGGAGCGAAACCATTTGGTGATATAAGAAGAGGGCAATGGTCAGATTGAACTGCTGGGAGGTGATTGACCATTACATCTTCGAATAACGTTCCCCACTCCGCATTACAGAGAGCCCTATCCAATCTCGCACTTTTCCGAGTTTCCTCGGTGTTACCCCTTGCCCAAGTATGAGAGGCTCCAGTGAAAGCTAATTCAATAAACTCGCAATTTTCGATCCAATTATTAAAATTCTGACATCGTCTTGCCATATTCGCATCACCCCCATGCCTTTCACTAAGAGAACTAGTCTCATTAATGTCGCCAGCGATAAGCCAAGGTCTATTATTATTTCGTGCAAAAGCTTCCAGTTCGTTCCACAACTCTTGACGATTGTTAGGGTCCGGGCTTGCATAGTTTGCTGAAAAAAACCAGGGGAATTCACCATTTCGAGCAATTTCTATAGTGATATACTGCGGGTGCTCTCTAACCGGATTCACTGTGACAACTCCAGTTTTCCAATATAGCCATATGCTACCACTAAACCCAACTGCATTTACCCGAGAGTACCCATTATAACCGAGGATGTTACCTAGTTTGATTGCATGATCTCCTCCCATATGAGTCTCGACGAGAGATAACACAGAGGGTTTATAAACACGAACTACTTCCTTTATAACATTGATTTTGTTCTTATGTCTGGTGCCTTGAACATTCCATACCATAAACATGATATGGGGTAGGTTAGGAGTCAAATTTGGTATTCTTGTACTCATTAAATCAGGTAAATAATTTAGAGATAATAGATAGGCTCTACTTACAAGCTTTAGGACACTATCAATACTCCAAGGTATCGACAATTCCATCGTTAGATTCGAGGGGTTGTTCTCCGCTAACTCGATTCTCACATCCATGATTGGATACTCCGATATCATTATTCCCAGGTAAGGAGCTGCCATCTCCGGCCAAGTGGAGATCGCCACTTTTTGAGTTGCGGGATGACCTCGATCTGGGGGTTCTGAGGGAGGCATCAAGGTTGAGGGAGGGGGTGGTCGAGATAAGAGAAGTGTGGGTGTCGGTTCATTGGTATGGACTGACTCAGATTCTAAGGATGAATTCTTAAGAATGGACGATGAAGCTGGAGCATTATTTGATGTAAGCGTGGTGATGGGAAGTTTTGTGATGGCTGGGATATTAGTAATATCTTTTAGAATATTAGAGGAATCTTTAGGAATATTTTGGCTAGTAGATTTTTTAGTAAGAATGGAAATAGATTGATTTTGGATATCTTTCTTATTATACCTATTAATATTTCTATTAGAAAAAGAATTTGAGAGAAGTTTATTGGTTTGCTTATTTAAGGAAACAATTCTTTGATTGATAATTTTATTTGATCCATGATTTTGTGGAGGTATAATACCAGAATTTGGAGCATTAATAGGGGCTTGACTTGGATTTTGCGGGATTATAGAATCTTCAGGATTGACTTCGAGAATACCAAATCTTGACCCCGAGGATTTCGATGATTGACCAAAATTGAATATTGTGTTTTCATTACCCGGACCTAAGGCTTGCTTAACGGAGGTGATCGGTTTTCTCCGAGGTGGTTTCTTGACAACCAACCATTCCCTGAAATCCGCACTTTCTTCTGGTCGAAGGCCTGCTTCTAAGGAGTTAGCCTTTATTCCTGCGTTGGCATCAAAATGGTTATCACTTTGATCATCTACTTCCATAATAACTTTTGAGGACTCATCTTTCTTGCATTGTTCTGTTGTATGGCCTGTTTTACCACATTTAAAGCAAATCATCTTTAAACCTTCATATTGGATACCATATACTTTGCCATTAAGCCTGAACTTCGACAATAAAGGTTTAGAAATATCGACCTCAACACTTAACCGGGTAAATTGGTCTATTTGAGCAGTAGTCGTGTTGTTGTCGATGCGTATCACTTCCCCTATCTTTGATCCGATTTTCTTTAAAAAAGTAGAGTTAAAGTATTCAACTGGCAAATTCGGGATGCGAACCCACGCTGTGAGCTTTGTTATGTTGTCTTCCGTAGGAACGAAATTAGGCACCCATTTCCTGATGGTGAGGTAGTGGTCATCGATCATCCATAGACCCTGGGTCATTACAAAATCATAGTCTTGCTTTGATGAAAATCGTACAATGTAGTATGAATTCGTGAGATCAGTTAAAGTCAGTTTGCCTTTAATCGACGATTTTGCTTGTAACTTTCTCATTAGCGATAAATAGCCAATATATTTGTCAAACATCTTTATGATGAGTGAATGACGCCACGGTTTATAGATGATCGCTTTTTCCTTTTTGGTCAGGCATATCCTAGGGCACATAACATCTTCCTCATCTCCCTCTTCTTCTGCATCATCCTCTGAATCCAGATCGATATCATCGAGAGACAGATCATTCAAGGGATTGGCACCATCATCAAATCCTTGTATCATCGACTTGTAAGAAGACGCTGTAATCCCTATTGTCTCGCTAGAATTGGGTATGAGAATGGTGGGATTTGGTACACTTGTAATTGGGGCGATTGAATTCTGGGCATTGAACGAATCGATATGCATAGTTTTCCTTTTGGAATTTTTTGGGAGAGGAGGGAATGATGAAACAGGGCTAAGAACTAGGACAGAGTTAGTGGGCGTTGGGGGGTTGGTCTCCGGTGGGAGACCATTGTTTGGTTCAAGCATTCAAAAAAAATGGAGAATTTTTATCTCTCTAGAATTTTTATCTCTGTAGCTGGATATGCCTTTATGTATGTAGACAAAGTAAAGAGTGTTTAATAGGAAATGAAATAAGAAATGAGAGTATAAAATCTCCTTATTTATCTTATACAAAATCAGTTAAGGTAAGGGTTAACACCCAAATTATCTTTTCCTTTTCTTGTTAAACAATTAAAGTTAAATGAATATAAATATCTTATAATTTGATAAACAAAGATAACCAAACAATTTATTTTATTTATCAAAATACACGGTCCAAATAAGCAGAAAATTGGTCCTTATAAATTTTCCCATTTTACAAAAATGTCACTTCAATAAAAAGTCGGTCCGAGAAGAAATCGGACTGAAATAAGATTTCAAACGGCATCAGTTAACGATTTGTACCAAACCGGTAAATATAAGTATTAAAATTTACATCTTATAAACATAAATTAAATAAGTGAGATTAGAAAATTACGGGTGTTACAGAGAGTGGAAAATTAGCTTATTAATAATCATTTTTAGCTTCTAATCTCAGCCCTCCATCTCCCTCATCCAATGGTCCTCAAGAGGACTCATGGACTCACACTTAGAAGGTGGACTTACATGATCCCATTACTATATATATATATATATATATATATATATATATATATATATATATATATATATATATATCAATATTATATATTAATTCCAGAAACCAAGGGACTTCCATGTAATTAAATAAATCTGTAACACCCCGCGCTTTCCTCATATTTTAAATAAACTTTTAAGTAATTTTTATTAAATAATTATTATTTAAAGCTTATTTTCATAAACTATCGTCATAGTCGTATAACGGTAATAATAGTGTAGATTATAATCATATTATTCTCCGTCTTGAGTTATAGTAGGCTTGAGACGAAAATTCTAGTGGAAACCGACTAATTTTGAGTTATTGAGCTTATCTTGACTCATGGGTCTTTTCCTTCTCTTTTCTCTACACAAAACCCCAACTAAACCCTCACAACTTCATCTTCCTCGCCTCTAATTTCTGAAATTTCCCCAACAAACACATCACCATTGTTGAACCTTCTCTTACTAACCCTAAAATCACCATATCTCACTCAATTCTTCACCAATCTCGTTCCTTTTCGCGCCATTCTCTTCCTTTTCTCATTTCCTTTCTTTCTAAGTAAGAAAGTCACCATCTTCTCTCTTATTTCAGAATTTTCATGTTACAAGAACATGGGTTCTTGACTTAATGTCTTTGTTTTTGTGTTTAGGGGAGAATTTGGACAACCCGGAGGAGGATAGCTACATCATTGACGAATCTTTAGAAGATTGAAGTGCAAAAAGGTAACGGTGATGGGTTAATCGACTTTTATGTTAAAATTGCGTGGTTTTATGTAGTAATAATCCCTTATGAATGCTGAAAGTTGTATCTTTCATGATTTGTGCTAATTTGGATGTTGAATGTCATGCTTGTTTGCAAATTCTCACATGTTTGAGTGAAAATCTCATGCCTTATCTTTTAAATCCGAAATTGCCAATTACATGCTCAAATATGTTGTTTTTCCGAGTTAGAATCATGCTAGGATACGTAAACATTGATGGGAAACGATTTTTGGTTGGTTTCAAATGGTTTGAAAGTCGATTTAAGTCAATCCCGTGTAAGTGTATTCCCAGCCGGTGGGCCGGCAGCCGGTCCACCAACCGGCTAGGAGGTTCCGTATGTTTTTGACGCTGTTTGGTAAGCCCGTATTCCCAGCCGGTGGGCCGGCAGCCGGTCCACCAACCGGCTGGGAGTTCTATGCAAGTATTATGGAATTTTTATGTTGGCCGTATTCCTAGCCGGTGGGCCGGCAGCCGGTCCACCAACCGGCTGGGAAGTCCCTGTAAGATTTTGTGACTTTTATATTTTGGCTAGTACTCCTAGCCGGTGGGCCGACAGCCGGTCCACCAACCGGCTGGGAGGGCACTGTAAGTTTCCATTGATTTTTAATTTTGGTGTGTTGCCCCAGCCGGTGGCCCGGCGGCCGGTACTCCTCCCGGCTGGGAGTTCCCTGTTTGCTCCTTTTTACTTGTGACTTCCAATAATAATTGAGTTATGCATGTATCTTTTTCCCCATCGATTATTGGTTACTTTAAGATTTATTCATGTTGTGATCATGCAAATTATTGTGGTTCTCGTTTGGACCCAGGTGTGACGATTTACATTGTGTGACGACTTGACACTCCTTAATACCCTTTCGGACCATTGGTTACGGTTAGGTGCCATGTTTCCGGATTGGGCTAGTTATCCTTCCGCCTCTTCGGTTCGTGGGTCACGGTTAGGTGACAAAGTTCCGATTTGGGGTTACTCGACTTTTCGGTCACGGTTAGGTGTACCATGTTTCGAGTCTTGGATGCGGATGGGTCACCGCATGTCGAATCGGGTGTCGTCCATCCCGAGAGTCTGGCCAGGTTTAGACTAGGACCGTATTATGATCGTCGTCCTACCAGGAGGTTGGAGTCTACGTTGGGAGTCTTGTTTGTCCATACTTTGTAATTTGTCTTACATTTGAGTCGAGTCAGTATTTGACCGTTCGACCTAATTATTCTTCTCTCATTTGTGCATAACTACTCTTATTGCATTTCGTCTAATAATCATGATTCTCTTGTCACCATAAGTATTTATTCTTATGCTTGTTTGCTTAATTAAATTCCTAATTACTTGTATTTTGACATATTGTGGCTGGGAGGACCCTGAGTTACTCCCCACTGACTGTGGCTTTCATATTTATTATGAATGATAGGTTGGTGATGAAGCATAAGTGGGGAAGACCGTGTGAGCTAGCGAGTTCTTACCTTGGACCTTATTTAGTCATCACTTGATAGACTCACCCGCTTTTGAACTTATGTTAATTCGTGGGATATCTTTTCCCCAATAATTAGACTTGTGTTGTAAACTTAAACTTAACTATCTAAACTTATTTATCGTGTTGGTGATGTCTCGCGTTGGACTTCATTAGAGACCTTAAAAGTTTTAAAAATCTCGTGTTTCCGCCACGATTTACTAGTTACATTTAGTTTCCTCAACGAGGGGTGTCACAGTTGGTATCAGAGCATATATTGCTCCCGACGCACACACGTGTACCCCAACTTAAATTTCAACTTGACCTTGAATAATGAATGAGAGATGGGTAGAATTAAGGACCTAAGTTGGTAGCCTTTTTGTGTATGATTTATGACAGGTTCTAACTTGTTTGCTCTTGTGCGAAAAGATGGTACGACCAACTAATGTGGAAAATTCTATCATGCAAGCCCTCACTCAAGTGCTTGCTAATCAACAAAATGCTCAACCCGCTCCCCCTACTCATGAAGCCAACCGTCAAGGAAGTTATGCTTGGATTGCAAGTCAACTAGCAAGGAACAAGGCTAGGATCTATGGTGGTGAAGTGGATCCCGTCGCTCTCTCGGAGTGATTTCGTGATATGGAGAAGAATTTATCTCTCTTTGATGCCCGAGAGGAGGACAAGGTGAGGTTAGCCTCTCACTTTCTCGTGAAGGAAGCCGATAGGTGGTGGACTTTGACCGGTCCTACTGCTACTCAAGACCCCAACTTTGATTGGAACCGCTTCAAGTCACTTGTGGAGACTCGCTTTTACCCTAAGGAGCTCAAACAACAAAGATTGAAGGAGTTGATGGACTTCAAGCAAGGGAAGCTATCAATTCAAGCCTACACCGACAAGTTTAATGAACTTGCTCATTATGCCTCCAAGTTCGTGAAAGATGGAGAGGATCGTGTCTACTTCTACAAGAACAAGTTGAATCCTAAAGTGGAAAGCATGGTGAGAAGTAACTCAACTACCTTTGTGGAAGTCTATGATGATGCCATTTGGGTCGAAAGCTCTTTGAAGGCCATTGAAGAAGAATCCAAGCCCCACTCCTCTTCTCATTCTTACCGTTCTAACTTTCATGGCAAGAGACCATTTGTACCTTCTACTTCCAACTATGCAATAAGAGGAGGTTTGTGCCAAGAATGCAAGACCATGGAGGACAAGGACCAAGAGTTCAAGAACCTAGAGGTCAAGCTCCCACATCAACTAATGAACTTGAGAAGGACCGTAAGTGCTACCATTGTAGACAAGCTCTACACCCCGGAGTTGGATGCTATGGCAAGCCCTTGACTTGCTTTCATTGTAAGAAGCCCGGACATCGTGTTGCCGATTGCCCCGAGAAGAAGAATGTTCCTACTCCAAATGATAGGCCAAGAGGAACCATCTTTGTCATGAGTCGAGCTGAAGCCGCCGCTCATCCCGATATCATCACGGGTATGTTCTCAATTTTTTATCAACCTTGCCTTATTCTATTTGATACCGGCGCATCTTTATCCTTTATATCTTCCAAGTTTTCGGAAAAATTAGCCCTTGAACCTATTCCTAGTGAGGAAACTCCTATATCTTTACCTTCCGGAGAAATGTTCTCCTGTTCCCTTTCTTTCTCCGACATTCCTATCTCTATTTCGGGAACCTTATTCCCCGCTAACCTACCTCGTTTTCCCCTTGAGGAATTCGATGTAATTTTGGGTATGGATTGGTTGTCAAAGTATCATGCAAGATTCGAGTGTAGAGACCAAAAGATTCACCTCAAGAGTCCGCTAGGCACTCGTGTGTCCTACAGAGGAGTCCGTTCCCAAGAAGGTGTGAAATTCATCTCCGCTTTGAAGTTGATGAGTATGAGGAGGAAAGGTTACCAAATCTTTCTTTGTGTGGTGACTTCTACCTCCCCTTCCTTACCAAAGATCGTAGAAGTGCCCGTGGTTTGTGAGTTCGCCGATGTCTTTCCTGAAGAATTGCCCAGAATTCCTCTCGAGCGTGACGTTGAGTTTTCTATCGACCTTGTACCCGGAACCGGTCCGATTGCTAAAGCTCCGTACCGTATGGCGCCAACCGAGTTGAAGGAGTTGAGAAAGCAACTTGATGAGATGATTGAGAAAGGATTCATTAGACCTAGTGCCTCACCTTGGGGTGCTCCCGTTCTCTTTGTGAAGAACAAAGATGGATCCCTGAGACTTTGCATTGACTATCGTGAGCTAAACCGTGTTACCATCAAGAACATGTATCCTCTACCAAGAATTGAAGATTTGTTTGATCAACTCAAAGGTGCTTCTACTTTCTCCAAGATTGATTTGAGATCCGGTTACCATCAAATTCCCGTTCGTGAGTCCGATATCCCTAAGACCGCCTTTAGCACAAGGTTTGGACACTTTGAGTTTAAGGTGATGCTCTTTGGTTTAACCAATGCCCCTTCTATCTTCATGGATCAAATGAACCGGACCTTCAGTGAGTTCTTAGACAAGTGTGTTGTGGTCTTCATTGACGATATCCTCATCTATTCCAAGTCCGAAGAAGAGCATGCCGATCACCTTCGTATCATTTTGGAGATCCTCCGTCGCCAAAAGTAGTTTGCCAAATTCTCCAAGTGTGAATTTTGGTTGTCTAAGGTGTCTTTTCTAGGCCACGTGATATCTAAGGATGGTGTTATGGTAGATCCTTCGAAGATTGAAGCCGTGATTGAGTGGAAGAACCCAACCGATGTTGGTGAGATCCGTAGTTTCTTGGGTTTGGCAGGTTATTACCGTCGCTTTGTGGAAGATTTTTTCAAGCTTTCTAGACCGATTACTCAACTTTTGAAGAAAGAGACCAAGTTTGTGTGGACCGAAGCTTGTGAAGATGCATTCCAAGAGTTGAAGAAGAGGTTGACTACCGCTCCCGTGTTGACCTTGCCCGAGGATGGAGTTGATTTTGATGTGTTTTGTGATGCTTCTAAGATGGGTTTGGGTTGTGTTCTCATGCAAAATAGAAGAGTTGTTGCCTATGCTTCGCGATAATTTAGAGTTCATGAGGTGAGCTACCCCACTCATGATTTGGAGTTAGCCATCGTTGTTCATGCCTTGAAGATGTGGAGACACTACCTCATTGGAGTCCATTGTCGTATCTACACCGATCATAAGAGTTTGAGGTATATCTTCACCCAAAAGGATTTGAATATGAGAAAACGACGATGGTTGGAATTGGTGAATGATTATGACTTGGAGTTGTTGTATCATGAAGGAAAGGCAAATGTGGTTGCCGATGCCCTTAGTAGGAAGCCGACTCATTCCTTGAGTGCTATCCGTGTACTCCCCGATGACCTTTGTGCCGAGTTTCGTAAGTTGAGTTTGCAACTTGTGGAGAGTGGTTTTTATTATCTTGGTGCTATGGTTGCCGAGCTGTTGGAGTAGTGTCCTCCACAATAAGTGCGTTTACATAATAAATCTCGTAAAAGGAATATCAGGGATTTATTTATTTATTTGTCAGCTGGTCATCATTAATCGGTAATGATTGGCTGACTAGAGTTTGACATTACTGTCGTATGACGGCGGTGATCAGTGTTTTGGTAAAAATTTACCGGTTAGTTGTTTAGATTGGTGAGTCAAAGTGATCGTCTATAACTATGAGCGAATCAAGGAATCACGGCGCAAAACAAAGTAAAAGGCAATGAAAGAAAGATCGACGCAAAGAGTTTTTGGTGACGCGGAAAACCCGGTGTGGGAACAACCGCGGGGGGAGTCGGAATCCCACCCACTACAAAAAAAACGCGGAAAACTGACGGTAGATGTGACGGATTTTGAAGTCCGTCAGATATTTTAAATAACTGACGGCCTTGTGACGGAATATCCGTCAGGAGTCTATTAGTGACGGAATATCCGTCACATGACGTCAGATAATACCAGCGCGTAAAAAAAATAAAGGCGCCATTTCTCTCTGACGGAAAAGCCGTCAATAATTAAGCCCATACTGACGGATAATCCGTCAGAATTGAGCATTAGTGACGGTAATTCCGTCAGTTGATTTCCCTCAATTATTACCCAGTGTAACAATAATTGAGAGGAAACCACTGACGGATATTCCGTCAGGACTCCGCTTTTTTGGAGACATCTGACGGAATTTCCGTCAGATAAGTCAACAGAAATTTGACTTAACTGACGGAAATTCCGTCAGATATTTCCAAAAAAGCGGAGTCCTGACGGAATTTCCGTCAGGAGTCTTATAAATACCGCATCAGCCATCCTCGTTCTCATCGTTATTATTTTCCCCCAAATCAATTTTTACTCCTCTATTCTCCCCAAATCCGCCAACCACCACCACACCACCACCACACTCTCGTGCCGCCGACCACCACCACCCCAGGTTTGTCATTTATATCTTGTTTTTCCTTTTCCTTTTCCTTTTCCTTTTTCCTTTTCTTGTCTTTATTTTTATTATTTGTATAGGTTAACACCGCCGCCGCCACCGACGCCGCCACCGCCGCCGATTTTGTCCACCACTGCCGGTCACCCTTCCTTTTTACTTATTAGTAAAATTAATTAGGTATTTTTAATCTCTTTTTAATTAATTTTTTTGTTTAATTAGTTTAATTATCTTAATTAGTATTAGTTAGTGTTGATGCATGTTGAATTAGGATAGAAGCCATTTTGTTGTAGTTTTTTGTGAATTGTTAAATTTTGTGTAGTAGTTAGTAGTAGCTTAATTAGCTTAATTAGTAATAGTTAGTAGTAGTTTTGTGAATTGTTAAATTTTGTGTAATGTTAATGTTTTTAAAATGATAATTTTAATTAATGTTAATTAGATTAGATATTTAAAATGAAAAATTAGTCATGTTACTTAGTTTTTGTTAATTGACATTATTAAGAAAGTAGTCATTGTAGTATGTTTTGTTTTTAATATTATTGAAATTAATGTTCATATTGACTTAGTACCCGTTCAAAAATTACTCATTAGGAGTAATTTTTGAATAGTCCCCGTTTGGGATCGTCTTTGTACGTTCAAGTCACTTAGGTAGCAAACATGTATTTGTGATTTGTTAATGAGGAAAGAGCTCGGTGACAATTCCTTTAATGTTCTCTGAATGCATATGTGGAGTAATTATTTATTCTACATTGTGTATTTGGAGAACTAAGGGAATTGTTTGCGAATTTTTTTGCTCATTAATAAATTACAAGTGTGTGTTTGCTAGTGACTTGAAACGTATATTGATGGGTTTAGGTTGGAGTGATAAGGACCCAATTAAAAAAAAAACTACTTGTTGACAATAGTTATTTGTTAGTGATAATGTTTATTGAGTATTATTTTTGGTTGTTATTGTGTTTTTATGACATATATACAAACAAATTGAATTGTAGATATATATAAACATGAAAAGATTAGAACGACAATGGATGTATGAAAGATTAGACGAAAAAAAGAAACCGAAGCGTGAATTTGCAAAGGGGGTGAAAGAGTTTATTAACTTCGTGGGACAAAGTAGTATGTATAAGAATTTTGGTGAAATAAGATGTCCGTGTAAGAAATGCGAGAATGAGCTTTTAAAGGGAAAAAAGTAGTTGAAGATCATCTTTGGTCGAATGGTTTTGTCGATAATTACTATGTTTGGACGTATCACGGTGAGGAAATGCCTACCGAAGGAAGTTCAAGTAGTATCGTAGTTAGTGAAAATCCTTACCGTGAGCTCGTGGAAAATGCATTACGTGATAATGTTGAACAAATATTGGAGGAGCAACTGAATCCCGACGACCTTAGCGATGAAGAAGTGCGTTATGAAACCCCAAACCCCCAAGTTACTTCCTTCTATAAAATGTTAGAAAAAGCCGAACAACCAGTGTATGAGGGAAGTAATATGAGTTTGTTGCAAGCGGCAGCTAGGTTGGTAACACTAAAATGTGAGAATAACATATCTCTTAGATGCGCGAATGGGTTTGTGTCGTTCGTAGGTGACATTATTCCAAAGAATAATGACATGGCGCGCAATTTTAATGAGATTAAGAAAGTCCTTAAGGGACTCCAACTACCACACCAGAAGATTGATGCATGTCCTACTGGATGCATGCTTTTTTGGGAGGAAAATGCTAATCTTGAGGAATGTACAAAGTGTCATGCATCTCGGTATAAAAGTACAAAAAATTCAAGTGGGAGGCGAATTCCTTGTACACCGTTAACTTATTTCCCGATTGCGCCAAGGTTACAACGATTATATGCAACCAAGCGAGATAAGGTGAGATGAGTTGGCATCATAGAAACTCTCGATTAAGAGAAAGGGGGACAATGGCACACCCAAGTGATGGAGAAGCGTGGAAACATTTTGATAGAGAGCATCCAGAATTTGCAAGTGAGCCTCGTAATGTTCGACTTGGTTTGTGTACAGATGGATTTAATCCTTATGGGCAATTTGGGAGGAATTACTCATGTTGGCCTGTGATTGTCACTCCATACAACTTACCTCCTTGGTTATGTATGAAGCGACAATTTATGTTCTTATCTCTGCTCATTCCAGGTCCTAAGAATCCTAAGACAAATTTGGATGTGTACCTACAACCGTTGATTAAAGAGTTGAAAGAACTTTGGGAAACCGGCGTGTACACTTACGATGTTTCTAAGAAACAAAATTTCCAATTAAAGGCTGCATTAATGTGGACGATCAATGATTTCCCGGCATATGGCATGCTTTCCGGTTGGTCCACAAGTGGGTACCGTGCTTGTCCTTATTGTCAAGAAAAAGAACATAGATCTTTTTGGCTTAAAAATAGCAAAAAGGTTTGTTGGTTCGATTGTCACCGTGAGTTCTTAAGACCTGATCATCCTTTCCGCAACAATTGTAAGCATTTTCTAAAGAACAGAAAAACTGAGAATCGCATAGCCGCGTCGAAATTAACAGGTGATGAAGTGTGGGATTCCGTTAAGGATTTGCCAAAAATAGTTGATGCTTCTGATCAAGAATTGAAAAGATTGAAAGACAAGAATGAAGGTTGGTCGAAACAAAGCATACTTTGGGAACTTCCTTACTGGAAAACGTTGTTAATTCGACACAACCTGGACGTTATGCACATTGAGAAAAACTTCTTCGAACAACTTATCAACACGATGATGGATGTACCAGGTAAAACTAAATTTGGCCCTAAGGAAAAACTAGACTTTAATGAACTTTGTTATAAACGGCCAATATCATCTAGGTTTGTTTTAGAAATTGCGGAGAAAAAGGCTCTATGTGAATGGGTTGCTAAATTGAAATTTCCGGATGGTTATGCTTCAGATTTGAGTCGGTGTGTTGACCATAAAAATAAGGTGTTGCATTCCATGAAAAGTCATGACTGTCATGTCTTTATGGAACGGCTACTCCCTGTTGCCTTGAGAGAGTTGCTCCCAACTAATTCTTGGAATGCAATAACTGAGATCAGCCAATTTTTTAGAGACCTGTGTAGTTCTACGATTAGAGTTGATTCTATGGAACGTCTAGAGAATAACATTCCGGAAATAATATGCAAGTTAGAGAAGATATTTCCCCCATCTTTCTTCAATTCCATGGAGCATTTGCCAATTCACTTACCTTATGAAGCGAAGGTTGGAGGACCTGTTCAATATCGATGGATGTATCCATTTGAGAGATTTCTTAATCATATAAAAAGAAAGATTGGCAACAAAGCTCGGGTGGAGGGTTCCATATGCAATTCTTTTTTGTTAGAGGAAATTGCAAATTTCTGTTCCCTATATTTTGAAAGTCACATTGACACAAAAGCGAAAGATTTAGATGTTGGTGTGAATTTCGATGACGACATAGATTCAATGAAATTACCCGAGTTATTCAATGCTGACATGGGTACTACAACTGGGAAATGTATTCAGAGGCACTTGAGTCAGAAAGAGTATGAAGATTCTCATTTTTATGTGCTACGGAATTGTGGGAAATTGTTAGAACCTTATGAAAAGTAAGTTATTTTTTCGTCATTACTCAATACATTTTTAATTATCAAATAAGATCAAAATTATAGGTAATATATAATTAAAACATTTTTCCCCTATATATAGGGAATTTGAGACACATATCAAACTCACATTTCCTGATGTCATGTCCTCTGATGATGTTTGGAGCAAACATGACAAAAGTTATCCGAAATGGTTCCGAAATGAAGTAAGTAATACGTTTCATACTATCATATACCAATCCATTTATTTTGTTTGTCCATATCATTAGTTATGGAGATTATTAATATATATAACACATTAATTAACATATTGTTTTATTGATAGTCTTATAGATTAAAGGATCCTTTAATAGTAGCTCTAGCATTAGGTCCTAGTAGCAAGGTGAAGACATGGAGACGATATTCTATCAATGGCTATAAATTTCGAGCTTATAAGGAGGGAGTTGATCTTTCGAAAGCTACCTCAAGTAATGGGGTTTGTGTGAATTCTACAGAAGGTTTGGACTACTATGGAACCCTAAATGAAGTAATTGAACTTGGTTATTATACCGAGAAAAGGGTTTATAGGGTGATATTGTTTAAATGTGATTGGTTTGATAATTCTCAAGTAGGACTTAATATCCATAAGGCATACGGACTTGTAGATGTAAATGAGAAAAAGAAGTTTCGTGGACATAACCCATTCGTGGCAACTTTTCAAGTCGATCAAGTTTGTTATGCTCCTTATCCAACCACTAAGAAAGGTAATCAATGGTCCGCGGTTTTTAAAATCAAGGCAAGATCACATGTTGATGCTCCTGTTGACGAAATTGTCTTCCAAGAGGATGTGGTTGTCAATGATCACGCATCTTCACCAATTTTGGTGGAAGAGTCGAAATCAAGATGAATATGAAGTGGTTGTGGAAATGGGTGAAAGGGAATATGACGGGGATGTCGGAGAAGAAGAGGATAATGAAGTTGAAGTTGAAGAAAATAGAATAGAGGAAAATGGGGAAGAAGATGAAGAAGTCGGAATGCTTTTTTTCAGATGATGATGAACCTCTTTTGATTCATAGTGATAGTGATAGTGATGAGTGATGGGAGTTGTTGTAATTCTACTATATTAATGTATGAATTTTAATGAAATCATTTTTATGTATGAATTTTAATCGTTGAATCAAATTGAAGCATTTTAATCATGACACTTCATTTTTGTTTTCATTTTTGTTGGACTACCAATTTGCGGTGTTAATTATTTATTTATTATATTGTTCATGACACTCCAATTTGTACTAACGGTTTTTATTCAACTGACAATTTCTGTTGTTTAGAATTAGTATATGGCGGTTTCATTCGAAAGATAATAGGGAGCAAGAGGGGGAAGTCGCCGTAACCAGGAGAACGATGTGATTGATAATGATGATGATGACGATGTTCAGACATTTAATCCGGAAACGGATAATATGCAGATAATTCTATCACAAAACAAACCAGGTGGTCAATGGTAAGTGTTCTAAAACTTATTTTTAGCTTTATGAAATATATATCATTTAAATCATTTTATTTAAATTTTCAATATATGTTTGTTTTAATTTTCAGGTGGAATGATAAGTCCATAAAAAAATATGTCAGTTGGTCATTCACAAATAACATTACAGATGAAGAGTACTTCACCAAATGGAGTGAGGCGAGCCAAGCGCAACGTTTGAAGATGTGGAATTGGTTTAGGGTAATTTAAAAGTTACCTATTATTTACTTAACGTTAATAATTTTTATTTTATTTTTATTAATTAAAGTCATCTTCTATTACTAATTAAATACTTGTTTTTGAAATAGAAACATGTGAAGTCTGTCGATAAAGAGTATAACCCTTATCCTGATTGGCAAAAGGCGATCACGAGGAGGATTACCAAGCTTATTAATGGACTCAAGTATCTAAAGAACAAACCCGAGTGGGTACCGTCCACTTGGTGGGTGAATCTGAAGGAAAGAGAAGAAAAAGACCCTGAATTTGCCAAAAGTTCTAAGACAAATAAGGCAAATAGAATGTCGGGTGCTAAGGACGGGAAAGCACTAGGCACTCATACTCTAGGCCGTAAGAGTTGCTCCGATGCTTTCAAGGAATTGGTAAGTATTACACTCCTCCAAATTTATTATTTTTCACAAATTGGTTACAAGTATTATTGATTGCCGAATATAATCAATTTACGTTTTTATGCTACTTTCAGGGTGAGTCGGCCACACCATACAAGTTGTTTACAAAGACCAAGAAAAACAAGAAGGGGGAGTGGGTTAATCCTCGAGCCGCTAAGACCGACGTAAGTTAATATTTATTTTATATCTCTAATTCAAAATGTTAATAGTTATTATATTTTCCTCATTTTTAAATATAACATCATTTTTTCCTTATTTGTTTTTCTTTTAGGCCGTTTATCAAGAAGAGATGAGTCAACCAACGCCCCCCGGAGAGGCTCCAGACGAGTTCCGTTCGTTCTACAAAGCGGTCGATGGTTTTGACAATCGTGGAAGATTTTTCGGGAGCGGTGATGTAGCGGCCGAAAAATGGTTTGAACGTCCGTGTAACAAAGGTACTCGTCAATCATTCTCTTACACTCCTACCCAAAGATACTCAATTTGCCACCCAACTAAACAATGAGCGAACCGCACGACAAAGTCTTGAGGAAACAAATCCGTCTCCAAGCTCAAGAAATGGCAGAAATAAAAGAAGCAATGGCTCTGATGCGCGCATCTCAAGTCCCTCCCACGTGCTCCAGCTTTCCCCGCCCTTTCCGTAGAGAAGACAATGAGGATGGCGGACATGGCTTTGTAATGACTTTATTGAGCCTCTAGGTAATTATTAGTACCGTCGTCTATGTTCTTATGTTGGTAGTTTAGTTAAGGCTACCTTAGGACACTTATGATTATGGATTTTAGTAGTTTAGTTAGTATGTATAAGACATGTAAAAATTTGACCTTTAACTTTTATGTAATAACTTTGGTCTTCCAATCGTGTTTGGTTTTCTTTCGTTGCTTTCGTTGTCTACTCTTGATTCCCGCTCATGCGGTCGACATGATAATGGATTCCCGCTTGGCGGTCGACGGTCGTATTTGGTTTTTGCAGGTTTGGTGCGTAAAAACAATGCAAAATCCGCATTGTGGCTAGGCGAAAGAAGTCGCCTTTTTCGCCATCGCCCAAATATGTTCTGACGGAAATACCGTCACATAATCAGACTAATACTGACGGAATAACCGTCAGAACTGCCTCACTCCTGACGGAAATACCGTCACATAAGTCAACTAAATGTTGACTATAACTGACGGTTATTCCGTCAGAAGTGAGGCAGTTCTGACGGTTATTCCGTCAGTTATGGTCAACATTTCGTTGACTTGCCCAGTCACCCTAAAAGTGAGATTATGACGGAATAACCGTCAGTTATGGTGATCCTGACGGAAATACCGTCAGAAACATTTTTCTGTGACCATTTGTAGTGACGGTCTAATCCTGACGGAAAAACCGTCAGTAATGGCCATTCCTGACGGGAAACAGGCCGTAGTGACGGTTTTTTTCCGTCAGTTTTCCGCTTTTATTTTGTAGTGACCAAGTATGCACTATAATTCTTTAGGAGATATTTTAATGGAAGTACAAGATAAAGGCTAGGAAATAAGGCTCTTTAGGAATGCTTCCTGCTGGATCCTCTATCGGAGTTTAAGCTGGAGTCTCTGCCGGAGTTTCTGCTGGAACTACTGCTGGAGCCTGAGTGTATTTTCTGGATACAAGAATGTCGTTGTTGCGTAGATATTGATCAATGAGGATGACAGAGATTATCAAGTGTGAGATGACGATGTCAAGGTATGAGGTGTGGATATGTGTTTTGTTGTACGTTGTCATGCCCCCCCTTTTCCTTGCGGTTATTGCTCTTTTTATAGTGTATAAACCCTAGATGCCCTCTTATCTTGCATCCCATTATTGCTCTTGTAACTCCCCCTAATTTACTCCAACCTCCCCTATTTTTCTGCAGTTGTTACATTCAAATAGGGGTTTGTTGGTTGACTCCTTTTATTACTCATTTAATTCCTCCACTTAATGCACTAAATGCTCAACTAAATGCCCTCTTCAATGCTAGCCTTTATTTGACCAAATCCTCCATTAACCCATATTATTCTCTCCAATATATCCCTATTTTTATGCTAGCCGTTATTGACTAATTCCCCAACTTTCTCCTCCTTTTAATGCTAATCTTTATTCCTCTAATATTGTTGCTTCCTCTAGAGTGTCGTTTCCTCAGGCTCCTCCATGGTCAGGCTCCTCCATAGCAGGCTCCTCCGGATTCAGTCTCCTCCAGAATTAGGCTTCTTTAGAGTCGAGTCACTCTAGAATCAGGCTCCTCCGGAACCAGGCTCCTCTAGAATCAGGCTCCTCTAGAGTCGAGTCACTCTAGAATCAGGCTCCTCTAGAGTCAGGCTTCTCTAGAGTCGAGTCACTCTAGAATCAGGCTCCTCCAGAACCAGGCTCCTCCAGAACCAGGCTCCTCCGGAATCAGGCTCCTCTAGAGTCGAGTCACTCTAGAATCAGGCTCCTCTAGAGTCAGGATCCTCTGGAATGAGGCTCTTCCAGAATCAAGCTCGCTCTTCCAGGATCAGGCTCCTCTAGAATATGTTTCCCGACTTTTAGGTCCAGTCGCCCAAAAATAGGAAGTAGGTGAGTCGACCCATAACCTCTTTGACTGCACTTGTTTTAATATCCCATGTGTGCTTTTCTCATCCTACGGCCCAAATTCATCCACGACATTGATCCTCTCAAGCCTTGATTGTCCACTCGTTGCTTGCCACGTGTAACGATATGAAAATGTGAGTTTTGGCCATAACAATTGCCCCCAATTTTCCTCCTCAGTCTCAAGATGAGGAGGGAAATTAGTCTTTCAAGTTCTGGATGTTGTCGTCATTCTGCTAGAACAAATACCTGCATGCTGGATACACCGGGCCTAGTTCTGAACCCCTTCTCTAGACCCAGACTTTTACTCGAGATTTTTACTCAAGGCTCCTGGTAGTCTAATCTGCTCGCTCTTGCTGGACCATAGTATATTGCTTTGGTAGGCTGATTTCTGGGTCTCTTTGTTTGTGCTGGTTTGGAAGTAAGGCTGTGTAGGTACCCAGGCGGAGCGGTGCTGGTAGATTCTCATTGGAGTGAGGTTGATGGGTAGGCAAAGCTGCCTCCTCCAGGATCTCTACGGTTCTCCTACTCTGGAAGTAGCAGCAAGTAGATGCTTTGTAGATATCGACCTATGGATTCCAGCCGGTGGATGCTGATGGACGCTAGGTCATGCTCATGAAAGCTTGCGGATGTTGGGTCGAGCTAGTAGATGCTGAAGGATGCTGATCGACGTTGGGTCCAACGGATGGAACTGGTGGATGCAGGGTCCAGCTGGGACCAGCTTCCTCCTGACTTTACCGTTCTGCCTCTGAGTGTCAAGGGTAATTCTGGTGGTGAGAACCTCGAGCAGAACTTGCTCCTGCAATTATTATGCAGCTGGTACCTGAAAAATGTCAGTGATACAACATAGGTGTATGCGACGATATACCAATGCATGATCCACTCTATATGGTGGCTAGACACGTTGTGACCTTTATATGCTGTGAATGCAATCTCTATCAATGTGTCGTACGAATGATCACGTTTGAGCGTGTGTTTGACGTGTGTTATAATGTCGCGAGTGTTATATCGTTTGTTTTGTATTCTGCCGTTTCTGGCTTACTTTTGTTTTGTATTCTGCCGTATTCTGGCGTACTTTTGTTTTATCGTGCGTGCACCTTTTTTCGTTGTTTTGTTGCCGTCCTTCGTTGATTGGAGGCTCTAGGATTCAATTGACTACTCTGTTCAGAGGGGCCCCGCTTTCGTGGGTGCTGAGTACTACAGGAACCTCATTCGTCCGATCTATAGGTACTCAGCCATAGGCCCACGCTTCACCGTATAGACATACAAACTCCATCAGACTAGTTTTTGCAAGCTCCTTTCTCCAAAACACGTGATTTCAGAAATGCCTTAAAGGTAGGTCTTGAGAATGTACTATAAATAAGCTTAGGGTTTAAGATTCATAATGCTTAAAACATGCTAAAAATTATTTATAGTTCAAAAGTTTGAGCATGCTAATGGAAGTTAAAGTCAAAAGATTTGAGTAGGAACCTAAAAAGGATTTTTTTTTTTTTTTAAGTTTAATAAGAAATCAGGGCTCTTAGAAAGATAGGAACACTTAGCAAGACCTGAGACCTGGCAGAGTTGTATCTGGTAGACTGTGTACCAACATATGCCGTCTTAAAAATTGAGAGGTGCTGGCGATAAAGCCTGAAACCTGGAATCTGGTGGAGTTCCATCTGGTAGACTATGTACCAAAATATGCAGTCTGTTGGCGAATTGTTGGGGAGGCTCTTTCCCCCTGCATGTCTTGCTCAGCTTCGCTGTGGAGGGCATGCAAAACAGCCTGGCTCCTGATCACCTTTCTCTTGTTGAGCAATAACTTGTTATGTTCCAAGCAGATTGCAGAATGCCCCTATTCTTGTAGCTACTGTTTGCAAGTTTTTTCTTCCAGTTATTTTATTTTATCTGCTTGTTGTAGGACTACTCATCATTGGATACTCTTTGTTGCGGCAGCTTTAGGACCCTGATTGATTGCAAGTATATCATTTTTTATTTATTAAGGAATCACCTGTGAGAATTTGTTGTTTCGGTATTCTGGTTGCTGCATATCTCCTGGATCCTCAGGCTGTTCGGACTCATTGATGGTTCAACGACATGCACTGCCCCCAGACCATGGATCTCTGCCCTGCCAAGGGTCACAAAGCAAGATAACGAACAACCAACTACTGAATACCTCACCTCCTTATTGATCCTCCAGAAATTGTTCTATCTGCTTGTTATTCTGGAAGCAGAGTTGTCTGATGGATCAGCTAGCAAGCATGATTATCTATTGGATCTGCAGAAATACTAGTCCTGGCTTGGATGTTACCCCCAGGGTAATGAGAGTGTCTGGCCCCAGATTCTGGTCTGCAACCAGGGATCTGTCTGGTTTCAGGTGCTTGACTTTCAGGGACTCTTCAAGCTTGGACGATTAGGTCTCCTCCTGGTACACTGATCTCTGCAGGTACCAGAGACTTACTGACATAATATAATGTATGTTGAGCTTCTTCTTGCTGTCGTACCACTACTGCACTAACTTCCACCTCAGTTACTGGAAGATATAGGAACAGTTCTTCTCCCGAGTCTGGTTTGCCACAAGAGCCTTTCTAGATGTATGGTCAGCACCATGGGTAGCCCTTCCTGGGCCCTGAGTCTTCCTCCAGCCGCATAACAGCGATTGCCTTCATTTGTACTTCCTTGAAGGTAGTGCATGGATACTTGGTTAAGTCTTTATATAAGTCTGAGTCCAGGTGGAGCCCTTGGCGGAAGGCTTCTATAGTCGTGGCTATGTTGCACCGGGGAATTGCCACCTTCTCCCTGTTGAACCTGTTCAGAAAATCTCGGGTAGACTCCTCGGATCCTTGTACTATCTGATACAGGTCGCTGGTTTGTTTTTCTGGTTTCCGGCTACTAGCGAACTGCTGGTGGAAGGTGTTGACTAAGTCGGCGAAGCGTGCTATGCTCTTGTTAGGCGGTGACGAACCACCGCAAGGTCAAGCTCCGGACAACGTGGACCCGAACCCTTTGCACATACAAGCTTCCTTCGAGACCACTGCGTTTATCACCATCATCTTCTGCTTGTAATGGTTGATGTGATCGAGAGGATCCGTGGTCCCGTCATAGAGTGTCATGGTTGGTGGTACGCATCATTTGGGGACACCAACGAGGGCTATGTCATCCACAAAAGAGGAGTCCGCGTAGCTATTGCGTGCTGCCTTCTCCAGGGGTCGTGCTACGCCTGGAATCCTGTACATCAGGTCCCTTAACTCCTGGTACTGCTGCTCCAGTAAGCTACCTGTTCCTGCAAGAGGATTAGAGGGAGGTGGAAAAGAGCTAACAGTTGTACCTCCGAACCAGGTTCCTCCTAGGAACTGATTGCTTGTTTGACTCGCCAAGTGTGTGGTGTGAATAATGGTTCCTGGTTGGGATTCTGGTGCCTGCTGAGAGGAGGTTCCTCCAGAGAAATGACAGCTTGCTGGATTCATCACGTTAGTGCTGGATCCTGGATTCCATCCTGTCGCTTGCTAGATGGGTGTTCCTGCAAGATATTGCAAGTTAGTTCCTGGCAAGCTATTCGATAAAGTACTACCTGGAGTCTGCTGCAGGCTGGGTGGCCGATCAAAATACAAGAACCCTAATCCGCTGAGCTCGATGGCTCCTCTGGGTGGTACTCCTTTGAGTTCCAATCTGGTGACCAGTTCTGACGAAATCTGCCGGAAAAATCCTCCACTGGTGGCTGAAACTGGGGCCTCAGAAGGTGGAGGTAGTGGAGCAGATGCTGGCCTAGCCTGTGCCACCATTGTGATCTGGTTCCTGAGATCATGATTGTCCTTCCTCAAGCTTTCAATGGCCCGGTGCAGGGTATCCATTCCTTCTAGCACCACTCGCATTAGATCTGGTGGCGAGGCTCCTGATTTCTTGGGAAAGCCTCCTGATGCTGCCTCCTGGATCTGGGTCCTAGTAAGGACTTCACTCCTGCTAGGGTCGCTCTCCCTGCTAGATTCCGTCACACTGGGTGCTGCTGATGCTTTAGGTACCTGCGGTGCCTTGAAAGGTGGTGGCATGGCTTTGGGAGACACGCTGACGGGGACCATCTGGCTGGCTACTAGTGACGCAGTGACTGGTCCCGTAGATGCTGGAAGAGGCCTTCCACCAGAAGGTTGAGGGGGTGCTCCCTGGGTGCTGGACGGATTCGAACTGGCTCCAGACATGGCAATGAGTAAAATTGCGCTTGCGAAATTGGATTATAGAGAATGATCACTATGCCCCACGGTGGGCGCCAAATTGTTTTGGTAAAAATTTACCGGTTAGTTGTTTACATTGGTGAGTCAAAGTGATCGTCTATAACTATGAGCGAATAAAGGAATCACGGCGCAAAACAAAGTAAAAGACAATGAAAGAAAGATCGACGCAAAGAGTTTTTGGTGACGCGGAAAACCCGGTGTGGGAACAACCGCGGGGGGAGTCGGAATCCCACCAAGTATGCACTATAATTCTTTAGGAGATATTTTAATGGAAGTACAAGATAAAGGCTAGGAAATAAGGCTCTTTAGGAATGCTTCCTGCTGGATCCTTTGTCGGAGTTTAAGCTGGAGCCTCTGCCGGAGTTTCTGCTGGAACTACTGCTGGAGCCTGAGTGTATTTTCTGGATACAAGAATGTCGTTGTTGCGTAGATATTGATCAATGAGGATGACAGAGATTATCAAGTGTGAGATGACGATGTCAAGGTGTGAGGTGTGGATATGTGTTTTGTTGTACGTTGTCATGCCCCCATTTTCCTTGCGGTTATTTCTCTTTTTATAGTGTATAAACCCTAGATGCCCTCTTATCTTGCAGCCCATTATTGCTCTTGTAACTCCCCCTAATTTACTCCAACCTCCCCTATTTTTCAGCAGTTGTTACATTCAAATAGGGGTTTGTTGGTTGACTCCTTTTATTACTCATTTAATTCCTCCACTTAATGCACTAAATGCTCAACTAAATGCCTTCTTCAATGCTAGCCTTTATTTGACCAAATCCTCCATTAACCCATATTATTCTCTCCAATATATCCCTATTTTTATGCTAGCCGTTATTGACTAATTCCCCAACTTTCTCCTCCTTTTAATGCTAATCTTTATTCCTCTAATATTGTTGCTTCCTCTAGAGTGTCATTTCCTCAGGCTCCTCCATGGTCAGGCTCCTCCATAGTCAGGCTCCTCCGGAATCAGGCTCCTCTAGAATTAGGCTTCTTTAGAGTCGAGTCACTCTAGAATCAGGCTCCTCCGAAACCAGGCTCCTCTAGAATCAGGCTCCTCTAGAGTCGAGTCACTCTAGAATCAGGCTCCTCTAGAGTCAGACTTCTCTAGAGTCGAGTCACTCTAGAATCAGGCTTCTCCGGAACCAGGCTCCTCCGGAATCAGGCTCCTCTAGAGTCGAGTCACTCTAGAATCAGGCTCCTCTAGAGTCAGGATCCTCTGGAATGAGGCTCTTCCAGAATCAAGCTCGCGCTTCCAGGATCAGGCTCCTCTAGAATTTGTTTCCCGACTTCTAGGTCCAGTCGCCCAAAAATAGGAAGTAGGTGAGTCGACCCATAACCTCTTTGACTGCACTTGTTTTAATATCCCATGTGTGCTTTTCTCATCCTACGGCCCAAATTCATCCACGACATTGATCCTCTCAAGCCTTGATTGTCCACTCGTTGCTTGCCACGTGTAACGATATGAAAATGTGAGTTTTGCCCATATAGAATAAATTAATTGTTTGTATGAGATACGAGATAATTAATTCCTTGTATTATTTGACTTTTAATTAGTCACGTAAATGTATTATTTGATGACGGGTTACGAACTCGGGACAAGGAGATTTATTATTAATTATGTGATATTTAAATAATAAATAATTAGAATTTATTAATTAATTAATTGTTAATTAATTAATTTTATACGATATGTGTATATGTTTTGAGGTGGAATTAATTAGCTATTAAATTTTACAAGAGGTTGTAAAATTAGCTAAATGGGTAATATTGACACATTGTATGTTGATAAAATAGTCTTATGATTACTTAATAGTTAAGTAGTCATTGGTTGTTAATTTGTATTGTTTAATTGTTAAATAATCAAATTAATATTTAATTATGTCAGATAATTAAATATAAGATTTATAAGCATTTGTGGGGCAAATGTCGAAAATCGAAATGGACCCGGAGGGGACCATTTGGACAAATTTTTTATACACTACTAATACACTCATTGTGAGTGGAAAAGGTAGGCATTTTCCACTATCTTTTGTATGTGAATTGTTTACATTTGCATGGCTATAAATACCCAACTATTCACCCATTTCATAAGAGGAAAAATTTGAAGAAAAACTTGGTCTTTGAGGCTATAAAATTTTGGTTGCTTCTCCTCCATAAAATACCATTTTTTCCTTCTTATTTTATTCATCTTTTTCATCCAAAAACACATATAAAATTAACTACTATCAAATATACAAAAAAACAAGGTTACTACTACATTTACCTAGTTAGTATTTTAGTAGTATTTTGGGTTAGTCTTGGGTGCCACCTGTAACACCCGCGAATTTCTCATTTTGACATTTAAAATTTATTTAACCATTTAATTACTTTATTTTATATTTTTGAATTATTTAATTTAATTGGATTTATTTTTAAACAAGATTTTTTATAAAAGTAATATTTAAAGCTTAATTTATATAAAAATACGTGTTTTAGTCGGATAGTAATAATAATAATAATAATAATAATAATAATAATAATAATAATAATAATAATAATAATAATAATAATAATAATAATAATAATAATAATAATAATAATAATAATAATAATAATAATAATAATAATAATAATAATAATAATAATAATAATAATAATAATAATAATAATAATAATAATAATAATAATAATAATAATAATAATAATAATAATAATAATAATAACGATAATAATAATAACGATAATAATAATAAAGTTCCATCTTAAATTATAGTAGGTTTAAGAGACGAACCTCCGTCTAGCAAAAAACCGTCACATGCTCACATGTGAGACTAAACTTATCTACTCTCGACCTATCTCGGGTCGACAACACGCCCCTCGATTTTGGCACCCAACTAATATAATAATGATAATATTACTCTTTCACACTCTCCTCACCCAATCATACCCCGCCAACCCCTCCCTTTCATTTTCGAAAACCCTGTGACTTAAATAAAACGACACCTGCAAACAACAATTTCCGCACCTCAAAAACGCAAACCAGAACAAGCTCAAAAACCCATTAATGGCGGTCCTAAAATCCTAGATTTCTCGCTCAATTTTTGACCAAACTCAATAATTCTTGCACCATTCTTCTCCTTATCTCTTCCTTCATCTTTTAAGGTAAGAAAGACATAGCCTTGTGGAGTTTTCATCTCGACCCGTCTCATAAATGTGACGTCTTTAAGCTAACTCGGCTCTTATTACGGTTTCTAGGTGAAGACTTTGAGGACCCAGAAGGAAACTCGTTCATAATAGACCATTCCCTTGAAGATTGAAGAAAGTTAAGGTAACGGTGATAGGTTACTCGACGAATTGTCGAAATTTCCGTCTCTTGTGTCGTATTATGTGTCTTGTTTGATAAAGTTCGATTCTTTACACCTTTCCTCATTCGTATGCTCAATTTTATCTCGTCATTCCTGTCATTATGCACGGATTCGCTGGATGCATTCATGGAGTAATTGTGTTGAGTTTCCGTCTTAAAAGGGCATCTAAAACGGACTGTTTTACATGGGTTTTGACCATGGTTAAGTTGGGCTTAATGGGTACCATTCACGTTTAGTCCCGTCTTGCTCCTGTCTCACTTTTATCTTATTTTCTTATCGTCTGAAAACTGAGCTAAAAAGGGGTCTTCAAATTCGTCTTACACCCGAGATAGGTGTAGTATTGGTCTCTGTTCTGGGGCAGGCGGGGTAACATTTCAGACCCGTCTCCATGCTCATTTAACACCCTCCAACATCGTCTATTGTGTACTTAAAATCTCCGCCTTAAAATACTTATGGGTTACGGGTTGTATGCGTTTTAGGTCTGTTCTTAGGCTACACATGACGGTCTTGTTTATACTCGATAATCTCGTGTTGAATGGCTTCATATGGACTGCTAGGAACCTGTTTTTGTTGTGAATGTCGTCATCTTACCCCTGTTTTGTGACGGATTCCTCTGTCTCTCGGGCCTGTTTTCCCATACCTGAACTGTCATGCTCGTACTTTACCTATGCACTCATTAGTCTCCTCCTTCTTTCGTCTGTTATGTGCGCTATGGTCTCGTTTATTTGGGTAGTAATACTGCTGAATGTCGTCTGCAATTGTTGGGAAATGTAAGATGCAGGGAGTGTGCTTGGTTGTTATAACGAATGCAGGTGTAATGCCGCTGGTTTCTTTTATTTCCCTATAAAATTGGGTCCATGTATATTCATGTTGGGTAACAATTTCTGATGGGCTCGCAAATTGATGAAAATTGGGCTAACATATGGGCCAAGTTGTTATAGGTTATAGGTGGACCGATTTGTAAGCTTGATTTTTGGGCTACATTTAGTTTATGGGTACTTGCGGAGTCAAGTTTGGGTCAGTCGAATGGTTTAATCTACGTATCGTATTTTATATAACTTAATTCGTTAAATATCGTCCATTATATATATTTTCTCACATGACCAAATTGTTGAGCTTCACATGATTATATGTTTAAATTTTACATGAGTATTAAGTTGGGTCTAACATATCTTGTTGTTGGGCTTAATGTGAGTTAATTTGTTGGACTTCTTATAATTCGTTTATTGGGCTCATAAATGAGTCACTTGGACTTGGTCACATTTTATCCCTTGTATTTCATAAAACGTAAATTATGCATCATCACTCATTACATTTTATTTAACCGTCATGTTAAATTATAAAATGGAATATTCATTAATATAATACAAGCATGAGATATTTACTATAAGTACTTGTAAGAGTCATATTCTTGATAATGCCTTGTATTGCTCTGTTGTGAGAGTCTTGGTCCTATCGGATACTAGGGGTGAGCTATAAGCCCTCTAGTTGCGATATGACCGTCGGAATTGATGTTCCCATCCACAGTCATGGTGAGATGCAAGCCATGAGTATGAATGTGACATTAATGGTCCCGTGTCATATGACGTTTGCATGATCATTCTTACTCCTGTTGTGACTCAAGTGTGACGTTTTACATTGTGTGACTACTTGACATTCCTTGTTTATCCCTTTCGGACCTTTGGTTACAAGTGTGTGCCATGTTTCCGGATTGGGTTATCTTTCCTCTTTCGGACCTTTGGTTACAAGTGTGTGCCATGTTTCCGGATTGGGTTATCTTTCCTCTTTCGGACCTTTGGTTACGGGTGTGTGCCATGTTTCCGAATTAGGATATCCTTCCGCCTTTCTTCGGACCTTTGGTTACGAGTGTGTGCCATGTTTCCGATTAGAGGTTACTCGACCTTTGGTTACGAGTGTGTGCCATGTTTCGAGTCTTGGATACGATTGGTATATCGTTTGTCGAATCGGGTGATGTCCATCCCGAAAGTCTGGATCGAGGTTTAGACTAGGACCGTATTATGATCGTCGTCCTACCAAGAGGTTGGAGTCTAGATGGTTTGTCTTGTGAGTTCATACTAGGTATATGTCTTACACTTTATGAGTCGGTCGATGTGTGTTGGTTGACTTGGTTGTTCTACACCCTCGATTGCATATTCATTCTAACCTACCATGCCTATTCCATTAAGAAAGTATTATGCCTATCTCATCTTGATTATTCATTATATCTCCTTGTTCTTTATTGTTCATATATGATGCATGATTAATATGTTTAATTAAGTGTTTGTTACGTGCATTTCGACATTTTGTGGCTGGGAGAACCTTGAGTTACTCCCCACTGACTGTGGCGTTCATGTTTACATGAATGACAGGTTGTGAAGATGCTTATATGGGGTTTGACGTGTGAGCTAGCGAGTACCCCGGACTTTTAGATTTCTTATTCACCGCTTAGACTCACCTATTTCTTTATGTCATTCGAGGGATATTTTTTTCCCACTTTTGACCGTTTTATTTGTTTGGACCTTTGTTTTTATTTCCGCTTTTCCTTCTGTCGAATGTTGGTGACTCCCGCATGCTAAACTCTATCTACTAAATAAAAGTTTTAAAAACTTCACATTTTTCGCATATATTTTGTAGTTTACTTTCCGCTTTATCGCGGGGTGTCATAGTTGGTATCAGAGCCTTTGTTGCTCCCGACGCACACACGTGTACCCCAAACTTAGTTTGAACTTGACCTTGAAATAATGAATGAGAGATGGGTAGATATAAGGACCTAAGTTGGTAGTCTCTTTGTGTATGTTATTTGTTAGGTGCTAACCTGATTGATTTATTTGGTGTCTTAAGAAGATGGTACGACCAACCAATGTGGAAAATGCTATCATGAAAGCCCTCACCTAAGTGCTTGCTAATCAACAAAATGCTCAACCCGCTCCCCCTACTCATGAAGCCAACCGTCAAGGAAGTTATGCTTGGATTGCAAGTCAACTAGCAAGGAACAAGGCTAAGACCTATGGTGGTGAAGTGGATCCCGTTGCTCTCTCGGAGTGGTTTCGTGATATGGAGAAGAACTTCTCTCTCTTTGATGCCCGAGAGGAGGACAAGGTGAGGTTAGCCTCTCACTTTCTTGTGAAGGAAGCCGATAGGTTGTGGACTTTGACCGGTCCTACCGCTACTCAAGACCCCTACTTTGATTGGAGCCGCTTCAAATCACTTGTGGAGACCCGCTTCTACCCTAAGTAGCTCAAGCAACAAAGGTTGAAGGAGTTCATGGACTTCAAGCAAGGGAAGCTATCAATTCAAGCCTACACCGACAAGTTTAATGAACTTGCTCATTATGCCTCCAAGTTCGTGAAAGATGAAGAGGATCGTGTCTACTTCTACAAGAACAAGTTGAATCCTAAGGTGGAAAGCATGGTGAGAAGAAGCTCAACCACCTTTGTGGAAGTTTATGATGATGCTATTTGGGACGAAAGCTCTTTGAAGGCCATTGAAGAAGAATCCAAGCCCCACTCCTCTTCTCATTCTTACCGTCCTGACTTTCATGGCAAGAGACCATTTGTACCTTCTACTTCCAACTATGCCGACAAGAGGAGGTTTGTGCCAAGGATACAAGACCATGGAGGACAAGAACCAAGAGCTCAAGAACCAAGTGGACAAGCTCACACCACAACTAATAGGCTTAAGAAAGACCGTAAGTGCTACCATTGTAGGCAAGCTCTACACCCCGGAATTGGATGCTATGGCAAGCCCTTGACTTGCTTTCATTGTGCGAAGCCCGGACATCGTGCCGTGGATTGCCCCGAGAAGAAGGATGCTCCTACTCCAAATGCTAGGCCAAGAGGAACCATCTTTGTCATGAGTCGAGCCGAAGCCGCCGCTCATCCCGATATCATTACGGGTATGTTCTCAATTTTTGATCAACCTTGCCTTATTCCTTTTGATACCGGTGCATCTTTATCCTTTATATCTTCCAAGTTTTCGGAAAAATTAGCTCTTGAACCCATTCCTAGCGAGGAAACTTCTATATCTTTACCTTCTGGAGGAATCTTCTCTTGTTCCCTTCTTTCTCCGACATTCCTATCTCTATTTCGGGAACCTTATTCCCCGCTAACCTACTTCATTTTTCCCCTTGAAGAATTCGATGTAATTTTGGGTATGGATTGGTTGTCAAAGTTGATGTTATCTTTTCACAAACTTGACTCCCTTTTGAGTTTAAAAGCGAAACTTTTACTTTTATATTGGCTTTTGTAAAAGGAAAATTTGAATAGATTACCTTTTCTTTTGATTTTAACGTTGATCGGATGTTAGAACTCATTATTAGAGACGTTTAATAACTTGTTCTACGCTTGTCGGCGAATGATTTTTGTTTTAAATTTGTCCTTGACTTGGAAAGTTAGCGTTCTTGTGTGCACGACAAGAGAAATTTCGTTCCATGAATGAGGCTTGTACTTTTGAAAACTCTTCATTAATGTTTTTGAAAATATTTTGATTTTCGATTTACGCAAATGATTTGCCTTTTGACCTTATCTTTGATTTGGAATGTGATGTTCTTAAACGAAACGAGAACACTTTCGTTCCTTTGATGAGAACCTGGTTCTGTCGAAAATTTTATTTGAAACTTTTGAAAGAATTTTTATTTCTTACTATTTGTAACCTTTTAATGTTTTGGTTACCAATTTCAAAGGTTCAGTTTTATTTTTATTTTTATAACCTTTCATTTCTACTTTCAAGTTTCGAGGACGAAACTTTTTAAAAGATGGGGTGATTGTAACACCCGCGAATTTCTCATTTTGACATTTAAAATTTATTTAACCATTTAATTACTTTATTTTATATTTTTGAATTATTTAATTTAATTGGATTTATTTTTAAATAAGATTTTTTATAAAAGTAATATTTAAAGCTTAATTTATATAAAAATACGTGTTTTAGTCGGATAATAATAATAATAATAATAATAATAATAATAATAATAATAATAATAATAATAATAATAATAATAATAATAATAATAATAATAATAATAATAATAGCGATAATAATAATAAAGTTCCGTCTTAAATTATAGTAGGTTTAAGAGACGAACCTCCGTCTAGCAAAGAACCGTCACATGCTCACATGTGAAACAAAACTTATCTACTCTCGACCTATCTCGGGTCGACAACACGCCCCTCAATTTTGGCCCCAACTAATATAATAATGATAATTTTACTCTCTCACACTCTCCTCACCCAATCATACCCCGCCAACCCCTCCCTTTCATTTTCGAAAACCCTGTGACTTAAACAAAACGACACCTGCAAACAACAATTTCCGCAGCTCAAAAACGCAAACCAGAACAAGATCAAAAACCCATTAATGGCGGTCCTAAAATCCTAGATTTCTCGCTCAATTTTCGACCAAACTCAATAATTCTTGCACCATTCTTCTCCTTATCTCTTCCTTCATCTTTTAAGGTAAGAAAGACATAGCCTTGTGGAGTTTTCATCTCGACCCGTCTCATAAATGTGACGTCTTTAAGCTAACTCGGCTCTTATTACGATTTCTAGGTGATGACTTTGAGGACCCAGAAGGAAACTCGTTCATAATAGACCATTCCCTTGAAGATTGAATAAAGTTAAGGTAACGGTGATAGGTTACTCGATGAATTGTCGAAATTTCCGTCTCTTGTGTCGTATTATGTGTCTTGTTTGATAAAGTTCGATTCTTTACACCTTTCCTCATTCGTATGCTCAATTTTATCTCGTCATTCCTGTCATTATGCACGGATTCGCTGGATGCATTCATGGAGTAATTGTGTTGAGTTTCCGTCTTAAAAGGGCGTCTAAAACGGACTGTTTTACATGGGTTTTGACCATGGTTAAGTTGGGCTTAATGGGTACCTATCACGTTTAGTCCCGTCTTGCTCCTGTCTCACTTTTATCTTATTTTCTTATCGTCTGAAAACTGAGCTAAAAAGGGGTCTTCAAATTCGTCTTACACCCGAGATAGGTGCAGTATTGGGCTCTGTTCTGGGGCAGGCGGGGTAACATTTCAGACCCGTCTCCATGCTCGTTTAACACCCTTCAACATCGTCTATTGTGTACTTAAAATCTCCGCCTTAAAATACTTATGGGTTACGGGTTGTATGCGTTTTAGGTCTGTTCTTAGGCTACACATGACGGTCTTGTTTATACTCGATAATCTCGTGTTGAATGGCTTCATATGGACTGCTAGGAACCTGTTTTTGTTGTGAATGTCGTCATCCTACCCCTGTTTTGTGACGGATTCCTCTGTCTCTCGGGCCTGTTTTCCCATACCTGAACTGTCATGCTCGTACTTTACCTATGCACTCATTATTCTCCTCCTTCTTTCGTCTGTTATGTGCGCTGTGGTCTCGTTTATTTGGGTAGTAATACTGCTGAATGTCGTCTGCAATTGTTGGGAAATGTAAGATGCAGGGAGTGTGCTTGGTTGTTATAACGAATGCAGGTGTAATGCCGCTGGTTTCTTTTATTTCCCTATAAAATTGGGTCCATGTATATTCATGTTGGGTAAGAATTTCTGATGGGCTCGCAAATTGATGAAAATTGGGCTAACATATGGGCCAAGTTGTTATAGGTTATAGGTGGACCGATTTGTAAGCTTGATTTTTGGGCTACATTTAGTTTATGGGTACTTGCGGAGTCAAGTTTGGGTCAGTCGAATGGTTTAATCTACGTATCGTATTTTATATAACTTAATTCGTTAAATATCGTCCATTATATATATTTTCTCACATGACCAAATTGTTGAGCTTCACATGATTATATGTTTAAATTTTACATGAGTATTAAGTTGGGTCTAACATATCTTGTTGTTGGGCTTAATGTGAGTTAATTTGTTGGACTTCTTATAATTCGTTTATTGGGCTCATAAATGAGTCACTTGGACTTGGTCACATTTTATCCCTTGTATTTCAAAAACGTAAATTATGCATCATCACTCATTACATTTTATTTAACCGTCATGTTAAATTATAAAATGGAATATTCATTAATATAATACAAGCATGAGATATTTACTATAAGTACTTGTAAGAGTCATATTCTTGATAATGCCTTGTATTGCTCTGTTGTGAGAGTCTTGGTCCTATCGGATACTAGGGTTGAGCTATAAGCCCTCTAGTTGCGATATGACCGTCGGAATTGATGTTCCCATCCACAGTCATGGTGAGATGCAAGCCATGAGTATGAATGTGACATTAATGGTCCCGTGTCATATGACGTTTGCATGATCATTCTTACTCCTGTTGTGACTCAAGTGTGACGTTTTACATTGTGTGACTACTTGACATTCCTTGTTTATCCCTTTCGGACCTTTGGTTACAAGTGTGTGCCATGTTTCCGGATTGGGTTATCTTTCCTCTTTCGGACCTTTGGTTACAAGTGTGTGCCATGTTTCCGGATTGGGTTATCTTTCCTCTTTCGGACCTTTGGTTACGGGTGTGTGCCATGTTTCCGAATTAGGATATCCTTCCGCCTTTCTTCGGACCTTTGGTTACGAGTGTGTGCCATGTTTCCGATTAGAGGTTACTCGACCTTTGGTTACGAGTGTGTGCCATGTTTCGAGTCTTGGATACGATTGGTATATCGTTTGTCGAATCGGGTGACGTCCATCCCGAGAGTCTGGATCCAGGTTTAGACTAGGACCGTATTATGATCGTCGTCCTACCAAGAGGTTGGAGTCTAGATGGTTTGTCTTGTGAGTTCATACTAGGTATATGTCTTACACTTGATGAGTCGGTCGATGTGTGTTGGTTGACTTGGTTGTTCTACACCCTCGATTGCATATTCATTCTAACCTACCATGCCTATTCCATTAAGAAAGTATTATGCCTATCTCATCTTGATTATTCATTATATCTCCTTGTTCTTTATTGTTCATATATGATGCATGATTAATATGTTTAATTAAGTGTTTGTTACGTGCATTTCGACATTTTGTGGCTGGGAGTACCTTGAGTTACTCCCCACTGACTGTGGCGTTCATGTTTACATGAATGACAGGTTGTGAAGATGCTTATATGGGGTTTGACGTGTGAGCTAGCGAGTACCCCGGACTTTTAGATTTCTTATTCACCGCTTAGACTCACCTATTTCTTTATGTCATTCGAGGGATATTTTTTTCCCACTTTTGACCGTTTTATTTGTTTGGACCTTTGTTTTTATTTCCGCTTTTCCTTCTGTCGAATGTTGGTGACTCCCGCATGCTAAACTCTATCTACTAAATAAAAGTTTTAAAAACTTCACATTTTTCGCATATATTTTGTAGTTTACTTTCCGCTTTATCGCGGGGTGTCACAGCCTTAGGAGATTACCTACATTGGTAATTAAGGTGTTGGAGGATCATCCTTTATGGATTAGCTCAAGAACAACATCTAGGAAGGAGTCCTTGAGTTGTGCCCAATTTTTGCCTTATAACAATGTAAGGAATTCTTGTCTTAAGATGGTTTTATACCATCTCTTTTTATGCATGCATGTAGATTTAGACTAAAAAAAATTAGTATGTAATTTTGATATCATAAGATGACTATTATTTAGTCTAAATAACTAACAAGTGGTATCAGAGCATTGTTAAATACATGCATGTTGTCTTAAGACGATTTTAGTAATTTATGAGATAAATTGATAAAATTGATATTATGTTACTAAAATTAGTTTTATCACATAATATGGTCTTGCATTTAAATAATCTGGTCTTAGGATGATATGAGACAAAAATTTGATTTTTGTTAAATTTTTACACTTTTTATAACTTAAAATGGCATAAATTGAGTAAAAATGCATTAAAATTAATTAAGAGTTAATTAAAATTGATTGCATGTTAATTTTATGCATATTTATTTAGAAATAACCACATGCATATTCTATTTATGAGAAAAATAGAAATATTAAATTAATGTGATTAATTTAGGTAGTTTATTGATTTTTATTTGATAAAAATTGGTAAATAATGGTTATTTTGCAAATAAATATTGATTTAATTTTAGGGCTCGAAATTTTTGATTTTTAGCTCCTGGAAATTGTTCCAAAATGTACAAAATTTTATTTTGAGTCATTTCAATTTTTATGGTTTGATTTAGAATTAAATCGTAAAAATTATCGCTTTACCGATTATATTGTGAAATCGCTTTAAATAAATTTTAAAACTAAAAATTTTCACTAGCATGGCATTTTTGGTGTAAGACAAGAATGTTCATGGCTTTGAAATTTATTTTTCTATAAATTTTTAAATTAAATGGAATTTTTGTATGATAATTGTGAATTATTATATCATTTTTGTCATAATTGTGTTTTAATTCCCATATAAATTCAAGATAGTTGTTGAGAATAATTATTTTGATATTAGACCAGATTATTATTATGAGTGAGTCTTAAAATTGTTTTAAGAATTGATTATGAATTTTTATTGGTAAGAATTCCGTCAAAGCAAGCTCAAATGATCGTTGTTGGTAAGTTAGACGATTTGGCATGTCATTTTCCATAATGCATTTTATTATTCATTTGGATGAATGTTTTTTTTTTCATTATAATAATGTAATTTTTCCTAATATGGCCATAGGTAGAAGTTGGTATTTCCCGTAATGTAAGGGAATATCGACTTGTTTTGTAATTAATTGCGATTTCGTATCGCCTAATTTGTAATTAATTAATAGTTTTTATTTTAATTTTATTACAAATTGTATAATAGGGTATTGTTATGTAATTTAATTATAAGTAATTAGATGAAGCATCTAAAGACGGAGTTTTCATGAAGACGGTGTTTTCGGAAAGGCGTTCCGAAATCCTAAAGAAGAAGGCCAATTTATGAAGACTCAACTCTCAAGGGACCAAGGAGTTGGTTTCCGATATGTAATATTTTTAGTTAGTTAGATTAACTAGGTGGCCATATTAGGACTTACTTGTTTACATTTTTGCATTCATGCCAAATCGTCACTACATGTTTTATTTTTGTTGTTATCGATTTAATTGTTTAGCATTCACCAATTTAGTTCACTTAAAAGTGATAGACAATTAAATTGATAAGATCTCTCACATTTGTTTAAAATTGAGATTAAGCCTTACCAAATAATAGCACCTATGAATCCCTTCTTCATTAGAGGTAGGTTCGGATCACCGAGGTACACTCTTTTTACGTTGGGTAAGTAGGGTAATAAAAGTTATTACGCGTGAAAATTGGTTGGACTCAACGGGATAAATATGGGTTGAATCGGTCCACCGTGCCCATATTTATTCTGGGGCTAAAAGATAGATTTTAAGAAAATCCGTCAACCAAGAGTTCTAGTAGTAGAATCAGTCAAAGTTGTTGACTCACCAAATTTATATAAATATGGGTTGAATCGGTCCACCGTGCCCGTGTTTATATAAAATTGGATCTTGGAATCATTTATATAATTCAGTGGGAGATCATTATATAAATGCGAACTTGTTAAATAGTTTCACAAGTTAAATATTTCTAGACGATAAATGTTACTCTTTCCTTTATTTCCTTTGTAGTAATCACGATGACTTCTACTAGTGAAACCGTCACCATAGCTAGAGATTCATGGCTACGTTCTTTCATGGACAAATATGTTTTAAAAGCCGACGGTTATAATTTTAAAGATTGGGAGGAACAACTTCGATTAGCTGCCGCAGGTGATGGCAAATTACGCTACCTTGTCGATCCCTCTCCCCCTTCGCTTAGTACTAGGGTCACTGCCGATGTAAGGGAGGCTTTTTCAAATTATCAAAAGGAATCCGCTGCAATAAAAAATGTTTTGATTTTTTCAATGGATCCTGCTTTACAAAGGCAATGTGTCAAGTTTCGCGATGCACATGAAGTATTCTCGAGGCTTTCTACTATGTTTTCTCAAGCCCCGAGGATAATTCAGTATCACACCGCAGTTCGTTTCTTTGAGGCTAACCTCAAAGATGGTCAACCTGTAAGTTCACACATACTTAAAATGATTGAGTACGTGGAAACTTTAGAGGGGTTGGGATGTAAGATCCCCGACGAACTAGTGGTGGACCGAGTGCTCCACTCTCTCTCGCACGTCAAGGGATTTACCCAATTTAGGGTAAATTACAATATGACGAACATGAAAAAGAGTTTACATGAGCTCCATTCTCTTCTTGTACAAGAAGAGAAGGACATGGGATTGAGTGGGATCACGAGGAAAGATGTGCTTACAATTAACGTGAAGGGAAAGAAGCAGTCTAAGAGGAACGCAGGTAAGAAGCCCGTTCATGTGGAGGGCAAAGGTAAAGCAATTGCGAATTGCTCTACCAAGCCTAAACCTATAAAGGGTAATCCTCTTAAAGATACTTGTAATTATTGTAATAACAAGGGACATTGGAGACGTAATTGTACAAAGTACCTGGATGACATAAAAGCTGGCATTGTGAAGCCGACATGTAATTTCTCAACCGAATCTTTTATGATAGACATAAATTATGCTTCAAATACAACTTGGGTATTAGATACTGGTTATGGTTCTCACTTGTGTAATCATTTGCAGGGCCTAAAAAGCATAAGAAAGCTAAACACGGGTGATGTCGATCTCCGAATGGGAAACGGGTCTAAAGTAGCTGCCGTCTCAGTAGGAACTTATGTACTTAGTTTAGCTTCAGGAATGCAGTTGCATCTTAATAATTGTTATTTTGTACCAACGCTATCTAGAAATATAATATCCGTATCCGTGTTAGACACTGAAGGGTTTTCTTTTGTAATTAAAGACAAGTGTTGTACTTTTTCCCTTAATGGGATTGTATATAGCCAAGCTATTTCGATCAATGGAATTTATATTCTAGATACTTGCAACGATGTTTATCATTTAGATAGTAAAAAACTCAAAACAGGTGATCCCGATCAATCTTATTTATGGCATTGTCGGTTAGGACACATCAACGAGAAGCGCATTAAAAGACTAGTGTCGATTGGTGTAATTAAAGCTTTTGATTTCGAATCATTTGGTAAATGCGAATCTTGTCTACTTGGCAAGATGACTCATTCACCTTTTCTAGGAAAGGGATCTCGAGCTAGTGAGTTGTTGGGTTTAATACATACCGATGTATGCGGTCCAATGACAGTCACTGCTAGAGGTAATTATGACTATTTCATTACTTTTACCGATGACATGAGTAGATATGGGTATATCTACTTAATGAGGTATAAAAGTGAAGCTTTTGATAAGTTCAAAGAGTTTCAGAATGAAGTAGAAAACCAATTAAATAAGAAGATTAAACCATTACGATCAGATCGTGGTGGGGAATATTTAAGCAATGACTTTAAAGATCACCTTAAAAACTGCGGTATTGTATCTCAGTTAACTCCTCCTGGCACACCACAATTAAATGTTGTGGCTGAAAGGAGGAATCGAACTTTATTAGATATGGTTCGATCGATGATGAGTCAAACAGAGTTACCTAAGTCATTCTGGGGTTTTGCCATTTTATCTGCTGTACAATCACTTAATAAAAGTCCCACTAAAGCAACTGACAAAACTCCATATGAGATATGGAAAGGAAAAGTCCCGAATCTGCGATACATAAAAGTATGGGGTTGTGATGCTTATGTCAAGAGCAAGTCTGATGATAAGCTTGCGTCTCGTTCTGAAAAATGTATTTTTGTAGGCTACCCTAAGGAAACTTGTGGATATTACTTCTATAATAGTAGCGAGAATAAAGTGTTTGTTGCTCGTGAAGCTGTCTTTCTAGAAAAAGAGTTTATTTCTAGAAGACAGAGTGCGGGAAAATTTGAACTTGATGAAGTTCAAGAGCCACAAACTGATGTGACAGTGCAGGAAGATGTTCCTTCTACGTCAGAATCGGTTATTGTTCCTGTTGAACCTAAGAGGTCAGAAAGGGTTAGTCGCCAGCCTGATAGATACCTTGGTATTATCGAGGAAGATGGTGACTATGAGGTTTTACTTTTAGAAAGTGATGAACCAAAGACCTACAAAGCAGCTATTACGAGTTCTGACTCTAAACTATGGCTCGAAGCCATGCAATCCGAAATGGATTCCATGTACGATAATCAGGTATAGGACCTGGTTGACTTACCTAAAGATGTTCGACCTCTTCAGTGTAAGTGGATATTCAAGATTAAAATCGGCATGGATGGACATAAAGATGTCTACAAAGCTAGATTGGTTGCAAAAGGTTTCACTCAGGTTCATGGTTTACACTATGATGAAACTTTTGCACCAGTTGCTATGCTTAGATCTGTTCGGATAATGTTAGCGATTGCTGCATTTCATGATTATGAGATATGGCAAATGGATGTCAAAACCGCTTTCCTGAACGGGTTTCTGGAAGAGGAAGTGTTCATGACACAACCTGAGGGTTTTGTGGATCCTAAAAATCGTAACAAAGTATGCAAACTTAAGAGATCCATTTATGGTCTTAAGCAAGCGTCAAGGAGTTGGAATCATCGTTTTGATCATGTTATTAAACAGAATGGTTTTTCTCGAAGTGTTGAGGAACCATGTTTATACATGAAGTTTAGTGGGAGTAAAGTTGTTTTCTTCCTTCTTTATGTGGACGACATATTACTCATTGGGAATGACGTAGATATGCTTGCTTCTGTCAAGAAGTGGTTAGGAAATCACTTCCAAATGAAAGATTTGGGAGAAGCTCAGCGCATCTTGGGTATCCGGATCTATAGGGATAGATCCAAAAGGATATTAGCATTGAGTCAAGAAGCCTATATCGATAAGATTCTTGACCGATTCAATATGAAAAACTCCAAGAGAGGTTTTCTACCTATGGGCAGTGGGATCACTTTGAGTAAGTTAC
The DNA here is from genome assembly GCF_048544455.1 of Silene latifolia. Classification (NCBI taxonomy): domain Eukaryota; kingdom Viridiplantae; phylum Streptophyta; class Magnoliopsida; order Caryophyllales; family Caryophyllaceae; genus Silene; species Silene latifolia. The sequence continues at coordinate 90,745,220 of NC_133537.1, read as the reverse complement.
AGTGTCCTACTGAGCCTAAGGATATTGAACGCATGAAATCGATCCCCTATGCTTCCGTTGTTGGATCGATCATGTATGCTATGGTGTGTTCTCGTCCTGACGTCTCGTATGCTTTGAGTATGACGAGTCGTTTTAAGAAAACTCCAGGTGAGAATCACTGGATAGCCGTCAAGAATATTCTAAAGTACTTGAGAAGGACTAAAGATTCATTCTTAGTGTTTGGAGGAGAATCTGAATTACGTATAAGAGGTTATACGGATGCCAGTTTCCAAACCGATAGAGATGATTTGAAATCCCAGGCTGGTTTTGTCTTTTTGTTGAACGGAGGGGCGGTTTACTGGAGAAGTTTCAAGGAGTCTGTGACTGCTGATTCTACAATGGAAGCTGAGAACATTGCACCCTCTGAAGCTACAAAGGAAGCTGTTTGGATTAGGCAATTTTTAGAGGGACTGAAGGTAGTTCCTACTGCCGAGGATCCTATCACTTTGTATTGTGATAACAGTAGGGCAATTTTTCAAGCAAAAGAGCCCAAGTCTAGTAACAAATCTAGACATGTACTTAGGAAATTTCATGTAATTAGAGATTTAATCGAAAGGAAAGAAATTACAGTTTGTAAGGTTGGGACAGCTGACAACATCGCTGATCCTTTAACCAAACCTTTGTCTCAAGCTAAACATGATAGTCATGTAGTTTCGATAGGGTTGAGACGAATGTCAGAACTGTTGTAAATTATATGATATGTAATAATCAAAAATATTGTATTTATTATTTCATATATGATAAGTTGCATTTATCGTTATATTCAGTTTTATGTCTGAATTTATATACTTTGTTTTCTCCAAATAGGTTGTAAAGACAATGTCGAACCCTATTAAGTGAACTGGATTAACATTGTATTTTTTCCCTAGTTACTTAATGAGGTGACGTCTCGGAGTGACTAGATTGTAAGGCGATAGATGACAGGTTCGACTGTCATATGGTCATAGTGATGGCTGGTCGATTACATAGGCAGATTGTGAGACAATTTGTCGGACATTGACCGTTTATAGAGTCCTTTTGTTGCTAGGTCGTGGCGAGGATTTCTATTTATTCCTTCGAGTCAATTCTTTAGACTGGTGACTATTTGTCTGAGTTGGTACGGTTTTCCGGTGGCTTTGGTTTTTGTTCTAGGTCGCACCGTAAAAGGAGGCCGATGAGCATTTACTTGGGTCATTGTGATCTCAGATCGAATGAAGAAAATAGGTCAACGAGATTGTCCTTTTAAGTCATATTTTATCTCAAGGCCACTCGAGGAGAGATGATCGTGAATGCGTGGCACGCTCGGATGCGATCAATAGTAGATTATCCGGTCGAGGCAGTCATTCTCCGATCGAGGAAACCACTTTATGATATGATCACGTGCAAGAACGACCTGAAAGACATCTTGCATTGAGTGGGAGATATTATTGGACAAGAGAATTGGTAACGCACACTTGTGTCGAACAAGTGGGAGATTGTTGGAGTAGTGTCCTCCACAATAAGTGCGTTTACATAATAAATCTCGTAAAAGAAATATCAGGGATTTATTTATTTATTTGTCAGCTGGTCATCGTTAATCGGTAATGATTGGTGACTAGAGTTTGACATTATTCTTGTCGTGTGACGGTGATCACCATCCCTTTAGGTCACACCTATAGGATGACGCCCAAATAGAATAAATTAATTGTTTGTATGAGATACGAGATAATTAATTCCTTGTATTATTTGACTTTTAATTAGTCACGTAAATGTTTTATTTGATGATGGGTTACGAACTCGGGACAAGGAGATTTATTATTTAATTATGAGATATTTAAATAATAAATAATTAGAATTTATTAATTAATTAATTGTTAATTAATTAATTTTATACGATATGTGTATATGTTTTGAGGTGGAATTAATTAGCTATTAAATTTTACAAGAGGTTGTAAAATTAGCTAAATGGGTAATATTGACACATTGTATGTTGATAAAATAGTCTTATGATTACTTAATAGTTAAGTAGTCATTGGTTGTTAATTTGTATTGTTTAATTGTTAAATAATCAAATTAATATTTAATTATGTCAGATAATTAAATATAAGACTTATAAGCATTTGTGGGGCAAATGTCGAAAATCGAAATGGACCCGGAGGGGACCATTTGGATAAATTTTTTATACACTACTAATACACTCATTGTGAGTGGAAAAGGTAGGCATTTCTCACTATCTTTTTTATGTGAATTGTTTACATTTGCATGGCTATAAATACCCAACTATTCACCCATTTCATAAGAGGAAAAATTTGAAGAAAAACTTGGTCTTTGAGGCTATAAAATTTTGGTTGCTTCTCCTCCATAAAAGACCATTTTTTCCTTCTTATTTATTCATCTTTTTCATCCAAAAACACATATAAAATTAACTAATATCAAATATACAAAAAAACAAGGTTACTACTACATTTACCTAGTTAGTATTTTAGTAGTATTTTGGGTTAGTCTTGGGTGCCACCTTAGGAGATTACCTACATTGGTAATTAAGGTGTTGGAGGATCATCCTTGTTGGATTAGCTCAAGAACAACATCTAGGAAGGAGTCCTTGAGTTGTGCCCAATTTTTGCCTTATAACAATGTAAGGAATTCTTGTCTTAAGATGGTTTTATACCATCTCTTTTTATGCATGCATGTAGATTTAGACTAAACAAAATTAGTATGTAATTTTGATATCATAAGATGACTATTATTTAGTCTAAATGACTAACACGAGCCCGTTCTTCACCGTGAGATTCTTGTGGACGATGCTACCTTTAAAAGTTTTCAAGCCAAGCTTCTTGAAGGGAAAGCTAAGGATTGTGAGATTGATGCTAGAGGTTACCTTCGTTACCGAGGACGCATGTATGTGCCTGATGCCGTTGATTTGAGGAAGAGAGTTCTAGATGAAGCTCATCTATCCCCTTATTCGATTCACCCCAGAGGAGACAAGATGTATAAAGACTTAAAGCTTCAGTTTTGGTGGTCTAACATGAAGAATGACGTTGTGTCATATTGTGGACAGCGGGGGGCCCATGGGGGCGCTTGGGAGGAAGAGAACAAGCGTTTTCATTTTGTTGGAGTCGCCACCAATTTTTATGGGAAACTGGAACCGTTCGAATACCTCGTGTCATGTCAAGACATAAAGTAGAGACATGAACACTAAGCAATCGTTACCCTTAGCATTCTATGTCTAGAATGACTCAAGTGGATGCCAATGAACACGGGTGTTCACGGAGATCTGGAGTAAAGGGTGAGGGTACGCATTAGGAAGCTCTTTTGATCGAACACCTAATCCCGCCCGCCTCGATAGCGGCCTCTACTAATGATTAGGGACATCATTTATACTTGATATATCATCGGCTATATGCATGCAATGCAACATCCATGTTTTAATCCTAGCATGTGAGAATTAACTAAGTCGGTTGACAATTAGTTTAACATACAATTGGGTCAAAGTAGGATTTAATGTTCAATTACAGGTGGAAGCATACAAATGATACGAGAAACAATGATAAGCACAATAAAAGAAAATTACGATAATGAAGATTACAATAATTACAACGGATTAGGCGATTTATGTCGAAAATACCTTTAAAACGGATAATTTGAGAAAATGAATAAAAGAATAAATAAAACGAACAAGACAGAAGGCGGTAATACGGATAATAGTCAATTATACGTAAGCTAAATAAACTAGGTCAAGCAACAACGGAGTTCAGGGACAGAATTCAACCCGGAACAGGCGCAGCAGAGCTGCGTCCTTTGGAATAGGCGCATCAGTTGCTGCGTCTGTTCCTGATCTGAATTTTGGCTGTGAAGCCGGATTTGCGTGTTGTTAATACTCGTCGGTAAATTTAATGATTGATTAAATTATTTACTCGGATGGAAGTGATTAATAGGTTAATTACATGTGATTAAGGGGTCATAAAACAATAAAACATGGATGAGACGGAATAAAGACGGATTAATTACATGAATGGATGATTGATTAGTGACATGGGTGAACGAAACAGGTTAAATATGACAAATTGACGACGAACATGCGATGAATATGACAATAAACAGATGAAAATATGCCAAAGGTCGAATTCCAGAAACCCGATATGAACAAATCGAATTCCTACACCCGGATTGAATTTTATGACGAAAACCCGCAAATATGAGATTATAAGGGATTTAAGTTGAATTTAATGATGAATTATACATGTGAATGAATGATAAATAATATACATGTGAATTTTTAGACTATTATGTCAAAGAATTAACAGGAAACAAACAAAGCAAAATAAAAGTTTGACGAATTTCAGAGGACGAAGGAAGAAGAAAGGAAGCAGGAACTGCGGCAGCCTCGCGAAGAGGCGCAGTAGGAATTTCGCTCCTTCGAAGAGGCGCAGCAGTTGCTGCGTCCTTTCTCGACGGTTTGTCTTCTGGAAATCCGTAAAAAGGGTTTTTAAAGCACGGTTTTAGAAATCGGTTTTAATTGGTATTTTCGACTTAAACCTTACATTTGATGATACAAAAAGTAAAAAACAATAAATAAAGAGAGATTTACACCCTCAGACTTACATGTTTGACGAAACGAGAAGGACTAAGATATTGATTAGTGATGCTCGACGCGAATGTAAAGAAAGTGCCCTCGTAAGAGGAAAATGAATAGATTAATTAAGTTGATTATTGTGGAGTTGGTCAAATTGGTCGATCATGCAAACGAGACTGGTACTCAGAAGGATCCGAGCTTACGTGGTCGAAAGTTCAAGCACATAGATGCCAAAAAGTAAGAACAAAGGTCTAGAATGCAAAGGGAGAAGAGAAGGGCGGACACTCGCGTGAGAAATATGAGGAGCGAAGGCTCCTATTTATACTAATCACGTGAAGAAATTAGGGTTTCGGAGAGTCTTTGGAAGTGAATCTCGGAAAGATATGAAAAAGATACGAAAATTACGCAGAAAAGGACCTGGGAAGAGTCGCAGCTGCCACTGCGTCTCTTGGAAGAGGCGCAGCACCTGCTGCGTCTGTTCCTAAGTGGTTTCCTCCTGCGGAAGAAAGATTTCCGTGTTTAAGTTATGGTAGGACGGAATAATTTGGTTTTCCTTAATATTTTATGTGAATATTACGGAAAATTGTTTACCAAAGGATAAAGATTGTGAAATATTTATAAAATATGGAATAGAAATATCCGGAACATTCCAGAACATTCTGACTCGGGATTTAACGATTATAAAAAAATGAAGACGTTTTTAGGCCCGGACTCCAAATGTACTCTAATTACTGTCAAAACGACCGTATCGGCACATAGATGACAACTAAGAGGTAGACATTAGTATTTGAGCAATCACTTGACGATAAACTTATGAACTGTCACAAATCGTTCTGCGTAGCAAACATGCGGCCCAATCATCACCGGGTGGTTTGCGAGAGGTGCAGAAATGAGGTATCTACAAAGCCCCCACTTTGACTGAGGCTTGAACAAGGCGAAAGTCAAAGTATAGCCATCAGGTCAATCGAAGATTACAACCTGACGACTATGGCGACGCGAGGCGGCTCAAGGGATCTGAGCCAAAGACCTGTCGTCGGGAACATTTTAGAGTCTGTCGACTATCGGGGAGGGTCGTTTAAAGTCCATTAGACTATGTAAGGAAGCTCGCCAGCCATAAGAAGAGACCATACCTGGAACTTCTTGAGAGACGCTTTCGGAGGTGCATAGGAGCTAAGGTCAAGCGTGGGAGCTAAATAAGGTGAGTAGCAGGACGCAGGTGGGAACTGCTGAGAGAAAACTGCTTGGGTAGTCTTCGACAAGTAATTGCGAGTAGCAGGACACAGGCTGGAACTGCTGAGAGAAAACTGCTTGGGTAGTTTTCGAGAAATAATTGCGAATAGCAGGACACAGGCGGGAACTGCTGAGAGAAAACAATGTTGATCTCCATGTCGGTCGTGAGCTCTCGTATGGGGAACGTAATCGGGGATTTTATCTCTGTGCCTTGAGAGGGAAAGTACATCCGCTTACTCTCGCTTGGGGGCAAGATAATGAAGAGAAGGCGAGTCGAAACACCTGTCGAGAAATACTTGCTCGTTGCGACAAGCAAAGTCTTGGAAGCAATAAATAGCATGCAATAGTCTGCTGCTGGCTTAGAAAATGCGGGCCGGAACGAAAGAAAATCGTCAAACGGATCAAAAGGATAAAATAGCATCAGGGAAGAGGCGCACCAAGGATGGGCCCACAAATAACGAACTCATAACGAATTTTTGAAAACTCGTATGGAGGTAACACAAGGAAGAGGCGCAGCAAGAGCTGCATCTCTTGTAAGAGGCGCAGCGCCTGCTGCGCCTATTCCCCAAAGTGTTTTTTCTGCGTAAAAACGCGATAACCAGGAGGGTTTGTGTTCATTTGTTCGAAACATAATTCACACATTTCTCTCTCAAAGCTTCACCATTTCCGCCAAGTTTTGATCCAAAAGCTTGAATTAATCATGACTAATCGAGGTATGTGTCTCATTCTTGCATTAATCTTCCGTATTGGCTTAATTTTGGATCGAAAAATTAGGGTTTTCAACCCAATTTGATCGAAAATTTGGGGCTTTTCCCCCAAATGCATTTGCCTTGTGTATTTGACATTAGAAACGGGTAATTGGTAGTATAAGGAACACAACCATGTATTTGTCTCGAAATTTCGTTGAGTTTTGAGCATTTGGGTGAATTTGAGACGGTTTCACAGCTGAACCGTAAATTGCTTCGAAAATAGCCTTAGAATTGTCCATTTGCGATGAAACTTGATATTTGGGATCCTTGGCTAATGGGTAAACTTCCTATCATCTCGGAATTTTGGTTTGTGACAACTCTTTCAGGACACTTTTCTAGGGCATAATCGCCGTTATAACGAAATGCTGCCGAAATTTCGACTTGAACCCAGAACTAGGCTTCAAATTAGGCTTGACTTGACCCAAATTACCACATGAGTGATCAGGGTTGTGAGAATATGGCGAAAGATGGCGAGAAAAGAGCGATTTCAGGGCTTCCAAAGGCTCGAAAATCCCTTAACTAAGGCTCGTTGTCACGTGACGCGGCCTAAATTTGCTTTAATGTTGCAGGTGATGAGGCTTCTACTTCTGGGAGGACTCCCATGGAGATAGACGTTGCTACTGTTGAGGAGGCTTTAGAGCAGGCCTTCACCACCGCGGTGCTGGCTGCTGGGGACGAGATCCATGAGGAGGAGGAGGCCCCGAGACGGGCCAACGTTGGGCGAGGAGGTCGTCAGCTGAGAGGAGCACCCGCGTGGGCTGAGACCTGGGAGAGTAGGCACTTGCTGTGGGCCGCAGAGGGTCACCTGTCCTACAGGACGGTGAATAGCTTCGTAAATAGGAATTCACTACTCATTATTCATGTCATTTCGTTCTCTCTTTCAATTTTCTTTCAAAAACTAAAGATAGCTTTTGTTTCAAATCATAATAGGAGGCCGGGAACATCAGGTCATTCTCGGGCTACACGACAGCGATGGAGTGCTACGAGCGACTGTCGGCGGAGGAGCGCGCCATGTTCGAGCGCGGAGCATTCGGTGCCTTGGTGCAGGCCTGGAGGGATATCGCGAAGAGGAAGCTGCGGGCTAACCTTAGCTTGGTCCGCGCTTTCTTGGACCGATTCTGGGATACGACTTCCACTTTTCACATGCCTTTTGGTGAGGTGGGAGTCACTCTGGAGGACTACGACATGATTTCTGGTCTGCCGTGTGGGTCTGAGGCCGTGGAGTGGCCGGAGACTGCCATGAGGGTGGACTCGGCCGAGGCTAGGAGGTTGATCGGCTGGAACTTGTCGCCGAGGGCTGTCACACAAGATCTTGGGTTTGGTGCCCGCTCCTACGTCGAGACTACTTTGCGGGAAAGATCCGGCGCTGGTGACGATTGACGGGAGGGAGACGGCTCCTCCTCCCCGTACAAATGGGAGCGAGGGTCCGTTTGTGGCTCGGTGGTTTCTCGTCTTCGATTTACCTCGGAGACAAGGGAGAGAGGTCACCGACGAAGCTTCTTCCCTTCCTTTCGACTCCGAGCTCCCTAGGGCGTTGGGGCCGGGTCATCTGCTGGTTTTGCGGTCCTCATCCGCTTCATGAGGGCCATGGTTCGTCCGGAGTTGATGGAGAAGGGGACTTCTCCTGGCGCTGTCGGACCAGGACTACTGCTGGAGGTATGAACCTTTATTTAGACCAAAATCAATTCCTTTCTTTATCAAATCACGAAAGATCGTTATTGACTATCTTGCTTTACAGGCATGGGTGTACTCCTACTTTCCGGGCCTCGCGCCCAAGAGGACGGAGCCGCTGGAGAAGGCCTATCTCGTGGTGAGGGATTGGGTGATGTGCAGGACGAAGAGCAAGCGTTTTTCTCACGGTGTCTACCGGCGAGGCATGAACGCTCTTCAGCTAGACAGTGTAAGCATTTCACTTATATTCATTTGCTTCTATATTGCCTTTAAATTGATCATAAGAATGATTCCTTTGTTTATCTTGTCCCAGTGGGTGCCCGGGCCTTGGGCGGAGTACGCTGACGCGCCTCCTTTTGTGGCTGAGGTCCTTCGACCTAGGAGCTCGAGCCGGCTTCTTTTGAGGACGTCGATGGGTCATGTGTGGTACTTGGGCGAGCGCTTGGCTCGTCAGTGCTATCGGGACGTGTTGACGGTTCCTGTCGATCCTCCCAGGACGATGTTCAAGGAGCCTTCTGAGGCTGAGAGAGAGGCGGACTTGGCTGGCGCTAGTGGTGACGCCCTCCTTCTTCCTGGTGAGGACTACTCGGCGTTCCTCTACGGGAGGTTGGCGTACTGGCCGGTAGTGGTGAGCATTTTTACTCTTCCTCTTTACTTGATTTTTTGAGAACTATGATGAAAGATCATCGATTAATGAAAAATATTTGATTTTGCAGGAGGTTGAGGCGGCGGGCATCGAGCCCCCAGAGTACCCTGAGACCCTCGAGTACACTGACGCGACCATGAGGACGACGATCTCCAAGCTGCGTGACTTTAACGTGGCTGTGACAGATGCTGGCCTGGACGTTTGGCAGCATCTGATTCGGAGGGTAAACCTCTAATTTTGTGTAATTTTCGTGTAAGAACACATTTGATTGAGTTTATTCAATTATTGAGAACTTCTTTATGAAAATGCAGGTTGCGCCGTCTCGGTTCGTGGCGTTATGGAGGGTGGCCAACCGGCTGCGAGCTACTGCCGTCGAGGCACTTGTCGGTGGTCGAGGTCGTCAGGTATGAACCTTGTGCCTATTTCATTTTTGGATTTTGATTTTCCAACTTTTCTTGAAACGATTGCTTGACATGAGCCAATTTTGTTGTTTACAGGGGGACCGCGAGCTGGAGCGAGAGTTGACCCAGTCTCGGGAGGAGACAGCTCGCTTGTTGAGGGAGCTCGAGGTTCGAGACGCCGAGATTGCTGCTCTTGCGGCAAGGGTTGCGGAGCTGGAGGGCGACCAGCAGTAGTTTTGTTTAGTTTTTCTTTGTTTGTTGGCTGTATTTTGCACATTTGTACATTTGAACCTTCATTTTGAACATTCTGGACTTTGTTTGGGGCTCGAGCCCCATTTTGTTGTACATTTCCCTTTTTTGTTGTATATAAGATGGCATGAGTGCCTTTGTTGATGGGTTGTGCTGCTTGTATCTGCAGGTTAGCTTTGAACAGGTTTCGCAGATGACGGTTTACGCCGTCATGCCGCCGAAATTTACATAGAAATCACGCAAAACATACATTTGTATATATACATGGCCTTGATTATCGAAAAATGAATGACTCAAAAGAATGCAAAAATGCAAAGATTTTGCCGGAAATGACCGGACGGTAGGGAGGGTTACCCCCTAAAAAAAGAAAAAAATAGAAATCGATAAGTTAGAAATGAGATGATTAAAAGAATGAAAATAAATGGAACAAATTTAGAGTTTATTTCCTAAAATGAATTATAAAAATGAAAATTATTTCCTAAAATGAAAAATATTAAAAAATGAAAGTTATTTCCTAAAATGAAATGTACAAGTGTGCGAAAATGACGAAAATGTCGATGTCGTCTCGGAAAGCGTGCTCGCGGAAGTAAGGAAACCCGAAACATGGTAACTTTCACGTATTTACCAAAATAATATTCCGTAGGAATAGGAAATTATTCGTCATGGAATTAGGAAAGATCCAACGCGGAAAATCACAGAAGTTAAGCTGAGGAAGAGGCGCAGCATGAGCTGCGTCCCTTTGAAGAGGTGCGGTAGGTGCTGCGCCTGTTCCCAGGCTGTTCTGTTCTGGCGGATTTTTGGAAACAGAAATTAGTATAAATAGAGACGTTGATAGAGCTTTTATTCACACAATTCTTCCGTCTCTTCTTCGTCCTATTACATAAAATTCTCAAAAATAATCTTTCATCATGAATACTTTGGAGATTCGCTTAAAGGAATGGACCAACGAATTTTCAAACATGGAGAAATATGATATGGGCGCCTATAATCTTGGATCATTGTTGAGTTTAAAGCTTATCAAGGTTGTTAAACCGTTCTTGGATGCTTGTCTTGACTATTGGGACCCGAATTACCATGTTTTTGCGTTCCCTGGAGGCGATATTTGCCCATTTCCTGAAGAAATTGCTGCTATTGGTGGGTAGGACCCTGAACACTTGCCCGCCATTCCTTCTACTTCGCAAGGGTACAAGAGCAAATTTAGAGACTTGCTTGGGTTGACTAGACTGGAGGTGGACCGTCTAGTGACCTCGAAAGGAGTGCGAATGTTGGACTTCATTGACCGATTTATTAACAGGGCTGACCCCACCGTTTCTCATGTTGCCAGGCGAAGGGCATTTGGGTTTTGCTTGTTGCATGTGTATGTCTTCCAAGGGCATGTTGATGAAGACTTGAGAGGTGATCCCCGTCTTCTGGGCCTTGTTGAGCAAATGGAGCTGCGCAGGAGCCCAGCTTGCTTATGCTTAGGAGAGATCCTTTTGGGCTTGGATAATAGGAAAGCCAACCGTGACCTACCGTATTTGGGAAGTCCCGTCATTCTGCAGGTAAAAGAACATTTTCTTTTTTTTTCTCTTTTCGTCCTTTTTTTCTTTTCGTTTTTATCTTTTTTTTCGTTCTTTTTTTTTTCTTCGTTTTTTTTCTTCGTTTTTTTTTCGTTTTTTTTTTTCGATGTCTAATACCCGCTTTTGGTAAGTTTGGCTTATGGAACGGCTTCGATTGATCGAGCCCCCAGTTCATGTTCCTTCCTATCATGCTCGTTCAATTGCGATGAGGACCACGCTTTACATGGTGGATTTCGCCCGAGTCTGCAATTATTGGGAGAACAAACTGAAGAGCGATGATGGCCCGTTGATTAGGTGGATTGTGCCGTGGTGGCACCTCAAATCTGTCACTGGAGTGTCTTCTTTGGATCCTACTCGGTCCGTGCGCATTCCTGGCTTTGAATTTATGGTGTGCATCTTCCCGGAAAGGCTGATGAGACAAGTTGGACTAAATCAGACGATCCCGAAGCTTGACACCGTCCCGCAGACTGCTGTGGCGCTTACTACAGAGAGCTGAAGGGAGTGGGCCATTAAATGGGCTCAAAGAAATATATGGTTCTTGAACTCTTCTGCTAATGCCTTATGGGTGTCAGATTCTTATCTGCGATGGAGGAAGGCTACTACTCCGGAAGAGCGCGAGAGATTGAGGAAACGCGAGCCCGTTGACTACAAGGTGCGCGAGGTGGAGAAAGAGAAAGAAAAGCATTTGACTGAGGGAGAGGAAGAAGCCGGGTTTCGAGTTGTTCGTCCTTCGAAGAAACCGAAGACCTCTCCTGTCGTAGAGATGGTGATTAGCAAGAATGGAAAGTCTAGGCCTCGAGAAAGACCGTTAGTGATTAGGTCTGAGGTGGCGCAAGAGCGTCCGGCTCGAGGTCGCGACAGGAAGTATGATAAGAACGACAAGGGCAAAGGGAAGATGGATGAATAGCCCAAGTCTTTATTTATTATTTGTTATTATTATTTATTGTTGTAATAAAAAGGTGGGGTTTTTATAATCCTAGCCTATTCTATTTTTATTATGTAGCGTACTATTATTATTAGAGAATGAATGAAATAAAAAGGTTAAATGGTTATGAAACCGTTATGATGTTCTATTTATTATTCTTCTCGAATTCCAAATGCAATGCAAATGTCCTTCTATTTACATTTTAAAATAGTGGGTTGTATCCTGTGAAGGATTGCCTATGTATTCACTTAAAAAAATGAAATCAAACCCTTGCGCGTAGTTCGAGTAAATGTAAAAGAATAATTGTTCTAAGCAAGAGCTTGTAATGAACTTAGAAAAATAAGCATGAGCTTTTTTGCTTACTCTGAAGGTGCAAATTTAGTTTATTTTATGATATGAGGATGACAAAAATTGCCAAAGTGCAAGAGCAAAGTGACATTAGCTTATTTCAGTTTGACCAGGGGCCGTTTATTTAGTGCCACAAGAGCGACACGTGAGGTTACGCGAGTCACGTTTTTTGTTTCTATTCTAGGCATAGTACCGTTTTAGTTGGTCGAGGTTTGTTGGGTTGGAAAACTCATTCCCGTCTAGGTCTGTGATTCTAACCGCACCCTCTGGAAGTATGGACTTGACTAGAAATGGTCCGGCCCAATTAGGTCTGAATTTTCCCCGTGGGTCGACAGGTAAAAGAGCTCTAACCGATTTGAGTACTAAGTCTCCTTCCTTGATGTTTCTTGGCCTAACCCTTTTGTTGAAAGCTCGTTTGACACGTGCTTGATACGTTTGGACATTATGCAAGGCGCGTAGCCTACGTTCATCCAGGAGGATGAGTTCTTCATACCTATCCCTCTTCCAATCGGCTTCTGGGATTTGACTTTCGAGTAAAATACGCAAGGATGGTATCTCTAGCTCGACTGGTTGTACAGCTTCCATGCCGTAGGTCAAATAGAAAGGAGTAGCCTCAGTGGGCGTCCTAACAGATGTACGATATCCCCACAAAGCAAAGGGTATCTTGCTTGGCCAATCTCGATAGTTGTCAATCATTTTCTTGAGAATTGTGACAACGTTCTTGTTTGCCCCCTCTACCGCGCCATTAGTCTCTGGTCTATATGGCGAAGAGTGGTGATGCCTAATTTTGTACTTGGCTAGCAATTGCTCAGTCTCAGCTTGGAAATGTGATCCGTTATCACTAATGATCTCATGTGGGCAACCGTATCGACAGATGATGTTGTTTTGTATGAACTTTGCTACATTTTTAGCCGTGAGACTAGTATAGGAAGCCGCTTCTACCCATTTGGTGAAATAGTCGATTGCCACTAGGATGAAACAGTGACCTCCTGTTCCGGCTGGGGTTATCTTTCCGATTATGTCAATTCCCCAAGCAGAAAATGGCCAAGGTGAGGTCATCGTATAGAGCAATGAAGGAGGGACATGTTGTACATTCCCGAAGATTTGGCAATTGTGGCAATGTCTTACGTATTTGATGCAATCGGATTCCATATGGGTCCAATAATATCCTAAACGTGTGATTTTCTTTGCCATCATGGGCCCACTCATGTGAAGACCGCATTCTCCATCGTGGACTTCTTCCATCACCTTTCGTGCCTGTGAATGATCAAGGCAACGTAGGATTACACCAAGAGGTGTTCTTTTGTATAACTCTCCTTGCATGAGAACGTATTGGGAAGCTAATAGGCGTATAGCACGTTGTCCCCTCTTGTCCATATCGGGTGGATAGGTACCATTGAGCTTAAAAGTTAGGATTGCTTGGAACCAGGGTTCCTGCGCGATCTCCTCTTCATCGGTGATTTGGTGTACATAAGCCAACTCTGACCGTCGTTCGATGCACAAAGGCATTTCCACCATGTCATCTGGCATATTGATCAAAGATGCAAGTTTTGCAAGAGCATCTGCAAATTGATTTTCTTCCCGAGGTAGGCGTAGATATGTCACGTGATCAAAGAATTGGGCAACTTGGTCTATTCTGGCTTGATAGGGTGCTAGGCTTTCGCTTCGAATCTTCCAAGACCATGTAACTTGGTTGATGATTAGTGATGAATCCCCATGTACTCGGAGGGTTTTTATGCCTAGGCTCACTGCCGCTTGTAATCCGATTAGACAAGCTTCGTATTCGGCAGCATTGTTTGTCACCTCGAAGTCGAGTTTGACAGCGATTGGTTTATGCTCACCTTCAGGAGAAATGAGCAACACTCCTATTCCAAATCCTCTTAAGTTTGATGCCCCATCAAAGTAAAGGTCCCAGGAGTCTACGTCAGTTTGGAGTATATCCTCATCCGAAAATGACCAAGTATCTATTGTTTGTGCATCATTGATGGGATTTTCTGCGAAGAATTCGGCAACGGCACGACCTTTTATTACTTTCAGAGGCACGTATTGTTGGAAATGTGTCCTCAACAATAGTGCGATCACATGATTTAAATATCATTATGAAATCTCATATAAAGAATACGTAAGGGATGATTCAATTATATAGTCAACTGATCAACATTAATCGGTAACGATTGGCTTGCTAGAGTTTGACGTTACTGTCGTGGGACGGTGGTGGTCAGTTGATCCCTTAAGGTCACACCTAAAGGATGATGCCCTTATCTATAAAGTTAATTAATTGTATGTTGATACAAGTTGATTAATTCCTTAAATATGAACAATTTATATTTATGAGAGGAAATATGTATCTTATTATAATGTGATTAAATAAGATCATATTTAGTGGATTAATATGTTAATTCACTAAATTATGTTGAGGTTTTAGAAAAGTTTCGAGGTAGAGGTAATTAGTTATTTACATTTACAAGAGGTTGTGAATTTAACTAACTAGCTATTATGGGACCCATTATATGTTGATATAATGATATAATATTACTCAATAAGTTGAGTGAATATATGTTTATTAATTTGTGTCATAATTGTTGTATGATCAAATTAATATTTAATTATGTAAGATAATTAAACATAAGACTTATAAGCATTTGTAGGACAAATATTATAAGACAAAAATGGACCATAATAAGAGCATTGGACCGTTTTTTTTAGAGGATGTAGGACACTTGTCATAAGTCTTCTATTTTGTCTAAAAATATTAAGACAACCACAACACTTGTCATGCTCACTCTACCACATAAGAGACTTTTAATAAAGCATTTGAAAAAGATTTTTGAGAAGTAAAATTTGCTCTTTTTAAGAGCAAAGGGCCGGACCATTTCATATGGGGAAGAGCTTTTTTTGTTCTTATTTTTCACTCTCTCATCTTCACATGCAAAACCTCCATTGTTCATGTTTTTCCTTTCTATCAAAACATGAAGTTTTGATTCAATTTGTTCATAAAGATTACTAATATTATTAGTGTAATATATGAGTATTAGTAATCAATATTAAGGTAAACTACTAATCAAATATCTAGCAAATATTATTTAGTGGGGATAAGGGATAATCTTGGGTGCAATCAAGAGGAGTGACTTCTATACTTGAGGTCGTTGGAGGATCATCCTAATACTCATCATAGCTCAAGAACAAGTGAAGGTAGGAGACCTTACTTGTGCCCATAAACCGAAATTTACAATGTAAGGGACATTGTTTTCTTATAAATCTTTCATTTAGTTATGCATGCACTAGATCTAAAGAACAAATAATTAACAAGTTAATTAGTTTACTATTAGAGGAGTCTAATAATAGGTATATGAACCTAACAAGTGGTATCAGAGCATAAGGATGTTGCATGCATAATCGGTTATTGTTTTTCCGAGTTAAAAGGTTAACATATAAAACTTAAAAATTTGTGATTTGTAAGTATAAGCCACGAAATCACCATGCATGATATATATTATGTTCCGAAAATGTTTTTAGGTCATTTTTATGATTCATGGAAATTTATTGCTCATTTTAAGGATTTTCGGTCATTTTATTACATTTTTATGACTAAAATGGGAATTAAAATGCTAAAAATAGTTACACTTCGTTTCTGACCTTGGAAAATTTATATGACCTCACATGTATATTTTACAAGTTGTGTGTAAAAGGACAAGATAATGTGATTAATATTGCATGATTTATGAGTTTTATGAGATAAAGATGGATTAAAAGAGGTAAAATGGTTAAAAATAGTTAAATCTCAAATTAAGCCATGATATTTTAATATGATGTCACATGCAAGATTTACAGAGTGTATGTAAATTTCTAGATTAAGAGATCTTCTTTAGCATGATTTATGGATTTTTGAGTAAAAATGGCATAAATAGTGACTATTATAGCAAAAATTAGCTAAAACGTATTGCATGGCTTGAGAAAATTATTTTAAGTTGCATTAATATCCCACTAATCAGATCTAAAGTTGTAAAAATTATTGGTTTAATTTTCGTATACTTTATACATTTTATGAGATAAAAACGATAAAAATGCAACTATATTTTCTCAAAATTAATTCGAAAATTTTAACCATTATTTTTGACATTATGAGTGTCATGGATTTATTCCAGAATGTTCAAAAATTTAAAATTCTAATTTTGAAACTTTTATGATTTAATTTGGATTTATTTCATAAATATTGTGTTTTTAAGGTAAAAAATGAGCATAAAATTAAATCAAGTTGAATTATTGTCAAAAATTTAGTGATGACTGATTTTTGAGTCCTAAAATGTGTTAGGATAATTAACTTGAACTTAGATGTGATTTAAGTGTTAATTAGTGATTTTAAAAGGATTATTATCACGCATTTCCATGAAACCGGGTTATATGTACGACATAAGTTAAATAGGGCGATTTGGCACATGATTTTTCATGATAGGTACATATTATAATGCTGCATATTTCAAATTG